>NC_079311.1:14288239-14949870 GCF_023638135.1 Falco biarmicus
AAGCATCCAGAACGTTAGAAATTTCTCAGACTCAGATGAAAATGTCCAAACTCACTGTAAGCTGGCTCCAGGAAATGTGCAGATCCATTTTCAGAAGTAATTACTATACATAGGAGGTTATTTTAGTTATGTTACACTATGTAGATCTTTGTGTTCTAACTGGCTTGGGAGAAGGGTGAAGTTTTGCCACTGCATAGATTAGCTTTTTAAACTTTTTTCCCCCTGTCAAATTATTCCAAAAAGATTAGCAGAAGAGGTTAAGGTTGTTGATAAACACTGATTGCCTGGAAAGATAGTTGCAACTGTCTTCTCCTAAGACCTCCGTGCATTTTATCCACAGAAGTATTTCGTCACAACTGTCAAGCTTACCCTACATTCCCAAGTGAACAGTCAGAATGATTTGTAGAAAGCAGCTGTAACACCTTGCTCGGCAATGCAATATGTGAGGACAGGTTCTTGAAAAATAAAAGATTAAACTGATGGATCACTTGAACTGAAAAGTGCAGGGTCAGATCGATCTCTGGTGTAGCTCTACTTGAAGCAGATGAACTCTGCCTGCTGTTGCTCAGCATACTATAACCAACCTGGAGTGTGGGCTGCCGGTTAAAGGCACTGCTGACAGACCTGAGCTCAATCACAAAAGGAAAGTACTCTGCTCACCAGTTATTTTCATGTAAACTTCCTAAATTAGCAGATTTGGGGAATAGAATTTGGCCTACAATGCAAACAGAAACACAGTAGGTAATAGTATAAACAGAAGCATATATAATGCAACATAGAGATGGACATGGTAGGAAAATTAATGTTCCAGGTATCCAACATACAGAATTATACATTCTGTACCTGGAGAGGTTTTGGAGAGGAAGAGTCCTGAATCTAGGCAGCTGTTAACAGAACAGTGTGAGGCTGGCAATGAAATACCTAGTCCTGCTCCTTTGCCTGCCTAGATCATCAGCTTTCCCAGCTCCTCCTCTGTTTCTGTCCTAAAAAAACATAGCTTGTTTTCATAACAAGAAAATAAATATAATCAACTGTTTTTTTTTAAAATGAGTGGTCCAGTGTTCCTCTGTAACTTCTACAGATTTTTATTCAGTGTGTCTGCAAGCAAACCCGTGCTATGTCCCTCTCTGCACCTTCCTAATGCTCACTCCCTCTCAGATGCAATCTTCATATCTTAAAGCAAACTATTAATTTCCTCTATGACCACAGTACCCTCCTTTCTCTGTCATCTTCCCTGGCTAAAGTGCAGCTCATTCATCTGACAGACAGCCTGGATGCTTTGGGTTAGATGCTTTGGGTCCATCCCCTGCCTTGCTGAAGGACTGAGGACAATCCCCATCCCAAATTCTTGTACACTCTCCAAGGCTAGGGCTGGAGATGCAAGAAGAATTAAATATAACAGAGCTTTTTCTAAAGCTGCTTGATCCACAGCAGGACCCTCCAGGGCATTTTGCCAGCTAGAAAGTAAACTCGAAGCAACATGAAATATCAGTCAGGAAATGACATGGAAGTGCTGTAGTTCTCTATAATCCATGTTCTGTTTGAATATGATGTTTGTCTTCATTAAACCATTTCCTATTTATAACAAAGCTGCTTGTCACTCAAACAAATCCAAACAAGATACATACTTCAGTTTAATTTAGTTTTGGTTCAGGTGAATAGCGAAACGTCTGTCTGAGGTCTGCTTATCTCTGACAGTGGCTGGTAAATGCAAGAAAAAAGTGAATTTCAAAATGTTTATCAAATCTCAGTGCTTCATGTAGCTTGACTTTTCCCTGAACACAATGTCACTTATTTGTGTAAAAATGTATGATACAGTATTTCTCTCCTCTCATTTGGGTACCAAATATAATAACCTATTGCCTCCCCACAAAGTTGGGGACATTTTGAAACTGAACTTTTTCCCCCTTTAGCAAAGACAATGTCTGAGAACACACTGTCTAATGCTAAATCAGAGCAATGAGGTAATGCCTCCTGTCCAATTTCCTTTTCTTGCCTTCTTTTTGGTCCAATTTGCTGCTAGTGCTTGCTTGATAAACTAATAAATTGAATACTGAGTTCCGCCACTCCACAATCAGCAAACCTCATTAGTCTAGGTTTTAAAAACACCTTTGTACTGTGATATTTCAAAAGTCAAATATCCTCAGTATAATGGCAGACAACTATGGCCACAGTACTAATCCACATATTGTAAAAAAAATCTCACTATTCTTCAGGTTGGGCTACAGATGATTTTTAAGCTTTTGTGCAGGCTGGGGACCTAATGGAGCAAATGTCACTTGCATGAACTGTAAGAAGCCTCTGCTACCTCAGTAGCATTGTCCTCACCTTTACCTGAAATCCTCAAGAACAATTTCCTTTGACATTTCTTGAAAAACAAATCAGGGCATGAGAACTAGGTAAAAGTGAGGAAGAGACATTTTTCACTTCCTCTCTTTCAGTGTCAGCATAGAATCAGAAAATTGCAAAACATCTCAAGTTGGAGGGGACCCATAATGAACATTGAGTCCAACTCTTTGCTTCTCACAGGACCACCTGAAAAAACCTGATGAGAAAGAGCATCATACAGACTCTCCTTGAACTCTGACAGGCTTGGTGCCATGACCGCTTACTGGGGGAGCCTGTTCCAGTGACCGACAACCCTCTCAGTGAAGAAATTTTTCCTAATGAACAATCTGAACTCCCCTTGATGCAGCTTCATTCCCTTTCCTCTTGTTCTGTTGCTGGTCCCCAGAGGGAGCAGATCAGCACGTCCCCCTCCACTGCCCCCCTTGAGGAAGCTGTAGGCTGCAGTGAGGTCACCCCTCAGCCTTCTCTTCCCCACGCTTAACAGACCAAGTGACCTCAGACACTCCTATTTCTTGCCCTCAAGGCCTTTCACTGTCTTGGTCACCTTCCTTTGGACATTCTCTAACAGTTCAATGTCCGTCTTATACTGAGGAGCCCAGACCCGCACACCACAGTTAAGGTGAGGCTGTATCGGTGCAGTGCAGAATAGCAGAATCACCTCCCTCAGTTGCTTAGCTTTGCTGTCCTTGATGCACCTCAGGACACATTTGGCCTTTTTCGCTGCCAGAGCACATAGGACATACCTTCCAGCCCTTTCACCAGCTCTGTTGCCCTTCTCTGGACCCATTCGAGCCCCTGCCTGTCCTTCTTAAGTGGTGGGGCCCAGACCTGCCCCCAGCCCTCGAGGCGAGGCCGCCCCAACGCTGAACGCAGCGGGATGGTCACCCCTTGTGCCGGGCGGGCTGTGCCGTGTGTGATGCCCCCGGGATGCGGGTTGCCCTCCCGGCTGCCAGGGCACACAGCTGCCTCCTGCGGAGCCTGCAGCCAGCCGGCGCCCCCGGAGCCCTCTGCAGGGCTGCTCTCCAGCCGCCCCTCTCCCCGTCTGTGTTACTCCAGCCCAGGGGCAGCATCTGGCATCTAGTCTTGTCAAATTTCATGCCGCTGATGACTGACCAATGCTCCAGTCTGTCTAGATCCCTTTACAAGGCCTCTCATCCTGTGAGAGAGTCAATAGCACCTTCTAGGTTGGTGTCATCAGCAAAGGTGCTAATGGTGTGTTCAACTCCTGCACCCAGATCATTGATAAAATTATTGAACAGAACTGGCCCTAGGATTGAGCCTTGAGGAACACCACTGGTGACTGTTGTCAGAGAGATGTGGCACCATTCACTTCAATGCTTTGAGCCTTGCTATCCAGCCAGTTTTTCACCCAGTGCATCATTTACCTGCTCATCTTTCAGCTGGACAACTTGTTCAGAAGGATACTGTTAGGGACAGCATCAAAAGCCTTACTAAGATCCATAAAAACTGCAGCCACTACTTTCCTTCATCCATGAAGCAGGTGATCTTATGTAGAAGGTTATAAAAATAAACAGGAGATTCCCTTTGTGAACCCATGTTGACTGTGCCTAATGACTGCACTGTTTTTAAAATGCCTTTTAGTAGTACCCAGTATGCTCTTCTCCATAATTTATTCAGGAAGTGAGGTTAGACTAACAGGTCTATAGTTAGCCAACATATTATGGACTTGTCTGGTGTGCTGGACATTTTGTCCAGAAGAATACTGTGAGAGACAGTATCAAAAGCTTTGCTAAAATACCGAAAAAACATACCTACTAGCTTCCCTTGGTCAACTAGATGGGTGAGTTTGTCATAAAAAGAAATTAAGTCAGGCACACAGGACTTTCCCCTCATGAACACATGCTGGATATGGCTAATGGCTTGTCTTTCAAGTGTTTTTCAGTAACTCACAAAATAACCTTCTCCATCATTTTACCAGGTACTGAAGTGGGACTGACAGGCTTGCAATTACAAGGGTCTTCCTTCTTGCCCTTCTTGAAAATTGGGACAACATTTGCACAGCTTCCAGCTGACTGCAAGACTCTCCAGACTCCCAAGCCCACTGAAAAATAATGGAGAGAGGTCCTGCAATATCAGCCAGATCTTTCAGTACCCTGGGATAAATACCCTCGGGCTCCTTAGCCTTCTGTGCATCCAGCTGAAGCAGCGTCAAACCAGTTCAGGGTCAGCTGGTCATCATCCCCCCAGCCATGGTCCTCCAACACAGGGCTCTGAGGGTGCCAACACTCAGTATCGGTATTGAAGGCAAAGACGGCATTAAACATCTCTGCTTGGTCTACATACCTATTTGTGAGGTGATTAATTTAATCAAGTAATGGACCAATGTTATCTCTGATTGTCCTTTTGCTCAATTTATTTTAAAAATATTTCTTTTTGTTGGCCTTCACAGCACTGGCCAGAAGTGATGATCCAAGCTGGAGTTGTACCTTACAGAGGCCAACTTAACTGATGTAGTGCCTTGAGAGGACAAGACCTGTATCTGCGCAGGGCAGGGAATCCCATGACTGCCACAGGAGCAGTGCTGCAAAGGGAAGAGGGGCAGTCCAGAGCTGGGACCTTCCACAGTCTCTTGTGGGACAGTCCCCAGATTCATCCTGATCATGTTGACAACTACAAATTATGCATTTAGAACTCTTTGAAGTATCTGGAACATCCAGGTATTTCCATCCCCCCCCCCCCCCCCCAAAAAAAAAAAAAAAAATCTTATGATTTATTTTTTCAAAGTACTTAGTGAATAACATAGAAATGCCGCATTTACTTACATTCATGATCAGCTTAGCCTGATCAATATGATTGTTCCTTAAATGGAGCTTAAACAGTTTTCTCTAAAATTAAGTGCCTTCAGTGCCCCACAACAAATGCTATAGTGCTGCAATTTATGATACAATTCCCATGGCTTGAAACTGATGAGAAAAAAGAAGGAAAAATGCACAAGTGTGGAATCATATAACTGTTTCTCTTCCAGAAGTGGAAATATTCATTTTGCTCTTAATTAAATGACAGACAGAAATGCATGAAATAGTGAAAATTTATGAGATAAAAGAGCACATTAAAAAATATATTTATTTTTTACTTTAACCTTCTCTGTATTTTGTAGCCTGTTTTTCACATTTATATAATGCATTCATCACTGAAATAAAAGGTTGACCTGTCATGAATACCATTACATAGATAAAAAATTATTTAATACATTAAGGCTGCAATAATGCAGGGGGGGGGGAGTTCACACAAGCTTTGGGATTTACTTAAAGTAACTCCCTTACTTTACTTATAATAACTATTAAATTACGTTTTAGCCACTGCATAACTGATATCCACAAAAAAAAAGGGCATTTTTTCATTAACCCACCTTAGAAATAGTCTGTACTTCTCTCTCAGATATATTTGTGCTTATATTGTGTAACTGCCAAAACGTTTTTTATTTCATCCTCAACTTCACATGGCAATTTAAATAAGAAAATGTATACGTAAGAAATTATCTGTTCTGCTTTAAGTTGGACTGGGCAAAAATAGGTGACTTTTTAATAATAAAAAAAATTATGCTACTTCATTATCAGCCACCCTCCCTGAAACTGGCCTGTGATGCCACTCACAAATAAATCATCAGGATTCTTATGAAATCTAGGATTTGTGCAACTGGTGTTCCACAAGTGGTGCACCAAGCCAGATAACAGAAAGAGTCAGGGTGCTGCCAAGTCTTGGCGTTCTACCTCCATCAGTTGTGAGTGTGCTGATTTCAAAATTTGCCAGGTTTCTCCACCTGCAGCACCTCACAACTGGTATTTTGCTTGTTTGTCCACTGTGTCCCTTGAAGACTTAACTGTCCCCTGCTTATCTTTGCTTGGCCCCAGCCTCAGCCACTGCCAGTCTCTATCTTCAGAAATACTTTCAGAAGTCCTGCATGAATATGGACAGGATTTCTGAAACTACTGCAGTCTTTGGATAGCAGTTTCAGTCTGCCTCAGCTCTAGGGTTTTCTGCCAGGTCATGTTTGCTTGCAGTTCTACAGCTAGCATAATAGCAGTTTAAACACATGAGGTTGGCAAATTTCCTATAAAGTATACTGGCTAATTTGACAGAAGTATGATTGTGTGCCTGCTCCTGGCTGAGATATATTTACATTGCCAAGTCTTCCTGTGTGAAGATCACTAATTAATTCTTGTGAAATTGTGGCTTAGATTTCAAAAACTTGGGTTAGAAAATGTTGTGAATATACCCTGGTTTCATCTGGGATGGAGTTAATTTTCTTCTCAGTAGCTGGTGCAGTGCTGGATTTTGGATTTGGTGTGAAAACTGGGAGGGGACACAGCAGGGCAGGCGACCCAAACTAGCCAAAAAGATATTCCATACCATATGATGTCATGCTGAGTATATAAACTGGGGGAAGAGGAAGGAAGGAGGGGAAACGACACAAGGACCAACACACGACATCTGGCATTATGGCGTTTGTCTTCCCAAGTAACCGTTACACGTGACAGAGCCCTGCTGCCCTGGGCCCGCCTGCCCATGGGAAGTGGTAAATTAATTCCTTGTTCTGCTGTGCTTATGTGTGCGGCTTTTGCTTTACCTATTAAACTGGCTTTATCTCAACCCACGAGTTTTCTCACTTTTACTCTTCCAGTCTTCTCCCCTACCCCACTGAGGGAAGAGTGAGTAAGCAGCTATGTGGTGTTTAGTCACTGGCTGGAGTTGAACCATGACAGAATAGTAGAGAGAACATGGCATACTCATTCTCCTTGAAATTTTCTTTGTCAAACCAGAAAACTTCTAATAAAATCTTTTTAGCAAATAATGGTAGAGAATGTGGCTGAGTAACAGCAAAAATTGTGTCTTGATTCTTGTAAAAACAGGGATGCAAAATCTCAGCTGGGAAAAATATTTCTTTAAAAAGAGATCCAAAAGAAATTCTCACTGTGTTCTCCTAAAATAATATGAAATCCCAGGATATATAGTTCCCATTGTTTGCTTCATTGTTCAGAAGTTACAGCCATAACATAACAACATAGGGGTGAAATATGGGAAAGTGCAGAATGATATCTGACAGAACGGTACCTAGCTGCAGGGAAAGCTCTTCTGACTTTGAAAAAGGGAATTAATGCAACAGGTATGAAAGTAGGTGAAGGAGAATAGCATAAGTGTAGAAATATGTTTTAAGTTCTGTGCTGTACAGCATTTTTTTTTGCTATAAGTGAGCAGAGAGAAAATAAAAAGAAATTAAGTTACACAGTTTCCAGGATGACTGTGATTGTCTTGCCTTTCTAATGGGGATTTCTTCAAGAAGTTGAAACCTCAAGTCTAAGCAGAGTTCTGAATTAATATTACTCTTGAGGACAAACAAATATAGCAAGAAGGAAAAGCAAAAATTTGCGGTCTTTTGTCTGGAGGCACTTGAAATGATGACAGCTCTGTCAGAAGCATCATATGCACTTATTTTCTAGGGTAAGGCAGCTGGTTTTTAAGAAGATGCTTGAAACAAAGACAACCTCACATATTTCCCTTTGTGCTACGTTATAAAATAATCACTTAATTGCTCAATTTATTGCCAAGAGCCTGCAGCCATTCTCTGTCCTGAATAATACATGGATTTTTCAGGTTTTATTACCTCTGCATCAAGTCCCTGTTACAAGCACCCATCGCCTCTGTGGTTGCTCACTGTGTCAAAAACACCACTGAGCTTTGTCTACAATCCCTCAAGCATGTGTGATGAAGAAAGACCTTAGTTTAATACAGGAAAGGGCCCCAAGACACACACAAAGATCAGCAAGTGAATACAGAATGCAGTCAATAACTTTGCTCTTCTGCCAGTCCCTGAGAGATGTTACAGACACCATCAACTTGGCTACAACAGTGCCCATTTTAATAGTGCATCACATTTCTACCTAGTGCCACAGGCAGAAGAAATATTTCTATTCTTGACTATGAACTCTGTTCCGTCTAAACGGGGAGCCACTGATGTGAGCAGTGCTTTGCATCCTCTTCCTAAGGACCTTCTTTTTCAGATGAGCTTCCACTGGTCAGGAACGTGACAGACATTATGTAAGAATCAAAAGGAGAAAAAATCTTTTCCAGTTTTCTTAACTTTACCACAATTTTTTTTCTTTTCCACAAATCTTAACTCTGTTCCGAAGGTGATAAAAACAAGGGAACAAAGGTTGCTCTGTTGGCCAGGTTTTCTACCATCAAAATATACATTATCACGCAGAACTTATGCTGGAAAAAATACTGAACTTAAAATCAAATTAACGCATCGAATGTACCACAAATGGTACAACAGATTTTCCCACTGTTCTTCCTCAGACACTCTCGATGATGCGCAGGCAGTCTCACCCAGATTTCACAGTCAGTTTTGCATCAGACACAGCGCTATTATGTGGAATTCCACAGCACGTGAATCTTCTAGCTCTCCAATACACAGAGTTGTACTTCTGAAAAAAATATTTGCATAGCTGCACAATTTTCACATTTGCATATTTACTGAGACCTAATGTTTCCATTTTTCAGTGTGTCCCTATTAGCACGAGAGGTGTCCTTTTTGATACTGAGTGTCTGCTCACCTCCAGGCAACCCCATAACTGCACATTTTCCCTTCCTCAGCACAGGATTCATAATGTTCATAATGTTCTTTCATAGCAAGTCTTACTTTGTTAGCTGTGACTATTGACTAGGTTTAGACCACTGTTTATTCATGCACAGTTCTTTGTGCCATGGAAGGAATTCTGAATACTCCCAAAATGAGGCCACAACTTACTTCTGCTGTTACATAGATAAATTCAAAATACCAAGGTGGGAGATAGAGTCACCTTACTATGACATCAGACAGTATTTAAGTATTAAAGAAATGTAACCAGACATTGAACACATGTATGTCCCTTAGGCATGCAGTTCTCATATTCCCAAACAGTGTGACCTGTTGGGTAACACTAATGGCACCTAACCTACTGCCTCATAATTTGTCCAACACACCTCTAAAATTTCAGAGGTCAATTCCCAGAGTACACTTCTGTTTTGTGAGTGAGAAAGGTGGACAATCACAGTCTTCATCACAAAGCTTTTGCTCATGGAAGCAGCTGCCTACCATCACCCTGGGGACCAATCACTTAAAAAGAGGTGCATAGGGCCTGTCTGTCCGAATTCCAGTGTCTGAAATAGAGAAGTCTACATGTAAATCAGTGGTCAAGACTTCTTTTGTATCCAGCAAAAAGTAAATGGCTCTTTTATGGCAAATTTAATCGCACAGTAATGTCCACAGTAAATCTGATTACTCTTGAAGAAGCTGGTTTTCTACATCGGCTGTAAAGTGAGTTGAGGCAGTAAGTACGGAGGAACATGAGACTAGCTTTCCTTCATAGATCAAGGTCTACCTATAACAGTATTGCTCTTGCAGCAGCCACTAATGGATTTAACTGTAGGGAACAGCCCAGGGAAGCTGTTGGCTATTAGAAAAGGTCTATTTTTGTCATAGGATGAAGTATGATTTTAAAGACACAAACTAGACCTGGAAGTCTGTACAGGCATTCATCTAATCCTAATGCCTTCATCTTCTAGTGACAGCACTCATGCCCATATCTTTTGTTAGATTCATTTCACAATGGACTAATGAAATAATAAGCCCCAACAAGTTGTCTTTTTTCTAATATTCCATGTTGTTCATACCTAATATAGCATATCCAGCTTTGTAGTTTATTGTCTGGTACACAGAAGAGCACAGAGAGTTAGAAAATTGTATCTTCTAAACAAAAAAAGTTAGCAACCTTAAATATGCAAGAAAATGATTTGGTCAAAAATGTGTATTCTGAGGCCAGGCTGAGTTAAAAAAACACCACAGCTGATTACATATACCATCCCAGGAAAGCACAGGCTTTTTATCACATATAACATGGGATCCTGAACAGTTAAATGATACTGTGTGGCATAAAACATACAAAAGTCATTTGCATGCCTTGGAATGCCCCAGGTGGCATTCCATTTCTATTCTGTTTGCTTGCCTAATAAGCAAAAAAACTTAAGTGGCTTTTTTAAAGCTTCATATACAAAGTTGATAATAATTAGAATTATTTACTCAAAGACAAAAAAAAAGGACTGATGTGCATAAAATTAAAGACCAATCTTGAGAAAGCAAACCTTTTTTTTTAATCCTTACTGTTCACACTGGGTAGAATAAAAAACTGAGTAGAAGTAATCTCACTATAATAAATTGAAAAATTTTGGATTAAAAGAAAGAACAAAGTCTTCTGATCTGAAGATTGTGAACAGAACTTCTCTTGAAGTTTTAGTTGTCATTAACCTTTATTTCCCCAGTGCACGGCACAGGAAGCACCAGCCGTCTGTGCTGTTTTGTCAGTGTCAGATAGACTTAGAACATAACTGTGTGAAAAATGCAAACTAGGTAGCACCAGCAACTGTTACACTAATGGCCAACTGCAGAAAAATCAGTATCCCATGACCTTCTCTGCTGAAAGAGCTGAGGCAGAACAAGGTGGGAGGAAGAAGTACCAGCAAAAAAACCACTTTTCTAAACTCACAATATAGACAATATAAAGCATTTTGGAAGGAAAGTCTGGGAAATACTTTATCTCAATTGCTGGAAGACATGCATAAAAACTTTTGGTTCATGGGGGAAGTGAAGAAAAGAAGGGTAAAATTTTAACATTTTGTAAGTGTGTGTGTCGGTGTCTTTATTCCACTGGATGTTTCAGGGTAGTGTGTTTCAGGTATATATTCCTGATATATATGTATCAGGATGTAGTATTCCTGATCATGGTGTGTTATAGTTTTCACCACACATTCAGATAACATTTTGGTCACAACATTTACCCTCTGATGGGCAACTAAGAGGTTTATGTAGATAAAGTAAGAAAATATATTTAAAAGCTTCCACTTCCGTCTCTCTGTTACCCACTGATGACTAATCTCTTTTAAATGATTTTTTTTTTTTTTAATTTGCAAACAATAAATGGAAAAAAAGACTCTCAGTATTAATTGCAAAAACAGAATTAGGCCCTAACACTATCAATTTTTATTTTATTCATGGTAACTTTGTATAACCTTAGCATAAATTATACTATGTTAGTCTCAGTGTAGAGGACTGAAGGCAGTGCGTTGATTAGCATGGATAATGTGCAGCTGTGGCCTTGCCTCAGAGGCGGTGGGTTGATTGACATGGATGAAGTGCAGCTGTAGCTAGTTCCGCTAAGTGGTTAAATAGCCCTGAGGAGTGTGGGAGATGGGGTTGGGTGGAGGGGTAGAGGTGTGGTCGGTCGGTCGGTCGGTCGGTCGGTCGGTCGGTCGGTCGGTCGGTCGGTCGGTCGGTCGGTCGGTCGGTCGGTCGGTCGGTCGGTCGGTCGGTCGGTCGGTCGGTCGGTCGGTCGGTCGGTCGGTCTTGCCTCTGGAGGAGGGAGGTACAACACAGGCAGTAGAATCTGACCAACTGTAAAGCCTTGTTGCAACCTAGTGGTTTGATTGTGCTGCAGCATCTCAGAACAGAGCTCTTTTATAAGATAAAATAGTTTTATTCTGAGTTGCTGAATGCTGTTTTGAGAAGATGGTGTTCATGCACAGGTTCCCAAGTTGTTTCCATTAAATTCTCCCTCCAGACAAGAAATCAGTATGGAAGCTTGTTCTGAGCAGTCTGATATGAAATTCAGTGAAACTGGTGCATTTGAAAAGTCTGTAACAAATCTGCACTTTTTATTAAAGGTAATATTAAATCAAAACATAATCTAGGTACATTTGGGCTTGTAATGCAAAGAAAGTGTGAAGTGGTGCTATTCTCTTTACAATTTAAAAAAAACAACCCAAAACATCTCTATAACTTTTTCCACCTTTGCAACTTCCAGCCTAGTTTAATAGCTGCTTTCTTTCTGAAATACCCAAACAGCTTGGCTGCCTGCCTTTTTACATTCTCTTAGCAGCAATCACTGTTTATTTAAAACACCAAGACACCTTGCTGGATGTTGCAGAGTATGAACACCTCTGATCTCACAGGCATCTAAAGGGCTTTGTGAGCCAAGAAACTAGGTCCATCGGCTCCTTTGTGAAGGACAGCAGCCAGAAGAAAGCTCTTATCTCAGGTACTCACTGAGCTGCCACAGTAACCTATTAACCACAGCAGTCTCCTAGCTGCCAAACCACCCTTACGTGGCCAAGGAATGCTGTAATGTCTCTATATCAACTCCTCCAGAGATGGAGTGATGCAAAAAGGGTAATGGGCCTCCTCAGGCAACCCTAAGATGTAGCTTTGCAAGTTCATCTGTTGCCCACATGGAAGCTAAGGCATAAACAGGATTAACATCCCAGCACTTGCTTGAAAAATGTTAGGAGGGATAGGTGACTGCTCAAGTCAGAGGGAGCGTAACTCTAAAAAGTGGAGGATTTTTCAGCCACACATTATGCTGTTTAGCTACAGCCCACCTTACTGCTAGTGCTGCAGAGATCATCTTTAGGTCAGGAAGGTGAGATATCTTCCACTGTTTGTAAGGTGCAGATATTTGATAGAAATAGCTGACTCTCACATGCATTACAACTACAATTCAACTTTATTAACTAAAAACTCAAGATTTAAAGAGATCACAGTAACAGAGATCTTACAAAGGGGTAAATATTGCTCAAGGGATAGCATTGTTTGTAAACTTTTGGCATGTGGGTTTAGCATAAGATCTCTGTGGCACTTAACAAACACAAATTAATTTCTAAAATTATCCCCTTCATTGATCATAAATGCTTTCTCATGTCAATGTCTGAAGGAGAACATCAGTATCCACTGCTGGCAAAGTCATAGCTGGCTGTACTGGCTTCAGATTCACTAGCATGAGATTGTCTTATGCCAGCTGGAAATGCATCCTCACCAGCCCAGGGACACAAGTCGCTTTGCGTCTCCTAAGTATCACATCTAATGAGTAAAAGTAAGATAAGGATTAAAAAATATGAATTTTCAGAAAACCGCAGAAGGTCAGACCTTCATTTTAAAATAAGTGCAATGACTTCAAAGAAACTATACACAATCTAAAAAATGGAGGGATTAATTTCTACATAAATGTCAGTATTCATTGGTCTTGAAGTCAAGCTCCTACAATCAAATTCTTGTCAAGGATTTGATAGACAGTCCCAAAGTTCTCCACAAAACATTACTTATATCTCCAGAGTGTTTACCCAGAACACTCTCATCTTGGGCTTTTACTTTAAAGGCAATAATGTTAGTGTCTTCAAGAACATACAGCAATTAAGCTTAAGGAAAAGTAATTAGATTTGATCATCTTTTGGTCATCATTTGGGGTTTTTTCCCAACATTTTTCTAAGCAGTCAGAAAAAATTGCCTGAAAGCTTTTAAATTCTCAGAGGTGGCAGAGCTTCCTTGCTAGGAGCATTACTTGCCATTTTTTGGTCCTTATTAATAACTTTCCTACCAAGATCTTAAGATCCCAAATACTTATATTCTCAGCATTGTACTGTGTGCTGTTAAGGCTTAATTAAATATACCGAGATGAGTGCAGCCTTTCAGCCTGATATGACTACAAAGAGAATTAAAAGAAAACTCAAAGACTAAAAATATCTTCCTGGCATTCAGGTAGAAAAGGCATAGGTCATCAGATAAAGGAATTAGTTTGCTATTTTTACTTTACAGTTGAAATAACTCTGCATCAGCAGGCAAAAATATGACCTCACGCAAGCCTCTCCTTTTCCCTTCTCACCTTTCTGAGAAATAAATCATACAGACACCATTACAAGAGTGTAATTATCCATAATACACTTGCATTTTAACACATCACACGCCTGCCCAGTGCTGTTGTTTCTGCTGAATTTGTACTGTACATAGATGAACAGATTGAGAAACGGACAAATAAATAAACCCATAAATGTAAACATAACGGACACTTCCTAGTAGCTCCTATGTCATTTGTTTGCGGAATCAGTTTTTCTGTCTTACTGCACAGTAGTTAGTGTGTGGAAGTAGTCAGTACTGCTGGAAACAAAAGGCACACCGGATATGCATGTTCAAGACCTTTAAAACTGTCAAGAATGTTGATCTGAGTCTGCAGACCTAGCCCACAGCATGACAAGTATCACAGGATGACAAGTAACACATGTCAGTGTGATATGGAAGGGGCAGCAGGTTTTATTTGACTTTAAGCCCTTGAAATCTTCCTGATTGTTCCTAATCATAAAAAGCCTCACAAAATGTGGTGAATATGTGACTATTTTTGATACTTCTCACCTAACTACACCATCATATTATGGGTATAAAGATCCTACTTAAGGTTGGAATTTAATTGTAAGCAGGCTGGTAAGATGTTGCAAGTTGGAGATAGTCAGCTATCCTAGAGCATAAACAGTGTTCATTTTGAGGGGACAGAGAGGGAGAGAAAAAAATATAAAAAGAGGGTCTAGCTCCTGCACTACCAAAGCCAACAGGACAACTTCCCACTCACTAGAGTATAATCCAGATAGTTTTGCGAGTATGGAATGGGCAACTTTGAAATCTCCACAGAGGAAATCATCAACCCAATACATAAAAACCTTCACATTTCAGTCTCAGACCCTCTTGCAGTCATACATTCATCAGACAATTTTATTGTCTTTTGATTCACCTACTCCATCCAGTTTTCCATTTCATTATTACAGCAGTGTTCATTTTCTGCTGCTCCTGGCTGAGGTGCCCACCAGCCCATGTTTATTTTGTCCTGTCTCTTTGAGTTTGTGCAGTTAATAGAAAGCTACCCGACCGAAGGGGATATGTAACTCAGTTAATTGCTTCACACTACAGTACATTGCCATTTAGAACTGGTCTGTTTCTTTTCTTTGTAACAGCATTGAAGTAAATAAGCAATTTTCATGCATATTACAAAAAATAACCGTGTCAGAGCTTTATTTGTATTCTTGTGATTAATAGTTTAGAGTGCCTGAATAAAATACACCTTCCTTTATAAACATCATTCCATTAGACCACTCATTTAGGTGTGAAATATATCTGGAATGTGCCTTACTTGACATCTGGGGAAAAACTTAACTGAATAAAATAAGATATGGGAAGAAAGGTTGAAATCGTCTGCTTGAATCAAAATAACAGGTGAAAGGGACCCAAACCAAAGTCTGTGTTCATTATTTCAGGTGATATCAATCTTAAAAGAGTTATGAGCACATCACATTGCTCCAAAAAAGTATATTTTCTACGCCTTGTTTATTAATGGACAGAAAAGCCAGGCTGCAAAATTGAAAATCATTTTATTCACTTAGGGTTTCATACTTCATTGCACAACCACCACTTAGCAAATACTTCATTAAGAGAGATAATTACTTTAATGGAGATCAAGTATGATTTAGAATTCACATTCCTCTTTATCTACCTAATGCAGGTCTGAATTAAACCTGAAATGGGGGCTCTTCACTTAGATCTTGCCTTCCAATCACAGTTCCATCATGGTTGCCTTTGGTTTCTTGCTCTCTTCCTCCTTCATATCTCACCCATCAGGGCCTTTGACATTGGCCTCAAACTAAGAATTTCCGCTGTTCAGTTAATACAGCTTTTCTGACTCTCACTGACACATGCAGAATATTTGGTAATTAAAATCAGAAGAGCAGAAGTGCTGCACAAGTTGTTTGTGCATGTAGCTGTTTAGAAGAAAGCATTTCAGATCATTGCCAAGGTAGATCTACTAGTAGGAACATACTCAGTCTTCCATATTGCTAGTTTTTTCCACATAGGTTTGTACATGCAGTAATTGCTGAATAAAAAGTAGCTTAAGAAGAAATAAAATTTAAGTACTAATCATAAATACAGAGTAAAAACAATCACAGAGATTTTTAAATCACGTTCAAGCAAGCATTAGGCACAGGTATTAGGCTGAAATATAAAAGAAATGCAAATATGTTAAAATGTCCATTTGAGATATGCAGACACATTTAGAGTAATACTCATAAAACTAAAATTTATAACCTCATTGAATGCAATCCCAAGTCCAATTAAACAGATGCTTAAAAACTCTGTTATATTTTCTCATTATTTTTACTTCTTGTCTTTCTATAGACTAGTACTGGAGTTCTTTAACTTTTTTTTCTTCACTAAAATCATTCTGACTTCTCGGCTCGCACCAAAAAATTCTTTCCTCCAGTAAACTGATGCAATAATGCTTCTCCCCAAATGACCACCAGTACCCAGGTGAGTGAAACTGTTCACTTTCAAAAGGAGTTAGCCCAATCTTTGACATCTCGAAAAGATAAGGACTCCTAAGCTTGTATTCCTGTGTGAAATGCAATATTTATGCTGATACAACTGATTGGATATTTGTGCAACAATATTATTCTGGAATATATTAATGAGTAACTAGGACTTCATTACTGAAGGTGTTTAACTAAGACATACTAATAACAGAAAATTTGGGAGAAACAAATCACATAACAAATGCCAGGTCATACTGATAATCTGTCTTAAAACCCCACAACTTTTTTTTTAAACTTCCAGACCGGTGTCTGAGCCCTGAGATTATCTTTCTAGTCAGCCTCCATGTTTGGAAATTCCTTTTTGCACTGGTACATGGATCTCAATCTGAATTTAAGCTTAACAACTGCCTAATTGTTCGGTATGGGAGACATACACGTTACCAAGCATCTGATTTCTGCATTTAACCCACTGTATTTTACAGATGGTAGGTCACTGTTCACAGCAGCCTTGGGTCAGGTTTTCCTCTCACTGATACACAAAAAACCCCAAATGATGGAAGACCTGGAAGGTACTTACTAAACTCTATGCCTACTGACAATTTTTGGAATCGTTATAGCTAAGACATCTGATTAAGAAAAGAGCTGATGCAATTTGGGGGCTTGCCTTTCTGACTCTGGCACTTTGCCTAGTAGCAACTAGACGGGCAATGAACTAACTTTGTATTTGAATGAATAATGAAGAAGTGAAAGACTCTATATTGCATTGCTTATACTCCAAAACAGCAATATGATTTATACTAATTGCCTCCATTACTTCCTCCCCTCTTTTCAAAACTTTCAGCTATCCCTCATTTCTGGGTTCTGGTTTGTTTTGTTTTGTTTTTATCACATGGTGTCTTCTAAGCTTTTTTAGTAATCAATAACCTACATCCAAATTAAAAGCTTCAGAAGTAAAGCATAATGGTATTATGGGACACTTCCTGAAGTTGAGGTCTCCCTTTAAAGGAGATTTGCACTTCTTTTTCTTTAATATGGCCTTAAGTACGGGTTATGCTGATCAAGCTGCTAGTGAAGGTGAAAAACCCAGAACTCAGGAAACTTCTCACCCTGATGGGAGGTTTGTACTGCGATTACTCAATGAAATACGTTTCAGAGAGAAACAGAGAGAGGGGGATGTGGCACCATCCTTCCTTTAGCAGCACCCACTATGGTTATGCTTTTTCTACTGCATGACGTCAGATGTGCAGGTCTCATGCATAAAAAAAGGCAATTTCATAAGGCAATTTCTCCAAAAATCAGTTTCCCCAAATGAAAAATGGAGATAGTAATACATAATTCCCCTAGAAAGAGCACAATTAAATGTTGAAATGACAGATGCAGCAAAAGTGCAATGCAATTATCACTATTAATTAGGCTGTTACAAACCATGAACACACCTTCTTTTCACCTAAACCTTTATTACCTCTATTACATTCTGATTTTTTTGTAATCGATTTGCTGCCACTAAATGTAAAATTTAGCCTTTAGTATTTACAGTTACTAATAGTTTGAATTTCTGTGAACAGAATAATTTATTTTTACTCCTACAAAATCTTGGGAATGCATCTTCCTGCTCTTCCCAGACAGCCAGCTTGTGCAAGGTGAGCCAGCACTACAAATAAACTATTTCCAAGCTAATTGCACTGTAAGAATGCTAATTCCTTTCTCTACAGAACAGATTCTTCTATTAGGCAGAACAACTTCAACATAAACCTTTAATTGCCTCCAAAATGCTGATTATCTTTCCGAGTCACCTCATGCAGAATGCAAAGACAGTAAGAAAACCATTGAGAGAAGACAATATTGAACATCAAAACACAAAAGAACCGTAAGCTGTCACTAAAATTTACTTAGCATGTTCTCATGTGAAGTCAATTTGTGTACACCAGAACTAACAAAGAAAACATGCTTGAGCCCATCATGATATGAAAGTATCTTTGTTAGGGTTTTTTTATCCAGCTGCTCCAAAATCTATAAAACAGCTGTCAAAAAAAGGAAGCAATTATTTGTTATTTCGGAAAGACACAAAACAGTCCCTAAACCTATACCAATCCCTTCTGACAACTTCTTGGTCTTAGGAAGCTGTTAGTTGAAAGTGTATTAAACCAGCTCATCAATCCTTCCTCTCACAACTACCTCTCAGAAGAATGCAGTACCCATGACCACCAACAAGAAACTACAGCTTCCAAGAGGATAGCTACCCCAAATATTCGGCTTTTCAGTCTCTGCCAGCTGCCTGCAGGATCTAATAAAATGGTCTGTCATCAGCAAATGGGGAAAAACGAGTAAAAACCCCTAACCAATATTGCAACTCTTTATGGACTAAACTCATGGAAGATTAATATTTAGACTGTCTCTGAACATTGTTTCTGTGTTTTCATACATTTTCTCATGCATGCTTGTAGCTACCTTAAATTCTGCCTGTTTACTTTCTGCTGCAGGTGTTGTGCGTTACACTTTAACAACATGGTAGGTGGTGAAGCATAAAGAAGGAGAAAAGACAGAACTTGAAAGCCAATGCTAGGGAATTAGCACAGGTTTGTTCTTAAATATAAAAGCTTTAATGCACAATGATTGGACAGAGTTCCAATTCTACAGGAAGTCTGCAAAGGTGTGACACCAACCGATTCCTTTTGTACACATGCACTGGCACAGATCCCATGAGCATCAGCGTGGGATGCCTCAGCCCGGCATTGGGTCCACACCCCAGCCCGGCTCTGCTGCCCAAAGGTGGCCCCTGCGTGCAACTGGTGGATTGCTACAAGACAACACTGTGGCATTTCTTGTCCCATCACCAAGGGAAGCTTCACTCCCTTGCAGAGAGACCTTCTGTCCTGGAATTCCTACATCCAGCCAGTCCATCTTGCCCTCCATGCCAGGGAATTCATTGGCCATAAATTACTAATGCTGAGCACCTACAGCATTGAATTTCCCTTTGACCAGGTATTACATATTCCAGGAGACAAATCATGACTGGCTGAATTACACTGCAAATATTTCATTGTGTATGTGGGAAGAGCAGGAGAAGACAAAGGAGTAGAAGGAAAGGAGAAGGATGAAAATATTATGGGTTCTTTCCTTCATGTGCTACAAGCGCAGTTTTATATTTTGGACGAAATGGAAAATTAAGTTTGTCCACAGGGTCACAATGTTTCCTATTGCTTCTTAGAAAGCTTTCAATATACGGTAACTGAGCTTATTCAGTTGCTTTTTCCCTCCCTTTTTGTTGCACCAAGACACTGCATGTACTTTTTATCTTCCTTTAAACAAAAAGCTACCTGTCTCCACAGGCATTACCAGCTTTCTCTAACCTGATCACACCATTCAAAAGATATGCCAAATTTCACATGGTTATATTAGAAACTGGTACTTTTCCTGTTATTATCTAAACATTATTTTGCACAGAATTCATGTTAACATTCAATAGGTGGGAATAATTAGTGATATATTCCCTTTCCCGCACATTGCTTGGGCAAGCTGGGTCAAGCAGGCCACATTATGTCCAATACTATGTTGGTCATAAATGCAGTTAAAAATAGGAAAAGGTAGACAAAGGATCTTTCTGCCCCACAGATAGAGGGAAAATACATGAATAAATAAGAAACTGTAAGTCTTTTCAATTATACAACTGCAAGTTTACACTAAAAGCATACACAAAAATAGTTTTTATTTAAGATAGGTAACATGACTACTCCCTTTTTTAAGGAATGGATTGGAATAATTAGAAAGACAGACAAAGTCATTTTGAGCAAAAGTACAGCATGGAAGAGCACAAACAAGATCCAAGAAGGTTCCCACAAGTAGTTGCTTGCAATAAAGAAAGAAGGTCTTTGTTTTGTTTTTATCTGCATCTCTAATCACTGGTTATGTTCCTGGCACCTAATCAAGATGGAAATACAGAGAGATAAAGTGAAACCAACTGTTAGTTCCAGTTGCATCCAGTGTACTGCATCTCAGCTACCTGCAGAAACCAGCACTACATACAGAAGGGTTCAGAGGCACGTGCCCAAGGCTGCTGTACAAATACATATTTAATACTTTAGTAAGCTAACTGCCACAACACATTTATTCTTCAACAGCAGCACCAGAACATTTAGTCTTCCAAAAGAGCAGATCTGAGTTTTTCTAATCCTCATACTCATAAACACAGTATTCTCTCTGATATAACAGCAAGCCTGAGTTTTGCCTTGGTAGATCTCTTGTGAAAGCTCACAAAACCTTTTTTGGCCAGATTTGAGAATAAAATAGACTGTTTCAGGAACAAAATTGCCATTTTTAATGGCATAATAAAATGATATTTCAAGAGGCAACATTGAACAAGTTCAGGACCAAGTAGGGTGGGGTTTTTTAATATATAAGCAGAGCTTTCTGATGAGCTGTCACACAGGCCAAATCATTCTACATGCAAAGAAATGAGGATGATCCTCATGTTACCTAAATATCCTAGGTGGTGATGATCTCACTCAGACCTCTACACACAAAAATAAGAGGATTAGCTGGTGAAAAAGTAAAATGAAGGAAATAACAGTCTTCATACAGAGTATGGTAGTTACTTTTGATAGAAAAATATTGATTTCTTTGAAAATATCAATTTAAATTTAAAAAATTATACGTTTCCACTTGGTTAATGCAAAAATAGTTCTTTTTGTTTCCTTTGTCTTTATATTAACTGCACATATCAAAATAATGTGTCTGTCAAAATGATACATTTTTGGAATTACCAATCCAAAATAACATGGCGTTTCCAAGACCAATCATGTGGAATTTGTGCACCATAATAAACTAAAAAATCATTAATTCTACATAGAAATTGAAATGCATTTTGAAATGTGTTTGTTTTCCAAGTCAGGAAATTTTCTAGAGCATGAGAATTACTGTGCTACACAAGTGGTGTGAAACTACCCAGTTTAGTGTCCTGCCTGGACAGAAGACATGTTAGTTTCTTCAAAGGAAACTTTAACATAGATAGGCAAATATTTAAGAAACAGGGTCTCATGTTTTCTTCTCCTGCTCTTCAACCTGCTTATTATCTATTTCTATTTAATTGTTTCTCAAAGAAAAAAATAAGTAACAGTATGAATTGTGCCCTTAAGCAATACCTTTCACTGTATCTTTTCCTAGAAGTCTGTATTTTCTGACATTCTAAATATTTATCTTCCATCTATAGAATGGGGGAAAGAAAAAAAAATGGAAAAAAGGAAAACGTAGCCATTTGGGCATGTTACTTTCCTTTACCAGCCAATAAAGTGGATTTGAATCAAAGATACTTGTGGTACAGGCCCAATAAAGATTATGAAGCTGGGGTGTTATTCCTGCAATCCAGAGAGGTCAGGCAAAAAGCACTCTGACTCAACGTGCTTCCGAGCAACAAGGACTAATACCATTAAGCAGCTGTTCACTACTGATCCAATCTTATTTACAAAGAGTTAGAAATAGGAGACAAGGTAGGGCTTCAAACATGCTATGGAACAGAGTGGTATTAAAGTGGTGGAGGAAATAGTCTGAAGTCTTATTTTGGCATAAATATAAATTTACTCATGGTTGAGACTCAATGAAATCCTTTGGGAAATATACCCATATACACGGAATGCAGCTGTTAAGAGTCAGAAATATATTACAGGACAGACTGTTACAAGACTTCAGCTTCCAGATAGGTAAGGAACTAACTGGATATATTTTTAAAGAAAACTTGAAAAAAATAAGTATTTGAGTCCTCTGCACAGCTGAGCTTTAACTACAGGTGCAGAACATTGAAAATCTAGCAGTAAAACTTTTTGATACAGATCAGGGTTTTCAGGAAAGTTTAAATTATGTTCTCACATCTAAATCTTCCATGACCTTTTGAAATCCCAACAGGAAAACAAATGCAAAGCTACAGGTAAACTATACCTCTACTGTGCTTTGCTTTTGGAGGAAAAAAAATATGCAACCACAGCAATATGTGGTATCCCTTTGAGTTTTTAATGGACAATGAGTGGAAATTCAAAATACGTGTCACTCATGCCTCATCTAAATGGTACAGCATTTCCACCGCTTCATAATTCACAGTAAATACACTTCCTTCTTGGTAGCAAGTTAAAATAGTCTGAAGAGATACAATTAGAATACCTGACTTCAATAAATAATCACTTTTAAAATAGCTCTCAACCTTCCTGTATCAAAAATAGGATTTATGTCAAAATCATGCACAAAATGAAAATTTTAAGGCTCTTCAGCATAAAAGCAGTATCTTGCAATGAAGAACTTATACTAACACTTACACTAGTATTTTCTTTTGGTAGCTCAACCATACAAGAAATACAAGCAGTATTAGTTTTCAAGGCTAAAATGGCTAAAATGTTTATATTTTAAAGGTGAGAGACACAAAACATAAATGACTGAAGGCAAGACTCTTATATCAGAAGACTGACATCTAGACTTCCAAAACACTGACATCCTTTTCTGTTAAGAAAATAGCTACAATATGATACCAGTGAACTCAACAACTAATGGAGAATTCAACAAGAAAAATCCTAAAAACTTCAGAAAACTTAAGATTTAAAGAGTCTGTATATGAAGTTTTAAGGATCTGAGTTCAGATTCCTTTTGGGCCTTCTCTTCCTGTCTTAAGGTCAATTAGCCTTCACCCAACTATACCAGCAGGAGATACTCACCGTGGGTCTCATCACATATGAGTCTTTCCCTGTGTTTTTATGCAGAATAGAAAAGCAAAGCAAAAGGCCATAAAAACTTCAAACTTCAAGTCTTGCTGCTCCAAATTAGTCCAAAGAAGTCTATTAGGGATGTGCTCCTCTGTTGCTGTCAACCCTCGGTAAGTTACATACATTTCTTTTACTCCTTACGTTTTTTAAAGTGTATATGCCCTCAGCTGCAGACCATTTTTCCAAGAGAAAAATTGTAGCAGGATACACTGTGATGCTAAAACAGCTGCAATCATGTTTTACTGTGACGACACAATCCCCATGGAGCTAGGACAAAGATGACCCACACCATGCCTTGTCATCTTAGCTTTGACTCATTTATGAAATGGCTGCTGAACATAAAAAGATAGGTACAAGTTCCAGTTAAGCCAGTTTTAAAATTTTAAGAAATGTATCGCTGAAGGTTCTGTTTGCTCTATAATTAAATATGCAAACTGAGGCTATCCTTTACTGCACAAAAAGCACATGAATTGTTGAAATCTAATTTTACATCAACAATTCTAATCTGGGCTGGATTTGTTTAAGACAATCCAGTTGTTTGTTTTCAATAGCATTTTGCAATAAAAAGTCAAAATTATACCCATCCTTGAATCAACAGAGAGTAAGGAAACAGGCTTGCTCCACTGATTTCGTATTTCCTACATAATTAAATATAATTAATAATTTTATATAAGATTATATATTTAAAGGTATCATTAATTGAGGACTACCATTTTCCTGGTTATCCCTTCCAGTATGATTGTTACAGGTCTGACTTGCTGATCTGCACTGAGGAGGAAAGTATTCCTTTTTAGGTGATGCTGCAAATTGAATGAACACACCAAAGATGGCCAGAAACAAAAATCCATCTGTCAAAAACTTCCATCTGTCAGGAAGATGACAGTGCTTTAATAACAGAATGAATAAATGATATATACAAACTTTATAAAAATATTTATCAGAGGCAAGGCTTGACACAGCCTTGTAAATAACAAGCTCTATTACCTTCTATTTCTCAGCATGTTGCCATATTAGAAGGTGACATAACAGGAGCCAAAGCCCAAGATGTTTCCATCTTTTCCGAGGACTACCTATCAATGTCTTACAGGGAGTAATAAATAAATTTATAAACATGCTGGAACGATATAATTTACAACATATTTAGAGCACACAACAGTTAAGAGGTAACAGCCACCTCTGCAAATGTATCGTATTCTATTTCGAAAGCAGCACATTTAACTGTATATGGCTGAGATACATTCAGGAAAACATTAATTATGAAAACCCTAACCTTCAAAAAAATCAATGTGCTTGCAGCAGTGCCTGATTTTCTCAAACATTGTCAAAAAATTACAAGGTACCATGTTACAATACGTGCTGTCCATTTTTAAATATATTAATAAATCCTCAAGGTCTAGCTCTGAGGAACTTAGTTTTTAATGACAATTACTAAAGTAAGGTTTTAACAGTCAGCAAAGAAGATAGCCAGTCCAACAATGTGCAGTGTTACTGCATCCTTGTTGACAGCAATAAAGAATGTGTTAATAGATTCAACAAAGCCAAAATTTCATCAGAAGTCCGATTGCTACTAATTTCCAGTACTGCCGCAGAGAAACAACTTAATTTTCTGTAAAACAGCTCTCCCTTATCAGTGAACCTTTATTGATGCTGTAAAGGCACCAGCATGTTTATGCTATAAACTGTTCCAAAATCTTTGGATAACAACCAATCTATGGGCTTCCTATAATACCCTATACGTGTCAGATTTACCTATCTGGCAGATAACTGCAAGAATTTTGGTCTCAAACCTGGTGCCTGATCTTTCAGATTTTTGTGAAAGGCCATTCTTCTATAAATATGTATGTGAATCTAGCACTGAACTGTCACTAGACCAAATATTTTTGTCTCAGTTTGGATTGCCTTTCATTTACTACAGCACAGTTGAAGTTGAAGGCATAAAAAGTCAATTGTTTCCTCTGAATAACTGAGAGAATCAGTCCCTGAACACACTGATCTAAACAGAGCACATGAATGCATTATGAATTGTACCACCAGAAGGCATGAAGTTTATACATTGGTGTCACAGCCTTGAAGTTCCAAGCTATCTTGGGGTACTCTAAAACACACAACACCAAAAATAGTGTGTGAACATAATAAAATACAGAGAGTGAAGAAGTACAGCTTCCTCACATCTTCTCTCTGCAATTCCTTGTTCTTACAAAAAACATTGTGGTCTTTCTGTCTTCTTTCTATTGTATGTGTGATTATTCTATGTTTAACACACCTTCATTATTCTGGATCTCATAATGCACAATTAAACTCTGTCTGTGACAGCACAGGCAGAATTATATACATGTGCATACCCGGGAATAGCCAAGGATGCACTATGTCAACACTTTGCAGTTGAAATGTTGTACTGGAGTTTCAGGTAGAAGCTGCCATAAGTTCGTGCTGCCTCAATATATATAAAATAAGCTAGTCAAATATATTAACCTAGGAGCGCCTTGCTGACATTGGCAGGTAAGAAGAATTGTCAATTGCTTCTTCATGCTTCCTAGGTCCTACAAAGGGCATTAATTTTCTCACACTGATAATAATTTATTGGCACCGTCATGGCTGTGAAAGGGCCCTGCCCAATTGTAATGTGGATTTCTCCGTCACTGACATGATTCCTGTAATTCAACTAGATCATTCTGCTGGAGAAAGTTCTCTTAAACCCACCAATGCAAGGGCAGATTACTAATAAAAACCTACCAGATATTTCTGAAGTGTGATCTCATCCCACATGCTAGGTAGGAAATGAAAAAATATGAACAAATCACTGTGGGAAAATTGCTTTGCAAGGGGGAATTAGAGAAAACTGGGAACTAATAGAAGCATAGTCTTACAGAAAGCTTTTCAGGGTAAAATACAGCTATCACTTTCAAGACGGTTGGCAGGCACAGAATCTACATCACCACCGTTCCCTAAGCAGCACAACCTGCCAGCTCAGCACCTGCTGATAGGAGTGATGGAGGATGGAGCAGAGCGCAGGCACCATGGCCATGCTCTTCAGGATGAAAAGGTGTTGCAGTCCACTGACAGCAACAGAAAATAAGTTGAAAATAGGACAAAGTTAATTATGGTAGTGGGAGATCGCGACCTCCAACTCAAATACACACACACACACCCCAAAAGAGGGCAAAACTCCACTTGAGGAGCATGAGTAGTTAGTAGAGAACTTCAGCAGTGCTCTGAGAGTGCGTACTAATTTGCATTACAAACAAGAAACATGCAACCAATTCTATGTATGATGAATGCATATGCAATGTACTATGAAGTATAAAAATTGGACAGATGAGGGAAGTTATTCCACCATAACTTTTGGGATCAGTTGACCAGCCAAACCTGTCTTCTCCCCATAAGGATGCCAGTTGGGTGAGAACTTTATCTTATGCGCACCAAATAACTAACTCACGCCAGCTCTTATTAGTGGTTAAGGTTTGGTTGTGTATCACTTCAAGTTTATTTTTGCAGTCACTATCACAGGCAATCACAAACCTTAATTTGTCATGATTTTGTATTAATAAAGAGTGTTATTCTGTGAACTGTTAGTATTAATCCTTTGTGGGCGCTAGCACCGCCGGCAGTGGGTAACACATTGGAATAAAGTGGGCAGACCCGCTGAGGGGTCCCCCTGGTGCCGTTGGCGCTTTTCCCCGAACACGTCAGTCGAATCACCCCTCCCCCCCCCCCCCCCGATCCAGCGGGACTGTTCAGTGAAGGGTCCCTATAACGGGACACTGACAGACTGGTCGGGCACAAGGGTCTTGGCTTTCCTGGGGCACTAGTAGACAGATCACACACTAGGGGTCGAGAATGTCTCCCCCAACCCTGCCCCTCCA
The DNA here is from genome assembly GCF_023638135.1 of Falco biarmicus. Lineage (NCBI taxonomy): Eukaryota > Metazoa > Chordata > Aves > Falconiformes > Falconidae > Falco > Falco biarmicus. The sequence goes on from NC_079311.1 coordinate 14,315,367, forward strand.
CCCTGTCCTTTCACATGGCAATCACACAAGTGAACAATGTGTTTGTTAGCTGGTAGCTTGCTCCCAAGATAGAGCCACTGGATTATGAAAATCAGATCTCAAAGTGAACAACTCCCCATCCCTGGTAATCTGTCTGAGAATAAGTCAAGCATTTCCTTTTCTCCCTACTTAAAATCTCTTACTACTAGAGAAGTTACAAACAAGAACAAAAGAATAAAATCATTATCCTTCTGGGTAAGCTGGGTCATGTGTAGTAGGTAGTTATGTTTTGTAAGGAAATCATAATAGACTTTAGTCTCCTTCAAACGGTTCCATGTCTGTCCAAGCTAGTGTAGTGGAACATCATGAAAAAATCAGTAAAAACATCAGCAGAGAGAAAATACTAGGTAAGGTAATAACTACCTTTGACTGCAGAAGTTTTGAGAAGTCAGAAATGACAAAATGTACACTTTCTTTTTTTTCTGTTACCAACTAGAAAAACAGATAGATGCAGAAAATGTGAAAATAAGAAAAGGCAACAGGCAATAAAACTGTAATCATTCTATTGTATTTCAAAGCAGGAAAGAAGAATAGGAAAAAAATTATTGAAATCTAGTATGTGCTTGAATTAAAATGTCCATTCCAAAAGAAAAACTTTAAACCTAAATTCAGAAAAAAAAAAATACCAAGGGAAAAAACAAAGGAGAAAAAATAAATTTTGGAAGGAAAAAAGAAGAGAATCCACTACTGAAGACATGGCTTGAACCTAAGCTTTTAGTTTCCATTTTCACAAAGGGAGCGACTCTCCCCAGCTGTTCCTTCTAACCTAGGCTAAAATGGTATGGATGGTCTAAAGAATATATAACTTAAGAAATATTTGAATGTTCTCTGAGCACCTACTTCAGCAAAGCACCTTGGTAGATGGACTATGTGCCTCCTTTTAGAGATATTGATAGTCTGTCCTAAACAGGTAACTTTAACTCAAGTTCTACTGGTGGTAGACTCAAACAAGGAAAAGTTGTCCATGCAGCTGGCATGCAATGGATTCCCTCAATGCGAGATATTTTGAAGACTAAACCTTATATTGCTTAAAAATAACTGCAAAAAATAATGGAAAGAAGTCTCCAGCATGCTCCTAAGTACATAACACCATTTCTGGCTCACTAATGCCCTGACCTGAATACTCTTAGTAGCTGGAGGGAAACATCTGTATGCTTTTGCTGTGCTCTTGTAGTTTTAAAAGTCTGAAACAGTGAGCAAGAGCATATTCTCGATTTAATGAGAGCGGGGGCAGGGCGGGGGGGGGGGGGGGGGGGGGGGGGGTTATACATTGGATTAAAAATGTTCACAGTAGCCAGTGCCTCATAGGGGCAAAAGAGTGTGAGGTCGAAGTCTGGTCACAGTGGTGCTAAAAGACTTAGTTTTGCTTTTACTTTCAAATAACTACTTTCCTGCTATACTTACCCAAAATATTAAAACTACCTCCATGTCACCTCATTCACTTAGGAGGGGAAGAAAGAAAGAAAAAATTACGTGGAACTGGCCATTATAAAAATTAGTTATAAAGCATTTTCATTTGATAGTTGTATTTTCCACCACATTATTGTTCTGTTCTGTTGACAAGTTTCCTAGATTTTAATCTTGGATTGCAATGTTACTTTATCAGAAAAGGCTTATATTTTCCCAGCAGATACAGTGACAGAATGCAGAATCATTTATAAGAGCAACTGTTGTATTGAAAAATGTACGTTTGCTAGAAAAAGCATTTAATTTGGTAGCCGTCTTGATCATAAATCATTCTCTGTGTGTGCTCAGGGCTCCCAAACAACAGATTGAAATTGCCTTTGCTTCTTTTATTGGAATAGTAACATTTGCATTGCTATTATTGAGTTGAATCAGCATTTCTAGGTTAAGCCCATATTTTCAGTTAAGGGACTTATAACTCTGATATTAATATTCAAACTGGACTGAAGTCCAGCATAAAAATGTGTTGGTTAAGAACATTACTTTTAACACTTCTGCATGTGAGAGTATCTTGTTATGCTACCTAGTCACGAAAAGTCCAGTCTAGCTGATATTAAAAGATACTTTGCTTTAGTCATGTGCTAGATATATTTCCAGCCAAGACTGACTTCTCAGATTATTTCAAACCTTAAAGTGGAGGAACTCTGCAACAGAGAGAGTCTTTTCTGTATTTTTTTTTTCCAAAAGGAAGAAGAAACTGAATTGTGCTGGTTGGTACTGTTCTTGGTGTAAGCTGCAGAGTCATTAATGGCTTGTAGATACAGTCTTATTATCATCATTGCATAAACATTTTATTTCAACAGGACTAGAAAAACAGCTTAAACAGTTCAGAAAACTGGAAGATACAGAAAAGGCATAGAAGTATACTCTCTAGTCCTTGTAACTGCATTGTACTAACTTGCAACAATTTTATAATCATCACCATTTTTTTTCTAAATTGTATTCATTTGGATTCAATTCTAATTCAGATTTACTCTTTAAGGGACTTTATTCCTCCTTTATTAACATAACAAACAAGCATGTTTTGACAGCCATTATTAACTTTTCATTGAACAGGAACATGGTAAAAGAACATGTGTGTCTGTGTGACTGTGTGCATGTATATATCTAAATACAGGTATATACAGATTATTAAACACATCTAAACAAATGATAAAGGGACCATGTTTTTGAATATTTCAGTTTTAAATAGACCTCTTAGATCATGATCAAACATTATATGGTAAATCAAATATTAGGAGCATGTTTTGAACCCCTGTGTACTTTCCAACTTTGAAATTCTAGAAAAACGTATTTTAATTTGCACTATCAGACTCAAACATTAAAGCTCCAAGCTAATAAGATTATTTTCTTACAGGAAAACACCAGTTCTATTAACTACACAAAACTATAATCTGGTCTTACAATTAATTTTTGTTATTTTTATTTATAAACATCTCAGACTGACACAGGCTTCAGTACAAAACTTTAAAGAACTTCTCTAATACTTTGTTTTTCTCTCTCTAAAAAAATGTGCTCTAATCCTAAGCCATCTCTGTCCCAGACATCAGACAAATAAACCTATCTGAGACCTACATTGACCAAAATCAGTGGCAAAGTCCTGGATTTCACCCAAGGCAGCAAAGTTTTCAAATGGAAATATGAGAGATCAAAGATTTTAAAATTGTTTCATTTTTAAAAAGAATTAAGCAAAACAACATTTCAGCAAGTTTGCAGGCATAATTCTAGAACAGAACTGAAAATTTGCATTTTAGGTGTATTTCAATTTATCTGAATAAATTGTGAATATGCTACAAATGTTTCCATCTCACAAAAACCAGTACAAAACAATTTCAGTACAGACTGAATGAAAATGTTTCATGAAGAGTAGCATGGAAACAACCTCTGAGCTTTATGAAATCATTAGTGGGTAACTCCTTTTTGCACTATAAATGGACTTCAGCAGTGACATAAAACCCATCATGGGCTCACCTATAAGAAGCCAATAAATTAAAGAACAATCTCTTCCAAAATCTGAAGAGTACAAAGAAGCAATAAATTTTTCTGTTCTACTTCTCAATCTGAGTAATCCAGCAGCACTCTGTCAAACAATGAAAAGCAAAAAAATAGAGGTCACTCTGCACTGTTATTCAGACGTGTGCACACTAAACAGTATCTGAAAAAGAAACTGGGCACAAAAGATCAGTCTGAAAAATGGAGGCAGAGAGGTATTCAAAGAATTTGCTTTATGTAAGAAAACAAGATGAAAGAACTGATATTTAAGATGACAATTCTTGAAAATCTAAATTTCAGCTAAGACAGATATTATGAGAATTAGTAGAAAGTAAAGACTGTGTTGGCATTTAACACACAAATTTGGTTTAAGAACAACAGATCATGCAGTCTTCCCAGAAGGAACCCTAAAGATTGCCCCAAATAAGCAATATTTTTTCTGCTTTGTGCAGTACATGTGAAAACAATAATTTACATATTTACTTAGAAAAAGGTGCTTCAATGTGTTTTCCAAAAGGAGACTCCAATTGTTAACTTCAGATTGTAACTGATGCCCACTTACAATCACACCATCACATATTATTACCTGAAGACCTTCAAGTTCACATCCAAGAACACCTTCCTCAGGATTACCCTGCTGACCACCTTCACATACAAGCTTTTCTCCCAGTATAGGTTTTGAAGAAGAGAGAGAGGTAAAGGGACAAGGAAGGTAGAAAGTCTGTTTAGGAGGCCTTTGTATGGGGAAACAAAAGAGGGTTCAAATACTAAATCTTGACACATCTCTATAAACAGAAATACCACTGAAGCTTACATCTGCTGGCTGGTACCAGTAGCTTTGCCAATTAGACCCACTTCTATATGATGTAAGCCATACCTCTACCTTAGTGTGATTCGTGGGCAAGAGATCAGTGAGGAGATCAGTGTTAAGAGAGAAAATACAGCACACACAAAAGTGAAAGCCCCTGAAAAATTCAGAAATTAGAATATCCACTGGCAATTCTCCTTCAAAACATGACATTAATATATTTGGTGGATTTTGTGTATTACTTAGAGCAGAGGTCCTCAAACTGTTTAACCAGGGGCCGGCGCGGATGCAGCGGCAGGCAGCCATCTGCAGCTGCTGGGTTTCCCCCCCATCCCCCGGCGGGGGGACCTGTAAATACCGGGGGCCAGATTGAGGACCGTGGGGGTATCCAGCCTGCGGGCCATAGTTTGAGGACCAGTGACTTAGAGCAACTAGGTTCAAACACAAATTTTGTTGTTTCCATAGTCCACACCTGATTCACAGAAGCCAGAATTCAGTATTACAAACTTACATCATTTACTTTATAACCTTACTGTACCACAAATATGGACCATCCCTACCTATAAGACTCATTTAAACCATCTTGTTTTTTTCCTAAACATCCATGCACTGTTACCGCTTCGAGGTGCTAAAAACATGTTTCCTTCTGAGCCTGAATTTTTTCAGTAGAAACCGGTGCAGATTTTACCATTTGCTTCAATGAGCAAAAAATTCAAACTAATTAAAAGAATTATTCGGGGGGCTGCCACACCTTCTGCTTTCCAATAGACATTCAATGTACCTTGAGCAAGTCCTAGAGGTATAGATTCTTAAAAGCTACTTAAGCATATAAGTTTCCCTGAAATTCATCACGGAACCTGCTCATCAGTGGAATTAAGCTCTTAAACTGTTAATAGCTCTTATTTAATTTGTGAGGTGATAGTGCCAGGTCATGGAAAAAGTTCAAATTAGAGACAAGGGGAAGAGCAACCATGTATGACTGTTTAAGACTGTAAATTAATATTTTAAAAAATGAAGTACATGATTTGAAAATAATTTTAGGGATGTGACCTGTTTGAAACCCACAGAACTGAATCCCATTAATAAAAACTGAAGCTTACATAATTCCTGAACTTCTTTGAAAAATTAAGCTGTATTTAATTCCTGAAGTATCAAAGCCCTGTGAAATTGTAGTGGCAGGTAACTTGAAGGGGAAAAAGTAAATAATTTGTCACTAGTTATTTTGGGGTTTCTTAATCAACGTATGAAAGACAGGCCAGTTTTCATATAATTTCATAACAAGTTTTAATAATTTCATAACACAAGCAGTAACAAGAAAAACTGACAATACTATCAGCGTATCACAACACATACAAGTAGATCACACCATATATGAAATAGGATGTAATCAGCTGTAAAGTGTGAAGGAGGCCAGAGGGAAAAAAACACGATAAGGCTTGGAATATCTTCCAGAGTCAGAAGTATGGATCAGCTATCTCCAACCAGCCACGTTTGATATTCACCTAGACAATCCCAGAACTTTGCCAGGCCTATCACTTCCTGGCTTTTAGGCACTGATTTTTATGAGCTTCTTCTGAGGGAGAGAAAATTGTTGAAGTATGCAAAAATAAACTACACTTCAGAAAGCAGTCTTCTGGTTTGTTGATTATAGCAACACTGTAGACTACAGAGCCATATTTTTAAAGGCTAAACTCTGCTGGGAAGCCATCTCCTTGAATATCTTAAATATCAATGAGAACAAGATCCTCAGCCACCTTTATGGAAGCTGCTACTCTTTTTATTCACAAGTACTTCCAGAATATTTTTCTTATGCTTGTATTTCTGTTTACTTTCCAACTTCCACTGTGTCTTTTATGATTAAGATCCTATTGTTGTAGTTATTCCTAAGTCTTCATGAACAAATTGTAAACACAGATTCTTAAATGATCACTGATAATGGCCCTTTCAACGAGCATGTACTGAGTATCTCAAAAGCCAGGGAGTCACATGGCAAATACCTGTGTATGCTTTCCCTAACAGTGTCCAGTCCTAGGTTTGATCCATGATATACTTGCAAAGCTATATGTTGATACCTTAAAACAGGAGGTAGTTGCTTACAAGGTGATGAGGTGGCAGCTATCAGAACAGTTAATTCTGGCAAATTTAAAAAAAAAATCAACAGATTAATAAATGAGCCTTAGATCATGATAGCACTAAATAATTAAAAAGCATAGAATAAAGAAAGAGCCTATCATGGCTACTGTGGTATTCATGCCTGTCCATGTTAATATTTTAGTTTCATGTAACACTTATCTACCTATCTTTCATGGTGAAGCACACTGCATTTTTAAAAGATGCTTTCTCCAGGAGCTAGTTGAGCTTTATCAATGTGAGTGAGCTGGTATCTGATGCTGACAGCCTACAGAAGGCCATTTCTTCAATTGCTTGGAAAGACTAAGGAGTTAGACATGACAAACTGCAGCCTGGAGTACCTGGCATCTAGCCTATTAGTGCTGCAATGCAAAAGATGTTTAAATAAATTTCTCATGTATCATGCACTCCATTTCTGTCATGAAACTTGCTGTCCTGAAGCAAAAGTTAAAGCTTTAATCTTTTCCCCCATCACAGCTTGTCAGAACTCTTGAAATTAAATATATTATTTGTTCTATCTGAGGCATAATTACTAGCATTTTTATTCTGCTTTGTGAAATAAGCTTCCTTTTCATTCCTTATGTAATTTCCTCAGGACAAGACCACAGCCTCTCGTAAGACATACTTCTTCTGCACAACTGTTACACTTCATGTGCAAGATTGTGAAGGAAGGAAAAAAACCCTTTCTATTTCCCTCTATAAGGCAATCTATCTGGTTTGATTTCTGCCCCTGGATACACTGCTTTTGAGTGACAGAGATTAGACTGGACTCTCATTCAAAAGTGCCACAAAATGGTTCAGGCAAGTAGTAAGGAAACATAAAACCTTTTATGCTGAAGCTACAAAAAAATTCAGCAGCCTGATAGTGGCCAAGAACCAATATATTGGAAGCTCTGTTAGAAAAAAATCCACTCCATTTTGTTAGAAAAAGTTTTTTTCTTAGCAGCAATTGACAACCTATTGGTATATTCAAACGCATATTCAAGACAACAAATAAACCCAAACTGCATTTCAATGCCACTATGGTGATTTCACTAAAGAAAAGCCAAGGCGTTTCCAAGACACTCCGAGTGTAACACTCTTGTAGGTCAACCCTCACACATGCCTGAAATGTTAGTCTGTAAAGTCCATGTGCATTAAGGATCAACTTTGACTTTCTAAGACCTTAAAATTATTAAGTACTGACTACACTGATCTGCAAGACATCACTATTTGTACAGTGTTTAAATACAGGATCAGTTTCTGCTGAATTAATGCATGTTCCTTATAGATTTGTTCAGGTGGGGCCAAGGAAAGATTTAAGAGCCTTCAAAGTTTTATTTAAAACATCAGCTAATCTCACAACATGACAAGAAGTGTAGCTACATATGAAATATATGTACAATTTTTTTGCAAACTTTAAGACTCTAATCTCTAAACTTGTTAGACCCACATTTCACAAAGGCATTCCAAAGTCATTTACAAAGCTGAAGTAAAGATGACCACAGAATAATGACCTAATCCAACTGAAACATGTACACGTGAAGGTGGAATGGTTGGAGATCTTCAGCTTGAAGCATGAATGCAACTTTACTTACCCACTGATTTTTCTAAAGAGGGAAAGAACAAGAATGTAAGAATTCCTCTTCAGTGAAGAATTTTGAAGGGGAAATTCCTGAAAGCCTCACAGACACATTCAAATGAGTTGTGTAGTGTCACACTACTACAACTTCTTTGTGGGTACACCTCCAGATTTACCACTAGCCTTCCTAATCTTCCTAATTTTAAATAACCCATCTCTCAGCTTCCCACCCCAAATCTGATCATTAGCTGGATTCAGTCACCAGCCAGAAATCTCTGCTATTCTGTAACTAGATTAGCATGCTATGAACTTTTTAATGTCAGACTAAACCATCAACATTGTTTTATTGTTGTGGGTTGAATGTCGTTAGAGAGAAGTGGAAAGCTTGCTATATATATTGGTATGAAATCAAATGCTGTGCCAGCTCTGGAATACAAATTAGAACACATACTGAGTCAAATTCACTCCAACTAAAATCCCATTGGCATCAATATACTTATGCCCAAGTAAAACAGCAAGCAGGGCAGGGCCTAGATATTCTTATTTTTCCAATTTACCTATTAAAAAAAAAAAAAAAGAAAAGAAAAAGAAAATAAACTGTAGTAGGTCTGGAGCGACAATCTATGTACTGGATCATATGGGTCCAGTATGAGTAAGTGTTCAAGGTCATCTGTGGCTAATGAAAGTGCAAGACAACACAGCATAATTACCTGTCATGTTATTCACTCACCTGCAAAGAAGTCAGTCTGACAAAAGAAGAAGCAGCTGTCTCACTTAACTGCTGAAGTCACACCACAGTAAGAGATGCAGTTTGTCTCCAGGGGCTCTATTTCACACTCAAATCAGAGAAAAGGAAACATCAAATTAATGTACAAACTATATAAACAGTCCTGCACTTTCTGTTAGTAGCACATTCAGGTAGCACGCTTTCATTCATGCATGAGGTTTCCAGGGTTAAGGATGCAGTGGGAGTGTTGTGGTTTAACCTTGCTGGCCACTAATCCCCACGCAGCTGCTCGCTCACTCCCCAGTAGGATGGAGGAGAATATCAGCAAGGTAAAAGTGAGAAAACTCGTGGGCTGAGATAGTGACAGTTTAATAGGCAAAGCAAAAGCCACACACACAAGCAAAGCAGAACGAGGAATCCATTCACCGCTCCCATGGGCAGGCAGGTGTTCGGCCATCCCCAGGGAAGCAGGGCTCCGTTACATGTAATGGATACTTGAGAAGACAAAAGCCATTACTCCAAACATCCCCTAATTCCTTCTTTTTCCTCCAGATGTTTATAGCTCAGCCTCATATGGTCTGGAATATCCCTCTGGTCAGTCGGGGTCAGCTGTCCCGGCTGTGTCCCCTCCCAGCTCCTTGTGCCCCCTGCAGCCTCCTCACTGGTGGGGTGGGGTGAGAAGCAGAAAAGCCCTTGGCTCTGTGTAAGCACTGCTCAGCAGCAACTAAACCACCAGTGTGTTATCAACACTATTTTTAGCATGAATCCAAAACACAGCCCCATACTACCTAATATGAAGAAATTTAACTCTATCCCAGCCAAAACCAGTGCATTCTCCATGACTGATTCAATACCATTTACATCATGTTCAGGTCCCACCCTGTCACAATACATCCTCATTAACTACCCCTTCTGCTACAAAATGTTTGTGAAATATCCATAAACATCCATAAAATGTTCATTGAGTTCATTTGATCTATGAGTTTGGGCTTCATCTATTATGGTATTCACTCAATACAGGAAAGGTGGTGTGTTGCATGGAATTATTGGGCACCAAATCAGCTAAAGTTGGATCACTGCTGCACCTGCTTCTTCTTGTGAGGTTCATCCTTTATTGGTTCAGGTGGTTTCTGTTGTAGTACATCCTAGAACATGCAACTCACATCATGGTTTACAACACAACAATTTAAAGGTTTACCCCTTACATTCGCCACCCCTGGCCCCTTTGGACTAGGCCATAAAGTTCAACATTGCAATGAATTCCTCCTCTTGCCTCTATCTTGGCTAGCAATGAGAGGTCCCTGCTACAATACCTTAGATATATGGTGGCCACAACAGTAGTGACATAGAGCATCATGTAACACTGTCATCATACAACTGAAATTACGGATTATTTTCACTCAGGATTAAATCACCTTGAGGTATATTAGCCTCCCTCATCCTTCCAGAAAGTGCACCCAAGTACTTGAATAAAAACAATTTCATAAATAGATGTGCCCTAATGAAATAATGACTTGATACTCAGATTTTATTAATAATCTAAAAGAAAGGGCAGAGCATATGCCCTTTCTTGTGGCGATGATTTCCCAGGCAAACTGTCTATATTTGAGCCTAACTGAAGTTAAATCTTCTGCGACATTCTAGAAAATTCAGAAAGCAGGACCTGAATGGTTTCCAGATCAGTTTTGCTATGTAAGACAAGCAGGTGATGTAAGTTGTCTAGGTATTCATGTTGAATGCAACGTGATCAAACCTGAATAGGTTTCTAAATGCTTCAGTGCAAGACTAGGAAAAGGGGGTTGTTGCTGTTGAATTCCAGACTCTGCTGCCTACTTAATCTGAGCATAACAGTTGCTGCATATGCATCAGTTTCTCCATCTGTTAAAAGAAGAAGGGATAGCACTCATTTATTCTAAATGGGCATGCTGGTCATGACTAAGATCTACGTGTTCTGAGCTCCTCTGCCTTGACTGAGAGCCAAGTCTATGTCCTGAGCTGAAACTTCTTGCTTGGTGTACATAAGTTGCATAGTTCAGCCTAATGCATACTACCCATCTTTTTCTAGCACTGCAGGTATGGGGTAAATTGAACGATGTGTAGTTTCTTTTCTTCAGAAGCACAAGAATAAAGCAGGGTGGCACCAGATGAAGGTCCCAAAATCTTTGTGCTTTGCATGAGGTTACAGTTCAGGAAGAAATAAGAATAAACTCTGCTGTTCTGCCTTCAGCAGCCATACATGACAGGGATGTACAAATCTGTCCATTAGTGAAAATAAATCCACAGTTTTTTTAGCAAAAGACAGGTTTATGAGCTCAGTCATGAGTGTTCCTACACCAATTATTTCTACACAAACAGAACTGTGTATTCTCATTACCTCTGCACATAGGTAGTCTTTATGGAAAAACCCCAAGTCTTCTGTCCCATAAGTTAGCAATCAACTGCATGAAAACATTTCCTTTTGTGTTTTAAAATTCTGTGCTTTCAATGAATTTCAATGAATTTTTTTTCAGAAATGATGAAGTAAAATAAATCAGAAACAAAGATATCATCCCTGGAGTACTGAATACCACCTCATGGGATATTCTTATTTCCTTTCTTTGCTTAACTTCAAGCAATGCACAGGTCAACATCACACTTTTTTATAACTCTAGTCTGTATCATCTCATTTTCTTCTTGTCATTTTCTGCTCCTCAAAAACATCATTCTAACAGCCGTTTTTTCATGTTTTATGAGCTACACAGACCATTTAACAGGCAAAGTTACATAGGGCCACATCTTTTCCTCTTCTTTACAGTGTAGGACAGAGAAAATGTCTTACCCTTGGGGAGTAGTCAGCCATGAAGAAGGGATGAAAAACATCAAGAATAAGCATTAAAATAATCTTAAAACCAGACAGTGCTGTGTATGTTGCTGTCCTATTAAGGTCTGACTTTAGAAGGTCACAATCATTTTCAATGGCGGACCTCCAGCCCCCAAAACAGCCATAGTATCTCTTTCATACAAGCTGTGTTCTGTATGAAAGAGTATCAGAAAGCAGTGAGAGGTGACTGAGAGAAGAATTATGGTGGAAATCAGTAAGGAACTTGAAGGTGTTTGGTTTTATAACAAGTTATCTACAACAGTAAAAATTAATAAAACTGCACAACACCCTCAGAGAATAAAATTGCTTAAGAAGCGGCTTGTGCTACAATCTGCCTTTTGCACAGGTAAAAATATGTGCTGATTTTGGCTGGGGTAGAGTTAAATTTCTTCATAGTAGTTAATATAAGCTATGTTTTGGATTTATGTTGAAAATATTGCTGATAATACATTGATGGTTTAATTACTGTTAAGCAGTGCTTACGCAGAGCCAAGGGCTTTCCTGCTTCTCCCCCCACTCCACCAGCGAGGAGGCTGGGGGGGCACAAGGAGCTGGGAGGGGACACAGCCGGGACAGCTGACCCCAGCTGACCCAGGGGATATTCCAGACCATATGACATCATGCTTAGCAATAAAATCTGGAGGAAGAAGGGCAGCGGGCAGACATGTTCGGAGTAATGGTGTTTGTCTTCCCAAGCAATCATGACACTTGACGGAGCCCTGCTTCCCTGGAGATGGCTGAACACCCACCTGCCAACAGGAAGCAGTGAATGAACCCCTTGTTTTCCTTTTCGCTTTGCTTGCATGTGTGGCTTTTCCTTTGCCTATTAAACTGTCATTATGTCAGCCCACAAGTTTTCTCACTTCTACCCTTCTGATCCTCTCCCCTAACCCATCAGGGGGAAGAAAGCGAGTTGCTGTGTGAGGCTCAGTTGCTGGCCAGGGTTAAACCACAGTAAACTGTGACAAGCAAATCTGTATATTCTGTTGGAAAGACTTTTTTTTTACACAGGTTAAAGAACTCATTCACCGTGTAAAACATATCTTTATATTTAAAACAAACCACAATTGGTATTTGAGCAACCTGGTCTAATGGAAGGTGTCTGTGCCCATGGCAGGGGGGTTGGAACTAGATGATCTTTAAGGTCCCTTCCAACCCAAACCATTCTATGAGTCTATGATTCTATAATTCTATATTCACCTTAGGGAATGATTGCAATAAACCAAATACTCTTTTGGAATAGATTATAATTCATTTAAAAACTGAGAGTCAAGTGAGACTCAGAAATCAAAATGAGTTGTGAAAAAGAAGGAAACAGTTAAACATTTATGACATCCATAAAACTAACCCTTGTATCCTAGCTAGGTACTTTATTGTTTTCCAATTTACTTTTTAATTGAATTTTTAAATGTATGTTAAAGGAAGGCTGGATGCTTTTCAAGAAAGAAGTATTAACAGTGCAGGATCAGGCCATGCCCATGTACTGAATTACAACCCAGCAGGGAAGAAGACCAGCCTGACTGAACAGACAGCTTTGGTTGGAACTCAGGGGAAAAAGGAGAGGGTTTTTTTGGAAGAAGGGGCAGGCAACACTGGAGGTCTATAAGGAAGTTGTGAGGTTATGCAGGCAACGATTAGAGAGGCAAAAGCCCAGCTAGAGCTCAAAAAGACAACAAAAGTTGTTGCAAATACATGAGAAATAGAAGAAGGGCCAAGGAAATTCTACATCCTTTGCTGGATGCAGGGGTGGGACATTGCCACAAAGCACAACAAAAAGGCTGAGGTACTTGATGCTTTCTTTGTCTCAGTCTCTAATAGCAAGACCAGCTTCCCTCTGGGCACTCAGCCCCTTGAGCTGGAAGACAGGGGTGAGGAGGAGCAGCATGAAGTCCCCACAGCCCAGGAGGAAACAGTCAATGACCTGCTGCTCCACTTAGACACGCACAGGTCTGTGGGGCTGGGTGGGATCCACCAGAGGGCACTGAGGGAGCTGGTGATGGAGCTCGCCAAGCCTCTCTCCATCGTTTATCAGCAGTCCTGGCTAACTGGGAAGTCCCAGAGGGATGGAGGTTAGCCAGTGTGACACCCATCTACAAGAAGGCCTGTCAGCCTGACCTCAGTGCTAGGGAAGGTTATGGAGCAGATCATCCTGAGTGCCATCACACAACACATGCAGGACAACTGGGGGATCCGGACAAGCAGCATGGGGTTATGAAAGGCAGGTCCTGCTTGACAAACCTGATCTCCTTCTATGACAATATGACCTACCTAGTGGTTAAAGGAAATGCTGTGGATGTTGTCTACCTGGACCTTGGTAAAGCATTTGACATCTCCCATGGAATTCTCCTGGCGACATTGGCTGCTCAGGGCTTGGACAGCTGTGGTCTGTGCTCGGTTAGAAGCTGATGGGTGGCTGAAGCCAAAGGGTGGTGATGAATGGAGTTACATATCACTGGTTGATGGTCACAGGTGGTGTTCCCAGGACTCAGTACTGCGTCCAGTTGTGTTTAGTATCTTTATTGATGATCTCGATGAGGGGATCAAGTGCACCCTCAGTCAGTTTGCAGATGACACCAAGCTGGGGGGAGTGCTGACCCGCCTGAGGGCAGGAGGCTCTGCAGAGGGGCCTGGTCAGGCTGGAGCGATGGGCCCAGGCCAGTCGTGTGAGGTTCAGCAGGGCTCAGTGCCGGGTCCTGCCCTTGGGTCACACCAACCCCACGCAGCGCTACAGGCTGGGGCAGAGCGGCTGGAAAGGGCCTGGTGGGAAAGGGCCTGGGGGTGCTGGGTGACAGCCGGCTGGGCAGGAGCCAGCAGTGTGCCCAGGGGGCCCAGGCGGCCAGCAGCACCCTGGCTGGTGTCCCCAGCAGTGTGGCCAGCAGGACCAGGGCAGTGACCGTCCCCCTGCACTGGGCACTGCTGAGGCCGCCCCTCGAACCCTGTGTTCAGGTCTGGGCCCCTCACTGCAAGAAAGACACTGAGGTGCTGGATCATGTCCAGAGATGGGCAATAAAGCTGGTGAAGGGTTTAGGGAACAAATCTTGTGAGGAGCAGCTGAGGGAGCTTGTGTTTAGTCTGGAGAAAAGGAGGCTGAGAGGAGACCTTATTGCTCTCTACAACTACTTGAAGGGTGGTTGTTGCAAAGTGGGTGTCGGTTTCTTCTCCCAGAAGAAGCAATAGGACAAGAGGAAATGGCCTTATGTAGTGACAGGGGAGGTGTATATTGGATATTAGGAAAAATTTCTTCACGGAAATGGCTACCAAGTATTGGAACAGGCTGCCCAGGGAGGTGGTTGGATCACCATCCATGGAGGTATTTAAAAGACGTGTAGATGTGGCACTGTGAGAGACCATATCTTAAACTGACTGTATCAAAGCTTGTTTAGATTTCTGATGAGCTCTGCAAGACTTAACAGTTGTGAACAGATAAGGAGCCAACAGCTGCCCAACATCAGTTTTCAGCTAGGGTCAAGGAACAGCCACACCGCTTTGAGGGATAAGCCTAGACATGGATGGTTACCCCTACCTGCCGAGGCATGCGCAGGAATCGCATGTGCTCCATGGAGGAATGTGGTATGTGCTGTTGTCCGGAAAGGACCCCCTGAACACCCTACAAAAGACTGTGCAATCAAACAATAAGTGGTGATCTGGAGATCCCCCCTCCAATGTGAACAGAGACTACAGATCAACGGGATTCTGCTGGATATATGGTGGTGACTATCTCTTGTAACCCTCTCTGAACTGCTTGCTAGATTTCCTTTTATCCTATCTTTCCCTCTTTTTCCTATTCCTATTTTCTTACCGCAACATGTGAATGTTGTTTATGTAAGTGCTTAATAAATTTCCTTAATTAGCATCATTTGACCTCATTTAGGTCTTAATCTCACTCTGGGTATAGCAAAGAATCTCCCCGGCTCAGGTTTTCCTGGACCAGAACAGGCATTTATGGACATGGTTTACTGGTGGACTTGTCAGTATTAGGTTTATGGTGTGACTCGATGATTTTAAGGGTCTTTTCCAACCTAAATGATTCTATGGTTCTATGATTCTTCGATGCCAGAATGGGCCTCTGGAATCATATAGGGTAAGGATAAAAGAAATCAACCATGTCTCCTTTCTGAATTGTCCTCATAGAGCAAAGTAAACTGACCAGCCTGAAATACGAGCCTCTTGAACCTACTAAGTCCTCATACCTGTCTTCTAGAGAGAGCATTTTAATCAAGTATTGTGGCTTGTCCACTAAATTAAGAAAAGTTTGTCAGCATATACCACAAATGAAACATTCATACCCTGGTAATTTTCTGGATGCTTTTTTAAACTAAAGAGAACAAAAAAATCCTCCATAATGAGCATAATTTGCCTAGACAGAATTGTCATTCTGCCCTTTAAATCCTCAGTAAGAAGCCATCTGGCCCTAAAATCCATATTGTTTTGACTTTAAACTTCCTTAATTTCTAAATACATCTGTCTTGCTCCTGCTGAACTTATCTATAGTGACAGATCAAGTCACACCTTTTGTCTTCTGTCCAGAATAGACTTAAAAGTGTAAATCTGATGATGAGAAGGCTTCAAAGTAGGATACAAATCCCATTATATATCCAACACTAACATATTTTCTCATGATTGCAGGGAGCTCCAAAGTCCATCCATTCAGATGAATATATGATTTTCCCACTTATACCCATTCCTCAACCTCCTTCCTCAAAATCATGAGAACTTCAAACGAAAAGCAAACAATTAGAAAGTAATGTTGCTGGGTTTTTCTTAGTTTTGTGAAGAGAAGAAAAGGTGACTGTTTCAGTTAGGTCCTCTTTGAAAAGTAATCTAACTATTCATTAGGAATTTCATTTTCTTCCTGCCCTGATATTCAGTCCCATAATAAAATGAAAAAATTACCATATCTGATCAGGACAATTATTTAGTTAAGGTAACATCACATGTCAATTTGTCACCAAAATCTCTTAAACATTTAATGAGAAAGCCAAAAATATTAGAGTTATGCCATTACTCAAAGTAAATGAAAACACTCAGTTGTTTTCTTTAAACTTACTGCTTCTCCCAATTCTATAATTGGACAATGAATAAAAAATGTAGAAAGCAATCCATTTATCAATCAGATAACGTAACAGTTTGGGCCACCTTGTCACAAACTTATTAGATTTATGAATAGCTTGTCATGATGAAACATACGTCAGTAAAATCCAGCCAAATTCAGCAATAATATCAAAGCTGTAATTCCACATATCAAGTTATTAAACATATGTGCCAACAGTAAGAATTGTTTCCTGAAGCTTAATGGTTCTATTGCCATAAGCTCCTTTCCAGATATTTTTTTTACCATAACTAGCTATGCTTTTTAGAGCTACAGATCATATTATTGGTATTTCAGAATTTCTCATGCTTCTTTTCTAGGTATGGTAAAATAACAGGCAAAAGGTGAGTTCTAAGAAGGAATTTGTTTTCAAAAAACATCTGAAACATAAGACTGTATACTGATTTCTTTGCAGCTTTTTGATGACAATGTAAGTTCCTAATATAAATTTTAAAAATAGATAAACAGTGAGTAAAGTAAATAAGCATGCACAACACTTTTTTTCCTAGCTGTCTAGACACATTTTACAAGGAAGTAAATAAACCAATGTTACTGAAATAAAGTGGTAGTTGTATTTATAGTGAACTGCACCCTGCAAAAAAGGAGAGAAAAAAAATGAAAAAAAAGTAAACTATTATTAATTATTTTTTAATATCTGGTGGGCAGGTTTTCAAGGTATCCAGACACTTAAAAACATGCAAAATGGCACATGCAGGATTTTAATTGTATTGGAGAGGAGACACACAGATTCTTTTGGAAACGTGGGCTTAAATACCACTCCAAGTTGGTGCTGCATTACTATTATGACAGGAATAATATATGAACCTAAACTGAAAGACAGCTCTAAGTTTGCTTGAAATTAGTGAGAATTTTCTTTAGCAGGAAATTTTTCAATAATTATCACTCAGATGATCATTAACATTCTCCTCTTTGTGTTTTAACACCCAAAGCTAATTTGAAGCAGTTTCCCAGTCATCCCCTGCTCTGTTGCAATTTCTGGGGTCACTGTCCTTCCACAAAACTGGGAGGCACTGGACCTCCCTGACACCCAGCCTCCAGGAAATAGAAGACAAAACATGGGCAGAAACAACAAGCACAAACTGACAACATTGCTATTGCTGTTGAAGAGAAAGCACTGCAGGTGATTTGGTGCCATTTCTCCAAGGGTGTAACATTTAGCTAAGATTCCTGAGACCTCCCCCTGACCATGTATTTATGAGGGGGAACAACTGCTAGGGGAGAACGCTAACATCAGAGTAAAGCCTGCAGTGGAGGGAGGGTCACTATAAGCATCTCCACTGGGTCTGTTCAGGAGCTGTTGGATAGGCAGACACAAAAGGAAGAGTGATTTGGAGGGCTGAGAAAGCTCTGAAATAGGAGTTCATGTAAATTATGAGTTAGAGGTATGGAACAAACTAGAGGAAATAAAATTGCACTACCACAGAAAAATTAGTGGCAGCCAATAGGAAAAGAGGCACAGCATAAAAGAACTACTTCTTTGACCCAGAACACGGACCAGTGACAGCAGACAGGGTTGACATACCAAGCAGCACAGTACAAGGACAATGGAGATGCTGGAGAATGAACCAGAAGATTCAGACCCACCTTAACTGCCACAGGAGGCATAATCAAGGCTGCAGCCACTAACAGGGCACATGAGAGGCAGCAAGGAAGAGGAAATGCAGTTCAAAGCTGGTGCCTTGCAGCACTGCACTGGAGAAGGGTGAGAGAGAAAACAGCATTAATTTTATTAGTCATGAAAAACAAGCAGTGAGAGTGTAAAACCTGGAGACAGCAGCAAGGGAAACCACAGCTACTTGCTGTAGGCACTCCACAATCACAGTGATTGATCACATCAGGACTAACACCGAGATCAAATCAGATGAATTGCAAGCTTCAAGCAGGCAAGCAAAGTGCTGGAGATACTCCTTTCTTACTCTGGGGTCACAAGAAGATTTGGCTGATTGATAGGGTCAGTTCCAGCACTGAATTCTTGCAAGAACAGCAGTGGAGTGGCATGATGAGCAGTGCTTTAGACAGCTTTAGTTCCATTGTTTCCATTGGTACTTTTAATAAACTAGTCTGAATTCCAATTAATGGGTCAGATCAACTGTTCTGTGAATGGAGCAATTGTATCCTAGAATCAAGAAAGAGAATAGTTTGGGTTGGAAGGGACCTTAAAGATCATCCAGTTCCAACCCCCTGCCATGTTCAGGTTCACCTTCCACTAGACCAGGTTGCTCAAAGCCCCATCCAGCCTGGCCTTGAACACTGCCAGGGATGGGGTATCCACAGCTTCTTTGGGCTCCAGTGTTTCACCACCCTCACAGTAAAGAATTCCTTCCTAATAGCTAATGTAAATCAGCCTTTTTGAGCTTAAAGACATTACCTGTTCTATCACTACATGTCCATGTAAAAAGTCCCTCTCCGGCTTTCCTGTAGGCCCCCTTTAGGCATTGAAAGCCTGCTATAAGGTTTTCCTGGAGCCTTCTCCAGGCTGAACAACCCCAACTCTGTCAGCCTGTCTTCATAGCCGAGGTGCTCCAGCCCTCTGATTGTCTTTGTGGTCCTCCTCTGGACTCATTCCAACAGGTCTATGACTTTCTTATACTGGGGGTCCCAGAGCTGAACACAGTACTCCGGGTGAGGTTTCATGAGAGCCAAGTAGAGGGGGAGAATCACCTCCCTTGAGCTGCTGGCCATTCTTTTGAAGCAGCCCCAGATACAGTTGGCTTTCTGGGCTGCAATCACACATTGTCAGGCCTTGTTGAGCTTACTGTCCACCAGCACCTCCAAGTCCTTCTCCTGAGGTCTGCTCTCAATCCATTCTCCACACAGCCTATATTGATTCTGGGATTGCCTTGACCCATGTGCAGGACCTCGCACTTGGCCTTCATGAGGTTCACCTCTCAAGCCTGTAATCCAAGGATGGTATCCCTTCCCTCCAGTGTGTTGACTGCACCACTCAGTGTTATCAGCAAACCTGCTGAGGGTGTACTCGATCTCACTGTCCATGTCACCAGCAAAGACATTGAACAGCTCTGGTCCCAGTACAGACACCTGAGGAACGTCACTCATCACCAGACATCGAGATGCTGACCACAACTTTTTGACTGCAACCATCCAGCCAATTCCTTATCCAGCCAGAGCTCCACCCATCAAATCCATCTCTCTCCAGTTTAGACACAAGGATGTTGCACAGGACAGTATCAGAAGCTTTGCATAAGTCCAGGTAGATTACATCAGTTGCTCTTCCCTCATCTGCAAATGCTGTAACCTGTCACAGAAGGCCACCAAATCTGTCAGGCACAATTTTCCCTTAGTGAAGCCACGTTTGCTGTCACCATTCACCTCCTTATTTGCTATGTGCCTTACCATAGCTTCCAGGAGGGTCTGCTTCATGATATTGCTGGGCTCAAAGGTGGGACTGACCAGCCTGTAGTTTCCGAAGTCTTCCTTATTTCTCTTTTTAAAAATGGGGGTTACATTTCCCCTTTTCCAGTCCATGAGAACTTCACTGGACTGCCATGACTTCTCAAATATGATGGATAGGGCCTTAGCCAATTCATCCATTAATTCCCGAGGACCTGCAGATGCATCTCATCAGGTCCTATGGACTTATGCACCTTCAGGTTCCTTAGATGGTCTAGGACCTGATCTTCTCCTATGGTGGGCAGTTCTTCATTCTTGCGGTCCCTGTATTTGCTTCTACAGCTTGGGCAGTGTGGCTGGAGCACTTGTTGGTGAAGACCAAGGCAAAAAAGTCATTGAGTACCTCAGGCTTCTCCATGTCCTGGGTAACTGGGTCTCCCATTCCCTTCCAGAAAAGACCTACTTTTTCCCTAGTCTTACTTTTGTCACTGATGTACCTATAGAAACTTTTCTTGTTGCCCTTGATGTCTCTGCCCAGATTTAATTCTATCAGGGCTTTAGCTTTCCTAACCTGATCCCTGGCTGCTCAGACAGTTTCTCTTTATTCTTCTCAGGCTACTTGTCCTTGTTCCTAGCCCCTGCAGCCTTCCTTTTTGTGTTTTATTTTGTCCAAGAGCTCCTTGTTCATCCCTGCAGGCCTCCCAGAGTTTTTGCCCAACTTCATCTTTGTTGGGACGCATCGCTGCTGAGCTTGGAGGCAGTGATACCTGAATATCAACCAGCTTTCTTGGGTTCCTTTTGACTCCAGGGCTCTATCCCATAGGTACTCTACTAAGAAGATCCTTGAAAATGCTAAAGTCATCTCTCCTGAAGTCCAGGGTAGCAAGCTTACTGTGCACCCTCCTCACTGCCCTAAGGATCTTGAATGCCACCATTTCATGGTCACTGCAGCCAAGGCTGCCCTTGAGCTTCACATTCCCCACCAGCCCCTCCTTGTTGGTGAGAACAAGGTCCAGCACGGCACCTCTCTTCTATCACTTGGAGTAGGATGTTATCATCAATGCATTTCAAGAGCCTCCTGGACTGCTTATGCCCTGCTGTATTGTCCTCCAACAGATATTGGGGTGGTTGAATTCCCCCATGAAGAGCTTGTGAACATGAGGTGGCTTGTATCTGCTTGTAGAGGTCTTCATCCGCTTGGTCTTCCTGGTTGGGCGGCCCATAGCAGAACGCCGCTAATAATGTCACCTGTACCTGCCCCTGCCCTCCCTTTAATCCTGACCCATAAGCTCTCGCTTGGCTCCTCATCTATCCCTAGATGATGCACTATGCACTCCAGCTGTTTTGCTGACATAGAGGACAACATCCTCTCCTCTTCTCCCCTGCTTGTCCTTCCTAAAGAGTTTGTATTTTTCCATTCCAACAGTCCAGTCATAAAGAACACCCCACCACGTCTCTGTGATGCAAATAAGACCATAGCCCCACAGGCATGCACTCATGTCTCTAACTCCTCTTGTTTATTCCCCATACTATGTGCGCTTGCATAGAGACATGTAAATTGGTCCCCAAATGAATCTGAGTTACTGGCTGGAGCAGCTGGAATTTCCTTGTGCTGCTCTTCAGGTGCTTTCCTGATGACCTGCTTTCTAAGCTCTGGGCATCTCTTTCTGGCATTGGTGCTAAACTGGTAGGAGGGTAACCGATTAAGGTTTCCTTCCCCTGGCAACTTCATTTGCAACTTGTATTGCTTTATACAATATAGAGGTTGTGTTGGTCAGGATAATTACTGTTCCTGATGAAACTGACCAAGTTAATGGACTTCTGGTTACTTTTAGTTGTTTGACAGCCCCATTAACTTTTGTCAATACTGGTGTTCTGCCTAAGTTTCAGCAGAAGTAACAAGGGCCTGTTTTCCCAATTCAATTTCTCCTGTTAATAATGGATTCCCCCTCCCAACCTGCCATGCAGCATTGGTTAGTCTTACAGCAGGTTTCACACTTAACCCCAGCCTGGACAACTTTCCCTCTTGATCCTTCATAACAGCCTTACAGGGTCAGTGCTTGCCCAGCTGTCTGCTTGAGCCAAGAATAGTCACTGAGCAGCATGGCAGCATGATGGCTTGGTGCCCCTGCTAGTAAGGAAACGTGTTCTGAAAAGTACCGAGATCTTAGGGTGACCAGCAGATTTTGGGCCACAGAAGTATGGGATGGTGGCAGGTCCTGCAGCCTCTTTTCCCCCATTTGACTTGCCGTGCACCTGACTTGACACCAGCATGCAGGAAATACCTGTTGCTCTGTCACTGTGACAAAGGTGGCTTCCATCTGTGTATCTTCCTTGGCTTTACAGATTCCCAGTGTGTTTCAGGATCATTGATCTTATGAAAGACCAAATATGCAGCTGTACCACCTAAACCTCCAAACTGCAGTTCAGTAACTTCTCTTTCCATAAATTGTCCCATTGATCTTAGTAACCAGTCAACACAGACTGAGCAGTGCAGCGCTTGAAATTTATAGTGTCCCAGTCAAAGAAAAAATAATAACTCCCATAAAATATATGCAGTAAATATGTGATTATATTTGAATAGAGATATATATTTTGCATTTGCTAATGTTACTGTTTGCCTAAGAATCATGTGGAAATCAGTATGGTTTCAAAAATTCCATTTAAAAACTTGCCTAAATTTTCACACACCAGAATTGCTTGCTTCATCAATCTGTAGTAGAAATTTCATGAAGAATAGTTTAAAAATTAAAAATTAGATTAGAATTTTAATATGATATTAAGACAAGTTGATCCAGATATATCATTCAAAATAATTCATCTACCCTTCTTTTCTATCAACAGAAGACAACCCAGGTGCTCCCTTTTTAACATAAATTTACAAAGACATTGATATAACTCGAAAAATATCACCATATACAGCAAGACTCACCACTGTGCCTTTGGAATCCACCACAGCAGATACCTGAATGCTGGAAAGTGTAAGGTGTTCTGCCACTGCTCAGTTCTGTCCACATGGGCAGTCAGGCAGTCAGACAGTCAGACCAGAGTTGACTTTCTTAACCTTTAAAATAATTCCTGCTAACAGTGAAGAAGAAGACAAGTAAATTCTTATTTTATTACATTACTATGTTCTTAGGAGCCAGCAAATAGTCAAGTGGACTTGTGAGGAAGCTCACTGTATTAATGACCTTAAGATGATTGGGATTGTGGTCGTGCAAGGTACAGCTACAGCTTTATAAAGAGAGGGGAGAAGGAAGAGATCAGCTTTAACTCCTGAAAAGGTTTTATATACTTTGAAGGGTTTCTACAAAGTTGCACAGAGAAATTTACATAAGCTGAGGGTCTGTTCCAATTTTCTACTGAAACTACCATGCTAGTTTTACATCAGAAAGGATCGACTTATAGCAGACCACTGACAAATAAGCCAAACAAGCATGTTCATATCATATGTACAGTGAATCTTGTGGGGGGAAAAACCAGCCATCTACAATACACACGCAAGCTACCACTGACTCAGATCCTACATATTCCTTACTAACTACTGCCTTCTTTGCTCAAGCAAGCTTTCTCAAATGTTTGCAGGCAAATTAAAAACCTTGGGCAATGCATGGACACTGAACACATCAGGAAGGCAAAGAAATTCCTATCTTCAGGTTTCAATGATGGGTAAGCAAAAGACTCTTTTCCAGGATCTTTTGTCCCATACTTACTGTACCAAAGAAGTACTGTCCCTATTAAGAAAGCCTGATAGAAATTCAGTATGCAGAAATTCAACACGAGCTTATCAGAATTTCATTTTCATTCTTTGGTCTTCCAGGGAGAAATAATCTAATTTTTTTGTTCAAATTACAATAGCTGGACATGGACTGCTCCTGTTAATTATATAAATCTTGGAATAGTCTTTCTACCAAAACGCTAAGTGTTGCCATTCTTACAGCATACTGTAATGAAAAAGACTAATCTAAATATCTTGCAAAATTCTGGGCCAGATAGAAGAACAATTTTCAGGTAGTTTAGGTGTTGGGTATGGCACAACTTCAATTTTGTAAGCATCTAGAAACTTCTAGAAAGGCTATAACAATGGGATAAAATAATCTTATGCATAATTTATGTGTGTGTTACCTATTAACACCAAGTTCTGACCCCAAAAACAACACAAAATTCCCCTGAGAGATTTCTTCTGGGAAACCAATGATATTTTGCATTTATTTCCAAAGGTATTTTGGCTTACATTTTACATTATTTTGTGGCATTTCTTTCTGACTCTGAGAAATGTTTCCTTCCTTATTGAAAATTATTCAAATTAACAAAGAATCCAAAGTATGGAGCTTATACAAATGCATGTATTTATGTAAAGTTGGGTTTAATCATTTAGTGATTCATCCAGGTTCCTCTAAACTGCCTTCCAAAGCAGCTTTAATACCAAAAAGGAAAGAAATAGCAATGCTATGGTCCTAATGGCAAAGTCATTTGCAGTGATCAACTACCATTCATAGGGATTTGATGAAAAATGACTTATAAATGGTGATTTCATCAAGAAGATAAAGTACTCATAGTTACATTTTGACATGCAGAAAAAATTGCAATATGATTATGGTTTCTATAATGCTTACCCAAGTTTCTGAAGCAGACTTCTAGATTCCTGTTCTGCACAATTTCCTCCACATACTAGATACATTTTGCACATTTAGAAATACATTATCTGTATATTCTTTGCTATCAAACAAAACAAGTGTGTCAAGCCAAACACTGAAACTACATGTAATGTGGCTTATTCTTCTTTACTAGCAAAAAGCTAAATAAATAATAATAAAAAAAAATATCACCAAAGTCATGGGCAGTCACATGCATTTAAATGTTGAGGGAAGAGGTAAATTGGGCTGACTGGTACATGAGAGACTAAGTTCTTAGCAATTCAACTATCAAAGTTACGCTAGAAGTGAGCCTGCTTTGTGATTTCCCGAAACACCAAGTAGTTAAAGGATTAACCATCCTTGATGCTGTGTATTCTACAGTCAGGAAGAGATGTATGAATGCAGCACACTACAGTATCAGATCCTTAGCTTCTCAGTCAGCCTAGAAAAAGGCTGTGGGTGTGAAGGAAAGGAAAATAATCAAAAAATAATGTTGAAATGAATGTTTTTCAAACATAAAAAACGACTATTGCTTGCAGTATATCTGAAATCAGAAACAGAATATAACTTTTTCCCCATCTAATAAACTCCCTGAAAAAGATCTGGTTACTTGTTAAACCCTGTTAGTTATCACCTTACTGTATGATAAATATATATGATCCTGTAAGCTGTGATGAAGGTAAACAAAAGGGACAAAGGAAAAGGAGAGAGGTACCAAAGAGATCAATGATGTGATGGTTCTGTGCAGCATACTAGATTTTTTGAAAACTTTTATTACTGCAGGCAAAGTCAGTTCAAACACTTCAAATATTTTGCACATAAGGAAAGGTCAGTCTGCACCCAAACAAAAAAAAATATTAAGACATTATCTTCATTCATCAACTGCTCCGAAGAAAGTAGGCATATCAACAGAAACTTGACATTTCATGGATTTTACAGTGGGTTTAAGACGTTGTCAGGAATGGCAGCTGGATGAAACTAACTCAGTGCAACTTTGTTTTTCTTCATTTCTATCCATAGTGACTTAGAAGAGAATGATTTTTCTTCAAGAATACACCACAGGGAAATTTGACATCAAGTCCCAGTTTCGTGACAGGCTTTCTGAGTGAACTTTAAACAATTACATCTCTTCACAGTTTATTCCTTAATTAGTAGGATCATTAGTACTTCCATTGTCTACATTATTTAAACACCATCAAGAGAATTGAATCTGAGCAGGGCTATCATTTTGTTTGGTGTAACCACAGCATAAACAAGCCACCTCTGTCAAGTAGCCTGCATGTGGGCTAAATCCTTTGAAGAAGGTCTAGGATGAGCACACAAAAATGGGCTTTATTTGTTCTTACACATGCATGCCTACTTTTTTGCTAACTTCGAAGCAGAGAGAAAGCACTTTTCAGTCATAGTGATTGATTAGCGTTGCCCTTCAGCTAGGCTCTGAACAGGACATTTTTTGTGGGTGTGTGAGTGGCATCACTAGCCTGATCAGACTTGCATTAAAAAGAGTGAGAAACAGTGAGAGGAAAAGGAGAGAGAAAGTAGAAAAGAGTAAAATATTTGTTGACTGCATTATGAAATTGATCTATCAGGTAGTAAGTTTTCGTTCACAAAAAAAAAAAAAAAAAAGGAAAAAAAAACCACAAAAAACTTTGCCAGTGTAGTACCTGGCCCTCAGAACATAGGAAATCTGCTGCTGCCTGACTTCAAAAGCAACAGATAATTCACAAATGTGCCAGTGTTGACAGTAATTTAGTGGACACCATCTGGCATAGGCGTCACAGCTCAGTCTTGCAGAAACTGGGTTGTAAATCTTAAAGCTGTGAGGTACCATAGGGAGCCATCACTGTTCTGTCATGAAAGAAAGAAAACAAAAACCATGGTCAGATGAAACCACCACAGATGCTGTTTTGTCTTCTCCAAGTCTGGGGAAAGAAATGTTCTTTCTTTCTCCGAGGGATTTTTGCTTATAAAAATGGTCTTTTTAACAGCACTCTAATACAATTGTGGGAGCTGTATGCTCCCTTCTTCATAACTAGCAGCAGAAGGGAGGAACAGCAAGTTTTTGGTGTGAACTAGACTTACTGAGTTCATGCACAGATGTGCTCGGTCAGTGCGTTGGTACATGAAGGCACAACACCATATCCTGCAATAGATATAATTCCCATGGATCTGAAGCAATTAAACCTAGTGCATTTAGAAAAGGGAGCACTAGAACATAGATTTAGCTTTTCTACTCCTCTTCAGGGCACATAATTATTTGTTATGAAGTTACTAATATGTGGTACAATTTATGCAAATTCACACATAGTAACAATACTTAGACTACTATGCCAAAGACGCATGACAACACAGCCTTGCACTGCTACAGAACTGCCCTTTTGACCCATGGTCTAGCACCATAAACTCTAAAGACACAGATAGAAATTAACCTTTGGTTCTTTGTAGTACTCCAATCCCACCTTCCTACAGAATTTAAAAGGCAACTGCCTTTCCATATGCATCTTCTGAAATTTGTCACTTTCTCATAGTGGGGCATCGGAAGCCAAAACTGCATAAAGACATATCCTAATATGGTAGCCAGAAGTCCACTTCAGAGAAGCTGGATTTTAAAGAAATTTTATCTTCACAATCTTCAGCTGAAGTTGCAGATTTAATTATTAACACTTTGAAAAAAGGCCCAGACTGTAATATAAGTGCACAAGGAAATTACAACCAACAGTAGGTCTCAGTGTATCTACTGCAACTGTTGCTATTTAAGCACAGAATGGAGTTTCAGGCATATCACAAGCTCTCATTACCTATTGGTTAACATTCAAGATGAGGAAAGATGATAATATTTCAGATTATTTGAAGAATATATTCATGAATTGAACACCTGCACAAAAACTGAGGAAACACATCCATGCTCCTGATGGGATGGACCCTCAGCCACTTTAAGCAGAAAGGGAACCCACACTAGAAGAAAAGATTTCATGCTTAAGTCAGTTTTCCAGCTTCCTGAAGACTTGCTTGGAAAAATTATCTTCTTGCTCTGAGCATCTTTGCTGCACCTGTCAAATGCATAAATCTTCCTTGCTGCCACTACTTGTCTGCTGTCTGCCTTCAGATTGTAAGCTTTTCAGGGCACAGCCTAGCACCTTCTGCATATTTATACCATGAGGAGACTCCAGCCATTGCGTCCTGCCTCTCTGTCACACTACTGTTGGAGCAAGTGCTGTTCTTTTGATAAATAATACATCAGGACTTTCTGCAGGTCTTCATCACAGCAGGGGAAGGTACCTGGTGGACACTTCAAGGACATAGCAAAGCAGTTCCTGAGCAGTGGCTGGTCTAGAAAACAATAAACACAGGTTAGATGTAAGAATCCCAGTGTGGTAGAGGAGAGCATTGCAGGTTATTACAAGAGTTATTAAACCCCCCCGACGGTATACTACAAGCTAAAGTCCGTTGTGAACTAAAAATCCATCCAAATTATACAGACCAAAATCAGAATTTAAATGAAAACAAATAGCTCGGCCTCATTGTATTAAGAGCCAGCAAAAACGATGCTCTGCTCAGAGCACTGTATCTCCATGCTTTACCTTAATCCACACTCATTAGGCTACCCACTTGTCAGTGGCTTGTTACCTGGATACTGTAGGAAAATAGGGTCTTCATAACCATAGGTTTTGTGGGCTTTTGTGGAGTGACTAAAGTACATTGTATAAACAAATAAAGTAGCATTCTATTGTCTACTTATGGATAAACAGTGTTTGTTTACAGCACACAGACTTTAATTCAGACAGTCGCACAGACAGCATACTTTGGCCACTCATATTTGTTTCTTTCTACTTTTTACCCCCGCTCCATGTTACAAAATTGACACCACTTCTGTGAAAGCAAAAAATCCCTAAACCTATCATCTATATTACAAGAGGTGGGGCCTGAGGGCTGGCTTGTTTTACTAGAGCAGTACTAGAGAAGCTAGAAGGAATATAAGAAAGGCCAGTGCTGGCAAGTTTGGTACTGACCATAGTCCACAATAAATGTCACTAGCCATATTCAACCTCAGAGCAACATGCAACAGTACACAAGCACTTTGGATCCTTTACTTTTTTTAAAATATTCTGGCTTCATGCTAACAGTCTAACCCTGTTAACTTCTGGGTTTTCTTAATGGCCTTACTTATGTGGAAATTACTAGGCACCTCCTGGAGCTATATCTTCAGGCTAATGAATTCTCCAGAGCTGCTGAGGTTTTTCTCTCTACAAAGAATTCAGAAAAAAAAGGTTGTTTAAACTGCAAAGTACTACTGCCACTTTGGTTTATGTCAGCTGGCTTCATATTCACATTAGGCTCATACAAACCAGAGGACAGCACTAGGACTCAGGCATGATTGCGCTTGCAGGACACGGACATTTACCCACAGTTTACCCAATGTTCAACAACCTGAGACCCTCTTCCTGGATGGCTCCTAGTCAATAAGGTAACAAAGATAACCACCATAAATCAGCAATGATTTCCAATGCCAACACAACTATTATGCAGAGATATACAAAAGAATAACCCATATTAAAACTGAAGAACAGACCATTGTTTGCAAGCTAGAATAAATCCTTCCTGCTACAAACCATCTGTTCCACACATGAATATTTTTAGAAGCTTCTTAAAGTGTTCACTGCTGTACTGATAGTGACAAATTTTACAGCTGCTTCGTGGGACTAAGGTAGAGTTTTTCCTTCTCTCTGCTTTGAAAAGAGAGTAATGCCTGTACACTGATGTGGATGAGAACTGAAGCCTGAGGTGATAAATGGGGAAACCTGCTTTAGCACAAAGGTATGAGATGCAGAGCTGCTTCCTCAAGAGCAGGGGTCCTCAAACTTTTTAGCCAGGGGGCTGTCATGCAGATGCAGCGGCAGGCAGTCATCTGCGGCTGCTTGGTTTCCCCCCCAGCCCCCAGCGGGGGGGGCGGGGCGGTCTGTAAATACCAGGGGCGGATTGAGGACCCTCGGGGGTGGTCGTATCTGGCCCACGGGCCATAGTCTGAGGACCCCTGCTCAAGAGGATTCCTCCTCCAGCAACTTGACAACTTCTACACCAACATGATCAATGCAAAGACATGGGAAATTTACCATGAAATAGAAAAAATGACATCTTTCGGAAATGTAGCGAGTACAGAAGTCACACAATAAGGGAGGACTTGAAACAGGAAACAGCAAGTAGATGCAAACATATTTCAGCTGTAGAAGGAAGACACATATTCATCACCTGATTCAATGTCACACATAGGGAAGTAGTGCTGCCTTTAGTAGTGGCAATTTATTCAGGGATCTGGGAGCTCATTCCACCATGAAAGCTCATTTTGGACATTGCTCCTACAGCAGGTGGCCATATTTCAAGCTTTGCTATGCAGGAAAGGTCATCTTTACATAGGGAAGGTGGGATATGCTATCATGACTTCTGCTGTTTCAGTGCTAAACATCAGTAGCAACAATATTAGAAGGCAAAGCAGCTCTTCCACAGCACAGACAAGTTATACGACATAACAGCCACAGGACCAAGTGGCATGAGACCCGAGATGGTTTTTATCAAAGATACAGGTTGGGGAAGAAACTAAATGAGTATCAAAGAACTAACTACTTTAGCACTGATACCTGCAAATGACCAAACTCTACAAAGACAATGGGACCACCAGCAAATGGAGTTCTTTCAGGCCTTCAAACGGCCTGAAACTGGAAGTGATATTATGACTTTTATTAGGGAAAGAACCATGTGCCTCCCATGAGAGAAGCCACAAACTGCAGGAAGAAATTTAGTCCTTGTCCACAACAACAACAAAGGCTTTTGAGTAATGGAAATTAATTTTCCTTGACTGCACAAAAATCATTGAAAGGAACAGCAGACATACATACATGTGAAATCCTATGCAAAAAAGCCCTTTTAGTAAAACAATGTCTTTATAGATCCAGGTCTGCCAAGTACAAAAAGCTTAATTTCTCTAAGTTGATAAAAACATGAACCTATAATTAGAAGAAGCTATTTTCTTTCTCTTCACCAAACTTCATAAGTTAGGCCATGAATCATAAAGGACTCATTCACACAAACAAATATAACGTGTCCAAGCTGCTTGCCAGCAGCTGCTTACCACCAACTCCAAACAATGCTTGAGAGGACGCCCTGCATGGTGGTAGAAGATGCAGGGAGAATCTTACTCAGGAAGGGGGAAAAGAGAAGCAGATCTGGATATGTTAGGAAACAAACCATTGTGTGAATGTGAAGTCTTATGACAAAGCCCTTATCCATATCTACCCCTGTGACTGAGGGTGCACATGTAGCAGACTGACTTAGGAAAGAAGACCACAAAATACCAGTTATGGAAAGTCATGTTCAACCTACAGGTATGGACACTCCAAAGGACAAATTATGATACAATAGACTCAGCTACTAACCACTTTTCAAAACCCATCTCAGTGCTGGCAGAAAACCCAGTAAGATTTGAAATTGTAATGCTGCTGATAGCTTGTCTGGACTATCAACTGCTTTTAAAGTCTGAATGTGCAACTGAATACGCAACTAATGTATAATTAATTGTGGAATACTTAAGCTTAGTTTTAGTTAAGAAAAGATGAAGCACTAGGCACCACATAGGAGCTTGTATATCAGACTGGGAGCCCAGGACCCACAAAATCTAATCCTTCATCACTCTTAGTAAATCACTCAACTTGCCTGGTTCTTTCTCCTGAGCTATTCTGGACACAGTTATTTACCTCTCTCCTTCAATTTCATTCTTATTAGTAACTTAAAATCTTATTACTAAGTTGTACTTACATATTGCACACCTAATTGTTATCGATTTGTTAATAAGTTAAGATTGATTGACTTTATTTGATTGATTAATTGATTTTATAAAATCATTTAATAAAATTAAAATATAGAAGGATAAGAAAAAAAAAAATTTATAAGAAACTTATAGCTACACAGTAAAAGTTGTTATGAGATCTTCTGTACGTCCTGTACCAAGGCTAGAAGAAGGGGCTGGAACTACTGTTAAAACATAGGTAATAACTTTAGGGTTGAAAGGTTTCTTTGTATTTGACCAGTCTTCTGTATGCAGAGGTGTATTGAAATGTCAGAATATGAGATTAATGGGAACTGGGGAGAGTCGACTGGAACAGCTTGTAGGTGCCTGCCAAGAAACCGTGAACTTTAGTAAAAGGTAATTCCGGCAGGGGGAGATCGCGACCACCGACTCATATACCACCTACCCAAATCGTACCCCAGACCCATTTCTAGACCTTTCTAAGCTCTACTGCGCAGAATCGGATATAGGAGGAGAATATGTTAATGATTTATGGGAAACATCATGGTTATGCATGAATACTTAATGAATATGTATGAATAAGTTCTATATATGGTGTCTGATTTTGAGACCTGGTGTGCATTGATCGTGAGAGGACTCGCTCACGCGCCCGGCCGTTAATAAAGAAGTGTCTGCTTATCTACATCACATTGGTGTCGATAAGTTCTTCATTCCGAGATTTCGGTAACATAATCACATCTGAGATCACTAGTAAACTCATACTTCAGAAAAATGTGGGTTCTTTAGTCAAGCATATAAGATTGAAACTGCACATAGCACATAGCACTCTCTGTGGACTATAAAAACACTGCAACAAGGCCAGAAATATTGCTTTTGATGTAAAAGTTCAACATAGGCAGATATTTCTTTCTCTGAAGGCCTGAGATAGATTTATATGTTAGAGGCAGTACGTTCTTAGCATTTAATGGTAAACTATGTTGTAGCTGCAAAACTGTTTATACTAGGTTGTAGTAAATTAAAGCCACTCATAAGATGGAAAAATAATATTCCAGACTTCCTTCTGAAATTGGCCACAAGGAACACAAAAGACAATGCAAGAATTAAAGTACACTACACTGTGTTGATAAAACCTAATTGGATGAACAATCCAGAGTGAAAAGAAACATTACTAAAAATTACAAGTACAATGTGTACCTGAAGTTTTCAAAGGATGGAAGGTCTGTTGACATTTTTAACAAATATTGTGTAATCCCGGAATGAAAGATGTGCTACAATGAACAAGTATAGAAGGGAACAATCAAGGCTGTAGAATCAGCCTTCTACATTTCTGAACTTCTGAATGCAGAACCAGGAAACCTTGGCATTTCCTTAATACACTTTTTCATCAGAGATGCACAATATATGAACTAAAATAGGGTGACAACAGGGGTTTCTGCTGCCAAGCATTAGCATACAGTATGCTTTCCAGTTCAAATTTCTCTCTTAATAGTCCTATCTAGCCATGATTGGTATAATTTCCAATGTAACCTCTTTTTGCTGTATGAATATTTCACTGGCAACTTGCCACACTATTTTGATGAGGAGAAGAAAGGCTTTATTATATAAGAATGTTGGGTTACCTGAAAAAATAATTTTCTTCAGGCTGGAAAAGGCAAAGTCCTGGTGACATCCAAAATGCCTGTATGTTTTTTCCATAAGATATAGTATGGATTAGACATCACAACCTGTTTAGATGGTGCAAAACAGAAACTATACTTTTATGATTCCTGGGAGGTACTGGACAGATCTGTTTTCCCTTGTTTGGGTGTTGAGGGATTGTTTTCTTGTTTCTCTGACAAACTGATTCCAAGTTGCACAGAGCCATCATGTATAAACTATTATTTAGCCCATATAAATAGAGTATTACCCAAATGAGATACAGGTGTTTGGTAAACCTCTTTCTATTTGGAATTTGTAAAAATCATCCCTTATGACTACCAAAGGATAAAAACACATCTACTCCAAATTTACAGTCCGTTTTAACCAATATGATACTGGAGCACATGGAACCTTCACTCACCAGGTATACACAACTGCTTCAAAGAGTGAATTACAGCATCACTGTAGTATGCTGTGGGATTCAGGGGAAAAAATGTTTCATAAGTAATTCCAAATATCAATTTTCATTAGGTTAAATGTAAGGATTCACCAAAAGCACACCTGTAATTTCATATCTAAGCTGGAATCCACCATACATGATAACTGAGGAATAAGAAATAATGATAATATTGTTAAGAATTGTTTCATAATACCTAAATTTCTTTTCTTTATATCAAGCTGTTAAGATGCTCCTAGATCATATCTTCATACTTTTCTTGTTCACAGCCATTGTAAGTAGACACTTGTTTTAAAAGCTACAGCTGAGTTCTCCATGAAATTGCATGAGTTTAGAAGCTATGGGCTTCAGTAAAACTCCAAACACAGCAAGAGCTACTTTTAGGTATGCTTGTTTCATAATTTCCTTTTTGCAGCTCAGCCAGATTGCTTTGTTGACCAACACTGTCAACATACGCTAAACTCCTGGAGAGTTAGCTGTTGATTTACTGGTTAGAGAAAAGTTAATTTAATCAGAAGATGAATGACAATAACCACAGAAAGTGTAGTCTAGTCAAAGGGATCAGTTTTAAGAAAACAGTAGAACATAGTATAACCAAGTTATAACTCCCATTAGGCACTGCAGAACCTTAGACAGTTGCAGCTTCTTAATAAGTTGGTTGGAAATTACAAGTTAAACATAATAATGTTTTGTCCTGATTGTTCAAAAAATGTCAAGTCTTGATGACATCAAACTTTTCTTCCTAAACCACATTTTACATTGGAAAAAGCAAGAATCTATGGGAAATTCCCGGCCAATATTAACAGCAAATTGGCTTAGTATTAATGATTTGGTTTTACTTTCCTTTTTTTTTTTTTAGAAAAATAGAATATGATTACATTGCTTCTGATACAACATGAGTATCTAATTTTTCAGTCAACTACAGTGTTCTCTTCCACCTCACACTGTACAAGTCCCTTTACCTCACTTCCCTGTATCCCCTGAAACCACAACCACCTTCCTCTGCAGGACTGAAGTATCAGCACTGCTAAAGAAATTAATTCAGTTTCTGAAATTGTTTTAAAGATGCTCTAGTATGGCATTTAGCCAAGTTACATTGCTTGATTAGCTTATTATCAGAATTTCCATCAAATCCTTTTGCACCAGGATTTCCTGACAATATCAGTTTTCAAGACCAATCTAAATGAAATGAAATAAAATAACATAACAAAATAAAATAAAAAAAAATAAAAAAAATAAAATAAGTGGAATATGAAAGAGGACGATAAGGTATAGACAATAGAACAAAGTGATTAACAGGACTAGAGTTTCAGGTTACTATGTGGTTTTACTGTGTTAAAGGAAAACATAATTACATTAGCAGGAAATTAAAAATATTCGAGAATCTTTCAGGACTGCAATATTCAAGTGCTAAGAATAGGTAACACTGTTTAGCTTAAAGCACTTCTCAATACAGGGTGAGAAGAAAGATCCAGAGGCTACAAAAGGTGTCAGGTATCCTTCATCAGAACAAGCTGATACCTCTACACAGTAACCAAGACTGCCATGGGACAACAAGCAGTCACAAAAACACAGGAACCCCTCCAAAACCACAGCTCTGTCGGACTGTGCTGTGAAGTTATGCACTGTTAAGAAGCAACTATGATTTCCAAAGCGTAACACCCCTATTGTTACCCTTATTTCAGCACCCTTCCATGCCTCCTCAAGCACTGTGCTTTAAGAACTGCTATCATGCCTGCTAGCTTCATGCTTGTACCAAACTGCTTACAGGCATATGAACTTAGAAATCCTGACGTTACCTGCCACCAGGGTTACTAGGAATAGGCACAATTAAACCAAAAATATATAGTTATTAATGCTCAAAAGCAGAAAGAAAAAGTAATTAAAAAATATAAGATACTACTGTGGAACAGGTAAGGTTCATCCTGCAAATGATTTTATCTCTCTAAGCCTCAGGTGTCATCCATTGCTAGAGACAGTACAGCAAGCTCACAGGAAAATGAAGAGATCCAGTTTGTCAGGAGTGATGTTCCCTTTCAGGTCTACCCCTGGGTATTGGTGACATTATCAAATTACTTGGTCTGTGTGCCTGATCTCATGACACTAAAACATCCCAACTGAATTACATCTTTACAATGTACAGCTGGATTAACACAATTCTAAATATAACAGATACATTCTTACTACTTAATTGTTAAGCCTTTCAGAAACTGATGCTTAATTAACATTCAAGTAACTGGCTAACTTAATAAAAATTTAAATTTTATTTCAAAAGCTTTAAACCTTTTCCTTGATTCTTCTCTCTTTTTGATTCAATGGCAACAGTTTATTTTCATATTGATTTTATTCCCCATTAATCCCCCACCTTCTTCTCCTACCTGGCATAGCGAATCTGTAACAATAGCAAATTTTGCCTCTTCAGCTAATCCATTGTTTATTACCTTGTTTTCCAATAAAAGAGAAAACATCTGGAGTGTTAGAAGCCAATGACAATGAAAAGCCATTTAAAAGGTGTCACTCCTTTATCTATCCGCACTAACCTCTGCAACGTTACTAGCCTGCACCCTGACATAGCAGAAGTGATGTCACCCTCATTTCCCTTGCAAGGACAGCACACACCTGAACCCAAGGCCATCAAAAGCTTTGTACCTTTCCTTTTTTCAGATGGTAAAAGCTCATCCTGAGGGTGAACACACCTCTTAACAGGTCTATGTTCCCTCAGAGCAGAGCTACCAGGCTGAAACATAGTTCTTCTGCAGAGCTTAAAGACATCTCTAGATCACGGGGCAACGAGGTGCATCCAGCCAAGCTTTCAGTAACGATACACCAGAATGACTGCCTAGGCCACAGCCTCCACCTGGCTTCTTGTACAGACACTCATCCAACACACCCCTAAATCATGATAATGGAATCTCCCATGCACACCTTCTTTGAGGGGTTTGTGACAGGAGCCTTGCCACACAGGGGCTCAGAGGTAGCTTTAAAAAAGGCCAAAAGGTTTTATTACTCAAAGAAGCTATGTATTATTCTACTGCAAACTAGGGAAATTCACTTTTCAAAAAGCAAAACTCTGAGCAACTTAATCAGGGCAAAAACAAAGTACTGGTGTACAGGCAACTCTACCAACCATGCCAGGCGGATTCTTGCTCCAAGCATTGCTCCCAGGCAGCCCAGTGGCACGTAACCCAGCAAGCACTGCACCTTTGCTGATTAGTCCTGGGACATTCTCCTTGCTTTACCCTTCAAGCTTGACTGCTGCTTCCTCCCTGCAGTGTCTCTGCAGAAGCAACAGGCTTCTACCTCCTCGCTGTAAATTCCCCTGCTCTGCCTCTCAAAGCAATGATCTTCCAGCTGATCACGATAGCTCTCCTGCTGAGTTTGCTCAACAGAAAGTTCCTCTTCCTCTGAAGGGGCTTGACCCAGCCACTCTCTTTGTAAAGGCACACAACATGTCGCAGAGGATAAGCAAATAAAACAGAAAATGAGCTATCCCAGAGATACCCAGGTACCACAGAGGCAGCCACCTCATTTATCTGAGGTGGTAATGAGCCTGGCAGCTCCCTGTAGAGTAACCTGGCCAATGTAAGCGCTTCACACCCTCAGCAAGTTTGCAGATGACACCAAGCTAAGTGGTGTGGTTGTAATGCCTGAGGGACAGGATGCCATCCAAAGGGATCTGGACAAGCTCGAGAAGCGGACCCATGTGAACATCATGAGATTCAACAAAGCCAAGTGCAAGGTCCTGTACCTGGGTTAGGGCAAGGCCAGGTACTAATACAGGCTGTGGAAGAAGGGACTGAGAACGCTCTGAGGAGGATGAAAAGCTGGACATGAGCTGGCATTGTGCACTCGCAGCCCATAAAGCAGATGATATCCTGGGCTGCATCAAAAGAAGCATAGACAGCACATCTAGAGAGTTGATCCTGCCCCTCTACTCAGGTCTGGTGAGACTCCACCTGGAGTATTATGCCCAGCTCTGGAATCTTCAGCACAGGAAAGACAGGGACCTGCTGGAGTGGTTCTAGATGAGGGTCACAAAAATGATCAGAGGAATGGAATACCTGTCCTTTGGGGAAAGGCTGAGAGGGCTGGAGTTGTTTAGCCTGGACAAGGCTCTGAGGAGACCTTGTTGTAACTTTCAGTACTTGAAGAAGGCTTATGAGAAAGATGGGGACACACTCTTTAGTAGGGCCCATAGCAATTACACAAGGACTAATGGTGTTAAACTGAAGGAGGGTAGGTTTAGGTTAGATATTAGGAAGAAATTCTTTACTGTGAGGGTGATGAGACACTGGAACAGGTTACCCAGAGAGGTGGCAGATGCCCCATCCCCAGAAACATTCAAGGTCATGTTGAACAGGGCTCTGAGCAACCTGGTCTAGTTGAAGATGTCCCTACCTGACCTTTAAAGGTCCCTTCCAACCCAAACCATTCTATAATTCTGTGAAATTAGGCTCTGAATCATCCACTAGAGGGGATAATTTTTTTCAATGTCTGTCAGAAATCTGAAGGAGCTCACCCTGTAACTGTGATGTGGAGGCATATTTTAACTGTGGAAGAGAGCAGCAGCACATGCTAGCCTGTTGTTTGTGGCATTTGAGTTGAATGTGTAGAGTTCAAACCTGAATTCTGTATCACAATGCCATATTCCCTTTGGAATACAGACTTAAAATTTGCATAGACAAAATCATAGTAGGCAAAGTTACAGCTCCCATCAACGGCAACACTTGCATGTGAACCCTTCACGCCTTTCAAGGCCTTCCTTTGCAGTTATGTAGAAATAGGCTCTGTTCTCCTATTGAGGTACATTTTCTGTTAAAAAAACGTAGACGTTACACAAAACCTCTCAAAATTATCATTAAAATACAGAACATTTCAAATGTGTTGGGAGGTTAAACAGAGGTTCATTAATAGTTTGGGTAAAATAGAAATATTTTAATAGTGGCAGATAAATTCACTGATTTTAAAATGAGTTTATAAGGACATGATTTTTGTGACTAAGCAAAGGAAACAATTTTTGTGCTTGATAGTGAAGACTTCTGCAGAACAAAGCTGTGGATGAAGTGCATGTGGTTCCTTGCTACAAATACTTTGATAAATCCCAGCAATCTGGAACCACTGCAAGGCTCAGCATTTCTGTGCTGTCATTTCAGTGTCATCTTGTGAAACACTGTTCTGTCAGTGAAGAAGAGGATAACAAATTGAAAGGATCTTTTTTAAAAAGAGGTCCGGCCAAAGTTCTTTAATCAGGAAAAACTGGAGCTTTATCCAGCTGTATTTTCAAGGAAAAAAAAAAACCAAGAAACAAGCTTTGGACCACTTCTCATGGTCCATATGCCCACCAGGTTCAGCAGGGTTCATATGTTTCTTCCACAACCTTATTGTTGTCCAGCCTTACAACCTTCTCTTTCTGCTTTATGGCCCTCTAGCTCATCTAGTGTCCAGTTTCACAAGTCCAATCTTTGTTTTCTCATTCCTGTTCATCCAGATGAAGCAACACGGTGCTGTGTTACCTTTCCCCTGGGGGTTCAGCTGCCTGCATCTTGGAGACCAACAGCTGAATGCAGACATGGCCATGTTGTGCAGAGGAGAGGTAACAGTGCAGAGGAAAGCCAATTTAGTCCTTGCATATGCAGCACCCTTTTATTTTCTCTCCACTGCCTTTGCTGCTTTTGACTGAAACAAAAGGGAGCAGCTGTGCAGCTCAGACACATAAAAGACACTGACCATTTTGGTCTTGCTTTCCAAGGTAATAAAATAAGCAGTAGTCCTAATGAAAAATTCCTTCTCTAAAGCTTATCAGAGTCAAGAATAATCTTTTGTGCTGACCTGGACAGATTTTGAGACAAAGCTGTAGTGCCCAGTGCAGAATGTAAGGGACCTACAAAGCAATTTGATTATAGACATGCAGCTGCTTAGAGCAATTGCACAATCTAGAGCAAAGGAATGATCCAATTTTTCAGATACAGCAGTATCTAGAGTGAAAGGAAGGGAGAAAACAAAATTACAGTTAGATAGAGCTTTTTTGTTTCTGAATTAATTTTATTGACTTTTTCAAATTTTATACTCTCCCCTTTGCAACTTTTTTGTCCTCTATGTCCTTTACCATTAAATGGTTCCTTTTGATATTATGGCATTGATTTACAGTTGATAATTATCTTGGTTTAATGGTTTTAAGGTATTTCTTGTTTTAGTGTTTTTCATCAACAGGGTCTGTCTGTACAACATGCCTTTGGCTGAAAAGGAGTTTATTACCCCATAAAAATGTCCTCGGCTAAATAATAAATGAATTCACCCCACCCCACCCCACCCCATTCTTTTATGTTTCTGGTTTTATAAATTTGGGGTGAATATTTATGTTCCAGAAGGAAGAGGGGCTGCTGTCATAAAACCTATAGGTCTCCCTGTAGATACAATATAGTCATTTATAAAATGCATTTGGCCACAGTGACCCACTAGTGACCTAGTACTACTAATGATTAAAGCCAAGATTACTAACTGAGTTTGTCTTCTGAGAAGAAAATAAGGTGCATTTTGTACATTCTTGTCAAGGTTATCTAAAATAACAGAATAAACCTAACATTCATACCCAAAGGGAAGATGGGTATATACTAATGCGTGTATGTATGTGTGTGTGTGTTCGGGCCTCCATATGGGTGTGTGTGGGAAGGAAAATGTTTACACATTACAAAAAGCTCTGTTTGGGATTTTTTTTCTTATACAAAATCACTAATAAAGCAAATCTAAATTTATATTGGAAGATGGCACAGATTGGCCTAAAATGAATGTTAATGAAAGAAATAATTTGAGCCAGATACTCAGCTCAGTCTAGACTCCATCCTACCTATACATTCAGGACTTTGTACTGACTTGGGTGACCTGCAGATATGGTCAAATTGGCTACTGCAGGACTGAAAGCCAACTTCTGCAAGAATCTGCAAGAAGACAGTTCTCACAGGCATGCCATAAAAGCAAGACTTATGCTCTTCTCTATCTAATTTTCATGAGTTTTGGCTTTTTTAACTCACAAAATTGTGCTGTACTTCTGGTACATATACCAGGAGCACCCAGGATCATGCCAGTCATTGTGGGCCTAGACCATCAGATCAAATTAAGTATAGCAATAGTCAGTTAGTATATCACTACACATAGGGTTATGGCTTATGTGCTCTGATTAATGCAGCTGCTGTAGCACATAAGCTACTTAATGCATCAGTTTTTCCCTCTCTTTATTCCAGGTATTTTTGTCCACAGGTCTGAACACCTGGGGAAATTTCTATGTCAGAATTGAGAGATGTCTACATCAAACCAAAACTTGTCCAGCTGCTAACTCCTCCACTGAAAGGTTACTCCAGTTTTTCTCCTTTATGCGTAAATATTATGATTACTTCCTCAAGCCCAATGTCAATGATGTCATCATTTTGAAATGCTTGTCTTCTAAAGCTAGGATTTTCCCTCTATGTACAAAAATAAACATAAAAGCACAGCTAAACTCCTGTATTAACAGTAACATTGCCTAATGTATCACTGTACCTTATACGTGCAGAGCCAGGCCAAATATGACTTGCCTTATCCCAGAAAAAAAACCACATGACCTTGTGTAAGAGTTGACCCAAAGAGAACGATATTGTCTCAACATTGCCAGCAGAGACCTGGAGATGGAATGTGGTCCTCATGGACACAAGACACAAAGACCCTGCGAAGGAGAACTGCACGGTACGAGGAGTACTATGCCGCTCCCTGCTACCTGGGACCGAAAGGAACAATACGATAAGGCCGCATAACCGCTGTCCAGAAGATGGATCACAACCACTGTCATAGCAACGAACCAGAAAACTTGAACTTCAGGTGAACTTTCTTCACTCTAATATCATTATAATACAAAACCACACCTCCTGGTCTGAAGCCACCCGCCTCTAAGGCAAACCACACCTCAGGCACTCGCTCCTCTTTGGACATGCTGGTAACCTGGCTCGAGAAGGCCAAGACTGGCAACAATCCATGGGCCAGAGGAGGAGCGAGGTGTGTTGCTTGGCATAAGAGACGGCTCCCTAGCGACTGAACTTTGGAGATCTTCCCCACCAAGGATCACAACGATCGGAAGTACCAGCGGGATGCTGCCTGGACCTGGGACCATAGGGATGCCTTGGACCCATGGTGGTAACTATAATCCTCTTTCCTTTTTTACTTTACTTTTTCTTCCCTTCCTGTCACTCTATCTATTGCACATTGCTTTATGGGCAAACAATAAAGTTGTGCTGTTTGATCAAAGCATAACTCCTTGTGTGGTCACCTTGATTTTTTGCACTTCGAGATCATAGTAAACAAACCATCACGAGTCCACTGAGTTGACCATGAAACCTTGACAGCAATAAACTGACAGTCATATTTTTAATCAAAGTTTTGTAACATTTTTCTGTTGCCCTTATGCAATTTTCCTCGCAGAAAAGTGTACTGGCTGGATCATTTGCTGAAATGTTACATTTCAAATAAAGATTGCTGAGGGAAAGTTAAAATCAGCTACTTATGAAGAAAATATCTTCTGTGATATCCATCCCCTACAAAACACACACACAAAAAAAAAGTCTAGAACTGACTCCCTAGATCGGGACTGTACTGAGTGAATCAAATGTGTTTCAGTCAAGAAAAGTCTTCGTCTCCACAGGTATCTAGGAAAAATAATTTGTAAGGCAGTCTCTGGAGTATTTACACAAAAATCAGCATAAATATGGACTACCAGATATTTCCTCTGGGCTTATCAGAAAAAAAAAGCTACAGTAGATGAAGTATTTGCAGGAATTCTTTTGTAAGCAATAAGTACATTAAATAAAATAAGGGCTTATCTGTGGAAAATTCACAAACAGGAAAATGTAATAGAATTAATTTTCTTTTCCCCAGGATCTATTTGCTTAACAGTTGTTCTAGTTCACTACAGGAAATGCAGGACACAGTACTGCATTAAAAAAATCTAGTTTCAATAGTCCCAGCCTGTGTAACACAAGAGAGATTTCACCTCATAAAGCTTAGTCAAAGTACCATCCAGCTTGCATAGTTTAGTTCCCACCTTCT
Organism: Falco biarmicus; assembly: GCF_023638135.1. Taxonomy (NCBI): domain Eukaryota; kingdom Metazoa; phylum Chordata; class Aves; order Falconiformes; family Falconidae; genus Falco; species Falco biarmicus. The sequence goes on from NC_079311.1 coordinate 14,358,009, forward strand.
GATAGTTTTACAGAATTCCCTTACAGACTGTAACTGGTACTGGCACAAACTTCCTCATTTGGACAGCTAGACCAAAATACTTGCCCCCTTCATTTAAAAGTCACTCAACTTCCATGTTATTTAAAAGCAAAAGTATTTTTACAGATAGAGAGAGCAAAACCAGTCAAATTATCTCTTTCTAATTCAGAAAATATTAAATATTCTTGAGTTCAGACTGTACTTTTATAAAAGAAGAGCAAAAGCTTGGCTGTCTTCAAATTGTTACTACTGCCAACACATATACATGTCACCAGTATAATATGACACATACATACAGCAAAAACATTTCAGCAACATATGTGCTCAGCTGGGCTTGTGCTTGGTTTTGGGAGTATTTCCATCATAACTTGGATCAAAGTTTCTGTTAAATAAATGGCCCCTATAAAAGTATGTTTCCTTCAAAATTCCATCTTATAACATGCAATGGGAGAAAGTTTGGCAGAACATGAAGTTCTTGTTCATTGAAAACTTCCCTACAGGCCAGACTGGGAAAATTAAGGATGGATAGAAAGAATATTGATAAACCAATAAAGCATAGTTTATGCCAGCTCCTAATATAAGGTAGAGATGTTGTATGATTAACTGTTTCAACACAAACAACAGTATGTGAGGAAATGAAACCAAATATGAGTTGCCTATATAGAGAAGAAGGAACAGCAGCATTTCACAACATGCAGTACACCTTCCACTGCAAAGAAGTTTCTCAGATACTGCATTGCCCAGTAGAGGGGGCATAAAGGGGCACATCTTGAACAGCCTGGTCACAGCACCCTTTTCAGTTCCCCAGTATGTCAAGGCAAACAAATCTTTTCTTACTATGAGGAAGTAAATTCTTACTCAAAGCTCTACAATTAGGCATCAAGTACTCAAGGGAGCCATATAGCACTTCTTACCACTATTCAAAGGGCTTTCTTCAATACGGAGCCCTAGGACAACAGAGATTTTGTTGTAATTTCTATTTTTAGCAATATAGTGATCATGTAGAAGTCACTAATGCCTTTGATTTACTTAAATAAGTGTGTGCATCATTTTGTGCTACAGTCTAGTTCATGTGCATGTTTTGATCTTGCATCCCCTAAAGCCAGTAAATTCCCATATGCAGCCTTTTCTCCTTTGTTTCCCAGCAATTCTACCAGTCTTAAACTTTATATGAACAGACAGGTAGGAGGTGGATCTAAAATATAGCAAAGATTATTTTGTAAAGTTGTTGAAATCTCGGTATATAAAAATGCATTTCACCAAAGGCTGTCCAAGCTCACTATGGAATTCCAGTTGTACCTTGGGACAGCTTTGATCAGATGTGATATCTACTTTATACTGATACGCTGATATCTGCTTGCTTTCTTCTCAGACATATTTCTGAAATATGACCATCTTCCCACCTGCCATCCACTTGTATTTCAACAAACTTTATTCCCAGATTCAGTTATAAAGCATGTTTACACTGGATAAAACTCCATTTTCTGTCAAAACACCTAATCTAAGCACTCTGTTAGCTTTCATTCTCATGCCCTTCCATTAACAGTTTTGAAAAGTTTCCTTATAATAACTGAGTAATAATTATATTAGCAGAACACATTGTTCAAGGCTTTTTTTTCTAGGATATGCAGATTAGATATACTAGCTGAATCTTCTTAGGAGAATGTACTGACATTTCAGATTATATTATATGACTGTAGAGACAAAGCCTTGTAAGAGGCTTTGCAATAGCTACAAGATTTGGAGGTAATCTGTTTTGTTTGTTTTATTTGGCCTGTATTAATACTCTGTACTCATATGTACACTTTATGCACATAAGCACTCACACTTTTTTGCAAAATTTACCTGTGCTGTATTCCTTTTCCAATTGTTCTTATTTCCCATAATGAAATCATTCTCTTACTGCATTCATTTCATCAGAGAAGAAGGACGACTAAGCATTGCACTGGAACTCAGAAAACACATTTTCAACTGGGTGTTTCAGCAGTTGCTTTACACCGTTGGATAAGTTACAGTCTTCACATAATCACTCACGTACATGTATAAAATGACAGAATTCTACCTCTTACCCCCTCTTGTGATTTTATGATTTTTGGTCCAGTTTTGACTCTTGTTATTTGAACTAGACTTACAGGGCAAGGTTTTAGTAATGGCAGGGGGACTGCAGGGATGGCCTATGTCAGAAACTGTCACATTAGAAACTGTCCCCATGTCAGATGGAGCCAATACCAGTCAGCTACAAGATGGATCCAGTGCTGGCCAAACCTGAGCCCATCAGCAACATTGGTAGCACCTCTGTGATAATATCTTTAGGAAAGGGGGAAAACTGCTGTGCAACAGTAGCTGGGAAAGAAGAGTGAGAATATGTGAGAGAAACAGCCCTGCAGACACCAGGTTTGGTGAAGAAGGAGGAGGAGGAAGTGCTCCAGGCACTGGAGCGGAGATTCAGTCCCTGAAGAAGACCACAGTGATGAACCCTGTTCTCCTGCAGCCTGTGAAGCACCATGGTGGAGCGTTGCAGCCCATGGAAGACTCCACACTGCATTAGGCAGACATACCCTTGGACACTGCAGCCTCTGGAGAGAAAACTACACTGGAGCAGGCTCCTGGCAGGACCTGTGGCCCAGTGGAGAGGAACTTATGCAGGAGCAGGTTTGCTGACAAGGACCTGTGGCCCCACAGAGGACCCATGCTGAACTGGTCTATTCCCAAAATATAGCACCCTGTGGAAGGGACTCACACTGGAGCAGTTACTGAAGAACTGCAGCCTGTCAGAAGGACCCATGTTAGAGAATTTCCTGAAGGACTGTCTCCCAGTGAGAGGAAGTCCATGCTGGAGCAGTGGAGGTGTACAAGGAGGAAGAAAAGGCAGAGACAACACGTGATGAACGGTCTGCAACCCCCATTCCCTGTCCCCCTGCACCACTTGGGGACAGGAGGTGGATACATTGGGAGTGAAGTTGAGCCCTGGAAGAAGGGAAGAAGGAAAGTGGGTTTTGTTTTCATTTCTCATTATTCTACTCCATTTAGTTGGCAATAAATTAAATTACTTTCCCCAAGCTGAGTCTGTTTTTCCCATGACAGTAACCAGTGAGTGGTCTCCCTGTACTTATTTTAGTCCATGAGGATTTTTTGTTTTGTTTTGTTCCCCTGCCCTGTTGAGGAGCAGGAGTGAGAGAACAGCTGGGTGGGCACCTGGCAGCCAGCAAAGGTTAATCCACCGCATCATTATCCAATGCTTAGAAGCTCCCAGAGCAATTGTAATATTAGAAAATATCTGCAATAGTAAGAGTATTTTAAAGCTATAACCTTACAAACAGCATCTCTTTATTTCCTTGCAAGCCAATTTATAAATAAGGCTTCAGCACTATCTCCAAATGTTCATGTTCAGATGTCCTCAGCAGCCTCAGATTAGTATCTTCACAAAGAAATTGCTTACTGGAAAAATGGTACTTAGCTATGTAAGCAGGAATTTTCTGTGCTTGGCAATTGACACCCTGAATTCCCAAAATATATCCAGTTGACTAAATTTAAGTGTCTGCTTAACTGTTATATTGAATTGGGGACAGTATACAGTTTTGAAAGAAGTCTTTGTTTCCCATTTCAGTTGCTGGTGAATGGATGGAGATCCTGAGATCACCACTTTGGAAAGGCTGAGGAAGAGAAAAGGGGAGAGAAATGGTCACTGACAAATGTGTGCTCACCAGATAAAAGGGAAGAGGATGGAAGTGTCAGAGCTAAGATGACAAGTTAGAGAGGAGGACTGGTTATTGAATAAATTCTTACTGTTAGAAGATACAAAGAAGAAGCAACTTTGACCTGCAACTGAACTCCTCAACATGTAAAATAGACTTAAAAATTATTTTCTAACCTTTATGAATGTTGTGAAGTTATGTGATTGTGAAGTACATGACTCACATTACTCTGGTAGAGCACAATCCTATTGCCATTCATATGTGTACTCACCAGTTTTAATTCAAAGAGTTACATTGTAGTTTAATGATGTTCAAAGTATACCAGAAAGTGTCAGAAAACTAAGCAAGCATGGTCCAGATGATATTTTGATTTTAAAAGGGTCAGAAAAAAATGAAAAATTCATTTAAAAGTCAGCTTATTAATTTTTATTTTGCAGCCTATTATGGCTTTGCAATAGTACAGGTACATGTCACAGAAGGCACAGGGACTAAGAAGCCTATTATTGCCACACAATGACCCCATGTTTAAAGAAGATGACAAACTTAACAACTGTTCACATTAAAACGTTATCAAAATGCTCCGTATCCTACAACTTGCCCTAGATCAATAAAGCCTTGGCCTGCATGCACCAGCTTTCAAGAAAGAGAACCTGAGATTTGTATGTTTTCCTGAATCACAGCCAAGGGAAATCACTACCTCCCTTCCCTTCTGCTTGTTATTAGAGAAACACAATTGCAGTAATCCACAACAGTATGCTCTACTTGCTTTGTGGTACCGTGGCAAATTGGCTGTTTTGGATTTGTTTTAAGATCCTTTTACAGATTCCTTCACCCTAACCTGCCCAAATTCTTTCAAAGCTAAATGGCATTTAAATCTGCAACACATGAAGATGCACAGTATTTATACTCACCTGACAGAACTGTGCTTGGCTGCATTATATAAACTCTAGAGAAAAAAAAAACCAAACTAAGGAATATTGCTATAGTGATGACAGAAAAAAACACTAATGGAGTTGAAAGCCAACGCAGAGCTGTCTAAATTGTTTATACATGGGTTAATTTGCCTAAACTCCTTGCTCAGCTTAAAATAAAATAATTTTTTAAAAATTAAAAAAATAAAAAGGCAACCTTCATCTGAAACAAATATTAACCACGATTCATTGGCATGGCAAACACAAAATCGTGATCTTCTCCATCTCCATGAACAAAGTTACTGTGTGAATTTTCTTTTTCATTCATTGTGTCTGGTCCACGATGATGGCAAAGAGTGAAGAGGCTGCCTTATTCCTGCAAAGACCCAAAATTCAAACATCTGGAGAATAGAAGGGCAATTACCATCTGTATATTTAACCCTCAAAAGAACAAACTCCATGAATTACTACTCAAATGAATAATTTCTTCCAAAATTATTTGAAAGACAGAAAACAGTGGAATAATCCTTTATAATGTTTTGGGGAGTTCTTTTCTCAGTACTGCTTTGCCTAGTGTGTTATCCTGTGCAGCTCAGCACCTGTATGCCCATCAGTGCTTCTAGACTGTATATAGAATAATAGAATCGTAGAATCATAGAATCATTTAGGCTGAAAAACACCTTTGTGATTGAGTCCAGGTGTTAACCCAGGACTGCCAAGTCCACCACTAAACCATGTCCCTAAGCACTGCATCTACACTTTTCTTAAAACTGCCAGGGGTGGTGATTACACCACCTCCCTGGGCAGCCTGTTCCAATGCTTGATAACTCTTTCAGTAAGAAAGTTTTCCTAATATCCAATCTAAACCTCCTCTGGCACAACATAAGGCCATTTCCTCTTGTCCTGTCACTTGTTATCTGGGAGAAGAGACAAGACGCCCACCTGCCTACAGCCTCCTTTTGAGTAGTTGTAGAGAGCAATAAACTCTTCCCTGAGTCTCCTCCTCTCCAAAATAAATGACCCCAGTCCCCTCAGCTGCTCCTCACAAGACCTGTGCCCCATCCCCGCTGCCCGTCTCTGGACACGCTGCAGCCCCTCAATGTCCCTCTTGCAGAGAGGGGACCAGACCTGAACACAGGGTTCGAGGGGCGGCCTCAGCAGTGCCCAGGGCAGGGGGACGGTCACTGCCCTGGTCCTGCTGGCCACACTGCTGGGGACACCAGCCAGGGTGCTGCTGGCCGCCTGGGCCCCCTGGGCACACTGCTGGCTCCTGCCCAGCCGGCCGTCACCCAGCACCCCCAGGCCCTTTCCCACCAGGCCCTTTCCAGCCGCTCTGCCCCAGCCTGTAGCGCTGCGTGGGGCTGGTGTGACCCAAGGGCAGGACCCGGCACTGAGCCCTGCTGAACCTCACACGACTGGCCTGGGCCCATCGCTCCAGCCTGCCCAGGTCCCGCTGCAGAGCCTCCTGCCCTCAGGCAGGTCAACACTGCCCCTGCAACTTGGTGTTGTCTCCAAACTTACAGAGGGTTCACTCGATCCCCCAGCCCAGATCATTGGTAAAGTTATTAAACAGGACTGGCCCCGGGGAACACCACTTGTGACTGAACACCATCCAGATGTAACTCTATTTACTACCCAAAGACAGCCCACTCCCTTTGGGCTCAGCCATCCATCCAGCTTTTAACCCAGTGTATTGTACACCCATTGAATGCCCAAGCAGCCAGTTTCTCCACCACAATGCTGTAGAGCACGGTGTCAAAGGCTTTACTGAGGTCCAGGTAGTCAACATCCACAGGTTTTCCCTTAACCACTAGGTGGGTCATCTTGTTGTAGAAGATCAGATTTGTCAAGCAGGACCTGCCTTTCATAACCCCATGCTGGCTCAGCCAGATCCCCCAGCTGTCCTGTACACGCTACATGATGGCGCTTAGGATGATGGTGCTCCATAGTCTTCCCCACCACCGAGGTCAGGCTGGCAGGCCTGTAGTTCCCTGGATCCTCCTTCCCTCCCGTCTTGTAGATGGGCGTCACACTGGCTAACCTCCAGCATGCTGGGACCTCCCCAGTTAGCCAGGACTGCTGATAAATGATGGAGAGAGGCTTGGCGAGCTCCATCACCAGCTCCCTCAGTGCCCTCAGGTGGATGTCACCCGGCCCCGTAGACCTGTGCATGTCTAAGTGGAGCAGCAGGTCACTGTTTCCTCCTGCTGCTTCTCATCCCTATCTTCCAGCTCAGGGGGCTGAATGCCTAGAGAGGAGCTCGTCTTGCTATTAAAGACTGAGGCAAAGAAAGCATTAAAGTACCTCAGCCTTTTCCTCATTCTTTGTGGCAATGTTCCCTCCTCCCCACATCCAATAAAGGATGAAGATTTTCCTCGGCCCTCCTTTTGTTTCTAATTCAACTGTAACAATGTTTTTGGTTATCTTTTACAACAGTGGCCAGCCTGAGCTCTAGCTGGGCTTTTGCCTCTCTAATCTTTGCCCTGCACAATCTCATGACAACATTATAGTCCTCCAGAGCTACCTGCCCCTTCTTCCAAAAGTATTAAATTCTCCTTTTTTCTTGAGTTCCAGCCAAAGCTCAGTGTTCAGCCAGGCCGGTCTTCTTCCCCATCGGCTCATTTTTTGGCACATGGGGACAGCCTGCTCCTACTGCTTTAAGACCTTCTTCCTGAAGAATGTCCAGCCTTTCTGGGCCCCTTGGCCCTTCACAGCTATCTCCCAAGGGACTCTGTCAACCAGGCTGTTAAATGGGCAAAAGTCAGCCCTCTGAACATCCAAGGCAGTGGTTCTACTTACCCCTTCCCTCACTTCTCTGATAACGAAAAACTCTGTCATCTCATGATCACTGTGCCCAAGACATCCTTCAATCACCACGTCACCCACCAGTCCTTCCCTGTGTGTAAACAGCAGGTCCAGCGGGGCATCGCCCTGGCTGGCTCCCTGACCAGCTGTGCCAGTAAGTTGTCTTCCACACACTCCAAGAACATACGATATATGCCAGCATTTTTCAACAGGTCATTTAAAAAATAAAAAGTCACATAATATATCTATTATATTATAATATAGTCTAGGGAAATTATGTTCAAAAGATGTAGGTTTTGATTTGGGAAGGAGGCATTTTGACTTTCCAAAAATTGGATTGTCACTGTTGAATACAGCCAAAGAAAAAAAGCAAACAGTGTTGCCAGTTTATTTGCAGTCCTATCAAAATCATGGAGATTCTGTTTAAAAAGAAAAAAGAAAAAGAAAAAGGACAAACATTTTTTCTTTGCTGACAGTCTCCCACCAAATCACTGTGGTCACAGCAACAGTAAAGCAATGTGAGATAAGAACTTCACAGAAGAAATATAAATTGTAATGTGAGGTCCACTCTGCTGAGTCTTTTCATTACAGCACTAAACTGGACTGCAGGAGACCCTGATTTCACTTCAAGTTCTGCTATGAGTGCAGAGCAACCCTGATTATATCTGGTTTTACATTTACATCAAGGAGGAAGCAATATAATTATATAGAATTATAAAAATTGTTCTTTAAAAACTATGCAAATAAATAATAATTTTTAGTATTTTATACAACAATATGATTCCTTTGGGTACCACAGACATATCAAAATGCTTTCTCATTATATATTCATGGCAGAGAAATATGCCTTTCAAATATTTACTTAGGGAAACCTCTCATTTTAATCACCAAGCTATAGCTATTTGTGGTGGAGTTTGGTTTCACTACATTTTGATTACTCTTTCCAATACAAGACAGTAAATAGGATGCTTTTAACCTCTTTCTCCTAGACTTTTAAATGCAACATTGTGGTCAAGGATTAACAAGATTCTTTGCATTGACTTCTTTTGGATCATTTCTGTGGGCTTGAAACAGAAGTTGGAAATTCTGCCATTAACTTAACTTAGTAAGCCCATTGTTATGTAAGAGCAAAGAAATCTGTATTTAGAAAGTCATACCTTTTGGCAAGATATCCCAATTTAGCATCGTGAGCATATATCACTTTTACATTTTCAGAACTATGATCACAGATCATGTCACCCCAAATTAGATCTCACCATAAGCTCTGACAGCTTACCCCACAACAGTGTTCCTGAGTGAACATTTTGTCTCAGTCTCTCACACTGTGCACTATACCCATTGCATATGCTAGGGTGACTTTGATGCCATGAAGTGTTGTGTTTTTCAGTGACACGTCAGTGGAAACACTGACAGACTTAAATATAGCAGATGCCACTATCATGCAATCTCATTCATTATGTTGTCTCCCTATCTCATACAGCATCCACCGTGATGGTTTCTAAGCATCTAATGTGACCAAAAGAATATAACAGATACACTTGACACATGTTCCTGAAAGGCCTGGAAGGACTTCCAGAGAACACGGGCAGTTTCTGGATGAGCCAGGAGAACATTTCTAATGAGGTAAACTTTTTGTCCTTGCTTGATATACACATCTTCTGCATAAAATACTTTTTCCTTAGACTGAGGAAACTCTACTTCAGGTAATGAAGTGCAGTTCTAAAGGGGCAAGAGGATACCTATTACAGGATTCTGCTCAGCTGGAAAGTATATATATATTAAAGGTAAGATTATACCTCAAAGCCATACACTGAATGTAACTGTACTAAATAAATGGTTTCCCATGAAAAATGATATTTTGTTTTAGTTTATTCTTAGATTCTAAATCCAGATTTGTTGAGTGTTTATGTGATGGCAGAAGATTCATATTTTCTGCATAAATCATCCAAAATATAGTTATTTGTGTGATAACAAACTATTTACCCCTTTTGTTTGAGTTTATCCAAGCCATAAGACATAATCCATCCTTCAGTTAAGTGAGGTAAGTCATGATTCATAGAATATGATTCTCTTACAGATGTCCAGACCTCTTTTGTAACTATTCATATTTACAATAACATAATATGAATCATCAGCTGAGTTACATATCGGTGAAAATGAAATTGGCAGATACCACAAGTTGAAAATAGTAAGCAAGTATTTATGTAAGGGAATCATTTTTATGTTTTAATAATCCTGTATGACTAAATATAAAAATATGCCCAAGTTTCTAGTTCTTTTTTAATGGAATCTTTGACTGTTACAAACAACAAGCTGTAGTTAGTCTTTCATTTTTAATTCCTATTCTCTTGACCTGCTATACTGCTGGAAGGATGGCTAGTGCAAGACTGGTTTCTAAAGTAAAGCAGATGATCTGTATCAAATTTTTTTGTTCAATAAACCTGAACTCTTTTTTCCATGGTGGAGATCTCTACAAATGGCTGATACTTCCCCCCACCCCAACCCTATACACACATGCCTTGCAATTATTGTGTCGAGTTAAGTTGTGAAAAATTCCTGCAACTAATTTTTGGAATGTGACTCACTGAAACCAAGGAATCAGTGACTGCACTTCTGTGTTGAAAACAGGTCATGGAAAGACTCCCACCTCCCCCTGTGAAGTCCCTCTAATAAGGAATTCTCTTGTACAGCCTTTATAATTGCCTTAGAGGCTTGAGGCAGGGACTTCTACATAAAATAATTTTTTCTCACTCGTTTCATTTTTAGTAGTATTCTCTTTTCCATTCAGTAGGTTGTTCCTGTGTTGATCATTCTGGGAATTTAGACCCTTTTATAAAAAGCAGCATTTAAAGCACCACACACAGCATGCCAGACAATTTTGTAAGGGGATTATTTTACAAATTACTAACTGCAAGTTCATCCACAGAAATTGTAATAACAACAGAAAATGCCTGAATGCAGATATTCAGGACTCCCTGAAAAGTAAGCCTGTTCTGGGTGTGTCCATCTAGGTATTCAAAGATTTACAAGACTTTCAATTTATCTCTTACGTATGAAAATTGAGAGAAATTCATCCTGCCCATTATCTATTCTGCCAAACCATAGAGTAGAATGACCCACGTGGTGTCTGAAGAAGCTAACATAGCAAGAATCAAGCAGTATTTTACCATGGTCAGAGGATCTTACTCCATTGATTTCCTTTTGCATATTAAGCAATTTTTCTTGCACATCTGTCCATCAGCAGGAGCTAGATACATTTTCAGATAGCTCTCAAATTTCTAAGTAATAGGGGACTTTCTCCTTCAGCCACTACGACATGGGGGTCAAAGAAGAAGTTCAGCCATCTCATCTCTTTCTTCAGAAGCAAGAGCTGAGGAGTAAACCACATCATCATAATCAGCAGATTCAAAGAATGAACAGCTTGAATGGGACACAGTTATTTTACTTTATCTTTTGTACCTTGTCATTTCTTCAGCTTATCTTTTTTCAGACCTATTTGGTCCTTGGGCGTTTGGTTCTGCAGCTACCAACAATTAAAGATTTCACTTTTCAACAAGCACAAAACAAGATTTCTCTTATCACCTCTTAGTAAAGGAAACAAAAGCTTAAGTATGTTTTATCAGACAGCTATTCGTTATCGAAACAAGGCAAGGTTTAGAGGGAAATGCAGGATCTTTGTAATCACATGTTGCTAATGGCTCTGCTGAGATCTGGTTCTGGTAGAATAACTGTGAATTAACTTTTCTCCCCTACTTCCATTTTACTTCTACTGATCTTTCACACATCTTTTCTGTTACTCTGTTCTGACTGTGTATTCTCCCCATAATGTCATCCACTTATTCCTTCCTTTATATCTCCCTTTTCCCTGTTTATTCTCCAGACCTGATGTGTATGAGTCACTTGTTAAAGAAACTTGACTGGAACAATGTTCTGTGCACTGGAAGACTGGACAATGACTTTGAGATCAAATGTAGATTCTTACCAAATGTTACAAAGCTCCAAATTGTGCATAATAATTTGTAAAACCATATCCACAGAAACAAGAATACCTGAGCAAAAGTTTTCCATGGATTTAGTACTTTAAAGTCTTGGATACTCAGTGCTTTCCACTACTGCATTTTTTCTAAATACAGTGGGGGGGGTTCCCAACTGGACCACAACACTAAGCTATCATCTCCAGCTTTTCAGTATCTTTTCTTCTGATGTCTGTGTCACCTACACACCAGACACACTTCATGGTGTCTGTATTACTCAGCTCCCCAAGAAACTTGATCTCATTCTATCATTCTCATTGGCTTTTAGCAATGTTGTTTCTAAATTCTGCTTATATTGCAGATTTTTGTGCATCTTACAGTCTAACACAGAAATCTGTCAGTTGTTTTAAGAAGGCATATGGCCTTGACACAAGAACTGAGAAAAATAAAGAAGGCAGAGCATTCCCCTTTGTTGCCTTTCCTAAAAAGACAACAGTCCATTTCACCTTCAGCAAAAACGTGCCTTTGTCAAATACAACATATTTTGTGTTCTTATCAACACTTAGTTTTTCATAAACATTGAATAAAATGATGAAAATATATTTTTGGTCCTAACTTCAGAACCCAGTTCTCTTTTGGCCTCCAAGTGTCTCCCAGCATTAATACTTTGGTCATTCATTAATATGCCCTTCCAAAAGCTTGGTATAGCATATCTGCACATGCTGCCTCAAGGCAAATTTGCTTCACCTTCCCTGGAATTTGCTAGAAAGGTGCAAAGTTCTACTCTAGACCATTTGTCCAAGTGAGACTTTGAGGTGAAAACTGAAATGCCTGAGACATTTAAACACATCCCACTTCTGCATTTTTCTGCAAAACTTCACAAAGTCAGAGTGTCTGACAACCAGTACCCAAGGCTTTAAGTCCATTCTGCACCATATATCCAGAAGATCAAATAAAGCAAGAACATTTGCCCAACTAATATTTCAAGTCTGCATGAAATGCACTTTGTCATCAAGTGAGGAAATCTGATAACTCGTTGTCAGTTGCAACTTCCACATGTGTCAGACTTCATGGCAGTATACATTAAAAGATACAGTCCTGAGGAGAAAATCAGCTTTCATGTGAGAGTCTGTAATTGCTTCATTGCATTCATCTTGGTTGTTCTCTTGACCGGCCAGTATGATAAATATATACTTTGAATGGTCAGCCTGTGTATTAAGGGGAAAAAAATCACCCTGGGATTTTGAGCAATGTCATAGCTTAAATTGGAAGGAACTCTGGAGCTTCATAATATTTCAAAAAACTTAAGGGCTTAACCAAGACTGTAAGAAGTCATTAGATGTGTATGTGGGCAGCTGAGTGTCCTTAGGGCTGTGCTCAAAGGATCACAGAATAATTTAGAAAGGACCTCTGAGAGCAGATGCTCAGAGACTTGTCTAGCTGAGCCCTGTGAAAGTCCAGTCTCCCTGTGAATCTCCAATAACCCAAACTATTCAGGATTCATTAACACAAATGGAAAAGAGAAAAATTTGAATAGCTGCTGAATGGGTTTGGACTTCAAAAAAAGGCAGAAATTTCACAGGTACAGTGTCTGATTGACAAGAGTCAGAAGAAATAAAATAATAAACCATGAACATTGTGAAGCTTCTGCTAGCTTTCTAATGCAGCTACACGTAGTGACAGAGCATTTTAAGTAAAAACCAATATATGATCATGCTTGGAATTTTTCTGTTCATTTCCATTCATGTATTTTTGGGGGCTTCACAAAACCTAAGTTTGACAACCCATTTAAAATTTCAAAATTGTGTTTTCTTTCTGCTTAATCTGGCTTGGCGAAAGACCATTTTCAGAGTAACTCTCTGAATCCTAAATAATTCTATTCCTTTGACATGGCAAAATTAAAAATCTCTTAACAGATTATCTTGAAAGGATTAACCCTTCTGTGTATACCCCACAGGTTATATCATATGAACTTGGAGTTAAAGCTGTATGTTAAACTGGTTTTAGTTAATGTAGAAAAGCTGTGTTAATGTGTATCCTAAAGAATTGCAAGACAATTCTCTGCAGGAGAATGAAAAAAAAAGTTCTCCTGTGACCATCCATTAGTGTTCTGAAATCTAGTAAATTTGTGGCAAACACACCAAGCCCTAACAGTTCTGAAAGAATCTACTTCAACAGGGTTGGCAAGATAATCATCTTGAGGAATGCATACTCCCCATAAGGCAAAGGGTATAACTGGTGTTGTTAAAATTACAGTTATTATTGCAACAGCTATTAGGAATAAATTGTAGATATTATTAAGCCATATAATTGGCTGCCCTAACATCTTACTAACTAATATGGATTTTCCTTAGCTATATATAAGCTACATATTGCATTCCTGTTTTGTCTTGAACTTAATCAACTTTTTATCTTAATATCTTGTCTGAAGACACAGCTAACTCAGAAAATGCAAAGACTTTCCATTCTTACAAGAATGGTGATGACTGTACTGGTACAACAGAAAATGCATTGTCAACATAACAATAGTTCCAAACTCTTCCAGTGATTCAAAAGTAATACTTTTTTCTATCATTGTAAGTCTTACGGGCTCCTTGAAACCTGTGGACACAAAGACTTAAAATAAAGTAACCCCTCCTATTGGCTTATGCCAGCTGGAAAAGCTTTCTTGTGTTGACCAAGGCAATGAAAAGCATTTCTAAACTTGGATTGTAACACATGGGCATCAGGATGTAAGACAATGAATGTGAGATTGAAGGTTAAGTTACTCCATACTTTAATTCTCCTTTGGCTGTACATAACATATTTCACTCATGCAGATCAAGGATATTGACGGAATATCTAAGGGTTCTCATCACGCTCTTTTTGCTCAATTCCAAAGTCTCCCAAGTACATAAAACTCTTTCCATTCTGAGTATGGTGCCAAACAATTTAATAAAACTTATTTCACAAGGTTACCTAACCTTGGAATTTCGAAGAAACTGCTACAAAGGATCAAAAAAGTTTGGAGCAATTTACAAGCAGGAAACTAATTTGCTTTATCAATTCTTTCCCACTGTTCCTGGTCTTCAGGATAATTTAGGAGTCATTGTAGCAGCCTCACATGTATTGTCTTTCTTTATCATATGAATGGGAGGTATATTTCATGCTGTCAAATTTAACGAAAGAAAGTAAAAGAAAACAAAGAAACTTATTCACTTACAAAGACACTACAGAAAAAGCATTTTCTTTCTTAGGCAGGGAATAATTGGGATATTTCAGTGTTGCTTGTCTGCATTTTAACTGGCTATGTCTCTTCATCTGTCTAACAGATCTGACTGAAATGTTTGTCATAAAAATTAATGAGTCAAAAACCAATAGGAATTGATATTGTATCATTAACAATCTAAACCAAAACATAAAGTTTTCCAGTATGAAATAATAGAAATACCCAAGCACTATAATCATATTTGGTAAACAGAAAAGAAAATATATGTAAAACTTTAAAGCTACAGAGGAAAAAAAAGCAGCGTAGAGGGATGATGTCAAGGAAGTTGCAAAACACAGATGATCTGACTGAAGTTTGAGGGATACCAGGGGAGAAGAGAATGTTTAATTTTAATGTCCCCAAAGGCTGACTTTGCCAGTAACGTTTATGAAATATTGAAAGAGAAGAAAGAAGGTGATACATATATGAATTCTGTGGCTGGTTTTAGTTGCCCCTGAAAGCAGCTGCCATAAATCTTGAGTGATGCCAAATAAGGCTGATGATTTTGATCTTCAATTCATTCTTCCGTATCCTTCAAAATGTAAATGATCCTGTTAGAGCTAAGCAGAATGGCTTTCTTCTGTGTTCTGCATATTCAATGATCTGCACATTTACATCAGCAAAGTTAAGTCAGTTCTCCCCTCCTGTTTTGGAGAGCCCGTTTGTGTGTGTCTGTGTGCACACATGTATGCATGTGCCCTTGCGTGTGTTCACTCTTATGCTTGAACAGCCACTTAAACAATAAACAAAACTGACACTTACTCATAAGATTCTTCAAAGATCTCCAAAATAGCTTTCAAATTCTAATTAGAACAAGTACCTGGGACTGGAAATTAAAATTACTGCTTCTCAGTGAAAAATTTCCCATCCAGTAGGGTTTCAGTATAAGCATATTGTTAAGCATTGTCCCTTTTCAGAAAATCAGCATTGGTATCACAAGAGTCATATGTAAGATGTTATACTTTAACACTGAGGGACTATCGTAAACAAAATATTGTGGTTATATAACTTCATCTCCATTTCACAAGGCAAATCTTGTTGCATGACAGTATACATTTCCATTCATCAGGTATCAGGTATTCATTAACTTACCAATAAAACCAGTGCTTGTGAGCCACCTGGTCTGATAAGAAGCAAACCCAGAGCTTTGCCACATGTGAAAATGAAAAACCTGGATGATTTTGGCTCCTAAATTATGAGTTTCACAACAGTCTTAACTGACAAAAAATATTCTCCAAATCATACTTACATTAGTATAACCTGTATATATGTATATATATAAAGGCAGAGAAATGTAAGTATCTGGAAGGGAGCAACAAAAAAAGAGAAAAGCAAAAAGAGAGTCCTGGGAATGGATGGCACAATCATGCCTGGTATTTGCAAAGAATTACTTCAGAAACTTTCCAGGTGACACATCTCAGGAAAGGAATATTGGGGCTTCTTCTGAAACCTTGCAAGGAAAGAAAAAAACATGGACAGCAAACTGCAGCCAGATGAAAAGCAGAGGATTGCAGTCTGGACAATTTTCTTTTTCACCATAACAGCCTTGCAGAGGTTCTTAGTCCACTAAATAGGCAAATTGAGGAAACTCTTTTGGGGTGGTTCTTGATTATTTCTTGATGGATGCTGTTGTATCACAAAATTAATCAAACTACACACAACTATCCTGAAAATGCTTGGACCTGAAAAAAGCCTGACTGATGAAAAACATGTAGCAGATGCTGCTGTGGAACTGCATGTAATGCTGAGCAACTGTGAACAAGATGACAAAACACTAAATCTGTTAGCTGATTTACCTACTTTGTAATGAAAAGAGGTTAAAATCATTGGAGAATTTTCAAAGCAACATTTTGACAACAGAAAACAGTATACTATAAATTTGTTATTTTGTCATTGAAATACTTTGATTGCATCAAGATCGAAGAAAAATGTTTTAATTAATTCAAGACAAAGCATATTGCAGCTAATTTCTTTTGAAGTTTCATTGCAATGTGCTACCTTAATATATCTCATTAAACATCATTAATGTTTCATATTAAAGTGACAATATATAGAAAACAAAAATACATAAAATTAGATATTTTATTGAAATCACAGCTATTCCACTCTTTCTGTAATTTCTGTTTTGTTCCCTCTTTCTTCTTGGTTTTTAGATCCAGTTGACAATGATACTAATTTTTTAAATGCTCAAATTTAATGTAGGGGTGAAAGTCCATTTGAATACCAGGTTTAGTAAGGAAATATTTTTGAAAATGGATTCACTCAATACCTCTATAATTGTTCTCTAATAATTTATATTGTCAACAAATGTCTCTAAATACTCAGAATTCAAAAACCATGCTGAGTTTGTTTTCATTGACTTGAGATATTACATAGCAGACTTTTCGCTCCCTGAATGTAATGGGTATATATCTTACAGTTACGTCTACAGATTCAAAATTGCACCCTTATAAATACTTCTTAATTTTTTTCATTATCTTCATTGTAAATGCTACCATTGATTTCTAAAATCAATATATCCATGACAAAATTAGTATTCTTCTAACAAAAACATTAAGAAATTAATTTTGAGAAATATTACATAATTTTTCACAGGTTTTCCTCAAATTTCTGTCAACGCTGTGCTTATTATAATTACTTTTATACAGTTATCTTTAAAAATTATTAATTAGAACATAAAATTTAAAGGGTATTCTGCCTCATGAGAAGCAACATTTTTAAACTAACTATAAAAGTCTCCTATATTTTTTTTTCTGTTTTACTCCAAAACAATTTTTAAATAATCTCCCTGAGGGATGGGGACAGTGATTCTTATGTGGTCTCTACACCACCTAGGAATGGAAGCCACCTGTGTCAGCAAACCTAGCCCATCTGAAGTCAGTGCAGCCACAGCAGTTTATTCCAATCAGTAATCTGCTTTGTGAGTTGAATATAAATCACATCCATCTGGACTAGGTCATATGACCCAAGATTGACAAAGAAAATAAAGTCCTGCACTCTGAACCCTTGCCTTCCTGACAAGGCTAAATCTTAGCACAATGCCCTTAGGGAATATAACCTTGAGAACCTAAATATTTGCCCTGGCCAGTTTGAAATATGTCACCCTGTAGTAAATATGGCAGTAATACTTGCTATACTTCGAGCATTAATGTGCCACACAGTGATTCAAACTTTCTAAAGCTGCAAAAAACTGATTCCTCTGGCACATAATATGTCAGTGACTCCCAGCAAACATCAGAAATACTTTTAGTAAAATATCCATTAAAAAAGACACTAACTTGCAAGCCAGTGTCTTTACAGGATTTGCAGCTTTTATTTAAAGCCATCAGCTCCACAGGTCATCCCTTTTCACCCATTCCCATGACCTGCAATAAAAGAAGAAAACTCAACCAGAGCAAAACACTGCTGAAACCAAGAGTACACAACATCTCTGTATCTTCCTGTCACTGGCAGGACAGGATTACCAGCCAGTTTCACCAAAACAGACTACAAATCCCAAAGTTCAAAATTCCTGTAATTGCCTCCTCTGCAGAAGAGCAGCATTACCCCAGCTGGTTTGTTCTACAGCAGCTCCTGCAAAAAAGAGACCAGCATGCCCTGAGGAAGCAGGCTCCAATCATCATGGACTGTTTCTGTGTTTCTCTACTTCACTGCCACAGTAATAAAGGCCAGAAGATTAGCATTTAAAAGCTCCTACAGCATATACATATTGTTCCTTCTGTTTGTTCCCTATAGAAATCTATTGTATGAGAAGACACATTTGAAATCATGCCAATAGATCTAGCAATGTATAGCCCTATGCCCAGACATAGCACTACATCCAGTAATATAAGAACTTTCTGTCTTGTGTCTCTTCCTTGAATCTGTTTTCCAGAAATCATTATGTTCAAGTCTTCGTAACCTTCAGTGACAAGTGATTAATTTGATTCAAGGTGCTTTATTTCAGGCTAGAATAAGTCATCTGTCTCCCCCTATCCTACTCCTTATATTTTTTATTTTTTAAGCTTTGCTGGGAAGAAAAAGAAAATGCTTTAATTCTCCTGTGATCTTTAAATGAAATGTTCAGAGATCTCTGGCAAACCATAAGTCATAAAGCAGGCACAGTAATTCAAACAGTAATCTATGGGCATATATATCATCCTACAATGGTACATTAATCATTACCCTTAAAGACAGCACAAGAGTGATGAAGTTTTTCCGATTGTGTCTATTGCAACTCAGCTATATTCAAGTGGTTTTAATCTGTGCCATTACATCAAAAGGTAAGAACTGTACTTTAATCTAGAAACCTTTTCTATCCCCTTCTCAAGTATGATTGCAAAAGAATCATAAGCAAAGGAGTAGTGACTTTTGAATTCAGCATGCATGTGAATGCACAGGCACTGGTATACACACAGAAAAGTTATCTACAGAATGTAAAATTAACATTGCTTCTAAAGGAGAAAATCATTCGGGTCACCGAAGATAAAACCTCTTATAAAAAAGAAAGTGGGCAGGAGGTAAGGATATGGTTTTAGGCCAGCTGCAATCCTGAAATTTATTGCATCTTGTGTCACCAGACTGCAACTGCTTCAATATACTTCAGCAAGAAAAGGTCAGAGAAAGAAGCGAGAATTTAACTGTTTGGTAAGGAGAGATATTAAAAAACAAACAAGATAATAGCTAGGCTGACAAAGCACCTTTCATATTCAACCGCACTCAAAATAGTTTCAAAGATTAAACTATTGTATTAATGCAAACAAATGTAAAACATATCAGCCTTTCCATATTCATGACAACTTCTATATTGCCTTGAAAGTAGGATTCATATTAACCAAAAAATATCAGCCCTAACAAAACAGGTTTTCCCAAAATTCCTACAAGAATTTTACAGTTGAAAACAGAATCTGTATTAAGGTTTTGCTGGACACCATGTCTAACTGGAGTTACATTGGAACATTTGATATTATTTTTGTAGTGTCTTATTAGTTGTGGTCATGAGCCAGCCCAAGTCTACAAGACACATAGTTATATAATTTTATAGTCCAAAGAAAGAAAAAAATATAATCACTAAAGCATGTGATGAAGGAACCAGAGATGTTCTTTGAAGTCTGTTTTTTTTCAATGCAACTCTTCTAATTCAGACATCACAACTGGCTCTCAGTTACTCTACACAGCACAATATGGACAACTTCTGCTGAGGTTTGCTGCCTAAACCAGATGAGAATCTAATAAGATGTCCTGCAAGGAAATCTCCAAGCCAAATTTGGCCCTGATAAAAAGCAAGCATCTGGAGCCAGATGTAGTCTGAGCAATGGGAACTGAATAGCTGCTGGAGGACATGCATTCAATTCAAGACAGTCCTAATTTGGGGGCAGAAAAGCAGCAACAAGGTCACAGGACTCATAAATTTCTAATTAAAACCATACCTGAGTGACAAGTACACAAGTCTCATGATGTGTGAGTAAAAGGGTGTTATGTTTAGCTGGGTCTTCATATATTTTTGGGCTGAGAATTGAGTGTTATAGTGCCCAGCGGAGAAGGTTGCTGAACTACAGCCAGAAAGCAGCATGCACTACTGAACATTCATATTTCCACAAGGATTAGACTGTGTTCCTTCTCAAATTACTCTTTTCTTGGAAATTGGCTTTTTATTTTGTATCTAACAAACATCATGTTCATGGAAATTATACCACTACACCAAATTTCCTTCTATTCTAAGAACTTGAGACCTTATAACTCTACAACTACCTGAAAGAAGGTTGTAGCAAGGTCAGTGTCAGTCTCTTCTCCCAAGTAACAAGTGATAGGACAAGAGGAAATGGCCTCAAGTTGTGCCAGGGGAGATTAAGATTGGATATTAGGAAAATTTCTTAATGGAAAGGGTTGTCAAGCATTGGAACAGGCTGCCCAAGGAAGTGGTTGACTCACCACCCCTGAAGGCATTTAAAAGACATGTAGATTGGACATGGTTTAGTGATGGACTTGGTAGTGTTTGATTTATGAGTGCAGTCAATGATCTGAAAGGTCTTTTCCAATCTAAACGATTCTATGATTCTGTTCTATTTTGTGACCAAGACCAACATTATTTGATAGCCAAATAGAGCCTTCTTTAGAAGCATTTATACTCAGAAATTTTTAAAAAAGATCAAATACGTGTCCCATGCAATCTGGTCTTACAGCAACCCTTAGGTCCTCACATTATTTCTTTTATAAAAGCCTCTAAATGTCACAACTGTGTTATACCAATGTTTGATCTTTTTCCTCATTTTTATTTACCTGCTCTTTTTTGGTTAATGAAATTATTGATGTTTTTACTAAAAATTAAAATTTATTCTGTTGTTTTGATTGTAATGTGGTGAAGAGAACTGTCTATGTAGAGTAAAATTTGAAATACAGCTTACTAAAACACACCATGCAATTATATGCAGTGCTCATTATAAAGGCAAGAACCCTTGATCTTTAAACATATCCTTTCAGGCATACAGCTAGCGACAGGGATGGGAGTTAAAGTTTATTACGTGCATATCAGCTCAAACCAACAAGCTGAAAAGAGGGTAAGTATAGCTTCTTCTCAAGCAACGTGAGCAATCGTATTTTGTGGGTCAAGAAGTCCTTTCTGAAATCAAGCTTGTTAAATCAATTTTACCTTCAGTGCTCTGACAATGACAATGACAATAAACTAACAGCATAGGTCATTCTGAAAATAAACACTTCAATATGTAAAATTACTTAGAGAGAAAGATAATCAAGGTATGGCATAGAATGAAGAAACAAAAGGAAAGAAAGATGATTAGAAGGGGAAAGTGGACTTCAGGTAGGGGAAGTCAGTCTCTATTTTGCTTTGTCCTTTGCTTCATCAGAGAACTCTTGAAGATATATAGGCCATTTCTTTACCTATTTGTGCATCCTAAAGTAAAGTCGGCCAGTGCATTTGCACAGTGGCTAAACTAGGACATCCACCTCATCAGTTTCTCAAGACTGAAATCCCTGTCATTCAAAACAGTTAAAACAGAAGATAGAAAATTAATTCTTTCTGTTCAGTCAGCACAACCTTGCACCAGTTCCCTTCCAAGCTCTCCCCAGCTAGAGATACCCTGGCCCTTCCCAAAGGCTAAGCTGGAGCTGCAGCCTGAACTGGTGAGAACAAGACGGTGGTGGCTTTAACACTGGACTGATGCTCCAGGAAACAAAATATCTGATAGGTAATTGCACCCCTAAGGCCTTCTGAACCTTCACACTCCTCCTTCCCAACCCCATGAACAGGCAGATGCCCATGCTGATGGCAACCATGGCCAAGCACCATGGGGAAAAAGCATTCTTTGAAGAAGGGATGACCCAGACCTTTAGTAGAGCACAGCTTTATGGTGCTCGGTGAAAGCAGTCCTGTTTAATGATCATGGGTCCAGCTTGTAGCTGCCTGACATTGGCTTTGTTGGACATGGAGGCAGCTTCTAGCAGATTCTTACAGAAGCCACCCCATAGCCCTCCTACTACCAAAACCTTGCCACACAAGCCCAATACAAAGGTGCAGCTCCATGTAGAGCTGCCTGCTGTTGGTGGACCTGAAGACTGTCAGGTCTTCACATGAAGTGATTTGTTTGGATGGATCACTTGCTATCCAATGGCTACAATACATGGAACCATCTCACATTGAACCTGTAGCTTATTTCCAGCTTCTTAAATTATGTCATTTGCTATTTCACACTCTTTCTATCAACTTTTTCTAGCCCTCAGCAATACTCAGGCATTGCTGAAGCCACTGGAGAGTGCTGCCTTGTCAAGTCAGAAAAAAAATCCTTTTTATAACCTGTCTTCAGAGCAAAGGCTCTTACAACCTTATAAGCATATCTATAAGCTTCCTTCACACTCTTTTCAACCTAAAGCCATCTTCCCTCCTATGAGACAGCCTGTGCTCCATATGGCACTAGATTAGGTCTAGTTATTCTGGTGGTACAGGGACAGAATACTAAAAGCCTGAAAGTGCTCTCAGCCTGGAGGCATTTAAAGGTATTTGTAGCAAACCCAGTACCTATAAAAACCTTACAGGGCTTTGGATTTTGTCACAAACACTGAGGTCCTACAAAGTCGTGATCCTTCAAAAGGTAAAAGCATCTTCTGAGCTACTCTGGCTTTGTCTTCATAGAGCAATTCACAACTTTCTGTTGAAACTGGCAGAAATTCATTTACATAGGGGAAGCATTGGGTTTCACTGCTTTGATGTTTGGAGTACAAAGCCGACGTTCTAAGGATAATTCAGGTATATTCAGCTACAGAGGACACTCACAACACCTACTTAGAAGCAAAGCACTCGACCTGGCATCATCCCAGTGGAAAAGTTTCAGAGCCATACAGGTGCTGGAGCTGGACAAAATACATTAGAGGCTGGGTTTTTCTTTTACTGGCATGGAATTGCTTTTTGTGAACCTGAAGTCTGTTCTCAAAAAGTTCAATTTAAGAAAACCATTTTAAGGTTTCTCTTCCTTTTTAACAAAATAAAAAACCAAACCAACAAAAGCACAAAACACACAATGAAAACTAGCTAGATCAGAAATGTTTCCTTTTCAAGAACTCACATTATTAGAGTCATGAAAAATAGATGAAAGGAAAGTGGAATGGGAAAAAAAGAAAAAAAAAGAAAAAAGAAAAAGAAAAGAAAGAAAACATCCCAGGATTATTTGGTTGGGGTTTTTTTTTTGTTTTTTTGTTTGGGGTTTGGCTGGGGTTTTTTGCCACTGCAAGTAGGAAATAATTTGTAAAAACATTTCAAGTTCTCAGTTTCTTAATATTTCTTCTTAGAAAGCCTTCATAATTTACCAGAGAATTTTGGTTGGTAATTTCTGGGTCATTTTCTATGTTCAAATCATGTAAAGTTTTATTGACTATGATCTTCTCATTTGAATAATCATTCAAATAATCACTCATGCTAGCACAAGGCAAATGTAAAAATGCACCCAAACCAAGATATCAGAGTAGAAACCTGAAACTATACTACTGTATATTGCTATATTTGGCAGTGTAAGAGATGGAAAAAGCAGAAAAGTGGAAAAGACCCAAATTGGGGTCATGTAATTTATCTTCCCATTTGACTTCTGCATTTGTTTTTTTATAAAGGAAAGAGAGTTAGGTAGAGCTTTATTATGATATTCCACCTGGAGTCATTCAATTGACAGTGTCCACAAACTTTCCCTGCCCCTGCTCTTCTGCTTCATAATTTACACTACTGCATTAAAAGCCCAGATGGAAGAACGGCATTTTAATAAATCAGCTCCCACAATTACATCTTTAATCTTTTTCCTGTACTGTGATTATTTTTTATCTCCTCTAAATCATTGGCTAAGTCTGTATTATACTTCGTGAGTTTTAGATAAAATACCTAATGCCCCTTTCAGGGCAGTGTTCTACTTCATGTCATCCACACAAACACAGGTAGATGACAGAAAAGGTGAGCTTGTATTCTTTAAATATTTACTCACTAGTGTTCTCTTAGCAGTATGAGTTGTAGGGCTAAATTCAGTTCCTTCCTCCCATGGCCTGCAGGCAAGTTGGACACTTGTGGGGAGGAATTCAGAGACACCTGGCATCCGCCTGCCAGGATGCACCTGGTGAAAGCAAAGGGAAGTCTGGATCCTGTGTGAACCATGCATGAGTCTCGTCTGTCAAGAGCCAAAAGAAGACAGATAGTGGGTTTCCTTTTGTTACTTTTGTCAGTAGTCATTTACTGAATAAACTGAATATTCATGGTCTCTCTGACACTTTAATCAAATTAGTCCTTTTGGCCTATCCAGCAGAAAAGGAGAGCAAAGACAGTCTGGGGTTAAAGCCAAAGTCAGACTATTATTAAACAAAAATACCTTTTTTCCACCTGAAATGAGTAAAATTCATATAGTTGTGAAAGTGTCCCTACTTACCACAGTAAGGTGAAAAGCCCATTTTAATTCTTATAATGAAATTAAGGAGTCAGTTAAGCAAGCTACCCAAAGGTTTACTTATCTAAATGTATTACCTGTAAAGAAAGCTTAAGGATGTGGTTCTAGTAAGCTCAAAAATATGCCTAATTACAAGAAAACTATTTTGTTTTAAACTTAGTGCTAAGGAATGTCAAAACGTGACAATTTTATCCTGTTTGGACAAGAAAATGACTGCTGTATTCCCATAAAAACATGGCTTGTCCACAAGCTGACTACAATTAAAGCTGCTGTCAGAACCAAAATTTATTTCAGCTTTTTTGTTTTGTTTTTTGAACATAACTACTTCACTATGAAGTCATTGAGCAGAAATTCAACATTAAAATAGGATACATTTTTTCTGGTGAAATATTTCTCAAGTGGAGAAAAAGCCCCCAACGATTATTCAACAACTACTAATCAATGTAGACAATATGTAGCTTTGAAAAACTCAGGAATAAGGTTTTTTATATGGCTAAGTTGAAAATTGTCAGTTCATTTTTTTAAGCTAATTTTCATGTTTATTTCATGTACAGGATATGATATGAAAACGAAGTATGCTTTTGTTCCAAAAGGAACCTTCTGGGTTTTTGAAATAAATAACAATACCACTACCAAATAAATGCTCAGCAACTTCAGTGTTGTGAAATTTTTATATGTGATTGCTCTGTTCTGATCCAGAACATTGTTTTCAAAAGTTTGGGTTAACATTATTACATACCACATCATGCCAACAATCAATTTGGATTAGTAATTTTGCTGTGACTTTGGCCAGCAGCTGAAGACAAGGTAAGAAATTTGTATTGGGGCAAGCACAACACTGTTGGCAGACCGGTATACTCTACCAGCACCATTGATCTATGACTAAGGAGAGGAACAGAAGAGGAACAGAACTCTTCAAGGTAAGGTTTTCCTGAGTACATTCATTTTCTAGAGCCCGATGCAAGAAAAGAGATTTCCTTAACAAGAGTCAGGTACATGGATAAACCCATGTGTTTTGAATCACCGAGCTTCATTTCACCTCCAAAGCAACACAAAAAAGTCAAAAAATACTGGTTGTGCTTATTTTAGTAATGGTCCCTGAGGTCATGCACCAGTTTTCACAGCTAACTTGCAGCACAGCCACTGAATACTTGGCAAATTTCACCAGTTTTACCCATAGAAAGGAATATTTGTTAATTTTTTGTAAAGCTTACTAAATAGTAATCCAGAATTCAGATGATAAACTGCCAGACCCAGCCCAGTACAGATTTTAGAGAAGGAACTAAGGTCAGAAAGGAACATGATTTATTATGTTTCATTATCCACAGCAACTATTAAAAGCACTTCTAAACATAGTATAGGAAAAGGAGATGGGCTTCAGCCCTTACAGCCTGCAGCAGTATGGAAAGAATAGTTTTGGGAGGGACTTTCTGAGCAGTGGACAAATTCCCTGCTCACACTGAAGGGGATGGCTGGTGCTTGGGTTGCATTGACAGGTCCCTTTAGCTGCACCTCATTAGGAGTATGCCTCTTCTTACAAAGCAGGATTTTTTGTGGACCAGACTACACCTGGGGGTTTTCCCTGGTTGCTTGTAAATTTGAGGGACCCACTGCAGGACATAATGTTATACCTACTGTAGGAATTTTGGTCCAGGCCATCCAGACTCCACCTTATCTATAGCAAACCCTGCCTTGTCACATAGTTTAATGTAATTTGAGCAAATTTTAAACCAGGATAATGACAGGTGAGGTCCAGAACAGAGCATGTAAAAGTTGCTTAAAGACAGCTTTACACCTCCCTTGTCTCTTTTTAATCAAAACTAGAGCAAAAAATCTGTATTGCTTTGTGTAATAACAGCTGTGGGGGGCCATGCTCCTAATCTTGAAAGTATCACTAATAGGGTGGCAAAGAAAGATGCTTGTTAAATTCACAGAGTACAAGGGAACCAGGGAGATGAGGAAGTGTTTAGAATGACAAGCACATCCAGCATTTCCTAGAGGCATGGTGCTGGCATCAAAGACTGATTAGCTTCTGTTCATAATGTATTCAATCAGGACTTAAGGGAAAGTGTGTTTTCCAAAATAATACAGCAGAGGAATAATACTATGGTAGTCTGCCACTACAGACAACTCAAAATACACTGAGGTACTCTACCACTTCAAAAAAAAAGTCTGAGCAAAAGGCTGTAACTCACAAAACATTTCTTTCTGGAGGGACGCATGGCTGTTTTGACTGGAAGAAGTAAAACCTCCCCTGCAAATATGATTGTTGATTTCCTGCTTTTGAACAAGTCAGTTCTACAAAAACCACAGACTCTTCCTCATCTAAGGTCACCAAGAGATCAAAGAGCCCACAGGCCATGTAGCTGGAGCTACAGGTCATGTCATACAATCACAGCAGGTGAGGTTGCCACAGGCCAAGACACTGAGCAGTCCTCTTTTCCCCAAAGCACAATCTGACTGACCTATTAATGCAGCGGCTGGGTGCCACTGTTTGTCATTGACAGGCTTATTGTTCTTCAGTTCTAAGAAGGGAAGACGAAACTGTAAAAAAACTTCCATACCTCCACACTTTT
Organism: Falco biarmicus; assembly: GCF_023638135.1. Classification (NCBI taxonomy): domain Eukaryota; kingdom Metazoa; phylum Chordata; class Aves; order Falconiformes; family Falconidae; genus Falco; species Falco biarmicus. The sequence continues at coordinate 14,385,143 of NC_079311.1, forward strand.
AATTCTTATGCTGAAACTGCCAAAGTAATAGTGACTTCCGAAATACGGACGTAAGAGTTCGCTAGGGAGCAAACTGGGAACCCTTCCCTTCAGCTAAGCAATCACGTAGCAAACACAGTATTTGTTCTGCGCAATAGCAACCCACCAGGGACAAAAACATACTTGTGATCCAAATAATGCAACCCCAGTCTCACAACAGTCAGCAGGGTTTTGACGTTGTGTACAAGATTTTACTCAGGGGACACAGGACCCTCTATCACAGTTCTCTCCTGCCAAGTCTGTCGTACTCCCTGTGCACACCAACAACTTTTATTTCTGCTATCAATCCAGTACAAAGTTATTCTTTTAACATAATCAGCATCAGGGAAATAAAAAAAGACCCTGTGCCACACAGCCAGTGCTGAAAGGATACACCTGTTCCATTTGGTGGGAAATTATATGATCTCACATTTCAGTTTTTAGCAAGAACAGAGCTTTGTCAGCCCAAGAGCAGCAACGCACAAAGTACTGAGAGGAAAATAAGGAAGAAAGCTCAGAGATTAATAGAATGGAGATGAGAACAGCCTCACAGTTAAACAGTTTACTTTTCAAAGGCAACACAAGGACAAATTGCTTTGTGCAAAGAGAAAATTAGTTTCCAAGGTGTGTTCTTTCTACAAAGAGTCAAGTTAATTATTCAAAGCAGAAGACCATGAATTCTCACAATTTAGTCATTCTGTTCTGACACATTCAGGCCCAGTGAGCTGCTTCTTATCGCCAAGACCTTGATAATTAGCTTAGACGTATCAAATAAACTTTCTGGAGAATTCAGTAGTAAGCAGGTATGACATCCTAATAGGGGTTTTATTAGGCATTTCTCTGTGTGGCAACGTATTAGCAATCACTGTGACATTTTCTGCTCTGAGGGGTTTTGGCCTTGCTCATTTTTTACACTTGCCGGGAAATAAATTTATTCACGGCAGAGATTTAATGCAATACATGACTCTGTTTACCCTGGTTTCTAAAGTAGCAGGTCCCTCAGAATTAATGAGAAGTGACATATACATCATAGAAGAAAATGCAGTGGCTTCAGCCTGGCATGACTGAATAGCAATGATGTCTTCTGAGCCTGCAGACAGTGGGAATTCAGTCCTAATAGCCCTGGCCTTCGCATCACAGCTGACAACAGCATGAGAGTGAAAAGATTTCAGCTACCTCCTTCCTGGCCAAGCCAGAGCTATGAAATACAAAACAACCAACTAATAACTCTTTTTAATATACCTTCCAAACTTCAGAAGAGCACTCAATACATCCCCAGCAAATAAAGACTCAACAGTAAGAACAAAATGTGAATTTCAGTGCTTTTCTTGCTTTTCAGGATGTAAACTACCACATGGTTAATCCTGTACTGGTTACAGGGAAACTTGTGCTGAAGAACCTAAAGTGTTTTTTAGGTGATCCACAACCTAACAGTGGCCTGATGCAGTTTTATTTCAACATTTCGAAAAACCTCTCTCACAACCGCACCTAAGACTGAACACATCCCACAGTTTTTGTAATGACAGTTTTCTCTCTGGGATAGGATTTTTCAATGGAGACACAAGAGCAATACCTCATTATCTTCTCATACACAAAGGAGAGATCGTCATCAAAAACCCTAGCTGACTTAACACAATAATGCCCTACAGGGTTTTAGACTTGCAGGTTACCAATGGGCAGTCGGGAAGGTATCAGGCATTGTTGTCCTGTGTTGTTCCCACATTGTAGGTCATGTGAAGTGAAACAAACTCACGGTTGTAGACCTGCCAGACAGGTAATCTACTGCTTTATCAGTTTCAGAAATATTTTATTGGCAGCAGGACATCCAGCAATGGCTGTAACTACACAGTATGCAGCTGAACGTATTTCTAGTGCACGTGTAAAGTGCAATCATCTGCACATGTTCTGTAGGTCTCAGACAAGACCTTTTCAACTATTGCTTTATGGTGCTCTTAAACTTGGACTTACACTTCTGGGACTTCCTATGCTTATGTTAAGATTCTACTATGTTCTTTACTGCACCAAGTTTGTCTATGTTTGAAAAAATCTTTGCCATTATTCCTCTAGTAAATGAGGAAAACCAAGCTGATAGCTCACTTCCATAAAAGATTGCCAGGTCAGGGCTAAGGCAGAAAGTAGGAGAGTTTGTATTGTGTTTCCACAGGTTAATCTGATATCTCAAGCAAGTCATTGAAACTTAAGACAGGACCAAAAGAACAAAACACACAGTCATAAATATTGTGAAAATCTTCCCTACAAGCTAAACAAACACTTCAATGTCCCTTATACATAAAGCTGAATATGCCTACAGAGAATTGCACAGACTGAAATTTTTTGTCTAACCAGACCTAGATGGAGTTCACCTTTTGTGTTGCATTCAGAGAGGGAAAGCAATTCACACCACCAGTAAGGATAACAGTAATACAGCGCTGTAATAGGGTCAAAGTGGCTTTAGCACTGGCTTTAATAGCATTTTGCCATTCAGATAACAGTGCTCCTACTGAAGATTTTCAGATGTATTTTGCTGCATTTTTGACTGAGATTCTGTAATGAAATTGTACCATGGTGACTCTATCAAAGACATTATAAAGTTTTTAGCATATTGCAATGATATGTTTTCCTAGATTTACAACAGCGGCAGTATCTCTGAAGCCACTTTCAAACTAACTTTACAAAAACTCTCCAACCTGGATGCCCTATGTATTCATGGGCCTGTTCTCATCAATAATAGGGATTAAGTTAATTGCATTCACCACTCATGATAACCTTAATCGCTCTGCTCTTGTGAACAGACCCATTCTAGGGCACTTTGCATCACTGTACTGGCAAAACCTACCACCCCATGTGTGTGAATCCATTGATTTCCATTTCAGCTATTTGTTATGTCTTCCCCAGCTTCTTTCCTGGTTGCTCCATTTATTTGGTAGCTTTCCCTTCCAGCTGAAGGGTAAGCAATGAATGCTACCCAGAATCAGCTGGACCAGAATTAGCAATCAGGAGATATTTGTAAATCTCACTGTGGAGAGATTGTCAGAGAAAATGCTTTTTCTCCAGTGCCTTGCAGAATGGAAACACTCAGATACAGGTTCTCATCTTGGAGTCTTTGTATTCAGTAACACCCTTAAAAACCTTGGATTTTTTTTCCTCCAGCATTTTGATCCATACCAAATACAAACAATATTTAGAATATAATTCATTATCCACCAGTTACTATTGTCAACACATTGTATTGTAGACTAAATAAGCTCTTAATGCACCCATGTCTCTGGAGGCTCAGTAATTGTTCCAAACAGATATTCTGGAACTTCAGACTCTTGGACATCGTAGGACCTGTATTCATTTCTTTCTGATTCAAGCCTGATCCACACACAAAGGAATCACTCACTAGTGCTGGCTTTGAACCTGTGCAAAAATGTACTTTGAAAGTTATCATGTAAGGGGGACTAGATCACACTTGATGTTTTTAAAACAATTAACACAAGCAGAGTGCCCACTTCTAATGTATTTGATTTACAGACAAGCTAATATCTTGGCATGGATTTGAAGGCTGGGATCTAGGGACCTACTTTAATGCAATGTACATAGACAAGCAGTAATTATTCAGTAATACTTTCTGACTTTGTATGTAAGGCAAATATGGGCCTGGTAATCAAAAAAACCTGCTACATTGTAATATATTGAGATCACTTCATTTGCTTTACTGATACTGTACAAAGGCCATTTTCCCAACTTTTAAGACAGGAAATAGCAGATTTCTCATATGTTCAAGAAATGGGGATGGTTAACTCAATAGAACTATAGCTGACAAAAATCAGGCTGAAAGTGTCAACCATCTACTATGCTAACTGATACAGCATTGCTCTTTTGGAAACTAGTAGTTAGGGAATACATCTTTCCTGCTTCTGGCTTTCTACCTAGTCTGAAAGTTCCCTAGGACAAGGGCCATCCTTTTGGTGTGAGTATACGCATCAGTCTGGGCGCAATGGTGTCCTGCTTACAGCTGGGAGTTAGTTTCTTCCTAGTAGTTGGTACAGTGCTGTGTTTTGGATTTAGGATGAGAATAATGTTGGTAACGCAGTAATGGTTTTAGCTGTTGCTAGGTAATTTTTATACTAAGTCAAGGACTTTTCGGCTTCTTGGGCCCTGCCAGTGAGAGGGCTGGAGGCACACAAGAAGTTCAAGGGGACACAACCAGGATGGCTGACCCAAACTGGCCAAAGGGATATTCCATACCATATGATGTCATGCTTAGTATGTAAATGGTGGAGTGGGCCAAGGAGGCCAATTACTGCTGGGGGACTGTCTGGGCTTCAGTCAGGTGGTGAGCACTTACCTTGTGCATCACGGTGTTTGGAGGGGTTTTTTCCCTCTCTCTCTTTTTCTCTCTCTTTTTCACTACAGTTGTTGTTATTATTTTATTTTATTTCAATTATTAAATTGTTCTTATCTCAGCCCACGAGTTTTACCATTTTCCTAATGCTCCTCCCCATCCTGCTGCAGGGGAGAGGGAAGCAAGCACGTGGCTGCATGGTACTTAGTTGCTGGCTGGGGATAAACCATGACAAATGGACGCATAACTACAAAAGTAATAGCAAACATAAACAACGGCAGTGCTGCTGTCAATCAAGTGCACAGTGCATTATTTCCCTTTGGCAAAAGCAGAAAATATTTAATTCTATATACATTCTTTGGTCATATAAGGCTATGAAATCTTTTTATAATCTCATCTATAGGCTCCCCTGCTCAGTACAGCTAGGTTGCTAAGCACGAGTTTTTCAAACTTCCGGTCCAAGCAGTTAAGGGTCACTTCAGGGCACATTGTGCTTACCACTGATACAGAATCATGCTGTGATTAGGCTTTTCTTCATTTTATATAGGACTACCTGGAATCTCCATCATATTATCTGAATATTAGGCACTGAACTCACCTGGGTTCTTAGAAGAGAACTAGCTTCTAGTGTTAAGTGAGCAGTCACATACCATGCAGGTTAAAAAGAGGAAAGCTGAAGCTACAACTGTATTTGAAAAGTGAGTGGTAGAAAGTCTAAAATGCTCATTTACTTGACAATTTCTGCTGCTGCTTAGAGAAATGGCTTTTTAAATAGCTTTGTAAATAGTGATGCTTTCCAGCTGAAAATCAGCTCTCACATGGGTTGTGTTGTGTGGGAACAGTGAGGTTTATACAAAAACTAAAATTCCTGCTGATTACCACCAAATACTATTTATTAGATAACTTCATGCCTGAATTTGAAAATGGTAGTAGCAGTGTATTTTGGCACAGTGTGAAGTTAATATCTGCAATTAAGCAGAGCTGAATAAGCCTTTGTAAAGTACTTAGTCTGACCATTCTCTACAAAAGTCAATGCATTGACTTGATTATTTGTTTCTATACATTTATTTATTTACTTATTGCCCCACTTTAAAGGCTACAGAGTGCCCTTCCCTCTCTTTAACTTGTATGGAGCTTGAGAAATTTTACACATTGTTTACATGAAGCAGCAGCAGAAGTAGGTAAATAAAATCCCCCTGTCTGTCCTTGCTTCTTCGTATGGTTGTGAGGGATTGAATTAATGAATAATGGCTCAATTCCTTTCTGTCCTGAAATCTGCAGAAGTTTCAGCACTTCCTGGATGCTGCTTCCAGCTGGGATCCCAGGTCATTTTTAATGCAGAGCATTACTTCACTGTGTGGAGGGTTTGCCAGGTGTTTGCTATGAAAAGCCCTGACACTGATACATGTTAGCACATCTATTTTTAGATAAATACCATCAAAAGTTTATAAAGGATGAAAGAAGCATGCTTCTCACAAGAAGTGAGGCAAGGCATATTTGTGACAACTATGGTATGTCAAGGGAGTAATTCCCTAGTCCTTATCTGTCCTCATTAGAAATACATAAGAAAATCTGTGTCCTCACTTCAGATGCTCTGAGTCTCACCTAAGCCTGTTACAGACCATATGTTCATATGCTGTGTGATGTGGGACACCCACCAGCATTTGGATCCTGTCATGGAGCTGGAAGTGCCCTTGAAAAAAATGGAGTCCACAGGCAGATCAACCCAGCCTAGGAGGGGTGATAAAAACATCTGTCGTTTCATCCTGCCTGGCCTCATGCCTTTTCTGAAAAGGGTGGTCATTTCCTTAGCTCCTTGCTGCTATGTCCAGCAACAGTGTGTGTTAAAGTACAATATCTGTGAATACCTGTCAGTCTCCATTTCTAAAGAAAAAAGGGTCATTTGGGAGAATGTACAGTGTTTGTAGGCGTACAACAGTGGAGTCCAAGAAGCAAAGAAGTGAAGGATCAGATCTCCATAAATCTTACCCTATGCTACTTTCCCAAGGTAACACAGGAAGTTTGTAGCAGAGGAAGAACTGAATTTTGATTTCCCAAGTCCTGAATTATCACCTAGCCACTGAATTGTAATGATTACTAAATGATCCTTAGATAGACTAGATTCAAACTACTGACCTAAAAGCAAAAATTTCTTCATCCATTACCACAGGGTTATCTCATTACTGGTCTCCTGAGCCATCCAGTATCTACAAAACTATTCAGGAAAAACAAACTATCTGTGGATGTTGTATAACAAAAGCTCTCTCATCTGCACCTACAAAACTACATAGTAAAATCTGTGTACTGTAACCCCATAAGGGGAAGTTTCTCTTGACCAATATATTTCCTGCTTCAGATGACACAAGAGAGCTTTCTCATTGGAATGTTTCTTCCTCACTGCAGCAACATTTATCTATGGAAATGAGACAATCTGCTAAACACATTCTGGTTTAGCAGAATCCAAGCAAAGGCAGAAGCTTCCCTGAAACTGAATAAAAATAAGTTCAAAGAAAGAGCAGGATATGAGAGAATAAACAAAACAATAACAACAACAAAACTAAGAAAGTTCTTATTTGAGCATTTACAGTTCAAAGTAAATTACTCTGACTTATTCATAGCACAGCCAGATTGCAATATTATAAAGCACTTGACTGTAATCAAAGTCCAACAGGATTAGCAGTTGTTTGTAATAATTTTATTTTACACTATAATAGTTATGACAAGTCTAGAATGTTTTTTATTCCAAGCGTAAAATGAGATCTTATTACATTCTGCTGCATCCTGCAAACACAGAAGAAGAATACATTATGGATCTTGAAAAGTACTAGTAAAAATATTCTTTATATTACACAGTCTGGTAAAAAGAAAAAAGATAGTCTAATCCTGTACAATTAATGTGTGCAAAACCTCTGTTAAAATTGATTGGAGTTCAGCCCAAGAAAGTTTTCATAGTATCATAGAATCATAGACTACCAGGTTGGAAGAGACCCCAAGGATCATCTGGCCCAACCTTTCCTGGGAAAAGCATGGTCTAGACAAGGGTGGCCCAGCACCCTGTCCAGCTGAATCTTAAAAGTGTCCAATGCTGGGGAATTTGCCACTTCTCTGGGGAGGTTATTCCAATGGCTGATTTCTTCATTGTGAAAAATTTTCCTTGTGTGTCCAATTACAATCTTCCCAGGAGTAACTTGTACCCATTACCCCTCATCTTTTCCATACGACTCCTTGTAAAAATGGAGTCTTCATCTTCTTTGTAGCCACTCTTTAAATACTGGAACATGGTGATGAGTCTCCTGTAAGCCGTCTTTTCTCAAGGCTGAACAAATCTTGTTCTCTCAGCTTTCCTTATGTGGCAGATTTCCCAGTCCTCTGATCATCTTTGTGACCCTTCTCTGGGCCCTCTCCAGACTGTCCACGTTTTTTTTCTATAGCAGGGACCAAAACTGAACACAACATTCCAGCTGTGGCCTGACAAGCACAGAGCAGAGTGGGATAATGGCTTCTTTATTTGTACTGATGATGTGCTTGTTGAGTGCAGCGCTCTGATCACTCATATTGAGCTTGTTGTCCGCCAGGACCCCCAGGTCCTTTTCCACAGAGCTGCTCCCCAGCCAGGTAGATCTGAGCCTGTGCTGTGCTCCTGGATTGTGTTTCCCAGGTGCAAGACCTTACATTCTCTTCTGTCGAGCTTTGTAAGTTAGCCCACTCTTCCCAGCCTACCCAGGTCTTCCTGCAGGGTGGCTCTCCCTTCTCCACTCCGTTTGTTATCATCAGCAAACTTCATCAGGGTGCCCTTACTCTCATCATCCAGATCACTTACGAAGCTATTAAACAGCCTTGGACCCAGTATCGATCCCTGGAGGACCCCAGTTGTGACAGGTTGCCAGTTTGAAAAGGAGCTACTTACCACCAGCCTCTGGGTGTGGCCTGCGAGCCAGTTCCCCACCCACTGCATGGACCACTTGCCTAGACCATAACACATCCCTTTCTCTAGGACAAGGCTGTGGGAAACCATATTGAAAGGCTTGGAGAGATCCAGGTAGACAGTGTCCACTGCTCGCCCCACATCAACCGACCAGCACTGAAAGAGCAACAGTCACAATTTGGACATTTCAAGCATCTGAGAAGTTCTATGGTTGCAGAAAATATTCACCTTTCACCTGGAAGAGACTAAGAGGTAATTTATTCTCATGTGACCACCAAATATCTACCAAATACCTTATGTGCACCTTTTCTGTCAACAGGTAAACTGGGAAAATACCTGGAATTTTCAAACACCTTCATGAGTATTTACTTGTCACTACATTTTTAGGAAATATGTAATCTCTCCTTAACCTCAAATTCAGTTCAAGGAACTGTTCAAGAAAGCTCAAAAGCAGTCATGATGAATCACCTTGGAAAAATAGCAGAAGCCAGATATTTTGCACTATCATTGCACAGATTCAAGCAGAAAGACCTGTCTCCATCTTGGGGATCCATACCTTCAGTGAGGTTCTGCAATAAGCAGTTTGTCTTATTAACAGGCTCAGCTTACAAGACTTGGTAGAAATCACACAAATAATGGTGCAGCTTCTACTGGCCTCCTCTGCTCTGAGTGACCACTGAGCAGCATATGCAGGCATAAGGCAAATTTAAAAGAGTACAACCAAAGAAGCTAAAAGTCTTCTGGAGCTGAAACATCTGGGGAATGCAGAGGACAAAGTAGGTAAGATAAGCAGGACTTGCCCAGGTTAATGAACCAAGCACCATTCAGGCCAAGTGGAAAGTAATCAGTGCAACAGAACTGAAGCCTCTGAAGCTCTTGATGCTCTTGCTATTCGTGAGTAAATTTGAGAAGACACTACCTTTGAAACTTTCGTAATACAGAAGGGTGTGGTGTACAGCACTCCACCTAAAAGCACAGCAAGCACACGGATGTATTTAAAGACAGCACACACAACATGTTGGCAAGTGATCTACAGCAGAAAAGCCAGTCTTGCTCTCCAGTGGAGCTGAATGTATGAAAGCAAGCTGGCCTTAAATTGTGCTTTGCAACAAAAATCACTCAGAGATGCAGGCTCCTGGAAGGTACAGAACAGCAGCTAACAAAGAGATCCAAAATTGTAAGGCAAAGGGAGATTCCTGGTCCAGAATCATCTTACAAGTTTCACTAAGCAGAGCCTAAGTATATTGTGAACCAGAGTCAAAGACCTATGCACTTTTGAAGTATAGCAGAATAATAATATTTGGAGTAAATACTTTCTTGTCAGTAGTATAAATATCGTAAATACAGAAAAAAAGTGTGCAGTGCATGGTGTTATTCATATGCATAATACATGCCTAACCATTGCAATCATTTGTGCATGAAAAAAGCCGCAAAACCTTCATGGGGTTTTTCTTGCAGGAATACATGCATGAAGGTATACTTGCTATACTTGCATATTTAATTTCACACTCCAAAGAAGACACAATATTTATGGAAAATCAGTAATAAATGTGCAGTACATTTGTGGATTATGTTTTGGTGTCCATAAATACTTGTCTTTTCTCCTTCCAGCATTCTTTAGTTCAACTCTTTTAACTTTACAGGGTTATGGAGATATGAAAAAGACTGACTGTGTTGCAGGAAAATATGTTGAATGAGTGTATTACCAAAATGAATCCCAACAGCAAAGAAGTAGTATTTTTACAGGCTTTTTGTAGCTGCTGTAGTTAAAGCAGTGGGAGCAGGCAAACAGTTATAATTCAGCAGGTAAAATCCATAAAAGGACACTTTTATTGGTCTAAAGGTTGTAATAGTGGACAAAAGCTGCAAGGATTATAGCCCATCTGATGGATGAAAGTTTTGACAGTATCACAGGACATCTGGGAGGGAGAACAATTTAGACAACAGGGAACATTTCCCACTAAAATAAACAGTTCTGTTTAGTTAGAAACAACTAAAATTACAATATGCAGCAAGTATGTTGTAGTTCACTATGTCACCAACATTTTTCAGTGTTCAGATAAGGGATAAAGGTTACATTCCTTATATTTTGAGTTGCATTTTTGTTGCCAAATGTAAAATATTTAACCATTAAGGCCATCATTATTTTCCTGCAGGTCTGGTCTGATTAATTCTTTATAATATTAAACAGCAATTCATTTTATACCTCCATATCACAAGTCCAGCTGAAGGAGGTAAGTGACTGATAAAAGACGCCTGAGAACTGTTATAAATTATTCACTTTAAAAGAATAATAAAACAGCTATGCAGGGCTGAGTAAATCTTCCATACACTACACATAACTTACTTAGAAACCTTTAGCAAATTACATTCAATAATCTTCACTGTCAACCTGCTGTTCCCAAAACTTTTGCACAGAAACTTACCTCTGAAATGCAACTGTTTAATTAGTTTTTAATGGTGAGGTATATTTTTATTAATCTGGTTATCTGTCTCGATTATTTTCTCCAATTTTTCTAGTTAACAAGTAATTGTCATTTCAAGAGCTTTCTGTTGCCTTCCTTCTGTTTTGTATTTGCTTCTTTAAAAATGCAAATTTCAGTAAAAATGGTCAGTACACACCACCTGAATAGGGGCCCACTGTACAGACCCACCTTTGGTCATTTCCTCTTGGGACAGATATTCCAAGTTTGAGAGCTCATGTATGAGGGAGGAAGCCAGTACTAACCTGGTCTGTGGGGTTTAAATATATGGATGAGTGAAAAGAAATGTATCTTGTTTTATTTTGATGTAAATAACTGATGGCAGGGAATAGGAACCATTGGCATAGTATGAATTCAGACATTTTATGGCTTTCAGATCTGAGTTGCGATGCACATGTTGCCATGCACAACCCAACTTTGGTAACTCTGAATAGCAATAGTGCCTGCATTTGATTCTTATGCTGTGCTGAAAATATCTTTCAAATTTAATAATAATACTACAGACACTTTTTCATACTACGCATATTTGCCTCCTTTGAGTATCCAAGGACAGTGCTACCTGTGAAAAAAGCACAAAAGTTTATTAAATAATTTGTTTCTTTTTCCCTAGGCCAGCAAATAACTCAAAAAGTTTGAAGCAATGTAATTTCTTTCTCCCATTAAATTTGGTCTAAATAGTAAAGATATTGTAGTATTACTTATTAAATTGTTTTTTAACATACCATAGTTCATCATCAGGTAGGTATAATGCCATGGCCTATGTTTCAGTAATCATACTTATAAAATTTAATTTTTGATTATGCAAACATTATGTGTGGTACACAGCACTACCTCTTATACGCCGAATCTCAGAGCAGAGCGCTACAGAGTTTTCTCTGATCTCCACATCACCTTCTTGTTACATGACTGAGTGCATTTGCTTTTAATCCACTGGCAACAGTAGCCTGGGCAGGCTAATAGGAGAGCTCTCTGCCATTAGGACTACTCACGTGCTTCTGGGGCTAGCAGGAGAGGCACGTAATTTGGAGGATTGTGATTCATTTGAAAGCCTCTGGTTCTTCTGGACATGTGCAGTCATTTTCACCTGTTGCTGCCAACTTGAAGGACCTTGCGGTCTTTATAACACATGAAACCTTGTCAGATATCATGGCAACCAGGATGAACAGGTAGACTGTAGAAGTAGAGTGTTGGTAAAGGGGAAGTGTGGGAGGTTAGCGGGCTACATCACACCAAAACTCTTGGCCCTACTATTTATGCCCTTTCTGAGTAATAAATTTGTACTGTATGAACCCTCCTTCTGAAAGAAAAACAAAAGATCTGATGATGAAGCTTAGGTGGGTGAACATACAAGCATTAGTTTCTGAACCAAATAACAAAAGGTTGCAAGGTTCTGCCAGGTAAATTGGGCCATTTAATTTATTAATTCTAAACTACCAAATTTTCTTCCAAGCCTGACAAAGAAATGACAAAGAAACTAGATCCTCCATTTCACCACAGTTCTGAATTATTTCAGTATACAGCCAGTAAGAGCCTGTGGCAATGGCGAGTAATTGGACTGCACATCTTCCACAACGACTGCAACCATCTAATAACTACCAAACATTGCACTCTGGAGCCTGGGTAAGGAAAGCACGTGTCCCTCATCGAACAGCAGTCCTGTTTGGATCAGCTGCCATGTGGGCAAATGATCACCGGAGGAGCAGGCTGTGATAGAGGAACTATTAAACATGGGAAAACAGTGCTATACATTAATGACAGTGGGACAGTTCTCATTCTGTCACCAGCTTCAATCATAGCTATGGCCACAGAGGCCAACTTACTTATGATGGCAAAGAGTTCAAAGACAGCAAATGCAAGACCAGGCATTTGACTCTTTATGATTAAGTGGTCTCATTCTTTAAGAGAACAGTATTACAGTGTCGCTCTCAGTAACAGATCTGGCTTAGTCCCTCAGCACACAATTAACATTTGCTGAAAATAGGAGAAAAACAACTGTTAAGAGGGAAACACACTGTAATTAGCAATTGCTTGCAAAGGCTGTAATTTAGATACCAAGCTGGCACCATGGAAAATCTGTAACGGAGCAATCATCTGGCACAGCATAGCACATCTTATTTTGTCTATTTTGTGCTTTAGGAAGGAAGAATTACTGCACCATTTGTTGTAAACAAGAACCAAACAGAAGATCACCTCCCTTTCACATCAAGCTTGGTCAAAAGATGTTCAACATTTAGCTATCAGCAGATAGATGTGAACCTCAGCACAATAGTCAGTTGCCATGGGGATGGGTTGTATAGGAAAGAAATTACTTGTAAAAATGAGTTGGTATCCCGTCTCGTTAGAAAGATGTCCTGCATTTGACACTTACCGTCAATCTCACTGGACAAGCTGACAAGGTTTGTGTCCCTAATAGCAGCAGTATGCATGCGCTGGGCAGCAGGGCTTTATTATTCATAATTTCAAGAAGTTAAAAGCCTAACATCTGTTAAAGTCAGCAAAGTCCAACAGACAAGAACCCAAGCAGATGCTGAGGAGGAGACAGTGTCATGGTTTAACCCCAGCTCACAACCCAGCACCATGCAGCTGCTCGCTCACTGCCCCTCACCCAGAGGGATGGGGAGGAGAATCAGAAAGGAATGTAAAAGTCAAGGGCTGAGATAAGAACAGTTTAGTAGGTAAAGCAAAAGCCACGCATGCAAACAAAGCAAAGCAAGGAATCCATTCACCACTCCCCATGGGCAGGCAGGTGTTCGGCCATCCCCAGGGAAGCTGGGCTCCATCATGCATAACGGTTACTCGAGAAGACACATGCCATAATGCTGGCTATCCCCACTTTCCATCTTCTTCCACCAGTTTATGTACTCAGTATGATGTCATACAGTATGGAATATTCCTTTGGCCAGTTCAGGTCACCTGCCCTGGCTGTGTCTCCTCCCAGTTTCCCGTGCCCCTCCAGCCCTCTCACTGGCAGGGCCCAAGAAACCAAAAATCCTTGATTTAGTATAAACATCACCCAACAACAACTAAAACCATCCATGTGCTGTCAGCATTGTTCTCACACCAAATCCAAACCACAGCACTGCACCAGCTACTAAGAAAATTAACTCTATCCCAGCTGAAACCAGGGTAGACAGTCTCCATTCTGCCCCTCTTGGTGACAGAGCATATGGACCACATCAGATCACCAGGGGTCTCTGGCTTGAGACTCACACAAGCAGAATTGTAAGATAAACTTGAAGATTTGCTCTTAAACACAAGTTAAAACATCACCCTGCTGATGACCATTTCTTGACTTCTATACTTCATTGACTGACTGGTACTCCTGCACTACAGCCAATTAATTATTAACCTTGAGGACCAACCATGTAGAAGATATTTTTAATGGATAATCTTGATTGCAAAGAATGCAAGGGTGATGACGCTGGACTTGCTGCTTTAAACAGTGTTTGTTCAAATGGAAAACTTGAAGTTCAGTAAAACTGTGAGAAAACTGACTTAAAAGATGTTTTGAAACAAGTTCTTTAATGTCAGTATTTCTGAACTGGTGACACTTTTAAGGGGTCTTACTGTCAGAGAGTTGTTTCCCACCTCCAACTTTTCCATCTTTCTCAAACTGAGCACTCCAAAAAGATTGGAAGTAAATTTAATCCAACCATCATAGTAAAAGGAATGGGTCTGTTAAATAATGGTCTTACAAAAGGATGTCTGAGAAGACATTCATTGTCCTTGTGTTCCGTACAGTGTTGCGTGGATTGCAGAATAGACTTTTGCTCCTTGTCCATTCCATCACTTCTCTTTTAATGCAAAAATCATCATAAACATGGAGAACATTTTATGAGAGTTCCTCATACATAACATTTAATATCCCACAAACATGTTATTATCACACAGTATTTTATGGAGTAATGCATTATGTTGTTGAAGTGCACTGATTTGCAAGTACACGTCTGCCCTATTGTGAAAAGAGCAAGGCTATCATGCATTCTTATTCTACTGGCATTTAAACTGCAGTGATTTACTGATTGAAGCTGTATTAGTCAGGGCACTGAGCCCATGCTCCTTTCCGTAGTTGAGTTGTCTCACGGGACCTTTCAAATCCTTTATATGAACATATCAATAAGGAAGGAGCAAGGACATTACACATCTGCATTTACATTTTTTCCTCTCAGGTATTCTGTTTCCAGAGAAGGCAAAAATAAAAATTCCATACAGTAAATACTTTGCAAAGGGATAGTAAGATAAGGGAATTCAAATGTCACAAGAGGAAAAAAGTACTAGTTTTCTTACACTGCTAAATACCCCAGATGTTCTTCAGTTAACTGAGTAGCAACAATCCCCAGTGCCCTGCAGAAATGGGCTCTTCATAAGTTTCACAGAGAAGCAATAGGACATGGAAACAAGATTAAAATTTTTCCAATGCAAATGATGAATCAAAGCATGACCCTTTACAGAGCCCTACACCTCAATTTCTGCCATACCGTATGTAATGTGAAGAATTCAAATTTAAGTTGTGATTTTGGAGCTAATCTTTGTATGCATGAACAGAAATAAAAGAAAATGAGGTTCTTGGCAATCTCTCAGATAAAGAAAATTAAGTAACACTAGTTATGTGAATTTTGCTCCATAGAACAAGCTTTGTTCTACAAAATAGCCCTACCTACCTTCCTCCATTTCCTGCAAATACTCTCCACCAGACTAATACTCCTTCCTCAATGTTAGCAGTAGGGGAAAACTTATGTGATGTTGGCTGCATGTGAAGAGATACTGAAAGAGAGGAAGAGCATAGCTGGATAGGAGTCACATAAAGAAATACAGGGAAACAAGCGAAATATCCCAGACTAGAGTTGAGGTCTCAGGGATTAGATTTCAGTTCCTAAACTCTGTTTATAGATCTAATACTAAAACTATTATCTAGACTCACTGAAGTTCAACAGTGACAGGCTATGCAAATCGTAGAGAAAAAATAACTTTTCTTCAGTGTTTAAACATAAAATTGTGGAATCATAGAATCATTAAGGTTGGAAAAGACCTTAGAGATCATCAAGTCCAACTGTTAACCCAGGACTGCCAAGTCCACCACTAAACCACGTCCCTAAGCACCACATCTACGCAATTTCTTAAACATCTCCAGGGATGGTGATTCCACCACTTCCTTGAGAAGCCTTTTCCAATGCTTCAGCACCCTTTCAGTGAAGAAATTTTCCTAATATCCAATGTCAACCTCCCCTGATGCAACTTGAGGCAACACAAGGCCATTTCCTCTTGCCCTGTCACTTGTTATCTGGGAGAAGAGACTGACCCCCACCTGCCTACAGCCTCCTTTTGGGTAGTTGTAGAGAGCAATAAGGTCTCCTCTGAGCATCCTTTTCTCCAGACTAAACAACGCCAGTTCCCTCAGCTGTTCCTTGTAAAACTTTTTCCCTAAACCTTTTACCAACTCCATGGCTCTTCTCTGGACATACTCCAGCTCCTCTACACCCCTCTTGAAGTGAGGTGCCCAAAACTGAACACAGGATTCAAGGTGCCAAATGCAGGGGGACCATCACTGCCTTGGTCCTGCTGGCCACACTGTTTCAGACACAAGCCAGGATGCTGTTGGCCTTCTTGGCCACCTGGGCACACTACTGGCTCATGTTCAGCTAGATGTCAATCAGCATCTCCAGCTCCTTTCCCACTGGGCAGCTTTCCAGCCACTCTGCCCCAAGCCCGTAGTGTTTTGTGGGGTGATTATGACCCAAGTGTAGGACCTGGAACTTCTCTTTGTTGAACCTCATACAATTGGCTTCGGCCCACTGGTCCAGTCTGCCCAGATCCCTCTGCAGGGCATTCCTACCTCAAGCAGATTAACAACACTCCCTCCCAACCTGGTGTCACCTGCAAATTTACTGAGGGTGCACTCAATTGCCCCATCCAGATCACTGATGAAGATACTAAACAAGACTGGCCCCAGTACTGAGCCCTGGGGAACACCACTTGTGACTGATCACCATTGGGGTGTAACTCCATTTAGTACCACTCTTTGGGCTCAGCCATCCAGAAAAACATGAACCTAACAAGAGGAACCTTTTGGCTAGAAGAACATGAACCTAACATCAGAGCTGCAAACAGGTCCCTCAGTTGTAAGAGCAAATTCCAAGTACAAATTCCAAGGTGGAAACAACATTGTTCAGCCTCGGGGAATTTGTATATTCCCAGTTCATGACCACATTTTGTGACCTGTGTCTGTGTTCATGACTGGCCAACATGGTGAAGATATGGAATGCAAATGTGCTGAATTTGGCCTTTAATGATAATGACTTCTGCTGATAAGCACCCTGCTTCTTTTCTTTCATTATTTCCAAAGGCTATGAACAGGTTCAAAGCCTTACACTATTGAACTTTAATTAGGAGACTAGTTTGCATACATTTTAAATGTTAATCACTGTTCAGTGAGCTGGTGAACTTTGATGGGTCACAACCTGCTCACCACTGGAACAGTTTGTAGCTCTTACTGCCTGTTCTTGATGCCAGAAGCAAAACAGGGTAGGACACATTTGGACAGCATAGCATCCTCTTCAGAAATGTAGGTTCATTACAGAGGTAAAGGTGTTAAGCACAGAATTTGAGCTGATTCAAAACCAACTTCTTTCTGAACTGCGCCTTCATGTCTATGCTTCTTCAGGCATTATTTACTGGCTATAATTTTAGATACTATTTTAAAATGGTAAATTGCAGCAGATAAACTGCACAGAAATTATATTTAATTTGCCATGCTTACAATGAGTAGCAATGTGCTGAACAGATACTGCAACTCAAATTATGGAGTAAAAACTGAAGAAACTCATCATCAGAATAATAACAGTTCATTTGCAGCTTTGGTTGTTCTCACCTGGGTTTATATGAAACAAATAAAATACCATATTGAAGGACATGTTCCTACATTTCAGTGCAGTCAGGTTGATGAGGAAGGACAAACACTTTAAAAGTGCAGTTACACAGGGTGCCTGATGATAGAAATTATTTCCTTAAAGTGTTTAATCATGGTTTCCAAAACCACTTCCTCTGGTGACCTAGTCACATAAATCATAGTAAAAGGTTAAAGACGAAGTTCAGTTGCACAGAATTATATGTGATAGTTTCTCTGAAATGGATTACTTTCCATTAAAGAGTGAACTCATTCCACTAAATAACCATATTCTTTGCATGGCCTCTGGACTGAAAGCTGATACTCTGTCACATGCTTGTAGGGATGGACTTTTTGCCTCTTTAAAACTCTGCTATATGGGAGAATAACAACCAATCCTACAGCCACTTTGTTCTAGAAAGTAATCATTTAAGTACTGCCTTACTCTATGGAATTTAAATGTTATGAATGAGTTATGATTCCTGCAGAAATTCCTTGAAACTCTCTTTTGCATGGTAACCAAAGCATAAAGGTACAATGGGAGAGCATGGGGCTGGGAGATGTCCCATTTCTGGACCTATGCACTGTACTATATTCTTCCTCCTGCACCCCAAAAAGCTGCTTCTATTGCAAACTTGTTACTTTCATGTATTTATTTTGGGTGACATCAGTGTGCTTAGTGGGTTACAGTTTGGAGAGCTAAGGTCACCATTCTCCCAAGGAACTGGTGAACTGTAGAGGACACTAAATAAGCATCAGTTCAGCTGCCTTCTCTGAAAGCCAAAAAATTGCCCTGATGGGGGGGTAATCAGAAAAGAGAAAGACGCCATTCATTTAAAGGTTGATAATGCAATAAGAAGCGAGGGGAAACACTAAGACAAAGCTAGCAAATGCATTATACTGCTTCTACATTTAATAGCAGCAACAACATAAGCCTGAAGAAGCTTTCACTGCATACATCTTAGAAGATACTGGATACTAGCCAAGGGTTCTGGCACTGCAGAGCAGATGGCAGACACAAAAAAGGTGGCAGGAACTGTGTGATGTTATAGCAGAAATATATTAAGCTAGGTGGATCTTCTAGAAAATCATCTGCAAGAATGACTTAACAACCTCAATATTCAAAATATAAAATTTAGATTTAAGGGTCAGCATTCAGTCCAGGAAAACTGGACAGGGCTTATATCTCTGATAAATGCTTTAATTTCAGGTTGTCCTCTCATGAGGTGAAGAGCATTCTATCAGTTCAGATAATGGTGTAGACTTTAAAAAAGGTATCCTTTAAATGTATGCCTTAAGGAAGTCCCCATACCTTAATGTATACTTTAAAAAAACAAGACCAGTTTAAGACATAAGTGAGGCACTTGAAGTAATATACTCTTATAACAAACTTCCCTAAATTTCCACAGCGTAAATTACTATGTAAAAAGATCCTAAACCAAACTTTCTGAAAAATCAATACCAGATAACTGCAATATGTAGGAAAAAAGTTACACACAACAGCAATTTTTTCAGGCCAAACGGCAGCTGAAATTTTTGTCATCCAAACAACACAGAGGAGCTCCAGTACCTATGAAAATCAAGCCAACACACTGGCAGGCAACCAGTTCTCTGCTGGAAGCCTACTAATTACAAAGTAATTTCAGTAGAATACTGTAATTCCTAACAGTTAACTAGAACTTCATAATGTAGCTTTGATAGCACTACTTGGACTTAATTTTGAAAGAGGTAACAAGCTTGTCCCCACAGTAGAGTAAATACAACATTACAAAGGAAATCATATTAAGAAATAAAATAAATCTAATTTAATTGTCATGCAAGTAATGAAATTAATACAAAGTCAACAATGGCCATACCAAATTAATAATAATTTTAAAAGGCATACATCTAGTAAAATATTTGAGATGTCCACAGCTGGAAATATGCTAGCCTTATTAAAAAAAAACACCCAACAAACAAACAGCTGAGCAGTACAAAAGAGGATTGTGTACCACCCATCAGAATTTCAGGTTTTGTGTGAATTTGCACATGTGTGTATATGAGTAGGTGCAGGCACAGTAGGGCTTATCAACACCCTGAGCCAGTACTGGAGACTATGCCTTTTGAACTTGCCTGAGAAAGGTGGTCACAAAATGTGCAACTCTTCCATCTTTTCAGCTCTGACTCTGGTTTTGCTGATTCTTCAGGGGAAACTAGATCCAGCTATGGGGGTTGCATTGAATTATTCAAGATGACTGTGACTACGTATTTGCTGGAAGCCTAAGCACTTCGTGGGGACATAGTTATTTGGACCAGGTTTTCCTCACACAGAGGAAGAAATCTGGCAGCATGAAAGGCAGTTGCATATTAAGGAAAGGGAAGGAAAACTGGAAAATGGCTATTTTGGTAAAATTTCCATATGTTTGAAAGATTTTAAAATCTTAGGGTTTGACTAGTGCGGGCAAGGGGGGGGGGATTCAAATGCCTGGAACAGACTTTTCTTGTTTTTTAAAGTTGACTCTTCCTCATTCTGCTGTCAGAGCTAATGTATTTACCAGTCCTTTTATGCTAGTAAAAGTCAGGATTTATTTCACCTTTGATGCACATCAGCCATTCCAAAGAAATGCCAATATAAGCATGCTTCTAGGTAAGATCTTTCCCTTCTCTGTTCAACATCTTGCAGCATAACTACAACAGGCAGAGTTAATAAGAATTACAAGGCCCATTTTTCCTTAATACAGATTTCCCCTTTGAGTTCTTTCTGCTTCATTCTTGGCATTTTCAGGAGCATTATCATACAGTGTTTGTTAAATGCATGCACATCTTTTAAAAGTTCTACTGTTGTGCCTGTCCGGGGAGCTACCTTTGTATGTACTGTTGGTTGCCTACAGACAGATCCACCTTCTTTCAGACACTATAATACGTCCAGTGATCCACATCATTTTCCAAGAGGCTTTCCAGTTATAGCAAGCACATTTGCCATTACTTCTGCATGGGCCTGTTTTGGCTATAGAGGTATTACTGTATGTGTGAAGAGGTGTATTTGAGTATAAGAAAGCATATGGGAACTGGTGGTAGCATCACTAAAAGGTTGATTCTGGAAATTAGTTTCCTGCAGCACTATATGAACTGTACATATAAGCCATGTTTATGCTTTATAGCATGAACTGGACCCGCTTGAAAGTGGGAACATGACATTTAAATAGATGCCTGCAATTGTGGGTAGCCAAGAGATCATGAACAAGTAGATTCACCATAAGAAGTTAAAAGTACAATTTGCATGCATTAATATCTCAGCAGCTGACCATCCTGATCTTTATGGTCCCTAAAAGATGGCCATCCTGCAAGTATTTAAGCTGGGATACATGTTCTTTAAAAAAAAAAAAAAAAAAAAAAAACCCAAGCTGACCATCCTGATCTTTATGGTCCCTAAAAGATGGCCATCCTGCAAGTATTTAAGCTGGGATACATGTTCTTAAAAAAAAAACAAAAAAAAAAAAAAAAACAAAAAAAAAACCCCAAGCTGACCATCCTGATCTTTATGGTCCCTAAAAGATGGCCATCCTGCAAGTATTTAAGCTGGGATACATGTTCTTAAAAAAAAAAAAAAAAAAAAAAAAAAAACCCCAACCAAACAAAAAAAAACCAAAAAACTTTTCTGTACTTATTTAAGCAAAAGTTTATCCAGCTTCAGTCAGGAAAAGCAAGTGGAACACAAGCTCCTGTCCTAACATTTCCGTACATACTAACAAAATCAAATCATTGTACCTTCTTCTCAGTTTAGTGGAGCAGGCTCCCGAGCACCTAACTAGGTTTGTGGATCAGCACACAGAGAAGTGGGCAAGGTTTATTCAGAGAACTGTGGTGGTTTTACCTTTGCTGAAGCCCCGTTGCCCACCAAGGCCACTCTGTCACTCCCCTCCTCAGCCATACAGGAGAGAAAATATAATAAAAACCTTAATTAAAAGAACAGGGAGGTTGCTCAGCAATTACCGTCAAGGGCAAAACAGATTTGACTTGGGGTAGTTAATTTAATTTATTATAATTCAAATCTGAGTAGGATAATGAGAACTAAAACCCAAAACTTAAAAACACCTTCCCCCCACCCCTCCCTTCTTCCCCAGCTCAGCTTCACTCCTGATTTCTCTACCTCCTCCCGCCATGCGGTGCAGAGGGTCAGGGAGCGGGGGCTGTGGCCAGTTCGTCACACGCTGTCCCTGCTGCTCCTTCCTCCTCACCGGCTTCCCCTGCTCCGGCGTGGGTCCCTCCCATGGCCGGCAGTCCTTCACAACCTTCTCTCATGCGAGTTCTTCCCCCCCGCGGGGCGCAGCCACCCCGGCCCAGCCGGCTCCAGCCCGGGTCCCCGCGGGGCCACAGGCCCTGCCCGGAGCTGCCCCAGCGCGGGCTGCCCGCGGGTCACAGCCCCCTCGGGGCGTCCCCCTGCCCCGGCGTGGGGCCCTGCCCGGGCTGCGGGGGGGGGGCTGCTCCCCCGGGGGCTCCAGGGGCTGGGGGCACAGCCCGTCTCACCGGGGGCTTCCCCACGGGCTGGGGGGGAACCTCTGCTCTGGCGCCTGGAGCCCCCCCTGCCCCTGCCCTGCCCGGCCCGGCCCGGGTGCCTGCAGGGCGGCTGCGCTCACGTAGTCTCCCTCCTTTCTTGCGCTGCAGTTTTGTTGTGCACGTTTTGCTTTTTCCCCCTCTTCTTAAGTACGCTAGCCCAGAGGCGCTGCCACCACGGGCTGACGGGCTCAGCCTTGGCCTGTGGCAGGCCCATCCTGGAGCCATCTGGCACTGGCTGCATCAGACACGGGGCAGCTTCTAGCAGCTTCTCACAGAATCTGCCCCTGCAGCCCCCCTGCTAACAAAACCTTGCCATGCAAACCGGCTACAAGAGAACTCTTGGTTGGCTGTTGGCATTAAAATTAAGTATCGTGTCAACAATAACTTAAGATATGAAAGAGAACATTTCCAGTTCTGCTAGCCAAGTGTCTTGGACCCAAACTAGCCAGCTGCAAGCAAGCCTCTATAGCAAAGTACATCATGGTCAGGCCCACAGAATCCTGGCCATAATAAACCAGTATGATACTTCGGTCACTTCAGTGAGCACTGAACTCAGCTGACTTCAGATGTTTTAAGGTTGTGTTTGAATCTGGAATTTCCCATATACACAGCCATTCAGGTACAGCTGAGTAGAGCAGAGATCACTTTTCAGAGAGACCTTTTCCTCCCTGTGTGATGAGACAGTTTTTCAGTGGCAGTATTACAGTGAAGAGCCTTGGACAGAAGGTCACTCTGATCAGGTTGGCAACTGGTACTTTAAAACAAGTAATAATACGAAAGCTGTAAATATTGCATTTGATCCAACTATAGCTGCCTTCGCATAAGGGTTACAGCCCTGGTTTTGCCCTTCATTTCAAGTAGAAAAATTGCACAGTGAGCAGCCAGGCTTCCCAATTGACACTGTACATCTGATATACTTGCTTGGTTTTTGCAGACTAACCTACGCCCACGTTTTTTTGCAGGCAAATATGCACTCATTATGCTCCAACATTGTTAGGCCCTGAAAACACCACGTTTAAAGTAATGTGGAACACCATGTCAGGCTAAGTGGCATGGATTTGTCTGCTGTTTGCTGCTATCGGCTTTGAATGAAACTACAGAGAGAGCAAGAGAGACTGCAGCTTCCAGCAAGGAAGATTGGCGGCAGCTCCCAAGCATGACTAATGGGCCCACCTTCATTTTTGAAACAGACCTTAAACAAGCCAACTGGATAGGCACTGGCTTTCCGCACAGTGCACACTCCCATGACTACCAGTGAGAGTCTCTTCATTGCATTCAGAGCCTCCCTTCACCAGTAAAAGCTTTTGAGCTTCCAGAACATCAGAGACAACCTGAAAAGTTGGCTAAACATCTTTTCCAAAGAGCCTCAGGTTCCTCTACCCCTAATTCAAAGTGAAGCAAGCAGACAGTGACAAGTACAGTATGCACTCTGAACACTTCTCTTAAGGCAATTATAATGTCAAGAAGGGACAAAACAAATGATTGAATCTCAGAAAAGGGGATTCAGAAGAAAATTAATCATGATCAGTTAGCTACCTAACACATCTGCCATATTATGCTGCCTGGGTTTTTTGGGTTTTTTTTTCTGCTTTCAGTGTAGTTTCTCTGTAGATGTGGCTCGGGCAGTAGTTTAAAAATGAGGGTTCTGGCCCTGCTACTAGAAGCTTTTTCACTGCAATTCCCTCTGCTACATTTACATGTGAGTAAGCTTCTCTGAATATTTGAGAAGTACTTCGCAGCCTCACGAGATCTGCAGAATGGGCTCAAGGATTCAAAACTCACATGCACTCAGGCTGAGAGACCTGTGCACTCATATATCCAAGTCACGCAAGAGGAGAATGCAATTCCTCCACCTGTACTACTCTATTCCTATATCATTAGATCCTTCGTTCTAATCTTCCTGTGTAAACACAACTTTCAGCCATTTCAGTGACATCATATCCATGTGGAGCAGGAGAGTCGACTCTAAATGGGTCATGTTCCCTTCAAAAAGAAAGGAAGGAGAGGCCTGTGCTTTACTCACCTCTCTGCCAAGTCCTTTTTTTTCAGTTTTGCCTAAAGGGGTAATTCTCTGGACCCTCCAACCTCCACAGGCACAGGCAGCAAAATGTAACTTTTGACTGTTGGTTCCTTGCTGTGTTGCCACTTTGCGGTGAGGGATGGACCCTTCCAGGCTTCTGTATGACAGGCAGAGTGCCCAGAAATGGCCACTGCACACATAAGAGCTCTTCTGTACATGTGACATTCTGCCCCAGCTTACTGCTGCTCCATACACAGTATGATATACCCATAAAAGGTCCAGGATGCTCTGGGTTCATTAGACCAAACTGGATTCTTAAAAGGATTCACACATGTACACTGATACTAGTCTACCAGTCATACACGTGTACATTCAGTAGGTTTAGTGATGGGAATGTATGAAGCCTATTGCTTTCAGGTAGCTGGGACTGGTCTTTACACTTTGTGTGCAAAACTGTGATGCACTCAAAATCTAAAACCACAAAAGCCGCAAAAGTAGTATAAAAAATGTGGCACAACAGGAAAAAAAGAGTTCTTGAGAGAATTGTTTGTGGGAATAACTGCTTGAGGAAGCATGTAGTATAACATTTCCAAGTTCTGCCAATGCCGGTTTTATAACCCAGTGAGCTTTTTTGTACTACATCCTTTCTGCTGCTGTCTGATCTTGTGCTTGGCTTGCAAACCTTTCACCACAGAATTTTTTTCTTTTTCTTCTGGGTCATCATAACACCTAACACAACAAGTACAGATGTTTACTAAGCTGGCAAGATACTATTTGTTGTAACACTAAGTGATGATTTGTTGTTAGGTCTAATACCCGCTGAGACTCAAAACAAAGTGCATCCCTATGTGTTGCTCCAGTTCTCCGCTGATTTATAGCAGCATAAAACTAGAGTCAGCTTGAAAACACTGGACCCATTCATATCACGTCAGGAAATGAGGTCTAAGACAATACTTTGCACCTCCCCCAGTGCTGTCTGACTTGGCAGTTCAGTGTGCTGTGTAAGATTATTATTCCTATATCTCTGATCTGGTTACATTTGAAACACTTTTTTCCTCCATGTGTCTGTCAGCTCTAGTTCTAATGCTACAATGCAGCTGAGAGGGTATTCGCTATAATGCAGGAGAGCAGGAAAAAATTCTGTATATTCTTTAAATCACCACAATAGGTCTTAATAGGTCATTATTAAATCGAGCAAATACTTATCTTTAATTCTGATTGACTGTAATGGATGGTAAGGCCACTTAGCACTAATTTGGAGTACTTGATAGATGGAAGGACTATACACTACAGGCTTCATCCTACTGCAGAAGTCAAGGAGAGATAATGCCATTAAATAGAGTGGGAGCTGAACTGAACTCCAAACAACCCCTCCAAGGTCATCTTGAACTGGAAAGCACTTCTTTCACATTTCCACCTCAAACTGTAACCAACTTTAACATACAGGTTTGCAATCCAGTGAAAAGATCCCTACATAACTGAACTTAAGTCAAAGAATGGTAACAACTAAAATGTATGGGGATAAAGTGGGTCAAAATATAACCCAAATAACACAGTTTCTACTATCCAGAGGATTTCAAGAAAATGTTTGTCCTTTGGAGATATGCAGTTGCTAATATTTGAGCGGGTGTGACAAGTATGAACATCATTTTTTAAATCATTACATGCTGCTTCAGAAACTAACACTTTCTACTCAGTTGAGGGTAACAATTCTATTACAAAAGAGGTGTGTGCTTTTCTTATTCCAAAACGTTACATTCTACTACATTTTAAAAAGAAAAAAAGGTAAGAGATTACCCCATAGGTATACCGTAGTCTCCAAAGAAGAATGTCATGCCAACTCATTCTTCCTGGTGCTATTAGGTTAGAAGATAGCTTCTAGGTGAATGACATCCACCTATAATGATCACATTAAGGCAGAACTCATTAATTAAAGATGAAGTCTGGTTCTATTCACTTCTGGTCTTAGTTGAATAACCCGTGGCATTTCTTTAACACGAAAACGGTATTTCTTGCCTTTTCTTGTACAAGAAGAAAAAAAGGTACATGTCATATTCCTATATGAGCATAAATCAGAATAGTTCTACTGGTATCCAATAGAGTATAACTATATCTAAATAAGAACAACATGCACCAAAACATAGAATATCCTTGTATGAGCAGAGAATTTCTACTTGCTGCATTGAAAAGCTAAAGTAGGGGTGTTTTTTTCCTGTGGAAAACTTGTGATGTTGATTTTCTGTGGAAAACTTGTGATGTTGATTTTCAACTTGTGATGTTGGAAAAGACTTCCCCTAGACTGTTATGTTTACAGGCAGGGAGCAATGTGCCAATTTGCACAAGAATTCAGACTTTCAGTTCTATGCAAGACAGGTCTTGTAAATGTTGCCCCTAGTTTTCTTCAATAAGTATTAGTAACTTAAACATATTTTCATACTCATTTTAAACTGTAACACCACACATTTTGTCCCACAGAGGTACTGACTTTAAAATCTCTATTAGTTCTATAGAGAAATAATACTCACAGACAAATTCAAATCCGATTTCATGTTTAGTTAGTTTCTCTGGAGGAAAAGTGCATTTGATAGAATTGACAGGTTAGATTCCACTTGATGTCAATTCAGAATAATGCAATGAAACCAATAGCATTTTCTAAATTTATAGCTGCATTCATGGAATTAATGTGTGGCTCAAAGAGTTTTACTGCTGCTCTTTAAGCAATACAAAGTACAAATATAAAACCAGATCAAAAATCTCATTGACTGTATCTTCTAATCCAATTAAATAATCTATGTGTCTTAATAGAGGAAAGCCCACCTCTACAATACAATCTCTGCCCCCTGAATCGCAGAGAAGTTTTGTAATTTTGGTTTGATCTCTGTGACCTTATCTGTCATTTTAAACACAGACTTCCTAACAGTCTCATTTTTCCATGGGCAATGGGTTCATTACTAAATCTGCTCACCATTTACTCTATTTTACAACAGCACACTGCTCCCTAGCTGCCTTCTCCAGTAATACTCAGCTTAAGTAAAACAGTTATAATTGATATTGCAATGAGATGCGTAAATTAAATGGAGCATTACCTTTAGCTGGCTTTGGTAAAATATGATTCAGAACCAAATGGAAGGGATTTTTATGACTGCCTTCCCAGTCTTGCAAAGAGATTACCCTGTTGTAGGTTTTTGTTTCCTAATACTTCAGTCATCATACCACTAACTCATCATCAATTAAATAAAATCAAACAAAAAACAACCTTTCAAAAATTTGCAGACCTCTGCAAAAAAATCAATAGAGGGTGCGTTAGAAATTCCACTATTTGACATACCTATATCATCTATGTTAAGTGCATTATTTTATATATATGCACATAGGTAGGAAGGCAGATAGATGGGTAGGTATATAGATAGATTGACAGATAAGTAGATAAATGTGTATATTAATGCAGCACTTCTATTTTGCAGCAAATCAGCGGGGAATTGTCTGTATTTAAGAGTTTAATGCATCTTGTAGTTACTCATGTAGAGAAATTAATGTAAATGAAACTAAATTGCTTATTATACCCAGTAGAAAAAGCACCTCAGATTATATATCTCATCTAATTCACTACCCCAAGCCAAGTGCAACATCAGTGTTCAAAAATGACAGCCACTTTGGTGAGGGGATATGAGCTTTTTGCTTTGGTCCTTCACAGCCAGTGTCCTCCAATTATTTTTTGAGTAGAACGTCATTACCTTAGAGGGTTTCAGAGAAAGTGTTTGAGAAACTACATGCTACATTGCAATATTCAGGATATCGTTTTCTATTAGCTTTCATTCAGGCCCATCACATCTTTCCTTTCTCTGCTGTTTTAGTTTGTTAAAAGGCTGCCACTACTGAGGGAGATGGTAACTATAGTTGTTCACTAGATGAGAAGATGGAGTTTTCTAACCTTGAAATTGGGATGCAGCTGAAATGGACCTGACTTTTACATTCTCTCTTTTTCTTTAAATCTGTGGTGCTCTCTTGTCTAAAAGGACAAGTTCAATTTCCCCTCAATTCAGCCCTGTTAGCATGGCCCTGAGCAGAAATAATTAAATCCACCTATAATTTATTAAAGTCTTTCACAGTTCTCCACTCAACCAGCTCATATGGCATGTACTTTTAAAAAATTATTCTGTCACCTGGAATGAGAGAATACAAATAATGGACAAAACAGGATCAGAGTGACTGCGTTTAATGACTAAACTCTCCAGAAGCTTCACAGCAGGCATCACAAATACCCTTTTGTTTCACAGCAGCTGAAATAAAGCAATGATGGACATGTGACTGATGATCATTACCTTAACTAATAGCATTTTAAATCAGAAAAGCTTCGTGAAATAACAGGTCTGCATCTTGCTGAACTATAGGGCATAGCTTTTGAGAAAAATGCATGGATCACTTTTAAAACCATACTTCTTACAGGGGCCAGGAAAGGAGAAGAAATACAAACAGTATCATGTTAATACCTAAGGTTGTGTCAGAAGTCTATTCATCATCTTCGTGGCCACCTCTGGAGTCACTCCAGTATGCATGGTCTTTCTCACATTGAGGAGCACAGAACTGGACTCAGAACTCCAGAGCAAAGGGCTTCCTTGACCTCTGATACCAGTCCTCCCAGTGCAGTCCTGGATGTTGTTGGTCACCTTTGCCTCAAGAGCACATTGCTGGCTCGTGTTAACTTGGTGTCCACCATGACCCAATAGAACCCAAGAATATTTCACAGAATCATGGGATCATGGAATAGTTTAGGTTGGAAGGCATCTTAAAGATCATTCAGTTCCAACCCCCTGCCATGGGCAGGGACACCTTCCACTAGACCAGGTTGCTCCCAGCCCCATCCAGCCTGGCCTTGGACACTGCCAGGGATGGGGCATCCACAGCTGCTCTGGGCAACCAGTGCCAGCGCCTCACCACTCTCACAGTAAAGAGTTTCTTCCTAGTAGCTAATCTAAATCTACCCTTTTTGATGTGTTTTTAATTTTACTCCCAAACTCCTCTCTGTTAAAACCATTTTCTACCCCATGCCCCTTGTACTTTGAAAAACATATCGAAAGCAAAAAAGTTAAGTGTTCTAAAAGGAATAATTTTTATGAAATAAAGGGGCTTGTATGAATGCAGGCTGATGCAATTAGCCCCTTCACTGTCACTACAAACAAGAGTTTATACTTCATTTTCTTCACCTGTTACTGCAGGTCTCCAAGATTAACTAAAATACCTTCACCTTCCTAAACATTCTTGCTAAGTTTTGAGGGGAACAGTTTGGAGAAGGCAGATACACACAGGCATTATGAAAGCTAAATAAATACGCTCACTATTTCTAGAAAGTATGTGATTTTATTTTATTTTTTTTCCCATAAGCACATACTTTACTGTGACATCACAATACACATCTTGAATTAGAGATACAAAAATATTCAGGAACTTCTAAATTTTGAACGTCTAAGGCTCAATTCACAATAGAAAATTCAAGAAACTTAGTTTTATAGTCCTATAACATGGGGTTTGGAGTTGACTTAGCATTCTTTTTTAGAAGAAAACTAGGGAATTATTTTGGAATTTGATTCCAATGTCCCTAGGGTTTGGAAGAAAGAAAACAGAAGGTTGAGATATAGCACTTTGACTTGGACCTGTGTCTTCTCTCTTACTGCATCTTGCTCTGTGCTACGTCATTCCCAATAAGGTTTGCAGGTTTATAAACCCAAGTACTAATTTATGTTATTCTTTGCTGCATGCTCGGCTGTGCCTATCAGCCTATTAAGGAATTAATAGGGTCTTGGTATCTCTCTTTGCTAATTTTAAACAGGAAAAGGACATGTCAAGCCATAATACTAATGCATTTGAAGATATGTTAATTGTCTTTCCCATTATTTAATCTACTTAGCTACTTGCCAATGCTACTTTCCTAAATACAGTGAGAGATATTTTAATGTTTTAAAAAACAGACCTGAGTTATTTTGAAATGCCAGAGTTTTCCTACTAATTGAAAAACAGGCTTCATGAGGATTTTGGTAGAGAAATCACCAATCAGTGATAGAAGTTAATGTATGTTTGGTACACACTATTGACTACTTTTCAACCTCAATTACTAATGAAATTTAGCTATCTGAACTCAGCAGAAATGCTGACTAGCTTTCAGTATCAGCAGTTCCCAACCTGCATTCAGAACAGCTGCAAAGAGTTCAGTCACACTTCTGTTGCAAAATACCTGTGGTAGCTGTAAAATGGGAAGTAAGCAAGGGAGTATATTTTTCTCCCCAGCAAGTCTGAGTGATTCCTACTAATGCTAATATAGGCATGCCTGTGCAATAATGACTCCATGTTCCCCTCAGACTGAAGATTGACAGACTTAGAGCCTATCAGCGTGTATAAGGAAGCATAATGAATATTAACTGTGATTTAATGCATCATTTTCCAGTTTCTCTATAGAAACCTGGAATACTGGAGGGTCCTACTCCATTTTAGCTTTTGGGAGGACAGTGAGTGCGTTGGTGGGGTTTTTTATGTGTATGGAGTAACAACTCTTTTGACAATTAGACGTCAGGTTCCCCATTCTGATATTTCATTCATGGACTGCAATATCTTTTGGACTGCCTGAGATCAGCAAACAGGTTCCCTTTCAAATAATGAAGAAAACCTTTCAAGTAATAAATGAGGAAATGTCTCCCTGATAGTGAATGAAAGCAAGAGAGGGGCAGAGGGTATGTGGACGGGTGTGGCGGTGTGGATGTGAGCACATGCACACATGCAAAAGCTGATCATTTTCACTACTTGCACTCTCTAAAATTAGTGACAATCATCTTATGGGCTGTAACTCCTTTGTCTCTACTCCTTGCCAAGTTTCTGTACCTCACCCTGTCCTGATACTGGAGGACATTCTTTACCCAAGAGATGCAGATAAAGCTTAGCAGACCAAACCACATTCATTTTGCACATATTCACGTACATAATACTCCAGATCACAAGCCAAAGACAAAGAATTAAAAAAACCCCATCATCTGAGGAAGAGACAAAGGAGGAGGATATGGGTTCAGAGTTTCAAGAAGGGGGGATTTTACTACTGCAAGTTGTTCTCAAAGGAAATCAGTATCTGTAACCTATAAATTGCCTGCAACTTAAGCAACTAGGCTTGGATTTTCAAAGAAACTTTTGGGTGATCTAGCACTCAAATCCTACCGAGCTGCATGTAAGATATTCAATAGGTTCTCAACAACTTTCCATGCTATGAGAGACAAGGGATATTCTGCATGTTTCTAAAAATAATCCTGGAGTTCAACATTAATTTTTAGCAGAAAACAGTCAGTAAATCCACATGCATAAATAACTATAGTCCACATAGAGGTATACATCTTCACAGCATTATATGGTACTGCTCTGAAAGAAGAAGAAATTCCTAGAATGCAGGAGAAAAAAGAGGGAATCAGCCATTTTACCTGTAGTCTTAGAATACAGCAATCCCAGCAGACTGAGACAGTTCAATCTCAGGCAATGACAGAGCTAACGGATTTACTTACAGCTGCTGGACAGCAAGTGTTTGGGGCACTCCCAAGCCCAACCAGACTGTGCTGGTGACTTGTATCTGCAAAGCTGTAGCATGTTTCTGCTGGTTACTACTTGTTTATGCCTTAATTTGGGAAAGAAAATGTGTTAGATGTTCTTATAAAGCTGATCTGAAATTAAGTTTAAACTGCTTCTTGGCCTCTGTTGAGAAGGACCATTCATACTCCATGTGCAGTTCAGAAGGGACTTCTGCCTGACTGTGTAGTGACAGCAAGCATCCAACACTGGGTGAAGGATAAGGTTTGTATCAGATGCTGCAAGAAGATCTCCCATGTCCCATGCCTTTGGAAAGCCTATACCCAGATTCCTGCCCCACTGAGGGACTTTCATCCATGAGTGGTCCTGCTGAGCCTCTCAATCAACCCTGATTCATGACGTAAAGCTATGTCTTTACACACATGAACTGTGTGTAAAATGAAACACATACATAATTTTCTCAATTTATAAATGAGAGGCAAAAAAAGAAACTCTGCTGAAAGGGGAGAAATTCCCCATGTATGCCTCAGAAATAGAAAAAATGTTGCTGGTATGTGACTGAGTTTGACTTCCTTTCCATCCTTCAGACAAAAAAATATAGAGTGAAAATCAGGACTTCCCACTTGTTAGAGATCAAAATGTTTCTCCTTTCATTCCCCCGGTGCAGACATGACATAAGTCTAGAGGCAAGGTCCCTGGGATACTCATTGGTCCACCTTTCTAAAGCTACGTTACACTGACAGGCATGTATTTTGCATGAAGTTTTGTCTCCAGTGAGAAAGTGAAAGATTTGTCCCTTATTTCCGTGCAGCCAGGGCTTCATACTCTTAATTTTGGTAGCCCCTGGCAAACACATTTAGTGTTCTGGGTGGTACATTACTTAGCCATTTTTTAAGTGGCAATAACATATACTTACACCAAAGAAGCAGCTGTGGCCAGTAACAGCAGTAACATTATCTTGGGTCCCCCAAAACTGATTCAGCTGCAGTCCAGGCCAGTTGCAATGCAATCAACAGCACTGACCTGTGAAAGACAAGTCATTATAGCAGAACACTGCAAACCAAAGGAGCCTAATAAAGATGTGAGGGTTATGAAACAGGAATCAGAAGCATTACGGGATGGAAAAGAAAACATAGATCATATCTCAACTTTGTGCCACATATCTTATTAATATAAAGGAAGAACTTATGACAAATCACCCCTTATTTATTTATTAATATATTTGGTAACTGATCACCTGCAATAATGAATCAGTACAAGAATATAGACTAGTAACAATTAATATAATGTCAGGAACACTTTGGAGTCTCCTTCTCCAAATTGAATAAACCTGTGTTACTTGACAAAGAAAAAAAAATCTGTATTTGTGTTTCACAAAGTTTAAACATATGACAGGAAGCATGTACATTCTAATGTTTTTTCCTTGCCCTGCTCCTCACTTGCTATGACATTTTGGTCATGCCTTCCATACATTTTTTTACCCATGGAAAAAGTGAGTTTGCATACGATACACCAATTTTTGTGAGTATCAGTTTCTTGAACTGTCTGGATCATGTGTTAGTTCTGATATTCCCTCCTCTCTAGCTGATACCACAGGCGCACCCCAGCAGCTGAGGGAGAGGATAGAACCTCATCCCTACTCACCATTTGTTCACTCTCCAGGAGGCAGCAGAGAACAAAATGCAGCCTTTCAAAGAGGTGAGATAACAACAGGGCAGAATTTTACAGGAAGAGCTACATTGGGTCTAAGCTGTATGTGCCATTCTAAAATCTGCTTTTTCCACCCTTAACACACAGAAAGTAGGAGAGGAAACAAAGGCAGGAAAGTAATTTTCTAGTTCCACAGTTACTGGTGAGGACCGATGTGTTCTTAGTTCACATGACCCAGTTCATGGGAGCCAAAATTATGCCCGGACAGTTCCTCATAAAAAGAAGCCTTAATGTAATAATAAAACTTGTTACTATTTATTGAGGACTGGTGAGTTAAAATGAGCACTTAACTTGTGCGGATATTAAAAGTGCTTTGTCTTTACTAGGAAAATATCTTCCACAGGTCCTTCTGCAAGTTGCACACCCCTTTTTTGACATGATTTCTTCCAAGGCTGGTGTAGCTTACTATTAACCATGTATGTGGGGATGAATGGTACAATTTAGCTTTCAAATTTTACATTTATAAAGCATGCTGATATCGTCTGATTTTAGAAACTCTCTCATAGTGAATAATGGGCCGTATATGATTTATTTAAAGAACGATGTGCTCGTGTTTGTCTGAGGAGACCTTTATTGTTAACTTGAAGATGCACTAAATCCTTGAATGGGTGACATAGGGAATGTTGTGCTAATTGTCCAGGTGCGAGATACGTTAATGAGTTCCCGGAAAGTTAATGAAGAGACATGAGTGACTTGTATAAAGAGGGGGCTGAAAGGTTCCCTCTCTGTGCATGACTTTGGTGGAGCGATCCCCCATGCACCCAGCGCTGCCGAATAAAGGTAACCTCCGCTTGCTTATATGTTGGTAAAGTGATTCTTTAAATCAATAGTTACATGAAAGATATCTGAGATATTTAATCTCAAGTGTTATTGAATGGGGGAAAACATGGCTATAGGATGTCCCTTTCCTCACATGCTCTATGATTGCATGTTTTTAGCTATAATAAATTTTTGTGGTGCTATAGTAAGCACAGAATCCTGTGATGTGATGCCAAAACGGCACAGAGTAACTGCTCAGAGACCAATTTTGTCTTTAAGCAGCAAAGGTATTTATTTCGTGCAACATTGGGGAGCTAGCTGAATCGCACCAGACAAACTAGCTCCAAAGTTTTCAGTGAAAAGTCAGGTATTTTATGCAGTTTTTCCGTGAGAGGTTACACAACATCTTTACATACATATTCATTTGACACCCAATCATTCCACTTGTAATAGGTGGGATCTAGGTGGAATAGACCTTTCAATTTTCTTTGTTTAACGATTTCCTGATTTGATGGCCTCCTTATCTCCTTCAGGTGCCCACCTTATCTTTTCCAATTATTCAGAGCACATTCCTTTCTCAACACAAAGCATCACCCAGAGCATTGTACCAAACTCATCTTGACTAATCTTTTTTTTTTTTTTTGAACCTTGTCCTGTTTCAGATGTAAAAGAAGAAAAAAACCCAAACCCCAAAACAAACCCAAAAAGGCTTGCATAGCATGTAGTTCAAGTGCAAGCGTGTAGCCCCCATTACACTCGGAAAGGCAGTGTTTCAATTTGTAGCATGTGAAGTCCAATCACGAACTCGGTAGTCAGGCTCATGATGTCCCCATGACCTAGATATGAGGTAAAGGACATGCTTTTTAGGGAGTATATTGCGTGGACACCAAATCAGAAAGAAGAAATTAGAGCAGCTCCTCCCTACCAATGCTTGCATTAAACCAAGCTGTACAAGAGAGAGCTTGCAGCTATATTTTATTGCACATAATCAGCAGTCCTGATAGGACCAGAAATGTTTGTCCAAATGAGAGAAGAATATACCACAAAAGGTCAGGGACAAGGTAAGGGAGAGGGGAAGCACTGAGGAACAAGCTTCTAACATAATTTTGGGGTGTTACTCCAGCACCTGCATTAACAAGCAAGACTTGCTATTGACAGAGACACAGAAATAACTAGAGGATGGGCAATGTCCCACCTTCACAGAGCACCAGCTCTGCTGTGGTGTTGCTTGATTCATACTGTTTGTGTTACAGTAACTGCAGGACACCCCAAAGGGAACCAGGGTCCAACTAAGTGCAGTGGGATGCACAAACCAAGTCTTCCACAGGGCATTTGTCCAGAGGTTGCCAGATACTAAAAAAAAAAAAAACCACACTTTCAGCTTCCAGTGATTCTCCAGTAGCCAGGACAGATCCCAAAGCCCTGGCAGCAGCTGCAGAGACAGAGGACACAGACTGATGTGCAACTGCACACACTGCAAAAGGGCTATTTTGTTCAGTTTATTACAGCTGTTGAGTGGAGCTGGGCTCCTTCTTCCACTGTGTAATTTGTTGTTGCTTTCTTACTCTGGGAGAAAAAGGTAAAAGCTAGTGATTTTCCACTTAGAGAGACACAGCACAAGAAGAGTTAAAATAAGAAAGCCTGAATGTTTAATCTGCCAGAAACATATAAGAAGAGCAATCAAATCTGGGATAAGTAGCTCCGAATGAGGTATGCCTGATTGCTTTAGGCCATGCTGTTTGTCAGTCTTTTAAAATTCAAGTCATTACCAGATGCTGATCTGCTATAATATTGTGATATTTTATCTGATTACACTTATGTGATTGTGCCATATCTGCTATTTGCCTTCCCATTTTTCCATGTATATTAAATGCAGGTGGTTTTATTATTCAGAGAGCTAGAAAGTGTTGACTGCTCTGAATATAAATGGGGATATTATATCATTACCTTGCTCTGAAAGCAGAGTCGTTCAGTGTGTAAATCATATGCAAGGTACCTAGTGGAGACACAATAAACCATAATGTCTTGAGAGAGAAAGCAATGAGGAAGGGATAAGAAGATAAAAATTTAAGGCATTGTTAAAGAAGGATAATCTTCATAATCCTATTTAGTTCTTTCAAGCCACCATTTGTTGATAATATAACCTTTATATTCAAAACTTCTTTCAAGTTCATTATCAATAATGGAAGTGAACAAAAACACAAAATCAGCAACCAACCAAGCATTTTAGCTGCTTGCAAAAGGATGCAGAAGGGACTCACACATTTCTGCAAAAGCTCTGTGGACCCTTCTTCTCACCACAAGGCTTACTGTCAGTATGGGGCTTCAGAATTCCCTGGAGAAATGTGCAGGAATCACTTACAGCATAGCTGAACAGCAGATAAGTGTAGCAGGGCAAAGGGACTTCATCTGAGATCAATATGTAGATATAATAAAGTTAATCTGGGAACTCCCTCTTGCTTGCAAGCATTTCCTTGGTGATTTCACTATGATAAATTGAGAGCATGATAAATACCACTGTGAGGAGGCTTAGAAATGCTACTAAATCACAGAAAGGCTGAGACTGGGGTCAACTGTGGAGATCACTTAGCCCAGCTTCCTTGCTGAGCTACAGCAGGTTGCTCAAGACAGTGTGCAGCTGAGTTTTGGATACCTCCAGGGATGGGACTCCACAACCTTTCTGGGAAACCTGTTCCTGTGCTCAAAATACACTCAGTAAAAAAGTGTTTTCTTATGTTTAAATGGTCTTTCCTATCTTTCATTTTGTGTTTATCACCTCTTATTCTGTCCCTGGCCACCTCTGAGGAGAGTCTGGCTCCATTTTCTTTAATTCTCCTATGAGGTATTTATACACATCACTAAGTCACCCCCGAGCCTTCTCCTCTCCTGGCCGAACAGTCCCAGCTCTCTCCTCCTGCCCTCACAGGAAAGATGCTTCAGTCTTTGCATCGTCATTGTGGCTCTGCTGTCTACTCATTTGGGTATGCCCATGCCTCTTTTTTACTGGGAAGCCCAGGACTGGGCACAGTAGTCCAGATGTGGTCATGTCTACATGGTATTCCTCTCCTTTGGCTATTTTAGTGTAACCTGTTGTGATCCTGCTGAACCTCCAACAGCCCTGACTTGACAGATGCAGGTAAATGCTCAATAAACAAGTAAAAGCACAAAATAGCTAATGCCTCCCCATCCCTTCCCCTGTCAGTTTTGCTTACAACATTCAGGGGGACACAAAGGATGTCAAGTCCCCAAAGAGGTGTCCTGGATTCAGCTGGGATAGAGTTAATTTTCTTCTTAGTAGCTGGTGCAATGCTGTGCTTTGGATTTGGTGTGACAACAATGCTGACAGAACAGTTTTCAGTTGTTGCTGGGTGATGATTATACTAAGCCAAGGGCTTTTCTGTTGCTCAGGCCCTGCCAGCGAGAGGGCTGGAGGGGCACGGGAAACTGGGAGGGGACACAGCCAGGGCAGCTGACCCCAACAGGCCAGAGAATATTCCAGACCATTGAACATCGGGCTGAGTGTGTAACTTGGGGGGAGAAGAGGGAAGGGGGGGACATCTGGCGTTATGGCGTTTATCTTCCCAAATAACCGTTACACGTGACAGACCCCAGCTGTCCTGGGGATGGCCGAACACCTGCCTGCCCATGGGAAGCAGTGAATGGATTCCTTGCTCTGCTTTGCTTGTGTGCGTGGCTTTTCCTTTGCCTGTCTTTATCTCAGCCCACATGTTTTCTCACTTTTACTCTTCTGTTTCTCTCCACCATCCCACCAGTGAGAGTGAGCGAGTGGCTGCATGGGCCTTGGTTGTGAGCTGGGGTTAAGCCACAACAACAGGCTACAGCACAAAGCGACCCCACTGCACCCCTGTTTACACAAATTATTTCAGGACTAGGAGTCCTGAGGGAGATTACATTGGTCAGGTAGACAACATTCTTCAAGTGAAGCAAGATAACTTTACGTAGACACCAGCAGGAGGTAGAGAGGAGCAGGGTATGCAGAAGGCATCTGGGGGAAACCTCTATAATTAAAGCACAGCAGACACCAACTTCTTGAAAAAGAAGAATGCAAGAAGAAAGGGAAATAAAGGAGGGTAAGGGGCAGTCAACACAAAAGCCATGGATGAATTGCTCAGAAACCCAGAAGTTCAAGAAGAAAAACAAGAAAAAAAACCACCTGAACATGGGAGAAAGCCACAATTATTGAAGGTTAGTTTAAGCTTGCAGATGAAAGCACAAGGGTAACAAAACAAAAGCAAAGATTAGTATAAGGTGACAGAATTAAGAGTAAAGGTGGCTTGAAATCTGAACTGAGGAAGAGGTACGTTATTGTCCTTGGGACTACAGCATCCAGTGTCACGATCTCAAGTGTGTCTTTCATACAAGTGCACAGGTAGTCCAACTAATCTGGAGACAAAATTAGCAGAAATGCTCTGTTCTCTTGAAATGCACCTTCAGCAGGCAGAAACAAAGAAAACTCTGAGGAGGAAGAAGATAGACGTAAACCTCAAAGTAGTGGTAAGAGTCAAATAGACAAACCATTGCCTTAAATGCCTCCCTCCTGAATCTTCACTGATGTTATCTGCCCAGATGATTTTCAGCACAGCTAACAGCCTAATGACATTGACTCACAAGTCTGGGCATTAACAGAATTAACTGCCAAGCTTGCTGGAATATGTGTGATTTTATCATGATAATCACAAAATGTGTTGTCCATAATGCCTCTGCTCCCAAAGCCATATGACACAGGGAAATTCTTGTTTTCTCTTCAAAAATAAGCTCTTAGTCTTCCCATCTGTGGAGAAAAGACTGAAGGCATCAACTCAAGTTTAAAAGGGCAGGAAACCAATAAAAAGTATTTCATGTTTAGAAAAAGTATTTTTAAATGGTTCAAAGAGTGTCACTTTCAAGAATTTGGAAATCTTGATTCATCATGCTTCATATTGGTTTCATTCCTTTTTCAAATCTCCTGGACAGAAAAGCTAGTAAGTGCCATACTGCTTTTCCAGGATAGAAAGCCATCTTCCTAAATACTATCTCATACATGTAAATCTGATCAATGAAAAAAAAAAAAAAAAACCGGAGAAAAAAAGCCAACCCTATGCAGGAAGTTCCATAACTTCAAGAATTAATGGTTAAAAAGCAAGGTTCACAGTATAGAGACTTCCGTGTGCAAAAGACCTGTCAGTAGTGCTGAACTAGGGGATTTCTACAACTTTTTATTTCCTTGAATTAGTGGTTCATCAGAGAAGGGACACTGGTTTTGCTCTGCTTTCAGAAAGCAACGAGTTGCACTGGCACAGAGGTTCATATCTGTCTCCTTGTTTCTAGCACCAGACAGAGGATTTAAAGATCAAATGTGATTCCACATAACTGGTTTTTTTCCTGTTATTCCACTTCTACGATTAGCAAATAAAGGGAATATGGAACTAAATGAACTGTATTTGGATGCTGGTACATATTTCAGCATTTTAAAAAAAAATACATCAAAACTCCCTCAAATTTGTTTGGATAAAACCGTTTTACAGAGACTGAATGTCAGTCAGAAGTAAAGAACAGTGGTGTAAAATTTCAGAGGCACACAGATATTCAGGGAAAAGGAACTGTGTCAGGCTTTGTTTTATTTAAAGTCTCTCTTGTATAGTTTTTTAGAGACAATAAATATTATGTTTGTGAAAGCTGCAAATTATACTAAATGTAGAGAAACTGCAAACACCAGTTAAAGCAGAATAAAGTCAAGTTTCTCCAAGAAATTGGAAAGATAGAGTGATAAAAATAAAAGAATGTCGCCATTTTCCCAAGAGACCCAAAGCTCCTTATGTGCCATACTTCTGTGGAGCAGTGTACCCAGGGTCACAGGCTTTCCTGGGCTACAAATGCGCTAACACAAAGAGCTGAGAAGCCACATCAATTGCTCTAGTCAAAGGTGGACTGATATCAGAGTTATTGGTAGGAAGAAGACATTTGACTTCTGTGGTTTTCAGATCCTGCTGTCAACAATTTTTTTCTCTTGGTGTACAATGAGACGGGGAGAGGAAGCTGGATGTTTCTCAAATGTTCATAATGAGCACAGAAGACTTTGTTGGTTCTTATTCACATTAATATGTAATCATTTGCTTTCCCCTAGCACCAATGTGCTTCTCAAGCATGGGGATGAATAAAAAGCCACGTGATTATACAGTCCAGCCAGAAGTCATTGGAGAAGGAAAAGAAAGAAAAAGGAAAAGAAAGAAAAAGGAAGAGAAAGAAAAAGTAAAAAAATCACCCTTGCCAGGCTACAGGGGCAGGGGGCTGCTGGGGATGGGAGCATTGAGGGGGCACCCGGGAGTGGCAAGGGAGGACTGTCCCACTGCTCCACCAGGGAGCAGGGCAGCTTGGGGGCAGCTGGGGCAGTCCCCACCCTGGGCAGATGGCACCATCCTGGAGATAGGGATGTGGGGAGCTGGGCTGGGAGATAGGCCTGTGGGTAGGGGTCAGAATCAGGGATGGTGAGGGGACCCAGGGTCAGACACAGCCCCAGGGCTGGAGCTTGATATCAATTCCTTGGAGAAAATTATATCAGAATCAAAACAGCTCGCACAGTTTTTGTCTTTCTCCTGCATTTGTTTATATGCTAATTCCTGTAATACTTCTGCTAAAAATACAACTTCGTTTTGATTGTTAATGCTTAAGGAGCATCACTAGAAATAAAGCTTGCAAAGGTGTTCATTGCATCCTGCAATGGTCCAATGAAGCCCCTCAGGCACAGCATCACAAGGTGCGGATGGGCTCCCAGTCAAGGTACGCACAAGTTTTCCAGCTACACACCAAGAATTGCCTAAATCCTGTGTTCCACTGCCCTCACCAGGAATGATTCAGACCTGCCCAACGTGCAGCCTGCACTTGCAGCCACCTTGCACCACCACCGGCCACCTGCTGCTGCCGGCGATGAAAGCTGCCCGTTCCTGCCGCAGGGCTGCATGGCCAGCAAGGTTGTAACACCTCCGTATGCAGTTCCGCATCTGTGGCTCCCGCCCTCCTGCCTGCTTTTCTCCTCATTTTTCTCTTCCCATTTTTACTTCCATTTCCACTGCTGCCATTTTTTGGTGCATGAGAAAGCCTGGGCAGTTCCTTCAGGAGACACGTTCTGACTGCTATGCGAATTTCACCAATACTTCACCTGGTTAATGCATGACCAGGAGTATCATTTTCCAAAGACTTCAATGACCTCAGAGTTTTCAGAAAAGTGACTTTGTGGCTTTTATCACTCAGGTCACCCTAGCAAAGAATTATTTCAGGAACTTTACTCATACTTTAGCAACTTGGTATGTTACAGAAGTTGTAAGTGCAAGAAATGGACTAACAATTCCTCCATTAAAAGTTGTCACCAGGCAAGACAGATGCACATGCATGCTCCATGAAGTACACATGTATTAATAGAGCTTTGCAGATGTTAAGACACAGTGTCATGGCCTTTTGTTCCAGAGGAAATGTCAGTTTAAGGATTTTTTGCCACAGATGTTGCGTCTTATTCTTCCCCCTGTGCTGCCCCTCAGCTACACTGACACAACAGTAAGGCTGTACAGAAAGCAGCACCTGGGTTAAAAGCAACTCTGTCAAAAAATAAAATCTTGCACATCTCAAAACCCCCTTAGCTCACTGACCAATTTAACATGCCTGCTCCAACAGGCTGAGCCTGGCTTTTCAGCTAGGAGGTGCTTCAGAGCAGCAGAAGGCCTCAGCCACTGCTGCGCCCAGGGAGAGGCTACCTGGAGCTCTGCTGCAGGATTATGCTAACCTAGGTTTCCACTCCAGGGGTGAAATTCATCTTCACAGAAAGGCTTCAGCACTGTTTTAGTCTTTCATTAGCTCTGAAAAAGTTAGGCATGAGTTTGTGTGACATTAAATTATTTTGTTACTGAAGAAATACATTCTGCTTTGCCCATGTTCTCCCATCAAGGATACATAAACAAACCTTGTTTCTGCTCTTACTTAGGTTTTTTTCCACTTATAAATGGAGAAATTAAAATGTCCACTAAGTGCCTTGTAATGCCTTGTCTCTTCTTCCCTCTCACCCCTCTACTACAACTATAGAGAGACTCGTATTAAGCAGCTAGGAAAACCCAAAATTTGGCATGGATTCTACAATGCCCACTGACTCCCTGACCAAAAGGCAAGGTTTCAGAAAAGAATCCTATTTCCTAAAAAGCCTTTAGTTCAGGCACACTCACTGAATGAGTCCTTCATGTACACTAGTAGTGTTCTTTCATGGAATGAAAACATTTAGTTGAGGAAAACACTGACAGCCGCTGACTTCATCAATACTTGCCATGATTTATCTCTGTTTTTTTCTTACAAAAATGTCTGTGCAGAGACTTCATTCAGTCTCCCATATTGTTTTCCATTTATTCCTTTCCCAAGGATGGCCTTTGTTGCTTCCCCCTGCTGGTAAAAAAAGAAAGAGAGGCTTCTTATTTATGTACATACATACATGCATCTTGTGCATATACGCACACACAAGAAATAGTAGCAGGGTGCTTTTACTTCTCTTTATTCACATGGAAACAGCCTGTTACACATGGTAAAACCTTCACAAGCCAACAGTTTTACTGCATTTCTGAGTCAGAAAAACTTGCAGCCCTGCAATTAACAGCAGGCCTAAAACTTGACAATAGAAATCATCCCTCAATTAAATTTTTTAGTATGACTAGCATACAAATTTAGGCAGTCTATTAGACTGTTGAGAGAGCTGCTCCTCATTCTTTGCAGATGGTGCCTGCAAATAATATCCAGATATGACAGCAGTGCACTCATTAGCAGTGTTAGCAAAATAAATATTTCCAATAACAAAAATACATCAACTGAAAAGGAAATATTGAATCAGAGCATCATACGATATAAACAGGCACAACTCTGCAGACAATTATTTTATTTTATTTAATAACCTATAAATGCATGTTATACATACAGGATGGAAAATGATAGGCTAGTCATTTGGAAATATTTGGTCTCATGCAATAAAAGGACATGCCACAGTGGGGTGACATAATTAACTGATGTGGAGCATGCAGTTCTTCAAAAAGAAGAGTGCTGAGCTGCTGTAAGCACTCTCCCTCACTCTTCCATTCTTTACTAGTAGCAGTGTAGACCCTTCAATAATGAAGAGATTTTTAATGTTATTCATTACCTATGCACTTCCTGACCAGGTTTTCTCTTAGCTTGGAACTTTGCACCATCTGGGTACTGAAACATGTTTTGAACACTGTCAAGGCAGGTATCTACAGCAGAAAAATTTTCTATACTCGATTTTCAGAAAAGCTCCATTGCCC
The DNA here is from genome assembly GCF_023638135.1 of Falco biarmicus. NCBI lineage: Eukaryota > Metazoa > Chordata > Aves > Falconiformes > Falconidae > Falco > Falco biarmicus. The sequence continues at coordinate 14,428,669 of NC_079311.1, forward strand.
TATGAACAAAGGTAAATGCATATTGGATTTCACCAGTTTTGTTTTAAGGACAATGTTATATCAAAACACCAAGAAACTGGATTACCGACTCAATTGGATTTAATAATTTAGGTCACAAACCCAACCAATTCTCTGTATAAAAAACCTATCCTCCCTCTTTCTTTTTGTAATATATTTAAAGCAACAGTTCAACACTTTTGTCTCCATAGACCTTTCTCAACTTTCTCAACTAGAATCCACTCTACCTGCTGCCAGTAAAACAGTTGTTGGCTGTGAACAACACAAATCCTTTCTGTTCTCAGTAACTGAGGGAATGGTTTGACTATTAAAACTAGGCTGTGCTTCACAAGCAGAGAAAGAAGAGAAAAAGGGTATGAAATGGACAGGGTCAGGGAAAGTGTCTGACAGGTAAGGTTGTTATTTGTACTTGTTTTCCTCCATATAAGCCTCAGGATTACCCAAAGTACTGGCTGTACTTTTAAACACAAAAGAGACATCTCTACTTTTCTGGGAAGGCATATAGGGTGGTCCAAGAGAGCAAAACACTGCTAGCAGAAACCTTCACAGGGAGAGTGAGCCACTACCTAAAAAAAGCAAGGAGGCATGATAAATGGGTGCAGGAAAAGTAAAAAAAGGAAAGCAAATGTGAACACAAGTGCAGAGACAACCATCCTGTGAAGGCACACAAGTTGTATCTTTATGAAAACCTCATTAGTATTCACTGTAACTGCACAACAGCTCTATCCTTGGAGGCAAGTCTGCAGGACCAAAATTAATGTGCTGAACCAGGAAGTTTTAAAGATTAACAGTATGTCCATAAGAGAGTGCCAGTTTTGTCCCATAGGTATGAAAAAAGTACCTCTACCACCACCAAAAAACAGACTGAGAGCAGAGCAAGACATCACACAAGGAGCAGTGAGGAGGATACCTGATGCCCATTTTGTTGGGAAAGTAATCAGATTGGAACCTTAAGCCTAACTCAGAGCAGCAGCTAAAAAAGTTAGTGAGTGTAACACTCACCATGACAATGCCTGAGTAGCTTTGTGGACTGAACTTCAAATCTCTACACCTCTGCTGCCCACCTCAGTGAAGAGCATGATTGCCCTGTTCCACAGGGCAGTTTGATAACATTCTCATTCATTCTAAATGAAGAGGCTGAAATTAGGTAGAGTGATTTTTCCACCATGAGCACCCACCCAAAAGTTAAGATCAAAGAGGTGCTAAAAAATTATGGGGAACCCACATCCAGGACAGCTGTAATTCAGAATGTGAGACACTGCTGCAGGAGGAGGTGCATCAGTAGTAAAATCAAGAAATTATCAAGGAGTGGAGAAAGATGTACTCTTTAGCTGGCATGAGTGTTAAATAATAATAAATAATAAAACAATCCTTCTAGTCCTGATGTCCCTCCCAGAGGGATGGGTATTGTCGTGAGGAAGGGGCTGGCAGGATCCCCATGTGCTTGGGCAGGAGCACCGTGAGCCACATCCCAGGCAGCAATGCTGGTGGGGCCAGGTGCAGCTCTGGGGAGAAGGTCCTGGCTCCTGGTGGGCAGCCAGCTGAGCAGGGCCAGAGAGTCTGGAGGTAAGGAAAAGCTTCCCTGCCTCCCCCTGCTGAGGACAGCTGACCAGTGCGGCCAGGATTCAGGGACATGGTGCCACCTCCCTCCTTGGAGGGCTTCCAGTCCCCACAGGGTAATGCCCAGAGCCCCGGTCTGACCCCGGAGTGGAGACTGCCTGAGGTCCCTGCTGGCCTGAATGATGATCCAACGTTCTCAATTCAAGGAGGACACCTGAATGCTGGAGAGGATTCCTGGAAGACCTAATTAAGGATGAATTGGGTAACTGGAAAAGCTGCAGTGCAGAGCAAGATTTTAAGGATCTCAATCTTTACCTCATTAGCAGCAGGTTAGTGCATGCATTGATCACTGTCCCTAAGTACCACTTAGGAAGCACAGACCTGGTAACAGAGGGCTTTTCAGCCTGCCAGAAGGTATAACAGGATCCAGCGACTGAGACAAAGAAAGTCTCGGAAAGAAAAAACATGGCAATTTTAAAAATGAACATAATTAAGTATTTAATTTGTGGAAATCTTCTAGTCTCAGCACAATGTAAGTAGGCTCAATTATAGCTGGCACTTGGCCCTTCTATTCTGGGAAACCTGAGTACTGAATAACATTTCTTTTTCAAAAAGGATCAACATAGGAGAGAGTTTTTTCTAACCAAACAAATGAAAGACACATATCAGCCACTGACTGAGAAGGTGTAAAGATAAAGTGTAGGAAGAGAGCCTGTGGAGGGAAAGAAACCTGAGCCCAAAGGAAACAAAGGTATGGAGTTGCACAGGTGACAACTATAAACTGACATTACAGGGAAGACAAAAAGAAGAGAGATTTGAACTAACTCAATTCATTCTGGCTTTCTTGTGATAGCTCTACAGGGTTAACAAGAACATATTTTGTCAGCAAATCAGGCCTGAGGTCTCTGACTTTGCAGCACATAACAAGGAGGAGATTTATGTGGGGCAGGAATCACCTTTCTGTGTTGAGAAGGTGTTATGCCACTTGTATTGCCTCTGGCCAGTACCATTAGGGGAGTACGATTTATGGTTGTTGTCAGGGTGTAAGAGCAGCATACCCGACTCTGGATGCACATGCAGAGCAGTCCTTCATCGTGTCCCAGACCTTAACCAATGTTGCACAGTGTGGAACTGTGCTTTGCAGTTCCATTACAACTGGATGAAAAGGTGAATCAGAAAGTTAGATAAATGAGACAGATAACAGCATGCACATGATTAATATTTATCTCTAAGTAGTACAAACGTAACAGAAGAGAGCAATAGTTAGCTGAAAATGCACTAGTAACACATGTAAGTGTAAAGCACAGGCGTTTGGGAGAAATGGCATAATTAACAAGGAATTTCAATACTTCCTGCAGGTCTGGTGCTGAGCTAGACTTAGAAGCAACAGTCAGCACCTGCCCTAATACCGTAGCAGCATTAAAAATATATTAAAAATAGCAAGTTTTCAGTGTGGTCAGGAGTGTACTTCCAGATCAAATCAGATTCTTTTAAAAGACATAGAAAATAATTAGCAAATTTTTCTCCTTGTGTTATAGTCTTGTGTTGGATGTTGCTTTAGTTACATTAGGGGGTGTTAGTAATGTGAGTGGAGAAGAGCTCTGACTAAGGAAACTGTAGAGCTGATAAAAAAAAAATTAATTCCTAGTAGGCATGGTTGCTGGTGTGAAAAAGTTTGAGGATGCCTTCTGGGCATTGAAAATGCCTTTCATTAACACTTAAGCAGTCAAGTGGCAAGATTCATTATATCTAAAAAGCCCAGTACATTTAATTCCCTCCTTTTCATTAGTGTTTCCTGTTTACTAAGTGCTGCATGGATACCTAGCGGGCCAGAGGCTGAGCTGTTGCAGATACCATACAGTACCATGTCAGTCACATACCGTGCTGTGCAGTCAGGGTGAGGTTCCTAACAGAGCACCGTGCGCCAAGAAGCCTGCTGTTTGAGCAACTCTTGAACTGCCACCATCTCCTCTACAGGCATTTCCTCCCAGCTGTCCCAATCATCTTCAATGGAAAACGGTGTTTTGACCAGCTAGGCTCTTCAGACCCAAAATACTGAAAGGAATCCATTCAAAGAAATGAGCAGAGCATCGGTACAATGAATGCAGTGACTTCTTCAGTGTAAATTATACGTGCAAGTTACAGTAGCCCCATAAATTTCACTCTGGCAGCATCATTCCAAGGCTACTCTATCATCCTGCTGTTGGAGTATGTGATCAGAAGGTCAGAAAAGCTGATTTTTAGTTTTTTCTGTTTATTTTCTTCTTTTCTAGTCTCTGTACCAATGACTCCATGTAAGGTTAGTAAAACGATACACCAAGCTAGAATTAGAAAATACTCCAAATAGCGCACACTTAAAGTACCAAACAATTTGTTTCCTAAGTGGGTAAAGTTCTGACAGCAAAGAATTCTTGCGAGAGCATGGTCTGTATTTATCCTGTTCTTGAATGATGAGTGCTTAGCAGAAGCCTGCTAAGATCAAGAACTTTATCCATTATTCAATACCAACAATCCTGCTTTTTGTAAAAGTACGAAACCTTGCCTATCAGCAGCGTTTCCTTTCTGCAAAGATGCTTTCTTTATAACTGGTGCTGCAGGGGTTTTTTTCTGCAAGTCAGTGAACAGCCCAAGTTTTGTTTAATTGCTGCATTTTTATTTTTATTCATTCTATGCATTTAAAAGGCTGCTGTGGCTGGAACGGAAAGGAGGTTGTTACACTGTCAAATATTTCTCCTGTAGGCTGACAAAAAGAAGCTGTTTCTTAGCCTGATGGCAATGAAAGACAGCAAATGAATCATTGCTTGAGGAAACCAATTTATTTAGTCACTGTGTGTCACTTATTTATTACTTACCAGCACATGCTGTTCGTTCAATTAAATATAAAAACCTGAAGTTCTCTTCCAGCCCGCCACCACCACAATTTTTAAAAACATACAACAAACAAGAAAAATTACATAAATCTGCAGTGCTAAAGCAGAATCCTTTGGGTTTATTGTGCTTCTCTTGTTTTAATTAAGCCTTGTTTATTAAACTTCTGCAGATAAGGTATGGGGATTATTAATCTTACTCATTAGCAAAAGATAAAAGTTACCAGGGAGAGAGGACATTATAAAAGCAGAGTTTAAAGTTCCCCACTGAGATACACATTAAAAAAAATGAAATGAAGTAGTGAGACCAAGTGTTGATTACAGTATTTTATCAATAAAAATACAAGGAGCTGCAAACAGCAAACATTTTTCTCCCTTTTACATTCAGAGGAATAAGGAATGAAAACTCCTACATGTACATCATTTATAACACTAGCAGTACATGTACACAGCATCTCACAATATAATCAGATGTACAAAGAACTCACACACATTCCAGTACTGTCTTTCTTACTGCATCCACGTCCTTTTTTTCAAGACATGTTATGCGCTGGTAACAGAATTCTTGTTCCTGAGACAATTCACTCTTCTTTGCTTAACAGTGCAATTAATATGGAAAGCCTTCCTTATAAACATAAAACATAAAATAACACAAACATAAAATCTACTGGTCCATAGATAATTTGGCATTTGGAGATTTTCTTAATATGTATAATTGCTAAAGTAACAACAAGTTACAGTTACTTTACCCAAGACCCTTTTCCAATGTTAAATGGATAGTCTGAATTGCAATTCTAACCAGAATTCAACTCTAATGTATCAACCGTGTCAAAACACCCCCCACTGATTCCTGACGTTGTAGTTTTCAACGATAAGCGTATATTACACCCCAACAGGTTTATGAGCTGCCATTCTCTGCTGACCACAGCTCTCACTTCAGTCAAGCTCACTCCCTTTGGCCTGTTGATATTTAGTGAACAATACTGGCAACATTCCTTCTTCTGCAGCAAGTGGAGGTAAAATCTGGGGCCCTGTAGCTCCCTGCTCTCTCCCTCTGTTGCTTATGGCTTGGCTTCCCGATACAAATTTCAGTGTTAATTTAGGGCTGTGGCAGTAAAGCGACACGCTTTCAAAGGTCCACTAAAAAGCAATTGAGTCATTCCTAGGTTTGACATGTCATACTTTTTGCAAGACAATAAAAATCTTTAGTAAAATTAATTTCTCCATTCTCACACAATCAATGTTTTCATTAAAACATCCCAATGGAGCAAAAGTGCAAGGAAGAGGATTCACCAGACTGGAATGACCCTAGCCTGCAAAGAGACATAGATGCCTGCAGAGACTCATTATTCTTGCTTCAGGACCAAGACTGACCCACTGGAGATTTAGCAAAACCATGATCTACCAATTCCTCTATCAGTTTATTTCAGCAAAGGAGTAATTTACTGATGATAAACATCATCATGCCAAAGACATAAACATACTCTTAAAATGACAAAAGCAGAGAAACTGTTGCATTGGTCTCTCCTGCAAAGCAGATACAACTATTGTCCTTTTGAAAAGAATATGCAGATTAGCTAATGAAAAAACTGATGAAGCTCTAGTGTTATGCGACCTAACACCAGTATTTGGCAAGAGACATATCTGAAGGGCTTAAATTCTGCCTAAATCCTGATATCGAACTCTCTCTACCATTGGATTCCAGCTCTTGAGAGGTGCCCACACAGTATGGAAGAGTAGGCTCAGGAATTTAAAGGGAACTTCCAACTGTCTAAATAGGGCCCAACTATGGTAGATGCTACCTGTTTTGCATTCCTGGGAATAATACTAATAGCTCTATGGCATTTTAGTACAAAGACCAATTCCATAAGAAACCTATTTCTTTAAACCACCCTTTTTTACATAGTTCAACAAGAAGGCAATCCATTAATAGAGTGGCTTAGATCCACTGAGTATGTAAAAGGCTTAGCAAAAAGCTAAGATGGAAAAGACGAAGATGGAAAAGACGAAGATGGAAAAGACGAAGATGGAAAAGACGAAGATGGAAAAGACGAAGATGGAAAAGACGAAGATGGAAAAGACGAAGATGGAAAAGACGAAGATGGAAAAGACGAAGATGGAAAAGACGAAGATGGAAAAGACGAAGATGGAAAAGACGAAGATGGAAAAGACGAAGATGGAAAAGACGAAGATGGAAAAGACGAAGATGGAAAAGACGAAGATGGAAAAGACGAAGATGGAAAAGACGAAGATGGAAAAGACGAAGATGGAAAAGACGAAGATGGAAAAGACGAAGATGGAAAAGACGAAGATGGAAAAGACGAAGATGGAAAAGACGAAGATGGAAAAGACGAAGATGGAAAAGACGAAGATGGAAAAGACGAAGATGGAAAAGACGAAGATGGAAAAGACGAAGATGGAAAAGACGAAGATGGAAAAGACGAAGATGGAAAAGACGAAGATGGAAAAGACGAAGATGGAAAAGACGAAGATGGAAAAGACGAAGATGGAAAAGACGAAGATGGAAAAGACATTGCCTGCCTTTACAATGGCAGGAGGTCCCTTCAGTTAATTTTCCAGTACTGCATCCACTGAAGTTTCAGCGTGCCTCTACGTTGATGCCCTGATGAGGCCTGATAAGCAAGCTGGAAAAGATATCAAACAATTAATCTTAATTTTTCTTGGAATACAGAGCAGACAGCTTCATAAAAAGATAATCTATGGACTGCCTTTATTTATAACAAAGCAATCCTACAGCCAAATGACCTGTACAGCCAAAGTAACAGGACACTGCAGCAGGAGCACTAGGATGTGCAGTGCATAGAAACTCCCCTTTAGGGAGAAAATGCTACAGCTGCTAAATCTTGATGAAGAACAACCTACCTGTCCCCAGGTGCAGCAAACTGGGTTATGTATCATCAGCCTGAAGTGTCACATTAGAACTGAATTAACCAGGGTCCTGGTCTCAGCCTTCCCACTCATCTCAAGACAACGAGAGCACTGCTTCATCCTTACACTTCAACATTTCATCTAAGTATACATATAACAAAATTTCCTTGCTCCTACCTTGTATTTGACTAAATTGCAAGTCATTCCCCTTTACTATTCTGTTCCCATCACCTTTTCTTGTAGGGAAAAGTAATGCTTACAACTTGTTCATACAGCTTGTGTTCTTAGTATACAAGGGTTTGAAGCAGACGGTAGAGCAAGACAGCCCCCTAGTGTGGATGCAATTCAAAAGTTTAATTTCCATACAATTATGGAAATTTACTTTAACCAGACTACACATGGTAACAATTACAGTCAGCTTGCTTAAAAAAACATACCAATAATCAGATGTAGATTGGCAACTTTAACAGCTAGTTTACATTTGGATCAGTTCAGCTACCATTTTTGAGTGAAGATCTACATCACTTCAACTACATGGAATAAAATTGCGGACCTTCATTCTGCTGCCTCGTATCTCAAGGACAGGAATAACCTGGGATATCACTTGTGCAAGATAATCCAGCACCATTTTCAGCAGCTGGATTTTCACTGCTCATTCTATTGGGCCAACGCAGCAAATTCAATGAGGATGCTGATCCAGGTTAGAAGGAACAAATGGAGAGGACTCTCTGCTCCCATGAGCTTCCTGACATGGTTCTCTACATACCCACATAAACACTAGCTGCACAAGAGTGGTACAGGAAGGAAGAGACAAGGAGGCAGCCTGGGAACAAATAACCTAACTGGTCCGTCACCAGTATTCATGTTCAGCTTGAATGCCTTTGCCAGTACTGTATTTCTCCCTGTCTTTACAGGCAAGTTTCAACATGTTTAGACTAAACAAGCTTTTGTAGTCATGTCTCTTGTCATGCATTCCTCTCTCTGGTGACCTTAGAAGATTTTGTCTCATTTGTTCTGCTCTCAATAGATACATCTTTGATACAGACACAAAGTATTGCAGGGAAGTAAAGCTGAGGTTTTGTAAGTAAAGTAAGATTGGAAGATGGGATGCAAGATCATAGATTTGACAATTCACAGTGTAAGACACTCATCTAAAACAACTTTGCAGAACCATTAGATACAAAAGATGAAAATTCAGGTTTGGGTCCGACAATAACCAAGACAGATCCCATGGAAAAAGATTACATTTTCCCCACGTGCTTAAGAAAGGGATGGTGTACTGAATTTTGTTATTGTTGTTGCTGTTGTAATGGAGGTGATTACTTGTGCTCTACAATGTAACTACTATGCACTATTTACATTCACGCTTTTGGGGCCTGACTAATGAGTCAGTTTCATTAACTGGTATGTGGCTAAACCTTCTTACAAGCTTCAGGTTCTTCTTCAGCTTTTATGTATTCTGTTTACAGATTTTAATATTAATGCCAAGAAAGGCCCACGACACATGAGACTTGACAAAAAAAAATCCAGTATTTTAACATTTGAATTTGGCCATAAATAAGGTGAAGAAGCGTTTTTTTCTCTATATATATTGCAGAGTGACTTAGCAATAAACATGAAGCTTTACAGTACTTGGACTAAATTGCAGGACTTCATGACCTGTTTTTAACTTGGTGTCTATGCTCCTAAATTTCCTTAAGTTTCCTGCATCAATTAACCACCTCATCTCCCTTCCTGACTAAAAGGCCTATTTAACAATTAATCTTCAATTATATTCTGTGAAAAGGGCATGTTTACCAGCATCAATGATCTCATAAAGCTAAATCAGAGCTTATAATTTTGAGATGGGCATTGTAAAATGCCATATAACAACTTACTATGCATTCATGTGTACAAAACATTTTCACTTGCTTTTTTTTAGAAAACCCTTGATGTGCTTTATCCACAGATGAAAAAAAAAAAGCAGTTATAACAACTAACTGCTTTTGTAGACTAATATTTAAAAAAATAATAGTAATAAGCAAGAAACCATTTATGATCCTTAAAGTTCTGACCATGTAAGGAATCTGACCGTGTAAGGTGAAGAGACATTTTGTCCCACTACAGCGTTCACCCATGGTGGCTGCTGTTTGCAAAGCCATGCTCCCTCAAATACACACAACTGCAGGAACATGCTATCCAGCTGCCTTGCTTGGTGAGATCCAAAATGCAGTGCCACACTGCTCAAGTTTAATGTGGCATTTCAACAGCATCCGGTTAGAACAGCAGCATTATAAATCATCTACACAGATGATTTGATTCCCTACATGCTATGTTTGTATCTTACTTGGAAATGACCTGAAGTCTGTGGTCAAAACTTTCATTCACTGCAAGTGATAATTACAATAATTTTAAACAGCAAAGCACATGTTTTATAACATAGCTTAAAAAAGAAGTGACTCAAGGCACTAACGTTTGAGATACTCAGGCAAAACGTTTTTGAGAGCAAATACTGTAATGGAAAAACGTTACAAACAGAACTAATTCTTTTCTAAGGAAATGCCTGTGATTCGCCTCTCAAAAGTGGCATCGTGAAGTCTAATTATGATTCTCTATGAAATCACCATAAAAATAACATCAAAGCCTCTAAACAGAAATAATAGATAGTTTGGGCTCTCTGGGGAGTCACGCCTTTTTACTTACCTAATGCAAACACAATCAACTCTCCTCCTCAAAAAAGCACTGTGCTTTATCTGTGACAGCCAAAATTCATTAGAAAATGTTCCTGCTGCAGTCCGGAATATAATCACAATCTTTTTCCTCATGCTGACCAACACTCTGTGTATAATATTTCCTCCCAACGAAGTGGTTGATCAAAACCCAGTAAAATTATTTTGTTTCATAAATAATTCATGACTGCATTTTACACACAAATTGCCTCTTCCTCCATGTGAAATATTAAATTTATTTTGCAAGAAAAAAATCAAAGGAATATTTAAAAGTGAACAACAAAAGAGTTGTATAATAAACACTTCAAATACACTCAATTTTTTAAACTGTGCAGTGATATAAATCAATGCAGGAACCCAGACAATTTAGCTGATTTGCTTTAACCTAAGCAGCAATAGTACAATATCCTAAAAATGAAATAGCACTTGTGTAATCAAAGTCTCTCCTATGCTATATATATATAAAAAATATTTTTGTAAACAGCTTTTTTTCTTCTCCTCTTTTAATCTCAAATTTAATTAGGCTGCAATTACAAATCTTTAGTCCTATGCATAGTAAATCTGTTGCATCTTTGTCACACTACATATTAAAGTTAGCATATGCAACTTCTTGATACAGACCATGAAATAATAACCTTTGACAGTTCAACACACTACAAAATGAACTTTTAAAGGTGACCTGGAAAGCCAATAGGAAAATTAAGCTCAGTGTAGAAACCAATGCCGTAAACCTCCAGCAAGGAGTCAGTAGAAAAGAATTACATTCTAGTTTATCCTGACGTCTAGCAGGATTTCCTTGTTGTCAAACAAGCCCAAATGTATCACTCTGCAACATCGCTGAGTAAACTTTGTACATCTGACTGTATCAGTTCTTCTGGTGGCACAGGAAACGTATTTCTGAATTAAATCTGATTTACGTTCAGTGTTCCTAAGACATCTTAAGTTATTTCCTATATCAAGGCATGGCTTCTGCATGAATTAACCTTTCACTGTTCAGTAGTTGGCATAAATATATGGGATCCACGCAGGAGTATGCAGCCAGCAAGGAATCACCACTGTGGGTGATAAAACCTCAGGTGTTGAGAGTTCCAGTAAAAAAGGAAAGATACAGGCCTATAAACATTTCTCTTAACAGTCAATTGTTACTGTATTGTACATTTTTCTTCAATGTAAAGGACTGATTTTTGTTTATTCATATTGCTTGGGATTTTACAAGCCTCATTAACAATATGGCAATTGTAGAACTTGCAAATGAACCTTGATATGAAAGAGAGGCAAACAATAACGAACAAGTTTTCCTACTAGTTGACATACACAGGGTTGCACAGTAGGACTAGGAAGTAAATGCCCTTTGCAGGTGAGCTTTTTCATTTCCACAACAGGCAAAGTTGAGGTATTCAGTGCCTTAAGGATCTAAGTATAGCAGCAGCAAAACTTGTTTTTGCAGTCTAACGTAATTCCACTAGCGTATAACTACAAATAACAAGACAGCACATCTAGGTTTTGCCAGCAGTCTTTGTCTCATTACCTGCTTCTATTTCTCTGTACTCAAATCACCAGTTTACCAAACAGCTAAATGAAATTAATGAAGATAACACACATATTCTGAGACAGTTACCTTTTGATTGGATATATACACACTAACTTAGATCCTCCATTTGCTAAAAAATAATACAAAAATGTTGTTGCCATGGATAACTGATTAACAGTCAGGTGAAATTTACTCGGGTCACTGCCATCATTTAGTGAACGCACACCGTAAATTTTCTCACCTGTATTTACGGAAGGTTTTAGTTTATAATCAAATTCATAATGCACTATTTTGCAATCATTTTACTCACAATCCTCTTTAATCTAGAAGAAATCAATCATACCTCAAGAACTATGTAAGAAGCTTGCCACTAAAGATGATACACTTGACTATCAATAAAGAGAAGAAAAAAGGGTAGAAAAGGGGTTAAAGGAAAGGGGGATAAGAGAAAGGGAAAAAAGGGAACAAGAAAAAGAAAATTATAAATCTCAGGGCTGTTTTTTTACATCACCAGCTTTCATCAGAGCCTTAATAGCTCTGGCCCTCATCTCAAGCTCCAGAAGCTCCAGCTGCTGTGCTGATGGCTGAACATCTTCTGATGAAGGAACAGCTAAGGTTGCTGCTTTAGGCTCCTTTGGGCTGGACTCTGCCAACCCCAGTATCTCATTCACACTTTTCTCAATGTCCTTCTGAAGGTCATCTATCTGACTGGCTCCACTTTTGACAGCGTTTTCTTGCACATCTGGGCCATCTTCTTCATTGCATGGGCCTTCTATGTCACTATCATATGCATCTGCATTTATGCTCAGGACATCACTGTCTTCTCCCTTGCCTGTAACACAAATGTAACAATCATATAGTTGCCTAACAGTACCATTTTTTCTTTCAACTTGCAAAATTACTTCTGTTTAAAGTGCTTCTGTGCAGATTAAGAGAGTGGCAAAAAGATCTAAGAATTTAAGACAATTAATTCCTCTTCTTTTTCTCCTCCAGCTTTTAAGGCTGATCTAATTTAGACAAGTATTAATGCATTTTTATGCCAATTTAGAAGAACATGCAGAATAGCAAAGCAGCAGCACCAGGAAAATGTATCCCATACTATGAAGTTACATGATCTGTTTTCCTAATTAAAATGTCATATGGTTTTATATCACAAGGAAGCCTCTCTGCAGTGATCAATTACTGTTTTTTATCTTTAAAGTAAACTTTTAAAACTCAGTTTTAAAAATGACACCTCAAAACTATTTTATGTATTTTAAAAGGAATGGGACACTATAGTCAGGTACAGTACTAAAAATTAATAGAAGCGCCACTTACAGTGCAACTATTGAGAATTATTCAGAAGCATTTCAGATGTATTTAACTCAGTAAAAACATGGGGAAAATTAATACATTGGTTTTTAATGCTAGCTGAAAGTTGGAATTTATTTTAAAAAAATTGGAAGAGCCAGGACAATAAAATAAAAGCAAAACTCCAACAGAACTTGAGTAACTGCTCTCACAATTTGGTTACAGACTGTTGCTTTTTACACATTGGCCTTAGAAATTATTAGTCCTTCATCAACCGTGGTATCTGCGTAAACTTACAGTAGGAGTGGTTCCTGCTTAAAATGCATAATTTATAGCCAGATGATCGTAATTACTGATTCTAAAGGTTTTATAATTACTTTTGGTAGTACCGCTATCCAAAGGTATGGCTGTGTTCCCTCTTAATAATGAAGGGTTAGAGCTAAAGATCTGTGGTTTTTAAAAACATACAATTTCTTACCATGATGATTCAAATAAGGCTTACATTCCTATGCAAGCTCCTTTAGTCTATAATGATTCTCTATATATCAAAAATATACTTTTTAATATTCAGACAGTATTGCAAGGCTGTTTAATTTTTTTTTCTAATTATCTTTTAAAAATATGGGAAAGCATGAAGACAAAGGAGCCAAACTCTTTTCAGTACTGCTCACTGACAGGACTAGTGGCAATGGGCAAAAACTGAAACACAGGAAATTCCATGTAAACTCAAGTAAAACCTTTTTACTGTGGGGGTGGGCCAAACACTGGAGCACGTTTCCCAGAGAGGCCACAGAGTGCCAACCTCGCACATATTTAGAACTCGACAGCATGTGGTACTGAGCCACCTGCTCTAGCTGACCGGCTTGAGCACAGGCATTGGGTTCGATGTCCTTCTAACATAGACTCACCGAACTGTTATTGCCAGTTTCACCCATCCATATCTCACATGTCCAGGGCTAGACATACTGATGTGCAAGGATTGCCCATCAACAACAAAATCACTGGAAACCCAAGGAAGTACTTCCACTGTGAATTGCTCTTTTTTTACTATCAGGCAATCAGAACCTTACTGATGTTCAAAATATATTAAAAAACCCCCACTGATAATGCAGTCTAACACATCAAGGACCTATGACTTTAAGACCTTTAACCAATTACCTTCCAATCACTGTATTTTTTGCTTGAGATGCTCACATGTAATGTCTTACTGTTGGAAAACCTTGGATATTTCTTTTAATAATTCTTCTCAGTAAGAATTTTCCTTTGAGATGGGTTTTGTATCCAATACAAACAATTCTCTCCCCTTTCACAAAGGGTAAAACATCTTTGAAATGACATTTTTTAGAAATCAGAAATCTCTGGTTTATGCTATTAATGTTTCAATTTCTTTTATTATACAGGAAATATTTAAAAATTCAACAAAAAGAATGTGACTTTTCTTGAAAACACAAGTGAAAAGTGAAAAAACTCTCCATCCACAGAGTGATTTTGCAGGACAAGAGTTCAAGTACTGTGAGCCTGATGAATAGAGACAGTTAGAACTTGTAGGGCACAAGCCCTGGGAACAAAGGAGCAAGCTAACTGCAGACTCTTGAGCCATTGCAGTTGAGATGGCAACCAGATGGACAAAGAGGAACAAGTAGCCAGATAAGGGAACGGATAGTGCCGATAAGGAATTAAGAAAGTCATGTAGGAAGAAACCCCCTAATCTTAGAATAGAAATTGTTGCTATGACAAGGTAAACTAATCAGTTCCTATTGCTTTAACGGTGTGCCTTAAATGTCAACCAATCAGTGTTTTTTACGCTTAAGATTTAACCAATCAGTGTGTAATATGTAGAAGATAGAAATGTATATAATTGTAAGAAAATCACTAATAAACGGACAACTTGCTTGCATCAAGCTGCGTCCCGTCTCTTCATTTGCCGCATGATTTGTATTTCCTTCTTGAGTTTTTGCGCAAACCCATCATGCTAGGTGAATATTCTGTACAAAGATTAGTAAAGCAATCACTTTTCCTCTTAAATGAAAAACAAACACATCTTCGGAAAATACTAATTTTTTTTTTTTACATATTTTAAAACACTTTTTGGAACATGTATGCATTTGGTTTTGATTCATGAGCAGCGCAGAAAAACTTGGGAAATATCCGTTTTCCTTGGGGTTTACAACATTCCTGTTACCCTGAGGGTATGAAAAAAAAAAAAGCTATAAATACACTTTCTCTACAGAAGGGAGGGAGGAAATATTTTCCATTAAAAAACATTTCAAATTGGTTTTATAAACAATAGTAACATTTAAACACATAACTTTAAGGGTTTTATTGATTCAGGATTTTTTACTATATATACTTCAAAAAAGATATTCAGATATTCACTCCTGATACAGCCTGTGATTTGTCATAGCACTTAATTCCCAGTTTAGGAATACTGCACATTACCCTGACTGAGAATGCACACCCGATTTAGGATCTTAAAGAGTTTTCAATCCACTACCTCATAACACTGGTTTACCAGCTTGCAAAAACTGGCCATCATACTGGTAAATACAGCATATATGGGAACATATACAGCTAACATATATGGCACGTCCAACGTATCAATCAAAGCTGACAAGAAAGCAAATTCAACTCTGGAAAATGTATGATAAGCCATACAGATGAAGTTTACAGAGGCCTTTTGGTCTTTGTTTTTTGTAAGATAAATCACAATTTTTAAGCAATAAAAACTGAAAGCCTAAAATATAAATGATTCTGAAGCTATAAAAAAATTCTTTTCACAGCAGCACTTATAACAGATGAACACACCAGGGCTTTCTTCAATCCAAAGTAGTTTTGCCCTGTTCTTACTGTGACAGTAACTTCAAGATTAATACTCAAGTTTCAGATGGAGTTTCACCTATTTCCCATACTATCAACTCAACTTTGAATACTATCTTTTCAACTTCACATTGCAAGACACAAATTATGTGAAAGAACAAAAGAAATGGAAATTCTTCTGTCTTGCTGCATGGCATCAGTCAGCATTTACCTAACACCTGCTCAACCAAGCAGCATTTCCACAGAACAGAAAAAATAGGTGCATCAATGGACTGTGGTTCAAAGCCTGAAAGTTAACTTCCGAGCATACTCATCCTAATTCACTGCCAAAGAAAAACTGCTAGTGCAGAGCAACGCTTGCACAGCCTAAGGGCTTTCTCTGTTTCTCACTCCATAAGGAATAGGTTGGAGGTGGGCAATATGTTGGGAGGGATACACAGCCAGGACAGCTAAGCCCCATTGACCAAAGGGATATTCTATACCATATGACATTGTGCTCAGCAATAAAAGCTTGAGCAAAGAAGGAGGAAACGGGGATGCTCACGGTTATGGCATCTGTCTTCCCAAGTAACTGTTATGTGTGCTGAGAATTTGCTTTCTAGGAATGGGCAAAAAATCTGGCTGCCAACGGAAAGTAGTGACTAAATCACTATTTTGCTTTGTTTCAGTGCATAGCTTTTACTTCTCTTGCTGAAGTCTCTTTATCTTGACTTGTAAGGTTTTCTTGCTTTTGTTCTGATGGTCTACCCCACCCCACTGAAGGAGAAGTAACTGAGCAACAGGTGGGTGCATACTGCTGGTTGGTGTCAACTCACCATAGGACTCCTTTTGGTATTGGTAACAAATTAAGCAAAAACAAAATACTAACATTCATTTATCTCTGTCCTAGACTTAGTATGAACTAGGAAGCTAAGCAAAGCTGCCTCGAGTTCCACTCAGAATCTGAAGCCTCCAAAAATGTCTAAACAGTGTTTATACAAGCTCACTGGCCTCCAGATGTTTAATTAGCTGATGGGCTTTATTTTCCTCTTTTGCAGTTGTAATTTTATCCAGTAATAATAAAGACCATGGTTGGCATTTCTCATGATTTTTCTCATTTTGATTACTTCTTCCTTCATCTACAGATGCAAAATTCATTTTAGTACACTTAATTCCATTTTTCAATTTTAGCCACTTTTGCTTACCCTCTCATTCCTTTTTGTTTTGTTTTGTTGGTTTTTTTTTCCCATAGCATCACAGGCTGCACCTCAGCAGAATGATTAGAGTCATATTTTTGAATTTATATTGATATTCTCAAAAGCTCTTTAAAACTAACATCTTGAGTGCAGCCACTGTTATAGCCCAAAGTCATCATGATACGCCAGTTGATTAAGTCATAAAAAACAAGAATGAAGCAATCACCTGCAACAGTCATCAATTCCCTTTGATAATACAGAAGTGGAAAAGAAGTGCAGAAAGTCTGTCAGTTCTAAGGTCACTCCATACAGTACAAGCAACATTTAAAACATTCCTCACAAAGCCATAGCAACCTGCTACTAAAAGATCTGTTCCTTTTATTGTGACTCTTTCCTTCTCTGTTTAATTCCCCTAATTACTTCAGAAAGAAACATGTTCCACAAAGCTATTCTAAGAGCTATCTTGTAGACAACATTCTGAATGGTGACATAGGAGGTGCAAGAAGCAAATAATGTTAGATCTTTGCAGAAGATATATAGTTTATAAGAATTTGCAACATTCTTTGATTGGAAAAGCTATTTCTGATGTTACTGCATACAGTTAGTCCAAATGAAAATAAACAGACAGAGAGAAACACCTACAATTCTAGTGTTTCATGCATAAAATAATACTGGCAGTTGTTATATGGCGCTGATTTAATGATTGGAATAAAACAAATACTGCTGCAGGTTTAAGAAAACGGTTTCTTTACACAGCAGGTACTCAAATGTGTACTTCCCCTGCTTTTGCATTTTTTATTCTGCCAATCACTGTAGTACCTGAATGTCTCACCCACTATGTTTTTGCATTGAAAAAGAGAAAATATACAAGACAAAACATTTTTTCTCAGAGCTTCAAATATTTTGAGTGTGTACTTGCACTGGCACTGACTTCCAAGTAAAATATGCCAGTTTTCAGGCATGGTGGGTGTTAAGCACTGTTCTGTTAGATAGACCTCAGCTCTGCACAATCAAACAAAGCAAGGTAATCATATATCAAGACTGAAGAAAATGATTACACACAGTCCTTTGGCAAACGATTATAACGGATTTCTAGAAATGTCAAAACAGAGTACTGTAGACACCTATGATCATATCAACAGAAAGTAAAACTGCCTCTCAAAGAATTCAGCAAATGGTAATAGCAGTATTAGCAATCACCAATATACCAAGAAATTGAAATGACTGAAGTTCATCCTCAGCTGAAAAACTAGATACAAAGAGCCAAATGAGCCTTGCAAGAGCTTCAGTTATGTTCCAGAACTTAAACTAGCAAACTTCAAAGAGCTGCAGATTGCTTTTAGTTACAAAACACTCTCTCACAGAATTAAGCAGCCAAAGTTCCTGCAATTTCTTCTTCAATGTTCCTCTCCCCTTTTCTGGAATTGGGCCCAAGGGATAGGTTGTAGCCCTATGCCAGCTGATTTCTAAAAGGATGTTTCTCTGTGATTGCAGCTACTGTTCAAAAGAGAGCTATCAGTTATCTGGAATTAGTCACCGCCCAACATCAAGAAAGAAAAATTTCAGCTTTCTCCACTACATACCTTGTTTTGAATCATGACCTTCCAGCTTGTCTTCTCTGAGAGAAGAAGTAGAGTCTACACTGTTGTCCTGTCTGGAAATGAATAAGAAGACATTATAATCTACATCTTTTACAATTTAAGAGAGCTTTCCTAAGAAAGGCTTACTTTAACTAAAGAAATTATGTGGTGGTAGGCCAACAGGCAAGCTACAGTACGAATAAAGGCAAAAAGAACATACAGAGTCTTATGTAAGCACTTGAGAACACACTACTTTGCCTAGCAATACACAAGGATAATTATTTCTACTATACTCTAAACTTTCAGATAATCCCTACAGGTAGCCCCTCCCTAATACTAGGAACTTTTCTCTAGAACTCTAGTAAGTTATCACACAGTTAAGTGATTTGAAAAAGTATCATTTCAGTTGCATTCAAATACTATTTACTGATTTCTTTTGAAACTAACAAGCTGTTTTCATGAAGTTACCACCAACATCCACCCCTCTTACATGCCAGTCTCACAGTTTCACAAAGGGACACTTTTTAAAATGAAACACAACTCAACTGTTAAATTGTATTCAGTATCTGCATTTCTCTGTTTTTTCTATTTAAAGATTTCTACCCTTATCCTGTAAGGTTTCAACTGATTTATACAAGCAATAAAGAAGAGATACTTTTGTGAAATGTTCACGTCCTTCACATATTTCACACATACTGGTTATACGAACTGTGAAAAATACTGTGAAATACACAGGAAGAAGGAAGGCAGAAGGACCCAGAATCACAGGAAGAGTTCAACTGCCATGGTTAGTGAGCATTTCAACAGCAGAATTGACCATTTCCTACCCTGCATGCCAGCATGGCACTGGTTTCATACATATTAAAATGGGATCAATGCAACTACCCTGCCTGTTGGAGCTAAACAGCACTATAAAAAGGACAGCAGTATTCTGGTATCACTGATGTAAATATAATGACTTTAATTACTTGTTTTTCAGTAATAGCCTGAAGGCTTTTCCTAAAATTAAGTACAGATCTATCTTCCACATGCTTTCAAAGATTATTTTTTTTCAGGTGTCCAATGGCTATGTCAGGAGGGAGCACATCATAATACTTGTAGCCATCTTGGGTCTGAAAGACAAAGTTGTTTTGATTGCTATTTCCTTTTCTGCAGGAGCAAAGGTTACAAATCAGTAATTCTTCTGTTTCTCTCACTTTTTGTGGGCATTGTAACAAATGTGTATGGTAGCATGTGATAATTAAGAACACGTAGCTGTTTTCATATGCACACAGAACCTAAAAGATATTTAAATGTTCTGCACCTTAAGTAAGGAAATAGAAAGGTACTGTCCAATGCAATTATAATAAACTGGGAAGAGACTATTTACTATGATGCATTTTTCTAAGAACTCAGGGGTATGTATGCTCTCACTTTGCTTGTCAACTCAAGAAGTATTCTCCCAATCTTTTAATTTCTGATGGACTTTTATTCCCAGGCAGGGCTGAAAAACAAGGGAAAGACAGAAACTAGGCATTCAGATAGCTATGCTGAGTGGGAAGTTCTGTATATATGGCTAACCCCTTCAGAAAATTATTTAAACTTTGCCTCTCCATCAACAGAGTTTGCTTATTTATTTTCTATTTCAGTCATCAGTCTTGTACTACAAAGGCCAGAGGTGTTGCAAGATGGATTACAGTCCTCACCTGTTAGATGTAAAATAAGCCCAGGAATTCAACAAATAAAATTAGGTCTGCTGTATGTGGTGGTTTAGACGTGTTAACCAGTCTCAATCTTCCTGCTGTCATGGGGGAGAAAAGAACAGCAGACAACAGAACATTACCATGTTCAATTTGTAAGTGGATAGAGCAGAGGAAATTGAGGAAATGTTTTGCACTCCTACACACACCTATATAGTCAGAGTTAGCTGAGAGCCACCCCAGTTACCACTCCCATGAGCCTACACAGCGCAGCCCAGGGGAAACATCCTCTCAGCACTCTCAGTGCCAAGCTCCAGGACACAGCTTAGGACCAAATGCTAACTGGTCCTCTATTCTGAGACAGTGCTAGACTCCTGGGTAGCAGCATTTTCCCACCCACCTCCATTACTGGGTGGAGTTAGTCCAGATGCCAGAACAGACCACCAGCTAAATCTGTCCACGATGCTGCCACCGCACACCTTCCCTGAAATTTGAGGTTTTCCTCTCCTGTCACTTGCCAAGGCTTATCACACTCAGTTCTCCATTGTGCTGCCCTGTCTATAGGTTATGCATTCAATATGTTATAAGCATTTAAGAACAAAGACCCAGTGAGAAGAGAAAAATGGCAAGCAGAGGAATCCTAGTAACTTCATCAGTGCAGAGCGATCACCCTGCCTGAGTTGCTCCTACATTTGTGAAAGGAAAGCCATCAACCCATTTTCTGGGAATGAGATCTAGTAAAAGCAGTCAGCTTATAAGATGAAGGGTATTACTGTCTACATGAGCAAGGGGATCTGTAGAGGAGGCTGGGGAAGACCATTTCAAGACCGCCTAAAACATACTAGCAGATGCTTTTAGGCTGAGCACAGGAATGTGTAAGGCAGCATGGGATTTTACAGGAAGAACCAAATGTGGGAAAAGGGAGAGACCAAGGCAGACCGAGAAAGAACAAGCATGGAAAAAAAAGAAAAAAAAAGTAGATAAAGGCCAGCATAAACAGGTTGCTGGTCCGTACAGTTGTCTGGCCAGGCCCTGGACCTGATCACCACAGCCCATCCTGCCTTCTTACTGAACGCAATTGCTATACTAACTATTTTTCCAAATGAAAGGACACCAATTTCTGTATATATGCACGTGTGCGTGTGTGTCTAAGTGCCAGCAACTGCAAAGGGGACCATAGGTCATAGGGAACCGCAGGACTGTGCTGCCAGAAAGTAGACAGAATAAAAAATGTGCATACTTCCTCAGGAAATTTCAATGTCATGCACCACTGTGTAAGCAGATGCTTGTAGTTCACCAGCAAACCTCAGGCTAGTCAGCAAATAACATGGGAGGTCTGGGAGTCAGGCACCATACAGACTGCAAGAGCACAGGCCAAATTCCTGAAAGAGACCAGGGTCTACAAGTAGGCAAACAGAGGGACCATGGCTCCGCCAGATACCCAAGAGATCAACAGTCTGAGTGTCAGCTACTGGGGAGGATCAGAGATCTGCACCAGCTGTCAGAGAAGCCCATAGCCGCAAGGAGGTCTGACCAGCAAATTGGAGCAGGGATGCAAACCCTGCAGGCTTCTATATCCAAGTATGTATGCATGTGTGTATGTCCAAGTACCAGCAACTGGGGTAAGCAGCAGATCTGGGACCAGCTACTGGTCAACAGATCTGGAATAATCCACTTTGTATTTTTTTTTTTTAAAGCAACTCCTAACAATTTGTTACACTTAGCTACTCAACTCTTGACCAAATAAAGTTGTGATATACCCTGCTCACCACTAAGAGCAAAAGCTGCTTAGGCTGCCCCTGCCCCATCCTCCCTCACACATGCTTCATCATTTTGAATTGTGTACTCATCTCTGCACTGGACAGCAATGTGTCATTTGGGGAAAGCCTGATGTTGCACTAATAATATCCAGGCAAGAAATGTCACATCTCTGGTATCACTGTGAGCTCCAACATCAAATTTCACTACAGAATTATAATCACCCCTTTGACAGAAAACTCAAGAGTGACCTCTATGGTTCAAACACTGGCTGTGAAATTACCTACAGCTATTTTAATAGTTATGTAAAAAGAAATTACCAACTGAAAAAAAAACCCACCACACATCAAAACTTGTTGTAAAGTTTCCTTCCCTTGCCTTGACACTAGCACTGATTACAGCAAAACCACATTCCTTTAAAGACTACCTACTCTCAGCATAAGACTTTTTAGAACCCAGAAGTATTTTTACAGTACGTTTTACTCTTTCAGCATTGATAGGATTGGACTGTACTGCGGGTCAAGCTTCACTATTTCATTTCATAGTGGGCATTTTACACCATCTTGTGGCCAAGCAGAAGCAGTTCACAATTCACTTTTGCTCTCGACTTGTTAATCTTAATTTGTTTGTTAGTAAGAAATACTTGTTTCCTAATTATCTATACTGTGATATAGATTTAAGAAAGAGTAGCACAACATCAGGTCTCCAAACAATGGGAGCAGAAGATAGGCTAATCTAAAATTATGGCACAGCATACAAATTTAACACCCTCTTCTTTCATGCCATGCTAGTTAAGTGACCACAGTCATTTGGAGCTTTTTATCAGTCTTTGAAGATAATTCTCCCTCAGGATGACAGTTAAGTTCAAAATCACTATTCCAAGGGATAAACTCTGCATTATTTTTTTTTTAATTAAAACAACATTTGCACAGTATGTTCTTATCAACAGAAAGAAGCCAACTATTACAGTGTGTTGGTGACAAATGCTGTAAATTTTAATTTTCCTTATGCTAGCTTTTCATGTTGGCATTCTCCACGCTAGTGCAATGCTTACCTGAGCTAATGCACATGGATTCTGCACAGAACCTATTACTTTCAGGAATCTGCACAGCTGTCAAAGAAACCTGAGCTTGAGGGTGCTTTGGTGCCACAGCTCCAGCAGATTATGCTGAGTGAGATAAAACAGCAGCACAGGTTAGGAAAAGGGGTACTGGTTAGAGGAGTGGACAGTTAAGACAACAGCACCGCAATAGTAGTGGTTGGGATTCCAAGCTTCAGTCATAACTGGGGTTGGAGACCAAAAGAAGTTCTGTGACAGAAAAATGTATCTTAACATACTAGACTAGAAGATAGTCTGACAACATGAGACAGTCATGCTCAGTTTCCTTACAGAGCTTTTAACTGTCGTTAAGAAACATCCTTCTAAATGATATGGAGAAACAGTGTGAAATATGGACAACGGACATCGATCGTGATTGTATGTGTCTGCTCAAGGAATGTGGGTATGGTGACTGGTCATGGGTGTGGTGTCTGGTCACATAGCCACACAGCTTTGAGGAGACCCCTACCCTTCTTCCTCTAACAAAGGGGCTATTTATAAAAAGGAGGAGAAAAGGATAAGAGACATTCCAATGTTATCTAGAGGGAGTGCTAAGTCTCCTTGCTGGAGAAGACCAGATGGTCACAAGGACACGAGTCACCACTCCTTGCTGGAGAAGATCGGATGGTCACAAGGACATGAACCACGTACAAACCTGCAAGACCACCACATTCCAGGCAAAGGACTGATAAGCTAATTAACATACCAAGCGAGAGTAGGCGGGTTTAGGTAATGACTATGTATAGGTGTTAATTGAATAGTCATTGTTTTACGGTATAAATATAAGATAGTTAGTTACTTTGAACATGCACGTTAGGCAGAAGGATCCCCTGTACATCCAGCGCTGCCAATAAAGGATACTTAGTCACTACGAAACTTTGACTACGTTCTTTAAATCAATCTGGCACCCCAGGTGGGACACCTCTCTGCCGGGCTGTAGGACCCGCTGGGGATAGGACTCCCTACGGTACCCCCGGGATTTCCCGGAGGGACTCCTTGACTCAGCGGATCACTGCGGCGGCAGACAAGGTCCCCATTGCTGTAAGTGACAGTATTCTTTATTTTGGTTTGTTTGTTTGGTAGACCAGTCATTTGGAACTGCCTGTAAGTCAAAAGTTAAACTTCTGCAGGGTGGTGTATACTTTTGTGGCTAGCACCTTAAGTATACGTTTGGTTGGCATTCAATTGCCATTTGGTTGGCATTCAATTGCCATTTGGAGCCTGGCAAGTTCACCTATAGGGCTCATTTGGTACGGTCTTGCCTATTACAGTTTTCTGACAATAAAATCCAAAACTGTAAGTACAGATCAGGAGCCAAACTATTCTAAAGAAAACTTAAAGGTAATTCAGGACATGAATGATAAAATAAAAGTAAGTAAGTGGACTTATTTAAGGGATGGTCGTATAGTGGTACCATCCAATTTAATATAGACCACAGCCCTAACAGAACATAAGACTCACTGGGGAGCCCTCTGGGCACTCAGCCCCCTGAGCTGGAAGACAGGGATGAGGAGGAGCAGCATGAAGTCCCCACAGCTCAGGAGGAAACAGTGACCTTCTGCTCCACTTAGACACATGTCTATGGGGCTGGGTGGGATCCATGAAAGGGTACTGAGGGAGCTGGCAGGCGAGCTCACCAAGCCTCTCTCCATCATTTATCAGCAGCCCTGGCTAACTAGGAAGGTCCCAGCAGGCTGGAGGTTAGCCAGTGTGACACCCATCTACAAGAAGGGTGGGAAGGAGGATCTGGGGAACTACAGGCCTGTCAGCCTGACTTCGGTGCTGGGGAAGGTTATGGAGCAGATCATCCTGAGTGCCATCATGTGGCAAATATAGGTCAACCAAGCAATTTAAACTGAGATGAAAATTAAAGACATATTAATGATTATAAACAACCAAAGTTTAGCTTGCCAATGCACTTTTCACTATTTCTTCACTGTTGCATCTTCAGTCTCCCTGTTTACTGACTGACTTGTTGCTGTTCTGGCTGAAACAGTGTCTTCTGAAGTTTTGCAAAACTTGCATTCATACTTACTTACACACATGTTGCTAAAAAGTTAACTGAAATGCCTATAGATTAGACTTATTCAGTAAAGTGGGCTTGTGACATTTGTAAAAGCATAATACTGCTCCACTTACTGAGCACTGGTCTTAATGATTGATACAAAACCTTAATTTTTGTCATTTCACCTATTTCTTCTTATCCTTTCATTTGTCTACCACCCAAACAGCTTTCTCTCTTTGTTAAAGCCAGCACACAGCTGAACCTATGAGCCAAGGGCCTGAGATAGCACCCATGTGTGTAGCATGCTATTTGTTAACCCTACACTAAAATGAGAAAAAAACCCCACAACTTCTACACTGACATAGCTTGCCTAGACAGTCTGGAGGGATCTGAAATATTAAACAATCAGGATGTAGACAGAGATACAAGAACCAGAGGCAGCTCAACCATTCTGTTCAAAGGAAGCATGACCAACATCTCTCAGTTTCTCTTACTTTTTTTAAACACAATTTCTTCTTGATTTTGCTGTCAGTTACTGCTCATATCTCTCTCACCAGTGATGCAAGGTGACCTAGCTTGGTCAGGTTTTGGCAACTGCAGCAATGGTTAAAGAACTTTGTCCGTTTCAATTCTGCTGTACTTCAGAGCTATGAGAACAGGTAGATCACACCAACTCACTTTTGTTTATAACAGCTTATGCCTGGAATATTATCTGTGCAGTGCAAAACCAGTACATTTCCAAACTGCAATTTGATCCTATAGATGTTGTTTTCCTGAAACTTTCCTACTTGCCATGGACAAATGGGTTGTTAAGTGTCTTCGGATACCCGCTAAAACAGATACCGTTAAAAAATGGTAAATCCTACCTGCTGACTTTGTTCCTTTATTCATTAATTGACAATAACGGTTTACTCTTTTTATGTTTTACCAGCTCAAGTACCTACTTTATTTGCATATAAGCAAGACTTTACTCAGTCTACTGTAGCTGAGGGTCATAAATACGGCTCAACAAAAGCTTTGAAATACCCTTCAGCCACAGAACTACCTTCTGGAAATCTAGCAGCCCTAACACAGCCATACCTCTTTAAGATGAAGAACACTTCATATATTCTGCAACAGTAAAAAGCTCATGAAGTAGGCCTTAAAAACAAACACATAATTTCTCCAAACATCAAAATCCTGGAGCATTTTTCATGGTTTCCTTAGTCAACAAATTTGCCTTCTCATTCTCATTCAACTAAAGTAACCACAATTAAGTATACAGCGACTGGGTCTTTCAATATTACATTTGGTCATTTCTCATGAGAAATCATTGTATTGCTCAGTATTCTTAAGTTTTTATATGTTTTGTCTTTTACTCACTGACTGACAGGTTCACCTCCAGTCTTGTCTCCTCCATCTGCCTCTTCGTCAGTATCTGAATCAGCTCCAGTCTTGCCTAGATGCACAGTTTCAAACATGAAAATTTAGGCACATAATATAATTAACGCTAGGTAGTTAGGCTTACTCTTAATGATTAACTCTACTGCAATCAGCAGAGGAGTTTTTTCCCCCCCCAATTAAAGCAGATGTTCTAAAATTAGACTTGGTCAAAACCAAAAACCTTATTTGTGAATTTTCTGCTAGTCACATTGTTGGCATTTTTCAGTTATACTGTATTACTATGAATAAAACTGAATAGCTATTGATAGTACAATACCACAGGCACTAAAAATGAAGCACAGGAGACAGAATTAATAGAAGGCACTCTGCACCATTCGAGATTTGAAGTGTTCCACTTCATTGAGAAGACAGCAACATGTTTACAAATAAATTCTAGAGCCCTTAAATACCAAATGAAAGTTCAGTAAAATACTGAAAAGCTGGAACGTCAGATCCTTAATCAAAGCACATGAACTGTGTATCTCAGCAGAGCAGAGGGATCCACCAAGAATCATTCAACTACACCAAATACCCAAATTCAGTTGCTAACAATTGAATTGGTATTGCAGTATGTCAGATTTCCCCTGCAAAGAATCAGGAGGCAACTTAATATCAGTTTATCTAAAATAATGGATTTCAAACAATACTCCTAGCTGTGGTTTTTTCAAGTCAAAAGCTTTGTTCTTAGTTTGGGTACTAAGGAAAAGAAGCTTATATTACTGTTTTCTGAATGTGTCCTTAACAGCTTCTAAATCAATGGACAATTTCATTCAAGCTTAAAAGATCAAAACCAGCATACATACATACACACACACTATGAATATATATATATACACACAATTAGCATGCGTATATATGCAATAATAATACACACCAATATATACTTCTTAGTGTGTGGATACATATATATTAGTAGCTAGAAACTTTCAGAAGCAAACTTTTCTCTGTTGTACAGTGATGCCTAAAAGCTTTATTCATACCTTCAAGTATCTTCAACAGTTTTTTTTCAGATAACAGCTCCAACTGCTCCAAGCAAAGCCTTTTGATTTCATCCATGGAACAGTCCTAAGACGACAGATAAGACAGACCATGAGCTACTAAAAATTTCTGAGGACAGAACAATTATGAACAGTTGGTAGTACTCCAAGTGTACTGAATGAAGAGTTAACTCAGATTGCAAGTCCCTTCACTGTTCTAACCTGCATTGATGCAACTGCTGAAGAACACCAGGTAGCTGTTCCAGTTTTGACAATTACCAGAAATAGAGTGTGTGTTTCTGAAAATTTAAGCAATATGCCCTGTCGGTCATTTGACCTAGGGCTTGGAGTTTTCACTGCAGCTGCAGCACTGAGCAGTAGATATACCAGGTCACATGTGTAAAGCACAGAAGAGCAGACTGTAGCCCTAATTGCTCCTAATTCTCCATCACTCAGGAGCAGGTGGATTACATAATCAGACCTGCAAAGGCCAGAACCAACTGCTGAAAACAAGTTCATGAACTGAAGCAAATTATTAACAACACACCAACAGTTGTGTATCATAATAAAGAAAACCTAAGATATACATAAATTGTGATCTATTCCTCATGCTTGATATGTACCACAGGCTGCCACAGATTTATGGGTATTCCAGTTACCTTCATATATTTTGTAGCGCTTTGTGTCCTCTTGGCAAACTACAGCGATAATTTCACACTTTCAAATGTATTTATTTTGCATGTATACAACAATACTTGTATGTATGCAACATACAAGTACCAAAATTAGGAAGTGCTGAGCATAGTGTAACATTCATAACAAAATGTAAGTTTGGTCCTAGACCACTAGGCAACTTCCTTTCAAACTCAGTCATGCCTTTGCCTCCAGTTGCTGCAGACCTCTTTTCTTGTCCCAGAGATGAGATATGGATGCAATTCACTATGTGTTTAAAATTGAGAAGTCCTGCCTTGTTTATATTAGTAACATGACTCAAAGATAAAAATTAAAGACAAAAATTTTAAAAGACATTAACAAGCATCACGCAAATGGCATTTCACCTGCAGGCTCTTCTGTACAGGCTGCTAACCTAATTTGTTTTTACCCAGTCCTGCAGTTCACAAGACTCAAAAAGCCTATATTCTAACCCAGTAAAAACTCTAGCAATACTATCGCTGAAGTCCACAGAAGTTACAGCTTCAGAAGATGTTTATCAAAAGGTTTTATCGCCTTATCACAGACTAATTTAATACCATACAAAGAAATCCAGCTGACAAAAAGAACTTTTATTATCAAATCAGTCTATTTATTAGTGAACAACACTCCTGAATTTACTCCATGCATTTACAAGAACTCCTTCTGCATTTAACTGACCAGTGCAGACAGACAGTATAAAAATAAGCAGTGTGCAATTCAGCAAGCTGAGCAGTGCAAAAAAGAGTAACTGGAACAACTACATAAAAATCTTCAGAAAGTCTAACTTTCAAAGACTTGATATAATCTTCATTTAAGAAACATACAAGCAGCTTTTATAGACTTGAAAAATAAGTGTGCTTTGTTACACAACCGTTCATGCTTGTAAAAAGTATATAAACAGGAAGTGTATTTCAGTACCTTTAAAATATCAGGCAGCATCTTCTGTAGTTTTTTCTCTCCTATGACACAGAAACACTGTTGAAGCATTTCTTTTTTGTCCGTGATGTAGAAACTGACAGGTTTGAGTGACACACTGAGATCTAACCCTCCTTCTTCTATATCACTGGGTTGTTCAGCCTCTTCCACTTTTTCTCCAGATGGTGCACTGCATTTTGCTTCCTAAAATCAAGGAAGGCAAATACAATTTTTACATTTTCTAGTGAACTACAGAAGAAAACTTACAGCTTCCTTTGTGCTTGCAGTAGTTTCACCTTCATAATTGCACGGTACATCTTAAGGTGGACTTCTGAGCTTCCAAATAGTGTTTTAGTTTGCAAGATATGTTGCATTACATTGCTGCTGAAACTATTCTTATCGTAGGGGAAATTTTAAAAGCTTCAAGAGGCAAAAACTACTTTTAAATATTAATGGGAAAATATTACCTGCAAATCCCTAGCTGCTGCTGAAAAAAAAAAACCGCACCATGAAAAAAACCTCTAAAGCATGCTTTAAGGCAGAAGAAACCCATCTCTCTGTGCTGTGCGATTAAATCACTAGCCTCATAATTTACAGCTGCCTGCTAAAAAGAAAACTGGCATACTATTCACTGCGTGGCACAGTCCGAGATTAAACGTGGGCTTCGTACCAGGAAAATGTGCCTTCCATACGTCAGTGGAAGACCTCTGCAGTTAAAAAACCCCAAACCAAAACGGCTAGACATACATTTTGCCAGCCCCACGATTCACCCAGGAGTGCACGTCACACCGGTTTTCGTCCACCTCCCACACGGGCTCACAGTACTGCGAGCACAAGCGCCACGACCGGGGTCACCTCTGAGCTTGTGCCCCACACCTGTGACCCCCGAGGACGAGACCGGCCTGCCCCTGCCGTGCGGGGAGCGGCACAGCACGGCACTGCCCGCCCGCGCCGCGGCCGCCCCTGCCGCACGGCTCCCCGCGCCGGCCGCCGGCCCCTCGCCTCCGCACGCCGACAAGTTTCTGCTGCCGGTAACCGGCCCCGCGCCCGTGCCGAGGAGCCACCCGCAACGGGCCGGCCCAGAGCCAGCCAGCACCCGGCAGCCGGGCCGAGGGTCGGAAAGCGCGCTGGGGCCGAGCCCTGCACCCCCGCGGGCGGCAGGGGGAGAGCAGCGGCCAGAGCCGCGAAGCCACGGGCGGCCGGCCCACCCTGTACCCCCGCGCTACCTCCAGGGCGCCGTGGCTGGACTCGGTGCTGCGCCACTTCCTCTCGCCACCGGCCGGCCCCGAGGCCCCCTCCGGGCAGCAGGAATGCGAGCGGCGCCGCTTCTTCTCCTTGGAGCCCTTCCTGCCCGGCATGGCCCGCGGGGCCGCCGCTCCCCGCGCTCACATCCGCGCGCGGCCGAGCCGTGCTTCCGGCAGGCCCTGATAGCCGCCTCGGCGGCGCGTCAACGCCCGTTCCGGCGGGGCGGGGCGGGGCGGGGCGGGCGGGGCCGGGCCGCCCCCGGCGGGCCCTTGCGAGGTCCCCGCCGCCCAGGTGGCGCTGGCGGTGGCGGTGGGTCCTCCGGCCCCCGGCGCGCCCGCGGGGAGCGCTGCGTGGCGCCCCTGCTGGCGGCTGCCTGCCCGCAGCCGGCCGCGCCGCTGGGTGCCGTGGCGTGCGGCCCGCCTGGGTCCGCCGGGGTTGCGGCGCTTTCGTAATTGTGTTGCGGTTTTGGTTTTGGGGGTTTTCTTTGCGGGTAGCGAGGTGGAAGTAAAACTGTCCCCAAGCATAGGCAGGACACCCTGCCTGCCTACCACCCTGCCACCCACCACACAATATCTCTGGTCCTCCGTAATGACACTTCAGTCCTGACCATTTTTTCCCTGGCTTTCAACCTGTTTCAACAGTGTGAGGACCTTAACGTATCTCTTTCCTTGGCACCTCTTTACAAGCAAAGATGCTGTCCAAAGCCTCTGGGGAGCCCAGGTAGATGACACAAAATCCAAGCAAACCACAGTGTGCAGGTAACACTGTCTTTGTGCTCAGCAGCACCTGCGGAACACCTGAATAGTCTGTAAGGTTATGCTGGGGGTGGGGTCAGGAATCATCTGCACCATCTTTCTTCTGGGTCTGTGGGGTTTTTTTCCTAGGTTCAAACATGTTGCCTTCCAGTTTGATAAGTTCCACGTCACATTGGACCTTCAAACGGCACTGGTGGTATTGTCCCGTTGAGGTAGAAGTCTACTGCATGCAAGCAGTACAAAGCTAGCAGTGATCAAAAGCGCCATGGCCAGATGATGGGTAACACAGTGGTTGACACTGTGTTTTCAGAAGGGTTAAAAGAATGTATAAAGTATCATCTGTTCTTTCTCCAGTAAGCGTGAGTCCCTGCGGGGGCAGATAATGTTCAGTCACAGGGTTGATCGTAGTTAGTCTGTGTTCTTCGATGACCTGGGTGGGTGAGAATAGATCTTTATATTTATCATCACAAAATGACCACCTTGATGGTGTAATCTGTAAAGTATCTGTACTTTACTGTACAGATAAAAAAATCTGTAAAGATGACAGAGGTAATGTTGATGAGGTGTATATGAGTTTGAGTTGAAAATGGGATCCCTTAAGCAACTATATGGAAAATAGAAGGAGTATATGCAGAACCAAGTGTTAAAGATGGATCAGGAATTATAAAACACCTAATAACTGCCTGAGCTGCTGGTTTTGCACAAAACTTGCACCTTTATTTGTGTGGACTGTTTTGAACAAATGCAGCACCTGTTCACAAAGAGTACAGATGCTGAGTGTGTTGATAAAATTATTTCTAACAGTATTGGCATTTATGTGGTCAAAGTTAGGCTTCAAAATTTACTGTCAGAAAGGGGTAGTTCACACCTAACACTTATTTCTTCCATGTGTTTGATACAGATCAACAGTGACTTAGTCCACATTTGCAACTTCATCTTTGCAATTGGAAAGTCTAGAAGAAAAAAAAAACAACAACCAAAACCCACCAAAATGGAAAGCTCAGTCTCTGGGGTAAATAAGCACCAAAAATCCACTGGAAAAAAGAGGAAATCTGAAAATGCCCAGACATTCCTTTAGGCTTTCAATAGTTGCATATGGCATCTTGTTGCTGAACATTTAAATTCACAGTCTATTCAGAACACATTTTGAAAAGGTGGGAAATAGTCACTGTCACTACACTCCAGATTTGTTGATCGTTTAAAGGGCCAGTGGGGGAAGGAACGTGATCACAGTATATAGTATTGGATCTAATTCTGCGAAGACAGCTGAAATGAGTATTTTGAAACAAAAAACTTCACACAATTGGAACCAGGAGGTTATGACATTTCCTAAAGCATTTACAGTTACTTCTTTAGTACTGATCTATGGTACTACTCTTCTACAGATTACTTGAATATATTACATTATAGCGAAGTGACTGCATCCAACGATTCATTAGTGTGTAGTTCAACGTACAGTGCTTTTAAGGAAATAAAGGTTTGAAGACTCAAGTTCGTCTCTTTCTGTCTACAACCTGATCATGACTCCAGTAGTTTTCAAAAGTCTGCTTGAGATTAGGCCCTGATGAAAGCAAGGTGCATCATAATGATAAACGTTACAGAAATTTTGTGATTCATCTATCCCAGGTTATGTGACTACAGTCTCCATTTGTCTTGGCAAGTACAGCAGTTGGTGCTCAGCTACATCAGTTTTGATTCCCTTCAGTTCCCTAGTAACACATTTTATGTTGTATGCCAAGTTCTGGTCTAGGTAGGTCCATTTCTGCTTCATAAAACCAAAGGCAGGCCTAAGAACAAAGTGTGAAGTGCTGCTACAGGCCTGTTAGCGGTTCCTTTCAAGAGCTTCCTTCTAGCTGAGAAAAAGATGCCAAAAGAATTGTATCATCTACTGAGAACTTCTGAATGCTTCGCAGAAGACACAATTTTTCTTCAAGGGGCTCTTGAAATCTCTGAAAAATACTTTCACTATTCCCCTGATGAATCAAGTCAGGAGCACTGGGCACACAGATCAACTTACTTGATGTTTATTGCTGTAGATAGCAAGCCAGCTCTGAGTCCCATGCTAAGCACATGCTTGTTTTCAGTGTCCTCTGGTCTCAAAAGATTGGACACAACGGACCTCCTGTCTGGCATGTTTTCTAGACATAGGTTTAACATACTTTCAACTGAAATGGAAACTTCATTCTGGTGACATCCTTAAGGTTTCCTAGTTGTTGGTGATCTCAGCAGCAGATTTTGTAGTACGCTTACATATATTTGTGTGTTTATGTACATGCTTGCTTACGTGTACCACCATGGAGTTTTAGAAGTGTCACTTGAAACAAGAGCCATAGTGATTATTCATTTTCAATAAAATAGGCTACTTAGTTGTTAGATGTTGAAAGACATAAAAAAAAAAAGTCCACTGCTTTGTAAAAGATAGGAGTTTATTCCCCCTTTTTGCACTCAGCCTGTGTAAGCACATACACAGTTTTGCTAGCTTGGGAAAATCCTCACTGAAAGCTGCACAAATGTATGAAAGCATATAGCGCCAACATGCTTGTGTCAAAAAAACCCCCAACCAAACCACAAAAGAACAAACAGGTATTGTAAGATGTTACAGTGTACTGCGAGATCTTGCTGTGTGTTGTAACTTTTTTTTTTCATTACCTCCATTGCCTATGCTACCACTGCCTCTCTCTATGGGGACAGACACTCCGAGGACAATTCCTGCAGGGATGGAATCCAGTGTCCCCTACTCCCTTTGTTCCCTCAGACAATGCTAAATCATGGAATGGTCAGGTATCACAGTATCCTGTAGGAGCAGCTGTCCTTCTATCCAAATATTCCT
Organism: Falco biarmicus; assembly: GCF_023638135.1. Classification (NCBI taxonomy): domain Eukaryota; kingdom Metazoa; phylum Chordata; class Aves; order Falconiformes; family Falconidae; genus Falco; species Falco biarmicus. Next base: position 14,462,482 of record NC_079311.1, read on the forward strand.
GGCCTGCTTTGTATATCGTACGTAACACATAGTGCTGCAGTTCCCAGATGAATTTTTTGCTGCACCCCATCACTTCCCTGCAAATTTAAATGAATTTAGTAGTATTGCTTAATGTACTGTTTCTTGAAGTTGCCAGAGTATGTTTATTAATGTAAACATTAATTTTTGGTCTGGGAAATTCATGACAATTTTCATGTAAAGAGGTAATCTGTAACAGAGCAATCCCACAACAACAAACCCTAAATGTTAGATAAGCATAATTTTCAAAGTAGCACATGTACAAACACAGTTAAAAAGCACAACATTAAAAAGCTGAAGCTTCAAGAATGATTGTATAGTAGGCAACCAAAATTCAACAGACAGGCACAGTATTTCAGACACGTTTCCTAAAGGTAGCTTCTTACATGTTTTCCCAGGAAGGGGCTGATCTATCGTTAAGCACTGTAAATCCTGAATAACCTCTTGGACTGCCTTATACATGAAGCTGCAAGAGAGAGATGAAAAAAACCTTTGACTAAAGCTGTGATCAAGACTGTAAGGATATGTATCTGGAAATTCATCAGGAGTGTAGCAGTAAAACTGTTCCAAGTGTGCAACCAAGGCCCTGGGAAACAAGGTTTGCTGGAAGTAATGTAGCAATTCAGACAGTTCAGTTAGACGAAGTAAAAAAAGTTAAAAGCTCTTGGTCACAAAATCTTTCACATCTAGCACAGATGAAGCAGACAGGTATCACATAACAAAGAACTCATGTGCCAGAAAATCTTGGAAACCCCCCCTGCCCTTTTTTTTCCCCATATTTTTCATTCTGTTAGTCTAATCAAAAACGTAACTTGAATATTGACCATCTTCATCTTAATTCTGAACCAAAGCGTAACATTTGCATGACTAATAGGAAATAGCATTCCCCTTTTGAGCTGAACATCTTGGATCTCTTGTAAGTACTGTGAAAAGGAAAGTAAGATCTTACAGCTACCACAGCTTTTACGTTAAAGCTACTTCATAAAACTTACACTTGTACAGTTCAGAGTATTTAAATTGTAAGGTTAAGGGACCTGTAATGATCATCTAGTCAACTGCCAGACTAGTTCAAGACTGACGAAAAGCTAAAGCAAATTAAGGACATTGTCCAAAAGCCTCTTACACACTGAGAGGTGTGGGGCATCCACTACCTGTAGGAAGCCTCTTCTAGTTTCTGCTGCTGTCTGTTCTGTACACCTGAATTTATCTCCTACTGTTCAATATGACTTTTTCTTTTAAAAATCATTTAATATTTTACAACATAAAGACACTTGCTATCAACTGGCAGAGTATTCCTGTCATTAAAAGTTAAGTCATGTAAAAGCTTTTGTTCAAGCCATTTTGCAAGATAAAAGGTATTCACTTATCAGCGAAACACAACACCTATATGGCAGTTAAGTATTCTACCCCTTGAAAAGTCACCTAGTTTTAGAGTAAGACAGTAAAAGTCATAAAACAGCTAGGTTTCAGAAAGGAAATGGAAAAAAGCTGATGGAAAATGAGGTTAATGCCATTTTCTTACCAGGATATTTCACAAGGGTTAATATTAACCAATGCTAACTAGTAAGCTTGTGAAAAGCACTATTGAACTTAACAGTTCTCAGGGCCCCTCTCTGCTGACAAAAACCATGGTCAAGAAACAGACTAATTGTGTTGAAACACAGAAACGTTGGTGGTGTGGATGTCAGTGTTGACAGTCACTGAATCACAGCCATATCCTACATTTCCATCTAGATGACCTTAAGTGCTGATATGGTTTGACTTCTTGGTGATCTGTTTTGATCTGAGCTATGTCAGAAGGGCTTCCTGCAAAGATCCTGTGCACTATAGACTTCAGAAAAGCAGTCAAATGACAAACAGTGTAAAAAGTTTTATTTGCTGTGTATCTTGCAACAATTCAAGTGTTACTCATCCTCAGCAATTTCTCAATTATAGTCTGTCACAAAATATGAATAAAAGCACTTTTTTTTTCTGCATGTGCTGTGCCTCTCAATGTGCCAATAAAAACAAACAATTACAGCAGATTAAGAACAAACTTACAGCATTCCTTTACTTTAGCTGGTTCTGAAACAGAGGCATACTTTTTTATTTGAGAGTCAACTCCAAGGGACTTAGCTAACTGCACAGCATTTTTATCATCACTGATTAGAGTCCCAAGAGCCACAAGCAACCTGAAAATGGCTTCAAGATCTTTAACAACTTCCATAACTGTGCCGATTACTGATAAACATTGAGCTTTGCCCTCAACGTTGTTGACTTTATGTAAGCATACAGCATAGTTCAATGTCAGCGTAGCAAGCGCAATGTGGATGTTCTTATTATTGCTTGATTTCATTTCTATTGCTTGTGTGATTATTTCATCCCTCTGTTCCATCATGAGCTTCTGGCCTGCCTGGCTGACAAAACAATTGCAGAGAGCTCGAAGTGCCAACAGCTGGTTTGCTTGCTTTCCTTTAGGGTTCAGAAATTTAAGGAGAAGGATGATAAATTGTACATGATCCTTTTCACTGCAGAAGTTCTCATTCACAGTGGGATGCCTGACAGACAATCTAAGAATGTCTAGGGCTGGAAAAACAATATCTAAGAAACAAAACAAAACAATTTAGTATTAATATTGCATTATATGCAAGTGTGCTGGTAAGTTTCAGACACAGAACTTCTTAAAGCCCTAGCTTTGGGAACAGAAAGTAACAACTTTCATGCAGAAAGATTCACATAAAGCACAAGTTGTCTGAAATTCATAAAGACAAGTACTGACAAACCCATTCTAGTTACACTTTAATTACTCACAAAAGACATGCTCCTTAATTTAGATTAGCAAAAAAATCTTGAAAATATTTCCTAAAAACTCTTAAGTGATAACACTAAAGGCAAGCACAAAATACGGTAACTAATCCAAAAGGTTTCTGAAAGCTGCTCAGTGACTGTATACCCCTACACAGGCAGCATCTCCCTTTGTCCTCATTCCATATCCCATAGTTTAGTAAAACTCCTTACAGAAAGAAAAATGAGGGGGGGGAAAAAAATTAGACTACCTTAAACTCTGCCAGAATTTGCAAAAGGGGGAGTGGGGAGAGATGTCCTCAACTGAGCTGGAAATCCTTGTTTTCTTACAAGGAAACTGAGCGTTTGTTCAGTAGTTCCCCCCCAACTTTCTCAAATTTCAAATATATCTGGCTCCTTGGGTCTACTATCAGTATTCCATACTTATAACCTGCTTAGCTACTTATTGAGCAGTTTTTCCTGCAGATATACAGAATCTTTATAATTAATGTTTTGTACAATGCCAAGTCTGAAAGGTATGAAGACATCAGCCATCACCAGCTCCCTGCTGTGCAAAACAGCCTAAGCGATGGTACATAATGAAGATGAATTTTCAATACCAAAATATTCTTCCCCTTAATAAATCTTTGACTGCATTTTCAAGAAAGCAGTTCATTTAAACAGCATGTTTAAACATTTAAACTGCATGTTTAAATATTTCTATATGCAATGTATACTTTTTTCCCCAAATGTGCAGTAACCAAAACAGCCTTTCCAATCCATCCATATTGACAAGACATTATCAAATGAAAATGTATCAGCTCTGCTTGCATTCATTCAGAATGTCATTTCACTAATGCAGTTCTGACCACATAACCTAGCTTCAGTAAGAACTTCTTTTCTACCATATTAAGCAGGAGCTACTTTTGAGATATTTTTAATAAAATTGATCTCCATAATTATTTTCATCTTCTATTTGATAACAACTTAGGACTCCAGCCTCACGCTTCTTTGCTCTATTTCCAAACAAACCGCACACTTGAGGATGCTCCTGCTAGTGAGATAACCATGACTCTTTCCATCAGTTTTCTCCTTTACATTTCATACTGTGCTAACAACAAAACTTGACAACCAATTACCAATTTCACAATTCATGCCTCTGCCCCTGCTACTGACTGGTGCTACCAGCATCTGTTTATCATCTTCTGGTTTCTGCTTGGGTTATAAACTCTTTTGGGACAGACTCTGAGTAACAGCCAGCATAGTAAGACTTTTGGTTTGTGGTGAAGTATTGATGAGGTGACAGTTCAAAAAATAATTGCAAGTGTCTACCTTCTGGCCAGTTAACTGCTCTCCACAAAGTCTGAATTTGCTGTGCCGTAGGTGTTTCTGCAGAGGTGTTGCATGTTGCAGACAATAACTTTTCTAGGATTATCAGGTCATCCTCTGTAAGCTTATGTTCTTCACTTGCATTTCCATTAAGCTCCTTTAATTTGCCTGTAAGACCAACAGAAAAGGCATGGCTTTCTGACATTAGAACTTCACAAATCCAGATCTTGAATGGAGTACTACAAAATCACTTTACAAACAAGTTACAAGTATCGTACTTGTTTTGGACAGCTTTAGATTTTAAACATTACTTTTCTCAGTTTCATCATTTTCTAATTTTAATTTTTTAACCATCACAATGCAACACAGACTCAGAATTCACATCTTAGCCTACATGCAGGCAAAAATGCACTAAAGAATCATAAGGCCATTAGTTTTCATGACTGAAATATAACTCCTTTTTTGCTCTTTTCTATTATTAGGTAGTAGAAACAATAAAGAAACAGTATGTTCTTGGTGTGATCACAGGTTTTGTATTTTTACCTAAAGTAAATGCTTACCATAGGCAAAATATGATTGTACCATGTCCTATATTCAAACGTCAATGTAATTTAAAAATCAAAGTATTGGAAATATTTTTATGTACGTCATGCTACACTAAAGGGATCTAGCATTAAGCACCTGCCAATCATGGTCTGTCCACAATCGATGAAAAGACGTCAACAAACACACAAGAAGGCAGCATTACATTAGTCCACCCTTACAGAGTTTTATAGTATGCACAAAAATCAACTGTGGGCCCTTTATGAAAAACAGCCATACAGCTCTTAAATCTATCCCAGTCCAGCCATAATATTTACAAGTATATTTAACCATGCACTATTACAAAACTGCGGGAAACTCAGTAAACCTAATTTTCAGATTCTAAGCTTAACAAAACAAAAAAAAATAATCACAAGCCACTAAGCCTGTAACCAATAGTTACCCTTCAAGACTACTGGACAAAACTAAACTGATGCACTATGTTTTTAAGACTAAGTAAAAATTCTGCTTTGCTATAACATAGGAGAATGAAAGTCAGATACTCTTGCTCTTCTCCCTCTACAAAGCTCTGTGCAAATCTAAGAGGAGGCTAAATTATTTACTAGCAGCAACCTGCAGAAAAGTTTTCTGGTTTGTGAATCTCTTATCTTCTCCCTTAACAAACACCAGAGTGCAAGAAAATTCAGGGAAACAGGACAAGGCTGACTGAATATTCTTGACTGATATTTTTGAACAGAAAAGGAAACCTGAACAATAGGTAGATGAGCAATACTGCAACAGAAGGCCCCAGAGGGTCCCAGAGAGACCTTGACAGGTTTGAGAAGTGGGCCCACGTGAACCTCCCTCAGGAGGTTCAAAAAGGCCAAATGCAAGGTCCTGCACCTGGGTCCAGGCAATCCCCAGCATCATACAGGCTGGGGGATGAATGGATTGAGAGTAGCCCTGAGAAGGACGACTTGGGGACACCAGTGGATTAAAAACGGGACATGAGCTGGCAATGTGCGCTTGCAGCCCAGGAAGGCAGCCGTACCCTGCTTGCATAAGAAGCATGGCCAACAGGTTGAGGAAGGTGATTCTCCACTCATGAGACCCCGCCTGCAGTACTGCATCCAGCTCCCGGGTCCCCAGCACAAGTAAGACATGTACTTGTCACAACAAGTCTACAGTAGGGCCACAATGATCAAAGGGCTGGAACACCTTTCCTATGAAGAAAGGCTGGAATAGTTGGTGTTGTTTAGCCTGGAGAAGAAAAGGTTCTGGGGAGACCTTGTTGCAGCCTTTCAATACTTAAAAAGGGGCTTGTAAGAAAAATGGAGGGAGACTTTTCATCAGGGCCTGTAGTAATGGGTTTTAAACCGAAAGTGACAGTGGAGCAGGTTGCCTAGAGAGGCTGTGGATGCCCTATCCCTGGAAGTGTTTGACGTCAGGTGGGATGGGGCCTCGAGCAAGCTAACCTAATGAAAAATGTCCCTGCCTATGGCAGGGGGGTTGGACTAGATGATTTTTAAAAGGTCCCTTCTAACCCAGATCATTCTATCCATTCTATGATTCCATGACTGTAAGGCCAGGAGCTTTCCCTCTCCAAGAAGCTAGATAAAGGTGAATAGTTTTTCTAAAAATCAGAATTTCTTGTTTTAAGTTTCCTCACCAGACTATATAGATAACTACAATATTTTCAAGCTCTATAAATAAAGGGGAGAGAAGGAAGAAAGAGAATTTTAATTTGGTGATCTTCAAGACAGGTGCATTGTGAATACAAACTAGTTCTGTAAAACCCTTAAATGTACTAAAGTACTCTACAGAAACATACTGAAATAAACTGGTGATTAACGGGTAGAGATTCTGTGGAAATTTGCAGGAAATACAGAGGAAGAGAGAGAATAAGAATGAAGCATGGGAAAAGACAAGGTAAAACAAGCCAATAGTAACTTTTACCAAAAGTGTGTCCAATTACTAAATTTTGTACACTGCCTTCTCTTCTTGTTACACAGAATGTTCCTTTTAAATATAAATAAAACTCAAAAGATTACATTGTATGGCTATCTGGTGAACTAAAATTTTCACGAGCAAAACCAGAAAGGGAGTGCACATGACCTGTATACCCAGCAGACAGTTCAGATGTCCTAGCTTGATAAAAAAAAAGATGTCAGACAATAGCAGATAAGCAGAGAGGGGAGGGGGAAAAAAAAAGATAACCTGTATTAGATAAGGGTTCTTGTGAAATTTACTTATACTTCTAAGCATTCAAATACATGCACCATTAAAAAGCAATTAATGCAATTTTAAAAGGTCAGAACCAACAAGCAGCAGAAAAGCTTTAGGAAATCACTTAGCTTTTAAAAAGATCTAACATGAAGTTACTTAAAACAGATGAAAAATAAAACCAGCACTGAAATTAAAATGCTGACCCAGTATCTGTGTAGGATTGGCCTTGTCAAAGGTGAAAGTATCCTTCTTCGGAAAATAAATATTTTCAGCTTGAGCTGCAGCTAATTGGTAGGCGCCCGTTCCTACATAAAGGAAATACGAAAAAGTTCAGCAGTGTACCAAAGTGTCTCACATAGAACAGTATCCTACCAGTAAGTCTCTCCTGCTGGACATGTCTCAGAAAAATATATTTAAAAAAAACTAAATGCTTATGCAAGTAAGTGTCATTCCTTACGTTATTTTTACAGTCAAGGGTTAAAGCAATACCTTCAAAAACAGTTTTCCCTCCATGTAAAAATGTATTACACAAGTGTAAATTATTAATAGTGATTTCTGAATTACATGAACTAAATACAGGTATTCATAGGAATGGGTACAGCAGTTACACATGAAAATGGCAACAATTATTTTAGAACAAAGATCCCTTCTGCCCCAAATCTTATCTTTTCATTACTTTCATAATGAATATGTGAAGTATTTATATACTGGAAAATTTGCAGGTATGACAAAGTTAAATCACATGCAATAGTAGCCTGAAATCTCTTCAGAAATAGAGTAATAAAAAGCTTTAATCATGACCTATAATGATTTCCTAGTATCACAGGTGAATTAGTGGCTGATACTGTGTAATTTCCATTAAGTACACATATCAGTTTCTTTGATCAACAATGTAATGCACTAGGAAACTAAAAAGTCCTCTCAAAAAGCTTACTATTGTATATATTAAAGCTTCTGCGCATGATTCCTGCATGTAAAAGAAGGCTCTGTTATCCTATTTTGTGAATAATTTGCAGAGTATAAGCAGCTTCAATCCGCTCATTTTTTTAAATTAAATATAGATTTGCATCAATATATAATCCATGTCAAAGTTAAAGTCAAAGCAAAAGATCAGGGATGATTTTCATTGGTAGGCATCATTACTTACCTGTATATGGATCAGCTGGAGCTACTGCATTTGATGCTGAACTAGGAACATAGCGACCAGCACCTGAATAGAGACATAAGGCTTTTTAAACATTATCACTGGTAAATAGGTAATGTATACCTGTATTTAATAACTAGTTTTCAAACATCACTATTACAGGCATTATTCTGCACTAAAGGAATTCAAAAGAAGTCTTCAACACTTCCTAAAATTTCGGGATTAAATCTATGCCTATGTGTGAGGGTGGTGGTGATAATGGCATTTGCAAGCTAAGTGACCCACAGCTGGGAGACATTTTGGCATGGTCTCTGGTACCCACTGGCAGCACAGAGGCCCTCACCAGATACCTTATCTGTGACAGGCTCCAGGGGGAGGGCACTGCTGCCCAGGCCTGGCCTCCCTCTGTGCCTGGGGCCAGCAGCTGCTTTTTCTGTGGGAGGTGGACTTCGACTCTGTGGCACTGAGGCCTCTGGTGAAGGAACTGTAGGGTCTTGCATCTGCAGACACCACAGCCTGAGCCACACAAATCAAGAGAGGAGAGATAGCTGGAGACCACAGTAGAAAATGAACAGAGAAAGACTGACACAATGGGGAAGGCCAAAGGCTGCAGGTTTTGGCAGCAGTACAGAGGCTTCACTCCACCTGTAGTTCTGCAACTGCAGAACAGGCACAGTGCCCTGGCACAAGTGAGGACTCTCAAGAGGGGATGCATCAGAGCCAGGTGAGACTGTACGTCATGTCTGCAAAACGGGGAAAGGTAAGCAGCAGTGATGGGAGGCTTCCTCCTGTAGGGTATGGAGGCACCCATCTACTGACCTGACCTGATATCTTGACAGGTTGGTGTCTGCTGGGGGCCAGGATGCTGCAGGGAGACTGACAAGACTTGCCTGGCCTTCAGACTACTACCCTGCTACTCTTCCACAAGTCCTGGAGTCCTGCCAAGAAGTCCTGGAGAGTATCAAGAGTGATTAGAGAGCTCTATAGGCAATGGTAAATGGCCCAAGTGGTGGTTTTTTTGATGCTGCCAGCAAAGCAAAAAATATTTGAGTAGAAACAGACTCATGAAATGGGTCAGAAATTTGCTGCATGGCTGGTTTTGCAGGCAGGACTTTGGCATCAGTGACTACAGGACCCTCTTTGAGGAGCAAGAGCTACTAAGCATGGATGGGAGAAGTCTGACAAAGCAAAGCTGTAACACCTTTGTAAACAGGCTTTCTAAACTAGAAGATGGACTTTAAACTAGCTATGTCAGGGAGAGTTAGAATCTAAGATTTAGGGTGGAAGGAAAGGAATAATAAAGAAAAAAAAAAAAGCTACTTCTGTGAACATACCCATTCCCACGTGGCCATGACTATGACAGTTTGACAAAACATAAGGTTTAAAACCTTACTTCTCTACCAGAAAAGACAGTGACAGGATGCAGACCAGACAGCAGAGGGCTCTCCTCTGCTAAACATACTTTGACAGTGGCAGAGTCCACCTCACCAGTCTGGCCCACACTACAGCCTCAGATGGAGAACTACAAGCAACAGCGGTCTGGAGCCAAACACTGAATGCAACTGAACCTGAAAAAATACACATCTTAAATGCTATCAAGACAGATTATGAATTTACATTACCTGTGAATGGATCTGCTACAGGCAGTGTGCTTGACCCAGTTGAAGAGCCTGGAACATAACGTCCAGCACCTAGTGAAACAGCAAGACAAGGCATGACTACTATACACAGCTTAATGTTTTAAAACGTCAATACTTTTCACACAGAAGTAGCTCAAAAATAAGGCCAAACAAGAGGTCTTACAGTTTATTGTAGCATTACAATAAATCTGATCCTATGCAGGCAAATGCCCCCTGATGCAGAACAAGTTCTGCCTAATTTGAGTGTCAGAAGTTTTCTTTTCTGTGGCATATGCATTACACATTTGAACACAGCCAAAGGATGACCGCAGCTCCCCAAATTACATATGAACCTGATTAGCCTTATGTTTACATTTCTATTTCATTGCAAGAAAAAGATTTAGCTCAATTATTTTAATGACATTTTATTCCTAACTTCATCTTTGTGAAACTAGTTGAAATAAGTGGTTTATGTTGTAGCTGTGATAAGCAGGATGTAATTGATTAATGTGGTTCACCTTGTAAGTAACTTGTTCCATTTCCTGCCCAAAAAAGGGTCATTTATGTATTTTGCTCAGTTTCAGTTAATTCTCTAGCTAATTTTTTTTATTTATTCATTGCCTTAACAGCACTCTTAGACTAGTATGAAAAGTGCAAGGTTTTTCCACCAGGAAAAAAAAAAAGACTGAAAAATACAACTGGCTTGATTAAAATTTTGTTGAAGATTTGTTCCAACAAATACTTCAGAAGTTTGTCAAGTTTGCATATTTTTCTTGTCAGATTCATCTGTGCCTTGCCCTCAATCATTTGTGGACATGAAAGTCCTGTACAAAAAGTGCAAGACCTACAACACTGAAGTGTGCCTGAGCAGTGAGGTGGATTGAAAACTTGACTGCACAACCAGTCTTGGAGGGTAGTGATCAGTGGCACATCTAGTTGGGAGGCCAGCCACTGGCGGTGTACCCCAGGGGTTGGGAAGCTGGGCCAGAGTGCACCCTCAGTGAGTTTGCTGATGACACAGAACTGGCAGGAGTGACTGAAGTAATCATTTAAGTTTCAGTTCTTTACCTGTATATGGATCTGAAAATTGAGCACTTGTACTCAACAGTGTTTGCCCCTTAGTGTTGTCCATAATAAACTTGGCCACCTGATCCAGAAACATAGGATTTAGGTCATTCTTTTGCAGGAAGTTGTATGCAGTCAGCCAAGGATCATCAGTGATACTATATGGTAGTTTGTAGGAAGGCCCACTTTCATTTACATCAATTGTGAAAACATAGTCATACTCCTTTAAGCAGAATAAAAATAAAAATAAATTAGAATTTGTCAGCATTTTTTCCGTAAGATGTATCAAATGAAGACTAATAATGACCAGGGCTAAGCCTAGAAACTTTAATACTGCTGCTTGCAGCCTGTATTAATAATAGTATCCTACACAGCCTGCAAGTAAAAAAATACTTAAACCATACTCTGTGTTTTCCAGAATTCTTTGTCTCATGAAAAGCAGGGTAGAATAACATATCATGATAATGTCTGTGCAGAATACAAAACAACAGATACATCAGACAACTCTTATGGCCAGCTGTGGCTGCCTGCAAGGGTATAAGGAAGTGAGATGCCTCAAAATACTTTCATCTTAAAAACACACTTGCAAAACTAGAAAACAATAAACTCCTAAGGTTTCATTAAACCATGTGAGACATAAAATCAGTATTTCCAAGACATTCCTTTTGTAGTGGCAAAAACCAGAGACTTTTCTGTGTATATTTCAGTAAAGGAAATATTTCTCAGCTTATCTGTCTTCAGATTCAGAAGTTAATATAGAAAAGGAGCACAGAAAGCCTGGTACCTAGTATTTTAGGTAACCCTTGCATTTTAAGTTTTACTGTTCACTTCTTTTGGAAAGGAAGTTAAAACTAACTTTTCAAGACAGTAACTTTCTCATTTCTCTACTAATAGTTTCTTTCCAAAATAATTTGTTTCCATTGACTTGCTTGTTTTACAAAATGTGTTTCTAAACTAGTAAAGTGAGTGGTACTTATTTATACTTCTGAGTTTTAATAGATCAAAGATGACAAAAAAGTACCAAGTACATATTTTCTATATTTATTTTATCTACGCAAAGACTGGACTAAATTTTTAATGGGAAGTGAAGCATTTTACTTAGGAAGCAATAAAACCAATTAAAGTTGGCATATACCTTTCCTTCAAATAAAACCTTTCCAGATGTTTGCTGCGTGGCTCCAGAAGAACCAACAACATCGCCAATCTTTATCCATCTCCGTTCACTAACACTCCACTGATACGCTTCTACTTTCCCATTATCTTTAATAAGCCGTGTCTGTCCATCTCTCGTTCCTGTAGACAGGAGTGTTAAGAGTTTGAACAAACTCAACAATACAATTTACTTTGAAAGAAAAAAAGGAAATATTCAAATAGTGCTCAAACTTAAAGATTAAAAGATAGTTCACCAACATTTAAAGTCACAGCACAGGAAGTAGCTAGATACTTGTGGTTTAACCCCAGCTGGCAACTAAGCCCCACACAGTTGCCCTGGTGGGACGGGTGAGAAAATCCAAAGGGTAACAGTGAGAAAATTTGTGGGTTGAGATAAAGGCAGTTTAATGGGGAAAACAGAAGCTGCTCACACAAGCAAAGCAAGACAAGGAATTCAATCAGCAATTCCTACCAGCAGGCAGGTGATCAGCCATCTCCAGGAAAGCAGGCTCTGTCACGTGTTAACGGTTACTTGGAAAAACAAAATGCCACGACTCTGAACATCCCCCCTCTTCTTTCTTCTTCCTCCAGCTTTATATGCTGGGCATGACATCACACAGTGTGGAACTCACCTCTAGTTAGCTGGGGTCAGCTGTCCCAGCTGTGTCCCCTCACAACTCCTTGTGCCCGCCCCCCGCCCCCCCCAGCCGACTTGCTGGCGGGGTGGGATAACAAAGATATCCCTGAATTATTAGCAGTTTCCAGCACAAACACAAAACATAGCCCCATACCAGCTACTATGAATAAAATTAACTCTAGCCCTGCCAAAATCAGCACAATACTATATGCTGCAACAAGAACAGCAGAAATCTTGACAACAGGATTTTATAATTGTGATGATATCTGACACCAGACTAGAGTTGCAAAAGCAGTCCTTAAGTATTCCAGAAGTTTACCATTTTCCTAGGGAGATGACCATCAAGAAAGGTGATATTCTCCCATGGTCTAACAACTGGAAAGCTTCACATGATTGCAAGATTTATGCCACTTGCTGATCAGGGCCAAGGGCTGAGGTTACTGGTTACTTCACCTTGGGATAAAGTATTTGTCTATTTAAGAGTAATCTTAACTGCGACTGCTTCCACTGTATTGTCAGTAATCTCCTGAGTACTTTGAAAGTGCGAACTGCGTCAAGATTTAACTATTTTTCAAGCCAAAAGCTAAAGAAAAAAATTTGCAACTACTGTTCTTTTAGGAAAAAAATTCCACATCCAGCACTACTTTTAGAATTTCCTGTATCATATACTAATGGCAGCTGGCATAGTGGAACCAAAACATCTCAAACACACTGCAGCATCCTGAATTCAACCTTTATCTAAATTATAGGAGAAGTATTATTTACCATTTTAGTTTAATTTTTTTTTTTAGACTCACCTTCAAAAGAATCAATGAAAAGATATTAGAGCAAAATTAGGCATTTTTTCTTCAGCAACTCTACTGAAAGAGATCAAAGCCTTGATTTTTGAAACTACAGGAAGTCTCAATACCTCAGAACCAAGATCTGGAGACATCTCTAACATGACAAAAGAACAACAACTTACCAGGTTCCTCAAGATGTTCTCTTCCAGGAAGGTCATTAGCATCAATGTCTCCTAAATCACCAGTTTTAGGGTCAATGGATGCTTGGGAAAGCTCATTTTCAAAGGCCTGAATCTCCTCAGCACTTGCTGTACGTTCCAAAGACTCTGTAAACACTCTTATAATTCCATCACTGAATGGAGAGAAAACATTGAAACAGAAATAGTAATACCCTATCTATAGTATCATTTTAAAATCAAGGTAGGATATGCCTATCAAAAGGGCTCTTTATACAGACAGCACTTGTAAGTCCATTCTCAGTCTGTTCATGGTTTACCACATTCTTGAAGAACTCTACCTCTGCTATTAACATAACAAGAGGTTAACTTCGTGGATGAAGTACAGCACATGTTTAAATTTAATCCCCACACATACTTTGATGGCTGTATTTTTAAATGTAGATGAAACTGAAATCCAAAGTGAAGCCTGCAATTTCATCAAGGGTTTGCAGAGTTATATCCAAAAATACACTGACAGTGAAACCTCAATACCTTGCACCAACCACGATGTCACCATTGTCTAACACACAGCAGCACCATACAGACTGAGCTGGGAGTCTGATTGTTTGAGCACATTCCCCTTGTTTCCAGATTCTAAGAGATCTATCCTCTCCAGTAGTTACAAAATCTGAAAAGGAAAAAAATATTAAAACTTCTAGAATTTATTTTTAGTGCACTGTGATACTAGATACCATTCTAGAACAGGGTACCTAAAAGTCAGAACTGTCAAAGAACCTTTCTACAATTTAATACTTATCTCAATTGCAAGAATACCGCATAGTTGTGGTGCATAAAGTGCATAACTGCAGACTAAGCAGCCAGATAGGAATTCAATCATGCTTGAGACAAACAAAAGAGATTCCTTCCTCTTTTTTTAAGAGTTTAAACAAAGAACTTTGAACAATTTTGTAATCGTCAGTATTTTATCTTACACTGTATTTCCATACTTTCACATTTGCTTTAAATTCAGATTTTTGCAAGGTATGTCTGCTTTTTCAGGAAGCACACATAAAGCACTCTCTATAATATATATAACAAATTATATTAATTAATAATAAATAATAATATACTCTATACAAAGGAGCCTGTAAACTCCTCAGTGAGGAGTTTTGAAGCATAGGACATTTATGACATTCACATCCACTAACATACATGCACTTTACCTGCTGAACAAACGCCCGTGTCCCATACGCCACACAAGGTCACTGACTTGAGAGCTTCTTCTGCAACTGTCTGCAACAGTTAGTTCTGAACCTCTAAACTTCTAACTCTGAAACCAATGCAACTAAGCCCCACACATAGAATTCTTAACCTAATCTATTTATAATGTATTTCGAAAACTTTCTGTGGAACTATCTAGATTTCCATTACTTCAAACTGGAAAGCCATGCATTATCATTTTAGTACGCTGCAACAGTGCTGAAATACAGGTGTCAACCTAGACGATAGTTTTGCCTGTCACTTTGCCCAAGTTTCACTTAAGCCTTACGATTAGGCCTAACCCAGGACCTTTTATCTCATCTACTGCCAAAACAATTCTGCCAGAGGTGTGAGGGTATGATTTGGAGTCCATTAGAGAAATTGTTTTAATTATTTACACTAAAGGAAAGAAGTAAATTAAACACTACTGAGTTCTTTAGTTGTGGCAGCTCCACAAAACTACAGAATGCCTACCTTGACACTTCATTTTGGAAGAATGTTGGGTAACAGTCGCAATAATAATCCTACCTTTACACTGAGGGAAGACAGAGATGCTGTATATATAATTTGTATGTCCGTAATACACCTGCAGACACTCGCCAGCGATCTGCCATCTTCGAACACTAGCATCATTAGCACAGGAAAGGAATTCCACTTCACTGAGAATAGCTAAACCTCTCACGCAATCTTCATGTCCTTTATGAAAGAAAGGAAAACTTTTAATGTGGCTCTTCTTTATATTAGCAGCAATAGACCATTTCTATTTAGTTCACATCTAAGTCCTGCCAAACAACTTTCATTATAGGAGCCATTAAAAAAAGAAAAGCAATTCATTGCTCACTACTTTCTGGGGAAAAAAATCTAGTTCTTTTAAAAGTGATGTGATTTCTGAGCATATAACATAAGAGACTTTAAAAATCCTAGGAATTTTTCAATTTATCTACAGCTTTGTGGTGCTTAGCGTTTTTCTCTTCTTAAAAGAGCACATGACCCGGATGAAATTATCATCTTCAGGAATATTTACCAGTGAATGTTCTTTCACATCTGCCTGCCTTCCACAGTTTAATAGTTTTGTCAGCTGAACCAGTCAACATTAATCCCTGTTCAGGTAGTATTTTCACTGCCCATATTGCAGCTGTGTGACCCTGCAAAAAACAACACTCTTAGACTCGTCAAAATCAAATTCAGAGTACCTATTTTACAGTCATGTAGAGGAACTCCATACCTTTAATGTCATCATACATCTGTCATTCAACCAGACCTTGGCTGTTGCATCCCATGATCCACTTAATAGTGTGCCAAATTTCCCAGATGAAAGGCTGCAAACTGGAATGAATGTTCAAATCAGCACTGACAAGTGTCCTGCATTGCCACCAGTCTTATGCCAGCAATTTAAAGAGATTTACACGGTATTAGTAGCATATTTGGCGTTAAGAAATTTGAGGAAGAGTTAAGTGGAACTGCAGTTGCACTGAACCACAGAAGGAACTTAAAAATCTCTTCACTTTAGATTACAAAGTTTCACATCTTTTTGCCATTCACATTTTTAAATTTCTCTTAGTACTAAATCTCTTCTCAGGCTAGAATATGTTGACAAACAGGTTAGACAACTAGTCAAGACACAGGATTAATGCAAAGGTTTAGTTTTGATAATACAGAGAAGGCTGAAATTTCATCAATGTACACTAACTTATGTCCTCAAGAAGCAAGATTTTGCACAAATAATACTTAGCTCATCTTCTTAGAATGCAGCTTACCAAGAAATTGTAGTGCATTAAAAATTTTAGCAAGAAGATAATCTGAAAATGCTCCAGTAATACACAGGTATATAACTGAAGACATAGAGTGCTGATAACGTTTACTAAAAAGTTTTAAAAAAGAGCTACAGCATAAATGGAGTACCCTGTCCATCTGATTGTTCATAAAAGTATGGTCTTACGTTTCTTGCTTCTGTTACTCCCCAGTAAGAACCAGACAGTACTCTACACCACCACTTGTCACGTCCTACTTTTTCCCCTGCTTTAAAACAGATTTTACAACTAATGTAATTTTACATTTTTTACTTTTTTACTTACTGTAAAAATGGCTACTAATACATTTTTGTACGGGAATCTACAACCTGTCTAGAACGCCTCATTCCTTTTCACACCTCTGAGGGGAGGATGTCACATGTCCATCCCAGGTTTCTGATAAAATAGATAAGCTATTCCATGCCTCTTTAAACAGTGACATTATTTTCTTTCTTTCTCAGATAAACCCAAGATGTTTGTAAGACAAAAATACATTTTAGGCGCTGCTTGGCAGTCAGGGTACTTTCAATCTGGTCTCCACAACCATTCTTTAACACAGTTTAAAGATCCCCAGAATCTCCAAGACTTGAAATGTTTATTTTTGACAGCCTATAATTACATGATCAGACAGTTCAAAGGTCTATTAAATAGTACATCAGCTCACAAAAATAAAAACTTGGTATGCTAATATGAAAACTGCTGAATCTTTTATATCTGGAGAAAAGGTATACAAAAAGTTGGTTTAATATGTCACATGTTGCAGTGACCTGACCGAAGAGAGATGAAATTTCTGCAGTGAGCTTTTAGTGTTTACTGTGTATTTAAAGTTCTGATTAATATTAGATCCCCATCTAAGTAATACAATGGGCAGTGAAAACTTGTTTATTTAGGAAGCTGACTTTTTCTACTTCTATCAATTTTGACACAAAAATTAAGCTTAATACATGGAGAACTAAATTAACTTCTTAAAAATGCAACTCTTGGCAACACATAAACTGCCATGTGTTCACACATATAGTAAAAGCTCAAGCATTCATCATTGTAAACTTGAAATTTTTGCCATGAACTGTCACTACACAAACTGAGATTATAAAATCCTATTTGCAGAGACCATAATCAAATAGCTTGCTACATTAAATACCAAAGAAAATAAAAATAAAGTTCTGTAACTTCAACAAACAAATCATGTTAACTTTTATGCAACACACTCCAAAATAAAATGACTACATACCTGTGTTCTTATGACCCTTAAGGATGTAAAGGGGAGCTGTGCTGTCAACTGTGAAAATGCAAATATTATGATCATTGCCACCAGTTGCAATCAGCCCACGAGGATAGAGGTCACTTGGAGGTATGATGCACACACAAGACACAAAATTTGAGTGGCCACTCATACAGTGCATTTCAGTAAAACCCCTGTTAAGACTAAACATACATGGTAATCAGTTCAGAGTCATGACAAAAGCAGTACTTATTTGAGGCACTGAATTAAAATAGTTTTTTTTACACTCCAGCTCTTGAATTAGTAACTGTGCTTGCATTTTGCTGAATAAATACTGTGGATGACCTAGAAGGACTGAAAAACTTAAGAGAAAAGTTATATCCTAGCATCCCAACCCAGTAAGCAGTATTTAAAGCCTTTCACTTGTTTTTCAGTAATAGTAGGCTTAGAAGGACTTAGTTTTGGTTTTCCTTGCTCGCTGGCAAACACTATGCCCAATTCGATCAGAAGTAGTTACAGATTGCCTTCCTGAAATCTTTTGCTACCTCAATATTCAAGTATGTATCCCAATACACTCTAAAATAACAGAACACATCAACGAAGATATTCTACTTCCTGCCAGATCTACTCACTGGCTCTTAATTAGGAGCACTGTAGGTAATGGTTAAATAGATTATAACTGAGTCAAGCAGCACCCTTATTTCTTATCATGAGTAAGTTAATCATGTCTTCCTCACACAGTCCTCTGAAATGATGGGTTAGAATTAGACCTCCTTTCCTGCAGTAAATTTCTAGGCATTTTAACAAATTCTTCCCCTTGTGATGACAGATTCAACAAGACACAATTCGATTAGTTAGTCTTATAGCTAGACCAGAGGGGGTCAACTAGAAAGTGACAGCGATCAATTTAAACACTTGTATGTATTCAGGTAAATTTGCCAATTACCTCTTTCACCGAAAGGCAGTAGAAAGTGTATTGGGTTTGTGTGGCAAAATTTGGAGGGTAGGACATGAGGCTACGGGAGCGGCTTCTGTAAGAAGCTGCCCCCATGTCAGATAGAGTCATGGCCAGCTAGCTCCAAGAAGCCAATATACCCACTGCTAGCCAAGGCCGAGCCCATCAGTGATAGTGGTAGTGCCTCTGTGATAACATAGTTAAGAAGGGATAAAACAAGTCTGCAAAACAACCTGGCAGCACAAGAAAGGAGTGAGAATATGTGAAAGAAACAACTCTACAGACATCCAGGTGAGTGAAAGAAGGGGAAGAGGTGCTGCAGGTGCCAGAGCAGAGGTTCCCCCCCAGCCCGTGGTGAAGCCCCCGGTGAGACGGGCTGTGCCCCCAGCCCCTGGAGCCCCCGGGGGAGCAGCCCCCCCCCCGCAGCCCGGGCAGGGCCCCACGCCGGGGCAGGGGGACGCCCCGAGGGGGCTGTGACCCGCGGGCAGCCCGCGCTGGGGCAGCTCCGGGCAGGGCCTGTGGCCCCGCGGGGACCCGGGCTGGAGCCGGCTGGGCCGGGGGGGCTGCGCCCCGCGGGGGGGCTCACGCTGGGGCAGGTCGCGGAGAGCTGCAGCCCCTGGGAAGGCCCCGTGCTGGAGAAGCTCACGGAGGGACCCCGGAGCGGAGCAGGGGCGGTGTGAGGAGCCTCCCCCGGGGCGGCAGCAGCGGCAGGGGCAGCGTGTGAGGGACTGACCGCAGCCCCGCTCCCGGCCCCTGCGGCGCTCGCGGGAGGAGGAGAAAACTGGGAGCGCAGCTGAGCCTGGGCAGAAGGGAGGGGTGGGGGGAGGGTGCTCAAGATTCTGTTTTAGTTCTCATTATCCTACTCTGATTTGACTGGTAATAAATTAAATTAATTTCCCCATTCGAGCCTGTCTTGCCCACGATAACAGCAAGGGCGCGGCCGCGGGGACCGGCCCGGCGCGGCCCGGCTGCCCCTCCGCGCCCTCCCTCCCGCACGGCGCCATCCGCAGCGGTCGCCCCGGCCCGGCCGGCGCCGTGGCCCGGCACTCACCCGTCAGGAGCCCACAGCCGCGCAGTTCGGTCCCGGGAGACGGACACGAAACCGCCCTGGGGGAAGAGGCCGCGGGTTAGACCCCGCACGTCCTGCCCATGCCCCACCAGGGAGCAGCGAAGCCGGTAGCCGCCGCCCTCGTCCGCCATGGCGGGAGGCCGCCGAGGTGTCCTGACACAGCAGCTAAACCCTCCGATGTGGCCGCCGCCGCTGCCACCGGAAACCGCCAAGCGCCGCGCCGGAACCGGTGTCAGCGGGCGCGCCGGCGGGGGCGGCGGGCCTCCACGTCCCGGCAGGCGCCGCGGCGCAGAGCGGGCCGCCGTCCCTCGGCGGGCGGAACCAAGCCTGCGCATCTCGCGATAGCCGAGCGCTGCTCGGCGCGGTGGTTGCTGCGATACCGGCTCCGTTGTCGGCGGAGGGTTAATGGCTGCTGGCGAGTCCGGTGAGAGGGAGAGGCTACCGCGGCCCTGCGGGCCTTCCCGTGCTATAGCGGTGGCCGTCGG
This sequence comes from Falco biarmicus, assembly GCF_023638135.1. NCBI lineage: Eukaryota > Metazoa > Chordata > Aves > Falconiformes > Falconidae > Falco > Falco biarmicus. The sequence goes on from NC_079311.1 coordinate 14,482,678, forward strand.
CGCCGGGTGCCCCTCAGTCTGCCGGCGGCGAGTTTCTGTAGCCCCGGGGGAACGGCGGTGCTGCCTGTCGGTTCGGGTGGTGGCCGGCGGCACCGCCATCTCAGAGGCCCCTCCGAGCGGCTGCCTGACGGCTTCGGCGATCGAAAAACCGCCTCTGTACGCGGCGGCTGGGGGGAGCTCCTCGAGGGGCTGGTGACCGCCGCCGGGCTGTGCCAGGGGTCGCACAGCCGGGGGTTGCGTTGGTGAACGGTGGTGCGTGAAGGGCTGTACCCAGGTAACCCCGGTGGGTTTGACGGCAGCTGCTCGCTTCGAGTGTGTGTCACAGGCTTGAATTCCGCGGGGAGACGCTGCAACAGTAAAACCCACAAGGATTAGCTTAACAACACAAACTGAGGGCTGACTAGGCCGTGCCTTGCCTTGCTGCGGGACCCGCTGTGGTCCTCAGAGCCCTCACCCTGTACAGGAGCCTCTGCCTCCTACCGTGCTCATCCAGTAAGCAGGAGCTTTGCAGATTTCTAAAGAGTAAACTCCTTTTAACAGGTGAAACAACTAAGCTTTAAAGAGTTGGTTTCTGGTAAAGACCTTGTGCAAATTAAAGGACAATTTTCTTCTTCCCAGAGAGAAACTCAAAAAGCAACAAATATGGCCAGTAGTCACAGACCTCCAATAGCTCGTCCTTCTTCCAGAGCGGGAATAGGGCTGACCGCGAGGCCTGCCTCTTCATCAAGGACTCCATCAGCAGCCAGAATAGGAACAGGGGTATGTTTAAAAAAAACCAAACACATAAACCCAACTTCGATACATTTATATTTCTATGCATTATTTTACAACTTTTTTAGTACCAAGACTAAAGCAATAGTTTCTCATGAAAAAAATAAAAATTTTAATTTTGTGGAGAATTTTACTTCCTAATTTTGACTGAAAGGGGGTCAAGGAGGTCTTGCATCAAAGAGTTCACCTGGGAGATCTTAATAGCTGTAATGTTGCAGACAGAGGGAACAATGAAAAGCTGCTCAAAGGTAATCTCTTAATGCTTCTGCAACAGACATTTGACTGAAGCTTTGTTTCCTTTAAGAGATGTAAATGCTAAAAATTCTTACAGGAACAGTATAGAGACTAACTTTTTAATTGTTTTAGCAATTGCGTAAGGATAATAAATTCATACTTCAGAGTTGGGAGGTTTGTGGTTTGGTGTTTGGGTTTTTTTTTAATAGATGCCTCCTAGTACATCAAGACCCAGTTCTCGTGGTGGTTCAACTACTGGAGGAGTTTTACCATCTCAGATTAAAGTTGCAGACCGTCCAGTGACTCAACAGGGATTAAGTGGAATGAAAACTGCAATGAAAGGTATTTTTTACTGAGAATAGCTATCAAACATGTCTGCAGACATTTTAAAGGAGTATTTAGGGGTTTAAAGAAAAAAAAATCAATTGCTTTATAAATTGCAGAGTGAACAGCTATGATTAATAGGAGTTGGAGAAAGGAAAGGAAGATTAAAGCATCCCTCTTCTTTTCTTTGGTCTTGGCAGTCGGTGAACAAAAAGGCTTTTCTGTGCCTGAGTTGTCTTTAAAAATTATTCAAAAGAGTAAAGATAAATTGTGTCTTCCATCACTGCAGAATAATTAAAATACTATCACATAGTAACTATTCAAGTTACTATTCAGTAACTGGAAAAAGCAATGTTTATCTTCACAACAATCTAAAATTAATTTCTGCCCTCATTTGTCTTAATGAGGTAAAATCTATTTAAGAACGCTGAGAAGATGGCAATTCTCTGTCTGAAAATCCTACAGATTGTTTTCATAATTTACAGTTCATTGAAATTAGTTGTTTTCTAACAAAATGTTATCTTTCTCGCATTTTTCAGGTCCTCAGAGACAGATAATGGATAAAACATATTACCTGGGACTACTGAGGTATGTCTTAACAACACATGCAAACTGCAGAAGGTTTAATGCTGTGTTCCCTTGCTGACAGGAAGTTTGTTGAGCTTAACGATAATGTGGAATAAGTGGTGTTCGCTTATAATGAAGTCTGTCCTGTTGTAAGAGTTAAGGTCATTTTGTATATAGTTCGTAGGAACAAAGGAATTTTATGCTTATGTCTAAGTACAGGTAGATTCCTTTGACACTTTAGGCTTGCAAAGTTAAATGCACTCCTACAACGTTAGTAAACGAGGGGTCAGTGATTTTGAGCTTCCACCTGTAATGCTTAATAGGTCTGATAGCACCGTTTGTATGAAGCAGCATCACAAACTAAGCACTTTTTAGTGTACATTTCAGGCAGTTTACTTGGATTATACATTGAGCTAACACTGAAAAACACAAGGCCTTGCAGAAACTGTATTGCACGCTACTTTGTCAGTTGACCATATTGCAGTATTGAATAATCAGTCCTAAAAGATGTCATTTTAAATATGAATGATATCCACATTCTGTGAAATCATAGAATCATTTAGGTTGGAAAAGACCTTTGAGATCATCAAGTCCAGCCATTAACTCAGGACTGCCAAGTCCATCACTAAACCGTGTTGCCAAGCACCACATCTATTTACATGTTTCTTAATGTGCCCTCCCTGGGCAGTCTGTTCCAATGCTTGACTGCCCTTTCAGTGAAAAAAGTTTTCCTAATATCCAACCTAAACTTCCCCTAGAACAACATAAGGCTGTTTCCTCTTGCCCTGTCGTTTGTTATCTGGGAAAAGAGACCAACCCCCACCTGCCTACAACCTTCTTTCAGGCAGTTGGAGAGAGCAAGAAAAGCCCCCCTAGAGTCCCCTCTTCTCCAGACTAAACAACCACAGTTCCCTCAGCCACTCCTTGTAAGACTTGTTCTCTAGACCCTTCACCAGCTTTGTTGCCTGTCTCTGGACACACTCCAGCATGTCTACATCCCTCTTGAAGTGAGGAGGCCAAAACTGGACACAGTAGTGGAGGTGCAGCCTCACTAGTGCCAAGTATAGGGGGACCGAAACAATGGCAGTCTGCCCCATGCAGTGTTTTGCTTGGATGTGCCCGCAATCTTACAAGCTTGACTACCCTACAGTCTTCTACAAATGGACCTTGAGCTTGTTTGGAGGTTCTAGCAGGGGACTGCAGCTATCATACACCCTTGACTGATGAACAGTACATCTCTTATCAGGGAAGGTTGTCCTCTTTGACCGAGCTTGCAGCTTCATGAGGGACATGCATGGAGCAGTGAGGGAGGAAGGGGCCATCTGCCTAGCCAGCCGAATTGGCCAAATCAACCCTGATGATCAGTGAGGTGACAGATAGCACAGTGAGATAGCCCTCACATCCGATACTGTGATTTTTTTTCTTCTCCATTTGGGAATAATTCACATCTATTTCATCAGCAGGGACAAAAAGCAATTAAAACATTTTATTTCATATCCAGCTTTTCTAACAATTACTTAAGATTTTATCTGATAGAACCACTCTGCTTTTTTCCTCACTTCTGCAACTCTTCTTTGAAATACTGATGTGAAACACGGTGCTGTGTGAGAAAGAGCTACTGATTGCACATCTCCTATAGTAAAATATAATTTCTGTTCTGTGTTTTAATTGTACATTCAAATTTTAAAGATTCTTTTTTGTTTATTTTTTTGCAGAAGCAAAACAAACGAACTCACAACAGAAATTCACAAGCTGCAGGAAGAAGTAGAAATGTACAAGCAAGAGAAATCTGTCTATTTGTCATATGAAAAAAGGTGAGATGTATTGCAGCTAATGCAGCACTTTCTCAGTCGCAAGACTGTTCTCAGATATTGAGCAGGCTTCAAGGAACCATTAAATAGTTCTTTTTTATTATTTTATTTTTACAGGAATGAATCTTCCCATCTTAAGTTTGACCTTTTTTTTTCTTTTATTTAGGGCAGAGGCTTTAGCTGGTGAAATCAAAGAATTTCAAGGTCAGCTAGCAGACTACAACATGGTATGCTGCTGTCAACTTTTGATACTGAATGCTTTCTCTTCTGTCATTTACTTTGTATTGCTTTTGCTTTATTGCAGCATCTTTTATTATTAGCACATCTCTGTAAAAATGTACTAGTTAGTACTGCTTTTTATTCAGTTACTGGAAAGGAAAAAGATGGAAATGAGCAAAAGCAAAAAAGAAAAAAAGGACGTGTACTATACATTAGGAGAAGCAGTTGCATATGGATTTAAGAATTTACTGCTGCGTAATATTTGTGGGTTTGTACATCTACATGTAATGATAATTACTTCTGAAAACTGCATGTAGTCTGTTCAGATTCCCAAATCATGTTTTTTTCCATTTGCAATAACAAAAAATTGCTGTGTTTTCATGAGTGCTTTGTCAATTGCTACCTAGTTGTCTGATATTTTTTGTGTGTAATTAAAAAAAAATGCAAGTAATAACAGGTTGGAGTTATGTCTCGTTTCAGGTCGTGGATATACTCAACACCAATATGGATACAACAGAGGTGATTCGGGATTACAATATGGTAAGAATTAAGACTACTTGCTATGTTTGAACTGTAAAGTGGGGTGTGTTACATTCTTGGTGCTTTGAACATATGACATCTCTAAAAAAAGCATAGCACTAATTTAAAACTTAGCCATTTTTTTCCAGTTAAATTAACCATAATATTGGCAATATATTTGCAGTAAGAAAATGGTTTGAAGTGCTGGATTAACAGCCCCATGATGGTTTTCTGTGTTTTAGCTTTCTAAAGGCTGTCATCCCAACCCAAATTGCAAGTGTTAAAATATATTCTTTATTTGATTTGGGAGCATCTAGTCTTATGGAAGGCAAATTCACTAGACTGTACTGCCTTGTAAAGCTGCCTGGTCTTCTGGAAATTTAGTTCTTTTTTATCTTCTGCCTTTTAAAAGACTCCAATGTAATACATAAGTTACTGACATGGCCAACCACAAAATCAATGAGCTTTTTTCTTCCTTTACTTTCATTATTTTCTAACACAGATAGAGTGTTCCCCTAAATATTAAGGTGTCAGTGGCATAAAGCATGTTCCATTTCTTACAATCACTTCGTTCATAAGGAAAAGAAATCAGGCTTAGAAAAGTTTATTTTGGTAGCTTGAAAAACCGCCTAAATATTTTTTTGGTCAAAACAATTCTTTTTTTCCCTGTATTTGATTGAAAAATAAAGTTGCAATGTCTGTCAGAATGAGAAGAATGCTTTGCAAGTGTTAGATTTTTTCATTCTGTTGGTAGGCTTAAACTTAGTATTTTACTAAGTGTTCCAGGTATAGTTCCCACAGTAGTAGTAAGTGAATTGATTTGTTGAAAACTTGATTGTATTTCTTCTTCAAACATAGAGATGCCTTCTTACTTCCTTTGGTTTCCAGTGGAAGACTGCGATTTCAGAGGGTCTTCTGTATCAACTGTGAAAAACCTTTGCAGCAGGCAGCCTCTACTGCTGCTTCCTTTTCAGTGTTCTGAGCAGCTTCTTGCTCATTTGAAGGAAACTTTGAATTTGTGTACAAAATCTGTGTTGTTAATGTATTGTATCAAAATACTTTTTTTCTTTTTAAGTTAAAGGTCCAGAATGACCGTGATACTCAGAGTGTGGATAAAATTTTCACAGAAAGACAAGCGTAAGTACAGTAAGTGTATCCTCCTCCAGAGCTGTTAAAACCATAATTGAAATTGGCAAAATTGAGATGTTAACTAATTCAGAAGTCCCTCAAGTGTGATGCATGCCCCAAGTGGTACCTGATATGTCAGTGACGGGCTTCAGCTGGAGTTCCTAGTTTTAAACTCTTCTGAGTAACTCCTGTGGAGATACTTTCCACACCATCCAGGAGGAGTTAGGTGGCAGTGGAGACTCCTGTCTTTTGGCAGCCTGCTGTCAAGGTCCTGAGTTCTAGAGGTTGTGTTGTGGAGTAGCAGAATGGAGAAAGCAAACAGAAGTGTGAACTAGAATTGACATTCCTGTTTGGTAAGGTAGAGGTGTGTGGAGGTGAAGATGAGGGCAGTGAGATGTTTACAGTAAGAATTTGTAACCCATGAGAACAGCTTGTATAGTGATAGGTTGAGAGGATGTGTTTCTGAGATGTTTAATTTCAGGACAGGTATGTGCAGGAGAAAGAGATACGATCCTTGTTGCCCATAAGAGCAATCTCAATGATGAGATTTTAAAGTATAAATAAAAACTTTTTTTTAAAAAAATTACCATTTAATAAGAAGGCACTTTTCAGTAATGCTGTGGTTTTCAACAGCTCAAAACCACATCTGTTTTACCCCTGAATGCGTTTTTAAGTGTTAAGAAAACATGAAGAGAAAAAACTTGGTTCCGTAGCAAACTAAGACAAAAAGACATTAGATATGCAGTAATAATAATTGATTGTTGTACTGTATGTAGACACATTTAAGGGAGTAGAGCAGTTGGTCTTTTTTGTTCTGCTAATTTGGTTAAAAAAAAACCAACAAATACTCTGTTCTCTGATTGTGTTGGTTTTGCCTAATAGACTACTTCTAAGCTGTGACACCATTGATTTAGATTCAGTCCCCCGTCTGGCTGTGGTCTGCTTCAACGTTTTAGAGAAATTATTTTTCTTTTCTAGACTTATTCACAATTAAAGCAGTTAAATTTTTCACAATTAAATTATGCCAGCTTCACAAGCTACTCTGTAAAGACTTGTTCATGTTAAGCAATATACAAGTAAGCTCTCCCCCAGCCCCCACCATAAGTAAGCAAATAAATTTTTATAAAAGATGGATTATGGGTGGTTTTTTGCATGTTTTGAAATATTTGTTATGATACTAATTCACGCACATTACATTTTTAGCTTCATGATTCATGCAGCAATGTTATGGATTTGATGAGATGAAAGGAGATAGACTGCTTAGCTTCATTTTGTATTGCACATCAGTAGAGTAATATGGAAGTACAAGTGTACTATGGTTTTGAAAAGTCAGTTCATCACCTATTATTTAAGACTTGAACTCTTCTCAGTACTATAAGAATCTATGTCTTTGTCCTCAGTACAGCCATCTTCCCCAGACACAAATGCATGACTTTTCTCAAATATTACTATGGGATCTTCATTGTTTGTACCCAATTCTGTAGGAAAAGGACTCATATCAGCAGCAAACTCCTGTTCAGACATCTCTGAGTCATTTTCTTCCAGACGACGGTGGCTGTAGCTGATCAAATAGTGATACCATGTTGGGCATTTTATAGCGGTAAAAATCAGGAGTGTAGTGCTTAAGACAAACCCTAGGACACCCACTAGGAAGGTCCAACTTTTGCCAACAAGTGGTAACCCTTTAAAACAAATAGGAAGAAAAGGAAGAGTCATCTTCATGAGGGATACCAGCAAGAACACTAGTATGATGTTTTTCATAGTTAAATTGAGGACTCACAAAATAAGTGATAGGGGAATTACTGAGTATCTCCAAAGCTTTAGTAGAATGTTCTTGCTATGTTATTAGGGAATCAGTAGCATCACTCAGACCAAAAATGCATGTACATCTCATGTTTTCTAGCAACATAAATCCACCATGCACATTTATCAAAAAGAATAGTTTCAAAGTCAGATGAAGTTCTAGGGACATATAAAATAATCATTTTTTTCAAAATTTGAATTCCAAGATCAGGCTTTGGAAAAAAAAATATCAGTAATTGACTCAAATTCTATTTCCCAGGCTTAAATTTCTGTCTGGTGATGATGTCTGCACCCTAAAATACTTCATCTTTTGTTTGGCATATCCTTTCAATTGTATTTCTTTTATAATAAAATTTCAATAGACTGTAGTTGCCAGTAGTCTTTATTTAGAAGCTAGTTTTCTGTGCCGGCTATAGTCCTAAAATAGATTATAGCTGTTACAGCAAAAGGAGTGTGTGGCAGTGGTGGCTTACAATTTGTGTATGTATCTGGAGATTGGTATTTCTTCTGCTTTAGCCAGAAGCAACAACTAAAACATTTCAGTATGGAAGAGTGGAGAACAACATTAATTTGCATGTCAGAAAAAAAATAATTGCTTCACTGAAAGAAAAGCTAGATTATTACAGAGTGATGATGGAATTAACATCAAAAGGTGAAGAAAAGTAAGGAGACTATCACTGAAATTTTCAAAGATTATGGTATGTGCACATCGGTGTCTTTTACACCGAACACAGTTTAGGGCAGGAGTAAAATTAATAGGCTCACTTTTTCACATTTTAAGACAACAGCTACACCTAGAAAGTAGTTAGTTTGGAAGAAGTAATTATTACTTTTTTTTAATGATGCTTCCCTGGTTCTTTTAGGGAGAGATCTGGGCAATTGTCTGAATTTCAAGCCTTTGAAATTTCATCATCAGTTTGTAGTATCGTTTGAGAATTCAGGTGTATGTTTTGAATGCTTACCTATTACAGCTTAGCACTCACTAGAATGTGTGTACAGTCTACCAAAACCTGGAAATACGTTTATTCCATAGCCCTGGCTTTTATGGAAGAGTTGCAGTGCACTGGGAATACAAACCAGTTGAAATCATGGAACAGTCAGTCAGCTTGTAAGCAGTAAAGCGAAACACCAGTATATTACCTGCATGTGTTCCATTGATTCCAGTGATGTTGCTTGGAGTCAGAGCTGTTAGTAAGGCATTGCTTTTAAGTTTTATGGCAGAAGTGGAAGTTACAGTGTTTTCTAAAGAATCTTTTCCAGTTTTGCAGTCAGCTGGTTGAATAGCTGCCATCTTGATGGAGAATTTTTCCTTGGTGTTTGGGAGTGTACATGTAGTGTTGTTTTCATTTTCTGTGAATGTGAGCAGTGGAAAGGCTATAAGATATTGTTAGTTCATTGGCAGTCTGATTAAAAAAAAATAATAATCAATGATTGCTAGTGTATAAGTAAAGTTTACAGATAACTTGATGGTTGATGTTATCCAGATCACGAAACACCAAGATAAGGCTATTTGATATAAATGATCATGAAGTTGCTGCTCTTACCAAAACTTACCCATTGTCACGTTGGAGGCCATTAGCCATATGTGTAAATTAAGGAGGTCACAGGAGCAGGTCCATGGGTTTCCAGCTAAAACAATTCTAATCAATTTAAAAGATGATTTTATATGAAGAGATTTCAGTAAGTTATGTTGTAGATTTAAAACTGTCAGACTTATTAGAGAAGTAAATACATCTGAATCTAGTTGAGTAATTGCATTATAGGATAGATTCAGCACTGACAGTTGATTTAATCCTGCAAATGCTGCTTTATGAACTGTGCTAATATGATTGTTGCTGATATCCAGAATTACAAGTTTTGTCAGGTTGCAGAAGCTGTGATTATACAGTACAGTAATCATATTTTCATTCAGATAAAGTTCAGTGAGGCTAATAAAACTTCCAAGAATCTCTTTGTCACTGTTTTTTAAACTGATTTTATTATTTCTGAGGCTTAATTTAGTAACGTTTTGGAAAAGATTAGTGCAGATCTTAGAAAAGTTTTTTCCAGACTCCTCACAAGTGACCTGTTGAAAAAAAGAGAATGACTACAATTAAATACTGTAGGAAAATATGGTGATGAAGGTGTCTCAGTGATGGCTGTCAAGGGCATGAAAAGTCTTTCCTATATATTTTAATTTATATGTATATGTATGCATCACTGCAGATTATAGTTTGTAGTGTCAAGATACTTGGACTAGCTTTAAAGGAGATGGTAAGTACTGGAAACAGGTTGGTTGATTATCCCTCATCCTAAATAAGTAACCTGTGTTCAGCTTGTTAGTGATGTAACCAGACTGAGTCTAGATAGTTTATTTAAAAACAAATGTAGATGGCGTGCCTTTTCTGTACTGTATATACCCATTATGTAAGTGGTTTTGTTCTTGTTTGTCCCAAAGATGAACAAGCATGAGGTATACTACTGGACTTGAAGGCACTGAGTTCAAAGCAAATACTGCAATACAGTTTATCATTTGACTGTTAATCGAGACTCCTTCCTTCCCCTCCACTACCCAATAAATACAAAATCCATTAAATTAATCTGTGAAGAAAAATTTTAAAATTTCTTATATATGTTTGGACCTGACTTGGGCAAGTGCTAACTCAACAGATCTCGCTAACTTGAGCAGTAATTTGCCTTGTCAAAAATAACTGTTTTTAAAAACTGTTGCATTTTAGTTCTATTCCAAAATGATGCAAAGATAAAGAAGACACTCCTGTTGTCTGCAGAGAGATTTGACTGAGATATAAATCCATGTCAAATATGTTTTGGTGTTATTCACCCGCTTAAAATGACTACCAGCAGCTGTCCATTTCACAGAAAACCATGTCGTCTTATTTGTCAATATGTGCTTCTTACTTCAGGAATTTTATATTTACAAGGGAGTTTTAAAAATGTCTTTAGCTTCTAGTGTATTTTTAAAAAATAAAGAGTAATTTACACACATATAAAACTTACAGTTTGAGAAGTAATGTTGCAGTCAGCAGTGACTGGATTCAGAAATAGTATTCCAGCCCAGATCGCAAACCAAGAAAGTTTCATGGTTAGAGCCTAGTAGAAAACAACACTTTTGTATACCAAGGCCAGAATACCCATGCCTTCTATAGTGGTAGTTTAACAAATTAATAGATACAGTTATTTCAATGCTAATTTATTCTACATAAATAATTTGTTCAACATAAATATTTTTAAATGTAAAGGAAAATGTAAGGAAAACCATATGTTATTAGAATTAACGTGTTCAGTTTTTGCTTAATTGAGACAAACTTAAAATCCAGTGAGCAGACTGTATCAGCAAATAGATTGATTAGACAAGTTAATAGACAGCAGTGTCATAAATGGATAAAACAAAGAGGCAGGGAATACTCATTAATATCCCCGTTAAAGTGGTTATGAGTACTGGAAGACTATGATAGGAGTAAACGGCAGAAAGTATTCAGGCTTGCATGTTCTCCCTAAATAATTTCTTTTGTGGCCACTGACAGAGGCAGAACACTACCAGATTGATTGTTGGTTTATCCAGTCAGATTTCTCTCATGTTCTTATGTAAGTTATTAAGCAGGTTTTTGTGAATTTTCAATTAATAGATTGATCTTCTAATCTCTTTATTATCCATAATATAACATATGTCATATAACATAAACCTGGACCTCTATGTTATGAAGGTGAGGTTGTTGCTCTGATCTTTGGAACTAAGTAAACATGGTTCAGTCTCTTGTGCTGGAGTTTTTGTACAGGTTTAAACCTTATTTTCTGAGAGTGAGGAAAGCCTTTCTGACAAATGGTATTCACTGTGACATAACTTCTGTCAGAAGGTGTCACTCATTCATCCCCTTTGAATCAGGCATTATTTGCAAGATCTATTAATTTTGAATAGGAATGTTAAACTATCTCTGTCAGATGTTAAATCAGTCCCTGTTTGTGCTGGACTTGAGTTAAAATGTTATGTAAAAGGTAAATTATTCCTTCATTTTCACACTTCTTCTCCAGCATCTGAAGAAAAGATAGTGAGCTAAGTGCCAGTATCTCCTTCCCAGATTTCTGTATTCCAGATTAAAAAAGATCCAAAAGATAAGGTGTAAGATATGTTTATAAAGTGCCTAAAGTGCCTGTGCTGTAGAGTATTCGCTGAATTTAACAGAGAAGAGTGGGGGAAATTGCATAAGGAAGCTCAATTGCAGAAACAATGCTAAATATTGACAGCCAGTCAGATTGAGAAAAAAACTCCACCAACCCTTAAAAAGAGTGCCACGACATCTTTGCTGATCGATGTGGAGTAGGTGAAGTCACAGAACAAATTGGTCAAATCTGATTGATTGCTTCTATATGTTTACGTGTCTAAGAACTGACCTCATTCACCTAACTGAATCAGCCTGGAAACTTAATAGCTTCTTGGAAAGAAGAAGATAAGTACCACATACAATCCTGTGATACATTTTGTATTTTTACTGCTGCTAGAAACTTCCATTAAATACAAAAAAAGAGTTCATAAACCTTTTTGTTAGACGTCATCAGTGGCATGGACAAGGGGTACTAGCAGCAGCAGCCACTGTGGTATTATGTTCTGTGTTAGGTGTTGTTCTTGTCAGTGATGGTACTGGTGACCTGCATACATTTTTTGAAGGCAGTTCGTGTATTGCTAGTGGAAAATGGGATGTCGTTTGAGAACTCCTGATGTAGACTATGTTAACTGCTGGATCTTGTGGCATACTTGGACCTTAAAGGTACTGCTTCCAAAATGCTCAGAAATAAAACAGGCCTTAACCAGGCAATCTAGAAATACAGGTTAATAGTATTATTGTAGTTTTCAGATTTCAAGAAAAATACTTTCTTTAATAGAATGGGGGAAATATATTAAAAAAAGGAAGTCTGTAAGTTAATAACAATCAAGTTGCAAATGAAAGTTAAAGTTTTTCAAAATTTCAAGAAAAAGTTAAAATGTCTGGATGAAGGGGATGCCATTAACTTGAAAAATCCTTTTCCTGTCTAAAATTCACTCTACATAAAAATTCGACAAAAGTCGAAATCATAGTTCGTAGTTTTTACTCTAGTTTCTACTGAAAAGTTAGGGGGTTTCTTACAGATTCAATTTCTTACATTGTTTATGTGTGAACCTATATAATCGATAGAACAGGAAAACATCTGTAATTTTAATTGCAGTTTAGCTTTTTTGCTAGAACCAGATTTTTAAAATTGCTTTTTAAAGTAATTTCTTTGGAAAGAAACTGAGGGTGGGAATACATTGGTCGTAGCTTGACATTTCCTTGTAATTAGAAGAGTTCTCTTAAAAAAGTTTGCCTCAGAGAACTTTTTACGATGTTATCATTTAATAGTATGTAATTCCTATTGTTTTTCTTATATTTGTAAAGAAAAAGACTGGTTTGGGGAGGAAATGGAGTTCACATAGTCAGGTAGTCTGGTTTTTGGAGAAGAAACGGGCTGTTCCTGTGCTGAAGTACAGTTTACTTAACAACTTGCATGTCCAAGGTTCATAGTAATTCCTGAACTTTTAATGTATTTCAAGCTCTATTTGTTTCCAGTCTAGCAACAAAGTCATACTAAAAATCTTTGCCTACATTTTGAAAAAGATGTACCAAATATCTTACCTTTTCTGTTGCTTCTTAGAGGCTGTGTATGTACACATGTGTAGATTTTTTCGATGTACTGACAAGAAATAATATGGTGCAATAGCACTTTGGTTTTGTTCAACCTTTGTACCTGATGAATAAGCAGGTGGTGTAAGAAAAAAAAAAACACACTAGAAAATCCTTAGCAAAAGATTGACTAGGTTGAGCAACTTCTTACAATCATCTTGGATTTAAATGGATCTACAGCCAATAGGGAAGTCTAGTAGTAGTAAGCTCAAGTGTCACATTCCAGTTCATATAGGAAACACTGAGTTAAAATGCCACAAGGAATTTACAAGCAAGTTGGGTCATAATCAATTAAAGAAATGCTGGAGATGGAAAAAGACTTGCATTTTTTATATCATCAGTTATCACAAGAGGAAAATTTCAAGATATTTGCATACTGAAGTAGAGATCTCTGGTAGTTAAATGTATTAATTCTTGTTTTTTGGAAACATCAGAGGAGCTGTGGGGTATGATACGTAAACCTCTTTTTAAAAAAGAATTACAAGCAGTTAAGGACATCTGTTATATGGACTATATTTCGGAAAGAGATTCTAAAACCAGATGATACTTGCTGTGATTTGAGAGCATGTCTATATGCAGGCTGAAAAGAGAATTGTGTTGATACACAGATACTACTTCAGTGAATTTTCTTCTTGAGTTGGTGCTCATTCTGTCCAATGTACAGCATTAAACTACAAAATGGTTTCATCTCCTCTCATTCTCCATTCCTATCAAATATGTGGCTGTAGAAACCACTTCGTTTCGCTGTCTCGCTTTGACGTTATTTGCCACTTTGGTTTTTTGCTTACTGTCTCAGAACAACTGTGCAACTTTTCCAAGCCTCATCACTGATTCAGCTTCATCAGTTGTCTTCAAATTACTTACGGTAATGAATTGTCTTCCTGTGACAGCCATTGCTGATATTGTTATTGCCTCTTAGAAAATCACTGAGTTTTAACCTTCTGTCAAAAGGCTTCTACCAGAGAAGATACTTCACAGCTGAGTCAGGTGTTTCTAGTGTCAAGGACATACTGGATCATCTTGAAGTATTTAGCCAGGAGTCCACATCACATAAGAAAAATAAATTTGCCTGAGGTTAAGAGGCCTGCCATGTGTTCACACACACTTTACATTGGAGGGGCTGGAAGAGTAGGCTTTCTTTCCTTACTCTGTCATACAGACTTGGAGTCTCAGGCATAGACAAGAAAAATCCAGTAGAGCTTGGAGATACCACTGTCCTCAGCAGTGATGGCTGCTTCCATATGGTGCTTTGGAGCACAGGAGAAATGTAGCAAGCGGTATTCTTTTCACCCTCCCTAAATGCCCCAGTGATCTCCAGGAAAAGGCACCTTGTTTGTACTTAAATGACAAGTTCCCTATGAAGTAACAACAGTCCCTCCTGGTGAATTACATCTAGTGCGGAGCTTTATTCTGGAAATCAGCAACCTTAATATTTTCTTGAATTCTTCATTGCAATTTTTCTGTTTCCATTCTGTGACATCTTCAGTTGGGCTTGATTTGAGAGTCACTGCTGAGGCTTTGCAACAGCTTTCAGAGGCCCACCAGACTGAGGGACAGGGAGCCTCCAATAAAGAAGTAACATGGAACCTCTCTGCCAGCTAACTTTGTTCTGTGCCTTCCAGAGGGTCTTAAATCAAACTACTCTCATAACTTAAGAGCATGCTTCTCTTAAAAAGCTACTCCTTTCCACTACCAAGTGTAACATAATTATCCATTCATAAACCCATGTTACTTATGATGAGGCAGATAATTATACATTATCTGTGTAATGTTTACTGTATGTACCTTCACAAATCAGATACCAGCTTCTTTATTTCAAACTGCCTGGTTTTATTCTAGCAATTCACTGATTGAGACCAACTGAGAGGGGCTAGTATACTTTTGCCAGTGTTTGGGACTGTGCAGACAGACAGGGTGAGAGTGCTGGAAAAAACTCTGTGTGTACTGTAAGGGCAAAGAATTCTTCATCTTCTGCATTCCGTAGTGTGAATGTTTATATAGCTAATCCGGTTTCAAGAAGATTAGATGCAAGTAGGTAGGTAACTTCTTTTTTTTTTTTAAGAGTTTGTGGAGTTCTTATGTTACAGGATCATTTCAGTCAGTGTGAACTAATACCAGAGTTTGAAATGGGTGCTTAAAATAAACATCAGCTACTAAAAGTTACAAAAACGTTCTATTTTTACAGCACAGAAAAGTTAATTCAAGGTGTAGAAGAAGATATCGAACGTGAAAAGGTTGTAGCAGATGACATAATAAAAGACATGTCACAGGAAAATCAAGCTAAATATATGGAGATGAAGGCTGCAAATGAAAAACTTTCCCAGGTTTGTTTGTTTCGTTGCACTTACCTAAAATATTTCTCAATCTGACTCCATTGGTTCCAGATACAATTTAAGTATTGAAGAGCTCGAGAATGGAGTAATACAATAAAAAAGCTTACTGGTATCTTAATCAATTGTAGAAGTGCCTAAAAAGCAGAGCAGTTGACTAAAATAAAATACTTTGTCTTTTTGTATTTCTTATTTTAAGAACAAATTATGTTCATAATTTTACTTTTAAATTTGGGACTGACATGCAAATATTAAAAGCCACTGTGGTGCTTAGATGTTTCATCATGTGTAAAAAGCAAGCGAAGGGGAAAAACAAACCCAGAATTTTTTGTAGTTCAGTTGAGTAGAAAGTTTTCTTCATGCATACAAAAGTGAATCAGATGGGTGTTTTTGTTGTTGTTCTTGTACATTTCAATGTATCAGAAAAATGAACTGGGCTTTGTAAAATCTTTGTGACTTTGCTAACAAAAGCAGTAAGATTTCTAGGTTCTGGGGTCTGGGATCATGCAACTTCAGGCATGTGATCTTCGAAGTTTTCTTTGTATAGTCACAGCAAGATAGGCATCTTTTGAGGCAAGTGCTTCCCAGCTGTCTTAGAATGAGCAAAATCACTTGTCAGAGCCTACCTTTCTCTTTCTCTTTCTGGACTGTGAAGAAACTGTGGTGACTAGTTCAGATTTTAAATCTGATTTTAAACTTCTGAAGTAGAAATGATAAATTCCACCCTCTTTACTGATTTTAAGAAAAGCAATGTAGTTATAGCCCAACTGGAAGAGACTGTGATAAGAGTTTATTGGAAAGATTGGATTCTGAAAGTAAATGGGTATTATATCTGAGTTACTTGAAGAAGCTGGATACAGTCTTGTCTTTTAAATTTTTAAGAGCAGCAATGAGATTTTTTACAGCATTTTATAAATACTGAGTTGCAGAACAAATAAGTAAACTCATCAAGTAGTATTTTTTATCTGAATTTTGCATTTTTTTCCTCTTTAGGAATTGGTTGTTCAACAGCAGGAATTGGATGCACTAAATGTAAAGGAGGAGTCTTTAAGAGCTGTATGTATGATAACAAGCGGTCTCCATACCAGTCTTCACTGAACTCTAGAGTAAAAAACAATACAGTGGAAAAATACCTATAATCTTGCTCCTTCCATTTTCAGATACTGTAGGATCATGCCCTAGAGGCAAACTGTCTCTCTGCTTTACACCAGTAATTTCTAATCAGTTTTGGCTAAAAATTGGGTTTGCTAGATGCCAAGTACAAAATTTTGATAGCGTTAGTGAGGTTTCTTAGGATAAAAGGATTTATGAGCTGAAACATAGTTGTGTATATTTTCAGCAAGTCTACTTTTCAAATACTACCAGAATTTTTTCCTGTCCTTTTGAATACTCTATATAGTTTGTGATCCCCTGGAAATGATGAAGTAGTAAATCTACTCAGAAAATTAGCCTTAGGATGAACTCATAAAGCAAGAGATATTCCATTCCAGAAAGGGCAATATTGAAAATATGATTATAAAGTTTATTGTTTATACTGTCTCTGTACTGTTTGTAACAAATAAGCTTCACTTTGAATATATGCATAAGTGTTGCTTAACTAAAGCATAATTTCTGCAATGCTGTCTTGCAATCTGAAAATAGCTAGTAGGTTTTTGCTTTTCCCAATAGGAAATAACGCACTCTCAGGTGAAACAGGAGGCTGTACAGCTGTATGAAAAGCTCCATGAGCTTGAGGAACGTCGAGATCAAATGGTTGCTGAGGATAAGAACATGGAATCTCCACAGGAGGAAAGAGAGAGATTACTAAAGCAGGCAAGAACATAATATTTTATAATGTAAAAGATTCTCTGAGTCATTATTTTAAGGGATGATAATATTTGACAATACTTGAGTTTGAATCTTGCCTTTATTTGCTCTTTGAGCAGCACAAATCATCTGAAATTTAGGACAGTTATTAAAGTGGCTGGATCAGATATTTCAGGTTCAGCCAAAACAAAATTTGCGCAATCAGCTTTTCAGCTGGTTGATTGTTCCAATTCATCAGTCCTGTTGGTATGGCAAAAATGGTCTTATTGAACAATTCTGTAACATAGCTCCAGATAGTATCCTTGCGGGATACTGAGCAGATGTACTAATCCACGAACAATTTTAGCTACTTTACAAGGGTATATACTGTATTATGTAGCTATCCATAGATACTGTATGGATTATTGAACCGAACAACACTGATGAGTGTGTCTGATTTTAAAATGTGTATTGAGAAAGTAGGACATTTTGATGACTTAACACTTAAATCATACCACTTTTCACTGAAGAGCTGTTTTTGGACAATGTGACAGCAAGTTTGTGATTTCATACGCTGAGTTTCTATTCCCTATATACTGAATTAAGAAATCTTTTTTGATTTTCCTTTTTTCATTTGTAGATTTTATTTCCTGTCTTGAAGTTGTTATACTTTTTTATAGGTTAAGGATGATAGTCAAGAAATAGCAAGCATGGAGAGACAGTGAGTAATCCTATTGTACTGTTGCTAAAAATTACATTTACACCCTGAAGACACATAGTTTAATTCTATCACGTATTGCTGTGGTCTTTTAGAACATCGCCACATTTTCAAGCCTCTGCTAGTGTTAACCTTCCACAGAGAATAGAATAAATTTTTCTGTTTCAGCTAAATAATTTTTATAGTGATAGGACATTGCAATCTGCATAATAAGGTGCTTCCTGTCCTTATGAACATGCCATGAGAATATAAACTGGTAATTGCACAGATGTAAACTACTTTATGGCTGAAGAAGACACTCATCCCTAAGAGCCACTCATCTGGGACATGAAGCTGAGCCTGTATTTGCTGCAGTCACATTTTGAAGAGTTTGTTATGCCTTCTTAAAACATGAGTTACAAAGTTGCTTACAGAAAGTTCAATTCTAAAGAGTAACAGGGCATTGCTTGGTTCTTGGGTAGTGGTCCTTTCTGAAGATGTGCTAGAGACTCTGGTAAATGTTACAATAATAGTAAGAAGTGGGGGAGGGGAGCAGAATAAAACACTACAGTATTTTTGTGATTTTGAGCCTTTTGATTTCTCTCTCTTTACAGAAGAATTGAGATAATTCCTGAAATCTCCTAGAAACCATTTTAATTTTTTTTTAAACTGTATTCCCAACTGTAATAATTTTTTTAACTTTTACTGCATTTTTGATTGGATAGTAAGTTGCTTAACATAATTTTTGGAAAGAAACAGTAACAGTGAATTATATTTGAGAATTTACATAGCAGTGTTTTTAAGGTAATTTCCTTCCTCACTTTGATTGATTATGTAACACAGTGGTTTTTTTCTTGACAATTTCTTAATGGATTTTAATGAACATGTAGGCAATTTTTAAGGAATACCATTCCTTTTGTAGTTTACCAATTATGTTGTAGCTCTGCAAAGCTGTATAGCAACCAGCAGAGGAACCTGTTGAGTAAGGTAAGAACTACTGATGACTCAACGAAAAATGCTTTTATTGAAAAAGAGCAGCAGTACTTTTGTTTAATAGATATAGGGAGTAAAGTGACAGGTAGTTTACATATAACTTTTATAATAACAGCAATCGTCTTGATACTCTTTTGGTTTTGATAAACTTAGGTTTGCCATTTTTATTTTTGATTTTGCTCTCCATTTTTGTCTAAAACCAAAGCACATTTTTAACCCTGGATTTCATTATCTGTTTGTCAGGCTGACAGAAATAAAAGAAAGAACAAACCATTTTAAAAAGGTCATTCAACGACTTGATCTGGATCTGGAGAATCATCAAGGTAATACGACTATGGTTGTAAAAGACTATGCAGAGCTGTATCTGTTCATACTATAACACATATTGTTACTGACATTAGTTGCTTGAAAATTTTAGGCTTATGCAAATGTCCATTATTCACCATCAGAAGAAGGTTTTGTGTCTGGGGTACAGGCTCCTCTGTTCAGTTATGAGAAATAGGGAGTATCCTCCTTTAGCAGCATGTTCATCAGGTTCATATTGATTAGTAAATATACCCTATAAAATAATATTACATCTGTCTGGTTTTCTGTCCAAAATTTATCTTTAGGACTACTTGAGAAACAGAAGTTTCTTTTACTGGCAGCATTGCAGAACCAGCTCAGCTTTAGAAAAGCTTTTATTTATTTTACCTTTTGCATGATCTGATACACTGTTAGTGAATGTCGAATTGAGAATGTTTAATGATAATGTGTAAAGCAGACAGAATTCAGTATGCTTTTTTTTAATGTGTCTTTGAAACTTCTTGGGTTGATCTTTGCAAAAAGAGGTTGGGAGCTGCCTAGAAATGGCATTAGCTTAGAAACTTACCTCCAGCAAACACCTGCTGTAGTACGTTAGGCTGTTAGTTTGGGATTTGTCCTCGCACTGAGAAAGTAACTTGGTTTGAGCATAGGCCCTCAACAGCTGCAGAAGAGTCTCCTAAAAATGGCAATTCATCCCACAGAAGGCATGCTTCTAAACAAGGAATCTTGTTTACATAGGAGTTACAGAAATATGTGCATACATTCTGGAAAACTTTGTAACAAGTTCTTTAGATTCTACAGGACTGATGAATGAATGCGTTGTGCCCTTTTTACTTTATACCTTCTCTCATACGATCAGTGCAGAATTTAGCTGTAGATTTCTTCAAGATGAACATATATTTCTAAAATTGACCTTAAACAAATGTTTGATATATGTTTCTTATCTTTTGTATTACAAAATATTTCATACTTCTCTGGATAAGTAATTATTTTTGTGCAAATTTATTAAGAATGTTTTATTAGCTTTCTTGCTTCCAGATAATATGATTACCAACTTTACTATTCTGCTTTAATTTTTCCTGTTTGTTTGGTTTGCAACTCTTTTTTTGTATCTTTGGACAAATGCAGAAGGTAAGAAGTGAGTCACTTTTCACACTTCATAGTTAATTTACACATGCAGTCAGTCATTGCTGGACTGTTATGTCTTTCACTGTTTTAGAAGAAGACCTCTGTTGAAGAAGAGGATTTAAAGCGTATTTAGGAGAAAGCACATGTTCTCTGACAACACATCAGGAACAGTCAGGATAATAAAGTTACCTCGTGGTATAATACAGAAGCAATTATATGTGTTGGTACAACATAGAGGGAATAAAGAAGATATTCATAAGGAGTAGCTTTAAGACACAGAAATATAAACTCCTAATGCCCTCTTCTCTAGTGAATGGAGAGAGAATCCCAGGGGGCCATTCATACTTCTGCTCTGAATCTGCATCTTGGTTTGTCCTTGAAATTTCCGTCCTCCCTCCCTACCCAGTCAGCTTACTTTTGGCTTAGTATTTAAAGTGTTTATTACAAAGCATTCCCAAAACTTCAGTTCCCAAAGTTTTTTAGTGAAATTTAAGGTAAAATAGCTGGGGGGACGGTGACGGGACTACAACTAAAGATTTTTTTAATATTTCAGATGAATATTTCAGTGCTAGGAACATTTTTGAGCAGGAAAAACAAAATAAACAGACCATAAATGGAAATAGCTATTTTTAGTTTTCACTTAAGAAAATCTAAATAAGTAAAGAATTCACCCACTTATTATATATTCCATATATTAGCAGTTACTTTTAACTGATTAGTCAAAATCAATGTTAACTCATAATGGAGTAGGTTTAACGCTTCACAAATTGCTTGAGATGGTGAAATATTGATGTAATAATACCATATTTTACAGAAAACATCTGTAAAGACATTTTAACGGTTCTGGTCTTTGTTTCAAGTGGTTTTTTTTTTTTTCTTTAAACACTTGGCGGATCATGTAGCTTTCTGTTTCATGACTCACTGTAACTAGACTTTTTAAGAGTAGAACAGGCTGAGTTATTAAGTATCGGAGACTTAAATGAAAGAGAGAGTCCATCAAGGAGCAAAGCCACAGCTGCAAGGAAGCTGAAGCAGAATCACAGTCCCTTAGGGGCCCACAAGTGTTATTGTTTGTATATACTAGATAAAAAGGAAAGCATGAGGGTATACAAGTAAAAAGACCTGGAGAAATTTTTTTACTCAGTTATATCTGTATCTACTTCATTCTTTTTCTTTGTATTCTTTACAGTTACAACATTATGCTGAAAATTTATCAATGACCAGGACTCAAACAATTAAAAATTTAGGTGCTTGAAACTTAAAATTATTCTTAGGAGCTGAATTGTCTCACCTTCTCAAAACTTGTGACAAATATATCAGGTCTCCCACTTGACTAGTACATTTTATTTAAGAGCTATTTATAATCCGTAGCTGGATTTAAAGATGGAGTGTATTATGTATTGTATATTATTCATTACGCCTAGTACCACTATAAAGAATGTGTATGGAAATGTTCTTTTAAACTTAATTTTAGAAAGCTTTCTGTGCATTTTATTTTCCTACACCATTGCTTGTACAGTTTTCCTGTTTATTTCCCTGAGATTGTCACACTGCATACAAGCTGCATAACTTTATGAAAGTCCTTTCTAATAGGTGAAAGTGACATTGAAATGGCCCATACGTTAGAGAGAGCCATAGAAACTTTTAACTAACCATTGTGCCGAAATATACAAAAGCATTTGTTCTCTATTATTGAAATTCACTGAAAGTTTTTGTGAGCTTCCTTTGTTCAAACTAATTTTTATCCCACTCATATTTAAAATTCTAACCTCTAAAAGGATCTAAAAATTGCATTGAGACTGATTTATTAACCTAATTATATCTCTTTTTTTTTTAATATGAAATTGTGTATGACGTAGTGGAAGTGACTACTTTAAATGACATGGGATGAGTCCTGTAGTTTCTAGGCATGTTAAAACTGATATTTTGCCTACCTAAAGGAATCCAGAACTGAGCTATTATAAATTTAAATCACTGTACATCTCTTGCAGGAGAAGAAAATTGGAAATACAAGGAGCTGAAGAAGAGGGAAGAAAGCATGGACTGTAAGTTTTTTAATAGACTTTAATCTAATTCCACAAAAATACAGATTTTCTTTTATTGTTAACACTCGGTTTATTTAGACCTGAAAAGAACTGATGTCCTGATACTTGCATAAAGTTTCTGCAGTGTACCTCAAGACAAGATAATTGATATCTTAGGACTTAGAGGACAATCACAAATATTTGGAGCTTCTTTCAAGGCTGTTCATAAAACATCAAAAGTCTTAGGAACACAGCTTTATTTTATGAAAGCAAGACAGAAATTAATTTTGACATAATTTAAATAGAAGGTATATAAAACCATCTGTTCAGGTCTAATTAAAAGCAGAAGTTCAAAATGGACAACTGTAGACATCACATAATTCATTAAAACTACGGCTTCTTGTATCTGTTTATTCAAGATGAATGCTACTGAAGCTTTCTTCCATATTACAAGGTTCTAATGTTTTAGAGACTTCATCAGCAACTAAAAGAGGATGAAAACAGAACTGTTTTTATAATATACCCTATTGCTAGTATAGGTCGGCAGCTTACAAAAAAAGTTGGTCTGTTACTCAGTGAAACGGGAAAATGATCAATAAATATGCTATGAAGGCCAAAGTGTATATTGTGTTTTTGTAACAGTGTTCTCTAAAATTGTTCCATATAACTTAGGGCTACCATGATACTGAAAGAAAGGTCTCAGCTGGCAGTAAAGGAAGATGGATAAGAATGTACTTCAAGAGTTTCTGCATTTTCAAATGAGCTGATTTCCTGAGAAGTAGAAGGGCTTGGTCTTGATTTTCAGTACAAATACCAACCATGAAAAATGGGGCTTCGTGATCCTGACTATTTGGGTTTTGACTCTGCTTTTGCCTTTCATCAGAGGGTATTGATGGAGTAGCAAGAGGTGTTTGAGATTACCTGAGAGATTTGGGGGAACATGCAGGAGTGTTAAAGCTGGGAAAAGAGCAAATATGGTACCTGTCTTAAAAAAGAGGAGCCAGGGAATTATAGACCAGTCAGCTTAGTATTGATTTCCGAGAAGATTGTGGAAAAAGTAAGCAAGCAAATAATTTTGTAAGCATTACAAAAACAGGAATATGAGTAACACCCGTATTGATTTGTCAAGAACAAACAACTAATTTCCTTCTTTGACAGAACAATAGTGCAGAATAAAGGAGGAGCAACAGGTGACATAATTTAACTTCAACACATCTTCTACTGCTGTCTCATGTTTTTAGAAGCAAGCTAGGGAAATATTGTCTGTTATTAACTGTGCATTTGATGAAAAAAATATTGATTGTGAAGGATTCACTGCCAGGATGAAAGGATGTATTGAGTAGAGTTTTGCTGTGTGTTGCATGTTCAGGTCAGTCAGTATTTTCATTGGTCAGTTGGATGACAGGAGAGAGTTTCACAGAAAATACTACATTGGAAGAACTGAAATCATGTTGGAGGACAGGGTTAGAGTTCAAAATACTTATGGGAGATTAGAAAAGAAGTACAAGAAGTTCAAAAAGGATTAAGTGTAAGTTTGTACGCTTGGACAGAGTAATCAACAGTAAGAATGCAGAGTAGGGACCAATTCTGTGGTATGGCTCAGAGTTACAGTGGAAGACAGGGTGAACATGGCTTAGCAGTATCAGACTAACATGGAAGAGAAAATACCACAGCAGTAGGTATACATAGGGGTATAATTTGTCACACACATGAAGTAATCTTGTTCCCAGTGCATTGAGGAAGGCTTCAGTTGGAGTATTGTCTCTAGTTCTGCTCATAAAGAGGTTGGCAGTCCTGAAGAGAGACTGATGAGGGATGTGGAAAGCCTGACCTGCAACGAAATATTAAAGAACGAGTCTCTTACTTTAGAGATTTTATGACAGTTCGTCAAATGAGTAAAAAGACTTTCAAATAACAAGTGAATAATCTATCTCTGCATATAAATGGAGGATAGGAAAGGAGTAGTACACCAATAGTTGCAGAAAGAATTTGGGGAGAAAACCTTCCTAACATTAAAATTCACCAAGCACAGGAATAGAATGCTCAGGAGGATTGTAGCCTATCTAGCATGAGCTGTATGTAAAAAGAGTATAGACAGACATCTGAATTACTGACATACAGTTGTTTTTGTCCTGGAGCAAGAGAATTAATTAGATGACCTCTTGCAGTCTCTTCCATTCAATTTTTTATGAATCTCTGAAACACATAGCACTCAAATGAAACAAGGTCAGTCAGACAGGTGTGAAGAAGAGGAGAGTTGTCTGCAGGAAAACAATGAGATAAGATGTAAATATGGACCTTGTTTAATGTTTTCAAATAAATGCAAAGAAGGTTTGAAAAAATAAAAATACCTTAAAAGGTCCAGAATACCAAAGGAAAGGAGAAAAACACTAGTCAAGTCATGCAGGTAGGATTCTTAGGTCCTAATTTCACAGTATCAGGCTCAGTTTTATAAAGCTATGTAAAGTACTTTAGTTTTGTTCTTGGTTTATGTTTATGAATTTGTGAGAATGCTTTTGTTTCATGAAGGTGCTTTTATTTCACTCCTCTGCCTTCCCTACGTGTATCCTTTGGAAGATTCAGTATCCTCATTGCCTACAGCTTCCTTGAAAGCAAATGAATAGGGTTATCAAGATACTGCAATCAACAGTTAAGGCCTCTTGCTAAGTTGCATGAAAATAAATGGCATCATCTGTTATATCAAAAATAAGTGGCTCAGACTGCAAGAGGTTAATGAAGCATTTGATCACCACTAGAGCACTGAACAGCTAAATGTGGTTGTGAGTTTTGTGTTAGGTTATCTGAGTGATTCTCTTTGTAAGAATTACCAACTTAATTTTTCTAAACAAAAAAGGAAAAAATGTCTCAAATGTTTTAAACACAAAACTGTAAGCAAAAATTTCAGTACTAATACTTTCCTTACTGTCTTTCCCTTAGTTCTGTTTTACTCAGATACCTTTTTAGTGTAGAAAATTCCTGTTTGTATTTCACAGCAACATATAGTATGAAATATTCAGTAAGCCCTTCGAGGATAGAGCTCTTTTCATTGTTGTTCCTCTTACTAAAGTAAACTTGTGCTATCTTTAAGGTAGCACAAGTTCATTCTGAAGGAAAAGAATATCACAAAGAGAAAATAAATCTTCCCTTTCTAAGGATAGCTTCATTTGCAGCCTGGAGACTTGAGAAAAACAGGCCTGGAAATGACATTATTCAGGACTTGTACTTGAGTAGCTTTTTTTCCAATTGCAGGCTGTTTAAGCTTTGGTTTTCACTGTGTTTCTGGTTACTAGTTCTGGTTACTAGTTCACAGCAATGTTGGCAAAAGGTAAACCTTCCTATATTCTTGCCAGAATATATACAATATGTATATATTGTATATATATATGTATATACATATATATATTCTATACATTCTATATGTATATGTTCTATACAGTTACTAGTCAGTGTCAAGTGGACCAAAACTTTATTTCAACTTGTAGAGCCAGCTGAGTCTGCATCAAAACTAGTCATTGTTTTCAGCAATCAGCTGTGCACATTACAAGTGTGCTGTCTAATGCCATTTGTTGACCTCTAAGAATTCCGAGTGTCTTTCATCCTAAAACCTCTGCCTCACAGATGGTCTTTGTAGTATCTTAGTATTGTCCCCTGCCTCCCAATAATGCCTGTTTTGCACTCTAAAAGTTTTAGAAGCTGTACTCTGTGAAGCACCTCTGTTAAGTCTCATGGACAGCGTTGCAGATGATATCAGAGATTACAGTAGGTTTATTATCCATAAATGTTTTATTAGTAAAGAATAATAAAATCAGGTATTTTTTTAAAATCCTGGATAGTCTGGGATCCACAGTTCTCTAGTCGGTTCCCATCCCTTCAGGATTTGCCGGTATTTTCATTAAGTAGTCTTCTGTCTTCTTTCTGTCTTCCCAAATAATCCATCTTGAATTTACTATTATTTAGTTCTTGTTGCTCAGACAAGCACTTCTCCCCTTTTTCATCCAGCTAGAAAGTCTGCAAATACATTTCCTAGGTGCTCCTGTTTCAGGAGTTTTTCAAAAAGCTGTGTTTCAGGAGGAGACCCAATAGGAGGGGGATGATCATAATTTATGGCCCTGAGTGGCATCTGGATGGACCTCTGACTGTCATGTGCTGTGCCCGGCACCCTTTTTCAGTATGTCTGTCATCAGAAATACCATGTATTATGCCTAGGACACAAATAGAGAGTTCATACCACCATTGCAACTGTCTTGTCAGATTCAGTTGGACACTTATTAGAGTGGATATAAATTAGAGGTGAAGCAAAGGGGCATCATACAGAAAGAAAGAGATGGTACCAGGTGAATATCGGTCTCAGGTCCTTAGCAGTGTTTGGCATTTAGTCTAGGCCATTACAGATAGTTAAGGCACCTTTTTCCTTTCTTTAGTAGCCCATTTTGATAGCTTTCAGAAAAACGAAGACCAACAGCTTCTGGGACAAGCATTCAGAAAGGTGTCAGAAATGATGATGGAACTCCTTTCTCCTTGCGTGGCAGCCCTCACCTAAACAGCACCCAGGAAAGTGGTGACCTCATGTCATTAATCAGTCAAATATGTGTCTCTGGAAAAATTTCTCTTTCTGTCCTCTTATTCATTCCAACCCTTAAGCTGACAAGTTTCAAGGACTCTACCACCTGTCACTGAAATGAATCTTAATTTATTAATCTTAGAGTAACCTGTGTGAAATTGTACAATTTATCAATTTAATACAGAGTTTTGACTGGAAGCAATGAGGATGTGTGCTGTAGCCAAGAAAATAGAAGCCTGCTTTGTCATGTTTATTCATCTCTAGATTTTCTTGAGACTTTTGAAGAGGTGAAGAACCAAGAGTTGGAACGAAAGGCCCAAATAGAAGCCAACATTGTTGCACTTCTGGAGCACTCAAGCAGGGTAAGTGCATTTCCCTCCTCCTGTGGCAAGCTAGTTGTTCAGAAGCATAGAACAGGAGAGTGAATGGATAAAAAGGGTGGTGAGTTTTTATATATTAGTCAGTATCTGCATAATAATCTCTTCAGGGGATTAAACATTAAACCATATACAGCTGTAGTTAACAAAAGAAAAAAAAGAAAGATTTGTTTAATTTCTCTTTCTGGGGAAAGGGCTCTGAGTATTAGGTAATACTTGTGACCAGAATAAAAGAAACGTTTGCATAATTGCTGTAACTTGTCATCACTGAACTTGTCGTTATGGCTATAATGAACGTTATTTCATTTCTGATAAATGTTTCAGAATACTGCAAATAAAACTGCTTCAATATTTTGTTTACCTAAAGTCTGCAAATCTCAGTCCATGGGTAGGCTGTCTCTGCTGTTATGTAACTATTGTGATCGTCTCTCTGATCTACTAAAATTATGTCCAGAATACAATTGTATTACTGTGTAATATTTAATGTAACCACTTTAGAAATTGTTCCCATTTGCAATCTGCCATCTTTTCACACTTTCAGAAAATTTTTTCTTTTAACATTTTTTGTTTCCACGGGTTTTTTTATCTTGCAGAAATCTTTCAGCTGAGTAATTCTTTGATTATGTCATCACTTTGTGTTCTAACTCTTTCAGTATGGTATACCATAAGGTATATTTTAGGCAATGACAGTTACTTTAGAAGAGATTAATGTGTGACAGTTTATACTTGCTGCATTTTTGTTTCATCTTCACTGGCACAGTACATCTTTTATCAAAACTTGGTAGAATGAAAATTGTTTACATTTAAATCACTTCAGATTATTTTCAGAAATTTCAGTCTTTGTAGTATGAAAGGCAAATAAAAGACAGTATAATAGGACAGAGAGTTTTCTACTTGTCCAGTGACCATTTGTTGTTTCAAAGATACAGCATGTTCTTATTATTGTTATTGGTAACACACAGAACGTGAATCATATGAAACAAATTTCATCTGTTACCAGTCAAGAGCTGAAGATTATGCAGGAAGACCTCACTTTCAAGTCAAATGAAATGCAGAAATCACAAAGCACTGCTAAAAATCTGATTACAGGTGAGTTCAGGAATGTATTTTCAAATTAATTCCTTTAAAAAATTTAAATTACCTGAGTTACTACACTATAATAACTACAAGATCAGTGATCTCCAAATATTAAAATACAGTGGCAAGTTGGCTAATTGAAACTCTTGTGCGTAACAAGTTATAGGAGTATTTCACATATTATTAGTAGTAAATGATCAGCTTCCTCGCACAGGTATACATTAAACAGATGTATTTTAATACTGGGCTACAAAGTTCTCTGAGCTGGAAGTTTGACTTTACTAATACTCACCTTGAAATAAATGTTTAATTTAAAAAGTGTTTAATAAATTGAGGTAGAGACTTCCACAGTTATCTAACTATATATAATTTGTAAATCTAGTTCTTAGTATCGCTTACGATTTGTGCTTTTCTAAAGGGGTATGTACCATGGAAGAATAACTGGCAACCACAGTGAGTAGCTCTGAAATTCTCAGGCTTTGATTCTGCAAAATGAATATTCATTTTGACTTCATTTTGGAAATGCTCAAATAATAAAATTAAGTGTAATAATCTGCAGGATCTGGCCTGTATTTTCAAAAAGCAGACAGTATTTTTCTTTCATTTCTGTAACAAGTTTCTATTTAATTCCTTATTTGCACTGCTTATAGTGGAATTGTTCTCATAATTCTAAGCCTTTACCAATATCATTATTGGATCAGCAAGCCTTTCCTTGTTTGTTTCAGTGAAAGGAGGGGGCAGGAATTAAGAATCATAAATCCTTCTGTTAGAAGGCTATTACGTCCTATACTTGGTAGTAATTTTCAAAATATGAGCCTGTGATGTAACTTCAAAGTAGTTATGTGCAAATAAGTTATTATGTGCAAAATGTTACAAAAGGTGATTGTTCTGTTGCCTTTGAACATTTAATGTTCACTCATTTGCCAATACTCATTTTGCACTTCTGGTGCAGTTTAAAAAACTGGGCCATACATTACAGGTTCAAATATGATTTTTGCTTCTTTCACGTAAACATCAATTCTTACTACTTTACAATATAAGGATGTTCTGAAGCACATAGTGCTATAGAGACATTATTGCAGGACATATTTCCTTCTTTACAAGGGGGAAGAAGGAAGTTGCAGTACATAATTTGTAGTAGATCACGTTAAGTGACTCATAGGTAAACTTCTGAAAGCAAGGAGTCACAGATACTGTAATAAATAATTTTCTTCCAGAAATACAGGGAATGTTCAGTTTGCACAGTTAAAGTTCTTCATAGTCCTTGAATTATAGCACAGTCATCTTCAGGATTCTTTTATTTTGATTAAAATCTGGATTTCCGTATTTTCTTGATGTAACAAAGATACAAAAAGTCCACCAGTGGAACCCTTAAAAAAAACTGAAGAAAAAAAAAAAAAAAAAAGAGAAAAAAGAAAAGGAAACCATGAAGAGTAAACAAAAGTGCTGATGGCACAGTTTCCCAGAAACATTTCCCTGGGTCACTGTAGTTTGGTCTGAGACTTTGCTACTGTGTACACAGCGCCTGCTAGACACTGCAACTTCATGGCCTATCAGAAGGAACTGGGCTGCATCCTCTTCCTGTCTCTTCCCCTAGAGAAGTGTTGAGGTTTTTTAGTTGTAAGGGTTTTTTTCATTGAGGCTGTTGCTGTATAAGGATAGAATTCACCCCTTCCAGTTTCTTCCATTTTCTCCAGAAAGTGTGGATGGATAGGAGTAGCCCATGGCGCTCTCACTGTAGCTTGTATCAGTGTATGGATAGAACAGTCTTAAGAATCCTTTCTGGTTTTTTGGCTTTTATGTTACATGATATTTTGTGTTCCATTTATGATACATGTAAAATAAATCCCTATTAGTCAGCTATGTATTATTTAAAAAAAACCCACCAAAATATAAATACTAAAACAGCTATTTAAAATTGAAAATGCTGATTAGGCCTAAATAAATCCTTAGGAAAATCTAAAGTTGTTTTCTGCTATTTCTTTCCAATTTGAATTATTATTATTTTATAATTATATTTTTTACTGGTTTTGATGTTAAAGCCCTGATTTATTGAGATTTATTTTAAGCATACTTAGCATTTATCTTTCTTTAAAACACAGTGCCGTAGGAACAAGGGAAGTAGAGCTGTGGTCTGTTCAGTTGTATTTTAGGATCTGACATTGACCAGTACCAGGAACCTCAAAGTGAAACTATGGGCAGTTATGAAATATTCTAGATACAGGGACATTGTTTTCTTAAGCCATTTAGGGTGGAAGGCAGCAAAAACATTGAATCACAAACATGCAGTGCAGTTCCAAACCTTTTATTTTTAAACTCTTCTCACCGGTAATGATAAATTTTCCTATTTATATAAATGCTCTTTGGATATACCAGACCCTTTCAGTCTTACCTTATGGAATTATGTTCCTCAGAATAATTACAAACTGTACACAAAAATTTTGTAATTTTTTTATTTTGAGGTTCCTAAAGAAATCATCAAAGCACTGTATAATAAGCCAGAAATGTTGATTAAAGGAAATATTTCGCTCTAAGAAATCAGTATATGACGTAAATACACAAGAGGATCTTGTCCTGACAGGGTTTTGATCGAGTGAGATTTTCCCAAATAATTCCACTAAGGAAGCCATACCCACAGGTTCTGAAAAGGTGACATCTCCCTCTGTCACATATGTACATCCACTCCCTTCTGCCGTGAAGATCTATACTGCCTTGGTTAAGTTGGGGGAAAATTTCCTGCCCTTTTTCCTAGTGATCAGCACAAATCTGAGTGTGTGAACAAAATACAGTCTATGCTGAGAGAAGTTTTTTGGTGCTGTCTCATCCCTCCTGGCAGCCCACTTTGGCTGGTATTTTAGAAGGTAGAAAAAAGCCCTGCATGATTTGTATCATTCTTCTGAGTTAGGCACAGCTCTGAAACATAAGGTTATGTAGCCACGTGTTTAAATGTTCAGGAATACGAGGAAAACGATGACGAGGCAGCAGGTCAGAGAGCTGTCCAAAACAAGTCTAGCCATATCTAGTCCTTCGACACTTAGGGTGGATAACTTATCCCCAAAACTGGATCAAAATGTATTTTTTATTTTGTTTACCTTTATTTTGTCCTTTCTTAAGCATCTCATGTCTGAACAGTTTAGGTCTTTATATCTATCTTCATATAAGAATCTATCCATATTTCTAACTCCTTTAATTACCTGTATCTGTTGTTTCATTGTAATGGATTGTCCAAAGTAAATGCTGTATATTATAGCACCTGCTCATTTTGTAAACTATGATAGCTCTTACTCAGTGGAGATAAGGAAGTGTTTTCCCTGCACAGAGCGAATACTTAAAGCAAGTTTGGCTATTTACTCTCATAAGACTAAGTCTAACCATATTACCAGGGGTCCTCAAACTACGGCCCGCGGGCTGGATACGGCCCCCCAGGGTCCTCAGTCCGCCCCCGGTATTTACAAACCCCCCCCGCACCCCCGCCGGGAGTTGTGGGGGGGAAACCAAACAGCCGCAGATGGCTGCCTGCCACTGCATCTGCACCGGCCCCCTGGTTAAACAGTTTGAGGACCCCTGCCATATACACTCAACATAAATAAAAACAACATGATGCTAAAAACCTGATTTTTTTAAATTGTCTGCATTATTGCAGTCAACATTTTGTAAGGTACAACCACTGCTTTGAGACTTGAAATTGACTGATGCTATAAACAACTTTAACAAATACAAATACCTCACTGTGTTACAGAAAATCACCACATTTTCATTACTCTTGACTTGAATATAATATAGTAATTGTAATATAGGAGTCTGACTTACAGGATGATTGTGAAGATCAATTTTTTTTCTTTCATTCACATTAACATTCCCATTAATATCAAAATCAGAAAGATAAGGAGTTGTTTGTATTGTTTAAGTATAGTATAATTCTTCTATACTGGGCAGTGTATTATGAAATAAAAAGTACAGTTAATTAGAGATTGTGTATCTGGTGATCTAGAGAGTCAAAAACTGCAGATGGACCTACAGAAAATGGAACTCTTGGAGGGCAAGATGGTTGATGAACTGGCTTCTCTTAAAGACAAAACTCAACAAACAAAAATGGAGTTGGAGGTCTATAATAATTTGCCAGCTCTGAAAGCATCAGGAGAAGAGAAGAAAAAGGTAATGAAAGGAATAAAACCTTGGATTACACAAAATTTGTGTGCTTTTGAGCATCTAGTAGGGGGAAATCCAAGTCTATGACTGGGAATCCTGACTGGTAGGTGAAAACTGGGCTTGCACATCTGTGCAATGCTTCTCTAGTTATATATGTCACTTACTAAGTGTATACATGTAGCAGGCTATCAACTGCTATTCTTTTTGGTAACTTCTACAAAATTTCCCATTTATTTTAGTGATTCATCTGAACTTTTCTGCTGTAACTTACAACTACCCATAAGTCTGAACATAAAATCTAACACAGAACCCAAACAAAAAAGAAAAATCTGTCCTGAACGTATTTACTGTAGGACAGACTCCATCTAGAGCCCTTCCCATTTCGCATGTGATAAATTTCCTACAAATTCTTAATATCAGTATTACCATTTCTGGTGACGGTGAGCCTACAATCTGGTCATAACTGTTGAATATTGTCTTTAGGACAGAGCATACCTTACTAGAGAAAAGCTATATGAATCCTTTATGTATATGATGCTCTGAAAGGAAGAATCAGTAGCATTTAGAAAGCTGAATTAATATAATTTATCTGTAGCCCACAGCAAGTTAATTCATCCGTTAATCAGTTTGTGTTGGGTTTTTTCCAACTAGAGACTCCAGGATGACAAAGAAAAATTAACAAAACATAGCCATGCTTTCAAGAAAATAGTGGAACACTTGAATACAGAGTATGAGACACTAAAGAGAGAGCTGCAAGAGAATGAGACTCATTGTCAGGTATAGCTCAAGCTAAATACAGTTGTTTCTGTCGTAGTTTCGGTTTTCTCATACACAGGAAGCATTGTATGAACAAAATCTGTTGATTTCTTCTCAGAGTTTTAAAAGTTGTGTTGTAAATGCATAGCCATATTTTCTGTTTTCAAACAAATACGATGCCGATAAATTGCTTGTAAGCTTTGGATTTCAAAGTTACTAGGCAGAAGTCTTTCTGAGCTTAAAAACTGTGTGAATCCTTTGCTGAAATATTTGTTTTAGTCTTGCTCAGAGCTCTGCCCCTTTTGCCCTTCCTTTGCTTGACAAGTTTTGAGGACCAACTTAGAAAGAAACTACAGGGGAAAAAAGTCACTACTAATTAGATAAATCTCTTTTGGTTTTAAAGCTATGGTGGTAAGTTTTTTCTTGCAACTGGTACTATTAATTCCATTTCCCTTTTTCCAGTCCTTCTGCTCCTTGGAGACCACTGAGCTTTTAGGGTTTGTTCAGACTTCTTTAAACCCAAGGAACTTTGGTATATGAGTATATTTACATTTCAAAAGTGAAACAGGAAAGAAGATGTTTTTAAACTCTTGAGCAGCTTCTATTCTTCCATTATAAACACCCATAAATTGCTGTCATTTTGGCAACAGAACTTCACTGCAATGTAAGTCTCAATGCACAGAAGGAAAATGGATAACTTCAAAATAATTAATTCCCATTTTTCAGCTTATTTTCTCTGCATATCACTGATTTTTATTGTTTCTGGTTATTGAGATCTTTGTCTTTTAGAACTGTTACTTTTTTCTAATTCGGTTAAAAGCTGAAGATGGTATTTATACATGTTTAATTTAACATTCTTCTGGAGTGAACTTTATGGACTGGATGAGAGTGCATAGCTCTAAATGGGAAGGTGTACATATACATTTGTAGCATATGGTTATTGTGGGATAACTCTAGGGTGATGTTATAAATCCCCAAAGCTGCATGACAAAGTTTGCAAGACTTCAGATACTGTATAATTTTTTGTGCCAAGATCAGATTCTTATTCCTAGAGATTACATAAATCAGAAATGGATACCCAGTGTTAATTACTTGCATAATGGTGCTAAAAGGTTTGTAAAAAATAGTAATTGTACAGTGTTTCTTCAGTTCATTAAGCTGTGGCAGTTCTATTTCAATGTGTGCAAAAAGGTTTTGTTTCTTTGATTTTTACCTCATGAGTGTAACTGTCATAAGGATGAGTAAAGGTGTATCTCAAAATAAATAGCTGAATAGTTGACATGCATCAAGCATTTTGAAATACAAATATCCTTTACATATTTTGAGGGTATGGGCGATTTTGCAAGCAGTTGATTGTATGAGTTGTGGCCTTCAAGGAATTGCTATAAAAATGCACTGCATATTTCCTTTGATATATATCAGACAGTATTTTAAGCTTAGACTCCTTTACTGGCTGTATTGCATGTAGCAACAGAAATACCGTATTTTGGAAATAAAGGACTGCCATGTGTGCTGTGAACCGGTACACTAGA
Organism: Falco biarmicus; assembly: GCF_023638135.1. Taxonomy (NCBI): domain Eukaryota; kingdom Metazoa; phylum Chordata; class Aves; order Falconiformes; family Falconidae; genus Falco; species Falco biarmicus. The sequence continues at coordinate 14,517,462 of NC_079311.1, forward strand.
TAACTGATTCTTCACTGTAAGATTTGCAACTGATCTGATATCTTCTAGCTGAAGAATAAGCTTTTAAATAAAAAGTTGAAGTATTTTCCTGATTTATTACCTTAGCTTCCACTGAAAGTTTAGTCTCAGAATGATTTTCAGTTTTTGCATTTAAAAATAACATCTGCATATCTTGAAATGCAGAACCTTGAACAGCAGCATCAGAAAAACAAATACAAAATTGTATTGTAAGGAAGCAGCCATCAATATAATGTCCACATTAGTTTCCTGTTGATGTTGAAAGTATTGAAGAAGTGCCAGCACTTAGCCCACACTCCTACAATCTTCTCGCTGCAGCTCTGTTCTTATCACAGTTTCTGGCATCAGACAGGAAACTTAACTATGGAAGTAAGGAAGTTTCTTCTGTGTAGCTCAAAGTCCAAGACAGTGTCAGGAAGTATTGTATCTTTGGTGATTTTAGATCTTACTGATTTTAAGAAGAGATCATTTAAATGATATGAAGTATTATGAGAATTAGTATCTCCCTGCAGTGTTCACGTCTTTATTTCTGATTTGCTTACACATTTCCCTATATGAAAAGTCTTGAATTCTCATCTGTTTTTTTTCTTTCTATCACTGCAGTTGCATGCAGTGGTTTTATATCAATAGATCTATGAAGTGCTAAATTATGTACAGGTTAATCACTGAGAGCTTTATAAATAATTTTGCTATTGTTTCTCATTTCTGTGGGGTTTTTTGTAAGAAAACTTTGACCTTATCAGGTGATAGAGTACAAGGTATTGATACAACATTTGGGGGAAATTCTTTGTGTAATGTACATCTGTAATAATGATCGGTTTCATTTTTGCCTCTTTTTATGTTTTCAGCTTACAAATTTGGAGAGGAAGTGGCAGCACCATGAGCAAAATAACTTTATGATGAAGGAATGTATCCTTTTCTTTCAGAAATACAGTAAAATTCATGCACTGTATTAATTGAGGAAGAAGTCTGTTTCCTCCAGCAGCATAAGACAGGACGGAGTGGGGAGAAGGAGATGGGAGGAGGGGAAAGGCAATGCTTTGCAAATGTCTGGTTAGGTGATAGATATTACATAACAGCAAAACTTGTATGTGTTGCCTGAAACAATTTTACAGCAGTCTGAAGTTTTCCCTGTTGGGTCAGTTTTGCCATTGGGTTTCATATGAAGATGATCTTCACGTCCGTCCAGTCTTACCTGAAATTATCCAGCAAGTGTAGCATTGCTTGAAAGTCTGTATAGTATGGTGACTTTGCATGGCATTTTGCAGTTTTGAAACACCAAAATATCAATGATGAAAAAGTAAACATCAAATTGTATGCAGTTAATGTATTTCTTATCAAATAAAGAGGGATTGGGTTTTAGAGGGGAGAAATTTAGGTAAATGTGGTAAGATATGACAAGGAGATGCTTTAGCTGCAAAATGGGCTGGAATAGGGGAACTCTTGTAGCTCTCTCATTATGTGATGCTAATTAAAGAGTTACATTTCACTAATCATATAAGACCTTCCAAAACATCAGCAAAATCTTATTTGGTGCAAGTGACTTTCGTAAGGCAGTTTTTGAAAGTAGCAAAAGCAGTGAGGTTTTTTTAATTAGAACTGATTGTTCTTATCTCGTACTGTTCTCCATATTTATTACAGAGATCTGAGTAGAGCATAGATGCACTTTTATTTTACATTCCAGGGACTTTGAACTCACTGCAACAAATTCACCTTTTTACAATTATTTAAGAAGCAAAAAATCTGAAATCTCAAAGATGCATAGAATCACTGTTATATGGTTATAGTACAAATGTAATTGGCAAAAGTACTATCAAAACTAGAGTGTACCATCCAGCATTGTGTGTTGGATAATAGACATTGCTACATGTCTCAGAAAATGTCACGAGAATATATTTCAGGCAATTCTATAATAGCCTAGCCATCACAGGGGAAAAAATACAGGATCTGCATACCATTACCTTTTTCATATACCAAATACTCCATTTTTCATATCTGGTAAGTGCTCAAATTCTTAGAAAAAAATCTGAGAAATTGGACAACATAATGTAATTGGAGTCACCTCTATAAAAAAGTCTCTACAGGAATATTTTATTAAGACAGGAATCTCAGATTCTTATTTTTTCTAACAGAAAAAAACTCTTAAAGCAATCCAAAAGAAAAAGTTGATCAGGATATTAAAAGTGCCTCCTAACTTGCTGCAAGGAATTACCTATCCAAATGCAAACCCTTATACAGAGCTTTATGTCTGCTTGAGCTAGTGGAAAGAAAGGTCCTGCTTTCTCACTGGGACTTTCGTAGCCGGAGTTCTGAAGTGCCAAACTGTGTGTCAGTAAATAGCTGAGTGCCTTGAAATGGTTTTGTTTGCAGTGTGACAATGGGCAGAGTCTTCCACAAGGGACTTATTGCCTATATACATAAAAACAAAACTGACTCAGGCATGTAATCTTTGGGGTTTTGCCATGCTTGGCATGAGATGGGAGCTAGTAAATTGGTGTAAATCTTTTAGACGCAGTTATGAATTTTTTCCATTATTTGCAAACCTTGACGGTTTTCACAGAAGGAAACTTACTGTAGTTCCCTTATGATCTCTAATTATGCTAATATTTGTACTGGCAGTTTGTTTCCTTAATTCTTTTTAATCAGTCATAGCAACAAAAAGTCAGGAGAGTGACTACCAGCCAATAATGAAGAATGTGAGAAAGCTGGTCACGGAATACAACAAAGCTCTCATAGATGCCTTACAAAACACCAAGAACTGAACCCAGGCACTTCCTTCCTGCCCCAGTGGACCAACAATGAGAGATGTGCACAGGCAACATGGAAAGCTGGATTACTGAGCTCATTCACTCACTGCTACAGTGACAGTTATTCCTAAAAGTATTTTTCCAGATTTTTAGAACTGAAGGGTTTTAATAGTATCCCTCCTTTTGCAACATTCAAAAATTTTAGAAATAAATTTCTGAATTTTTAGAAACTTGTAGAAATATAAAGGAAGTGCTGCACCTAAAAGCCCATTGCTGAATTGCATCTTAAATGTGAAATGTCAGTCTGCTTTACACAGTGAATCTCTAATTGTCTTGTAGTCCTATCCCTGCCTGACAGGCTGTCATACATCTTAAGTGGAGTATATAATAAACTAAATTCTAATATCAGTAAACCATCCCTATTTAAATAGCAATTTATAACCAGTAAGGAACACATACAAGGATGGCAAGCATCCTTTTAAGTTGGAACTGCTTCATAGTGTAAAGTCTTATAATAAAAGCAAATGTACTTCAGATCTGTCAACAAATTTTCATTTCCTAATGGAGAACTGATCAACTTCCTTATTTTATATTTTGTAATGTAATTACAAGGAGAGAACTGTGATAAAAAGAAGTGAAACACAGCTAATACTGACCTTGTGCAGAGCATTTTATTTTTATAATATTCAACAATAAAGGAAATAACAGAGAAAAGTATATTTTCTGCATTTTTTTCTCTTCTGTTTTCAAGCTGCAGTGCCATATGCAACCTCTACTTTCACAAAATACACAGAAACAGATTCAACATAGAAAAAAACCAGTATACTGATACAGAAATAACAATGTGCTTTATGATGCATACTTTTCACATTTACGTAAAACAATTTCCATGTATATATTTCCCTTACATTCTACATATAATGTAATTATAAACTACCTATCAAAAATTTCCTCCACCTGGTATGTTTTAAGCAAGTCCTGATCAAAGAGAAAAAAGCTCAATTGACTATAGGTAGGAATCTTAGCCAGACAGTAATCTCACCTTTTACAGAAAATAATAAAAACCAGAAGGGCCTGGATTTATAGTTGTTATGCTTTCTTAGAAAAGTTTTCTGAAAAGAAGTAGACTATACGCTTCACTTGGTAGAACTAGAGTAGACAAAGCACTAGAAAATGCACTGAATCCATTAAAGTAGAAGTTCTGTATTTTTGTTGCTAAATTTCTCCAAATCTATAATTATTTTGAGTGTAAAGGGGTATATTAAACAAAAATATTGAAGATTATTGCAGAAAGCACTGTGTTTCCAAATTCAGCACAGTAAATGCTGCTGTTGTGTATATTTATGTCTGTATAATATTTAGAGATAATGGAACAGGATTTCTATAAACCAAGGTCTGTTATCTAGGGGAAATTCCCACTAATGTCTCTTCCTTCCTGTCAAAGTTTCAGCTATTCCAGAGAGAGCCCGTTATTTATTGAGATAAGGTTGAAGTCTAATATTCTCACCAATGAAAGTATTAGCCAAAGAGATCACCTCCTGATTTCCACATGTGCTACAATAACATATTTTAATGAACAATGGAAAAAAGCTGCAGACTGCATAAATAGGCTGCTTTAAGTCTGCTTTCACTCAGGGCAGGGGATGGTTTTATTCCTTGGTAGCCATTCTGTAAGACAGCATGGTAAAGTTTACAGGTTTTTGTTCTGTTCCCTGTGAGGTGCCTGTCATAAACCCCTCCGTCCAGCATGCTTTTCTTTTCCTTGTTGTATTGAAGAATCTCTGGATTAACTGTTTCTGTCTGAGAATCTCATCAGTCATTCCCTCTTTTAACAGTTCACCATTATGGTCCTGGATCATGGTCGTAGTACCCACGGCTGAGGAGAACTGGATTCTAAATGGTGAGCGACACAGCAGGTGGTTAATGTCTGTGTAGGAGATTTAGTAACTTACTCCCAGTAGTCAGCTGAGTCACTTGTATCCATATCTAGTGTCTGAAGTCTCAGTGAAAGTAACCTTTTCTTTAACTCTTTTTATCTTTTTTTTTTTAACACAAGTGTAAGTACCAGCCATGTGGCATTTTTTCACTAAGCTCCTGTGTGTATATCAAGACTAATTCAGTCACACAGGTTTGTCTACCCTGGCAATGTTTTATCTGTGTTAGGACTTGAAACTGAGAGAACATCAATTAAGTGGCAGCATCCATGGGGTGGAGAGATCTAAAACCTTTTCTGCTCACCTATCTCACCGTGGCTGAGTGGAGGTAAGGATCACTTTCCTCAGCCTGCTGGCAGTACTCTTCCTAGCACAACCCAGCATACTGTTGGCCTTTTTTGCTGTGCATTGTTCGCTCTTGGTCAGCTTGGTATCCACCAGGAAGGATCCCAAGGTCCTCAGTAAAGCTGCTTTCCAGCCAATTAGCCCCAGTGTGTATGGGTGCCTGGGCTGTTCCTCCCCGGGGGCAGGACTGTACATTTATCTTTATGGAACTTCATGAGGTTCCTGTCTGACCATTTCTTTAGCATGTTGAGGCCCCTCTGAACAGCAGTGCACCCGTCTCATACATCAGCCACTCCTCCCAGCTTTGTATCATCTGGAAACTTGTTGAGAGTGCGCTCTGACCTATCATCCAGGTCATTAGTGAAAGGTTAAACAGTACTGGCACAAATAGGCAGTGCTACTGATTGGCCTCCAGCTGGACTTTGGGCCACTGATCACACAGTGAGCCCTGAGCCAGTTTTCAGTCCACCTCGCTGTCTGCTTACCTAACCCATACTTCGTAAGCTGATCCATGAGGTTTTTATGGGAAACGGTGTCAAACACCTTGCTAATGTTGAGGTAAACATCCACACCTCTCTCCTCGCTGGCTGAGTTACCTACCTCCTTGTGTAAGGCTGTCAGGTTGGTTAAGCTTAATTCCTGCTTCATAAACCCATGCTATGTATTCACGGCCAGCTTTCCATCCTTCATGTGCCTGGGAATGGTTTCCAGAGTAAGTTGCTCCATCACTTTCTCAGGGACTGAGGTGAGGCTGACTGGCCTGTAGTTCCCTGGCTCGCTTTTCTTGGTTTTCCTGAAGATAAGACTGACATTTGCTTTCTTTAAGTTGTCAGAAGCCTCCCCCTATCATAATGGGGGAAAAAAGGTAATGGAGAATGGCCTCAAGATGCCATCAGCCATCTCCCTCTGCACATGTGGGTGCATACAAACAAGCCCCATGGACTTGGGTATGTCCAGTTTAAAAGTTACCTAACCCTGTCCTCCTCCAGGAAGATGCCACTGAGACATTAGGATACCATGTTTGACAGTGTCTTGTCACTCCAAATCTGTTCACCAGCACACTGCATGTAGAAATAGGCATTTCAATTTCAAAGTCTTCAACCAAAGGGTCTGTTATCTTCTGTTATGTTTGTGCTTTGCATGAGGATGAGCATAGGAATGACTGTCATTATTATCCAGCTCATGACGGGACGACACTGCACCAACCTTGTTCCCATATTCAGGGATATCATCATCTCTCCAGGAAATCTGTATTTTTGCTGCCGGCAAGAGCTAATCCTCTTCCTGTTGGTCTTTGTGCTTCATCTTACCTTCACTGCTTTTCATTGTGAAAAAAACCCACATTTTTCTTTCAAAAGGAGTTGACTTTTTTTCTTACATTAATGAGCTTAGAATACAACATCCCTGTGAGCAATTCCATACAGGCAGAACACTGAGATTCCTTTTTAGTTCTTTCTGCCTGACAACATTAGTTAATATTAATGCATCTTTGTGCTGGTATGTCCTGTTTCACAACTGGAGGGATATGTTACCAAAGCGAAATTGTTTTAAAGTCTTTCAGTACACTTCCATTTTTCTGCTGCAAATATAAAACAAAAATACAAAGCGTAAGGCAGGCCTCATGATGAGGCATTAGCCAGCAGAGTATCTTCGTTTGAGGAGAAAGATATTAAAATGCTTTCTTTATTCTGCTTTGAGTGAGCTCCTTGGAAACATCTCACAGTGATAAAGCATCTGGGTGGGGTGGACATCATACAGTTGGAGGAACATGTGCATAATGTGAATACTAGTTGAAGGCAGAACGCTATATACATTGCAGGTGGCAACTCCAGCCAAAGCAATGCTGCGAAATGCAGGTTAATCACTGAGAAGGGGAATTGAATTGGTCCCAAACAAAACAGTTACCATCTTTTTCTTCTTCGGTAAAGAAGAAGGAAGCCTTTAAGCATTTCATAACTGCAGAGGTGATCTGAATTCAAATCCCAGCTTTGATCAATCATTCGTTGGGACTGACAAAAGTTTGGGAGGAGAGGAAGAAATGTTTCTTGCCCTGACTTGCAGTCCACAGTTGCAGGTTCTCCTTTCAGGAAGAAGGACAAACTCGACAATATGCCAAATGTGTGAAATGGAGGAAGCCTCCCACATTCAAAAAAAAAAAAAAAGACAGACAAAGAAATGTGAAATGAACTGCTCTTGTTTCCTCTTGTAAAGCTAATTCCTTGAAAGCTACATTCATTCAAAGTGGCTGAGCTTGATTTGCTGAGCACTGACATCTTTGGATCAGGCCCAAGATTTCTGCTGTGCAGCAAAGGGTAGGTATGGTGCAAGACTTGAAAAACTTCGGTCTCTAACATGCAACATGAGTTTCCCCACAAATACTACTTCAAGTGAGGTGAAAGGGACTCAGAACCTCTGAAAATTAGAAAAAGAAAATTATTATTGTACCAGAAATTATCAGTAGTATCAGTCACCCCAACAGTTATGCATGAGAGACAAAATTCCAAATAAAACCTTCAAAATTTCAGTATCCTTCCTGTTCCTTCTTTTTCTACCAAATTAAATGAAGAAAGGGTATTTAAGGGCTTGGACTTGAACAAGTTTGCTGTATTTAGTATTTTTTTTAGGATTATTGAGCTGAAAGTTACTGAAGTTCTTTACCTATAAGCAAATCTACATTTTAACTTCTTACCTTAAGATGAGACGTGCATGTTGTTCACACTTCCATATTTCAAGAATTGCTAAAGTTACGTTGTTCAAACTCCAAAACAACTTACTATTCAGAAATCTTTATGTCATACAGAGGACTGAAGGTAAAGCTGGAGCATTCAAGAGAGGGAACCGTTACACTGCAGCTCACCAACAGTGTGCGAGTGGGGTCTCCTATATCAGTACGAGATTTTAGCCAGTCCCAGTTTGGCACAAATTGGAAGCAGAGCCAGGTGGATAGCAAATGTATCCATAAGTTGCACTTACTAAATGCTTGTTAAAGTTAAATAAAGTTAAATGATGCAGTCATCAAACAAAAATTACCCTTAGAATTGCATTATCAGTGTGAGATTAATTCAGTGGAAGATAGTGGGTCCTGCAAACAGGTTTTTACGAATGAATTTTTGTAACCTTAATGGATGAAAGCACTAACCTTGAAATTTAATTAACATGGCACATTTCCTGGTCCTTGGAAGCAACAGTCAGGTCTGCAAACTTCAGGCACGTTAAGTGGCTTACGCAATTAGTAATTATCTCTCCAGAGGAATGAAATTTACCTCATTTGGGACGGGCTACTTTAGGCAGTCATATTTTTATTGCTGGGCATCATTGGGGTGATGAACACACAGACTCGTTAGTCCTTCAAAATGTATTGTAGAAAAATTAAGTAGAAACAGAGGAGAAAAATGGTGAATGTGAATGCTAGCTTCTGTGCGAGCTCTGCTTACCTCCTGTTAGATGACGCCTTTCAGGCTGAAGAATCTCTCCAGACTTGACTCTGAGGCAGCAGGAGTATTGGCATTGCTTACCTTTGTGTTCCCAGAATGTGATCTAATCTTGGCAGAGAAACAGAAGCTTGATTTGGGGTTAATTTAGCACATGTTCAAAATTACCTGTTTTAGCAGATCTTTTAAAAAAGCAGACGTGCTTTAAAACAATAGGCTTAAAAAGCAATGACAAAGATGAAGGTTTGTCCTTTTCATACAAACCAAGTGGGATATAACTAGCTTGTCTTTTCTCACTCATGTGACTTCATACGGATGTTGAACATCAGTGGCCATCACCACTGCTGGATCTTAACTTCCTTTCTCACACTTTCTGCAAGGTATATAAATAATATAATATAAATATTATTTATATAATATATAAAAATTATTTTATATAATACAATAATATATAACTATATAATGTATAAATATGAATTTATATAAAAATATAAATATACAATCTATATATCTGCAAAAATAAAAAACTATTTTTAAAAATAGTTTCAGTCCCTTTTGTCAACAAAGAATTGGGAAACAAAAATTCTTTTTTTGTCCTGCTGACATCTACATGATTTTTGTCCTGCTAAAATCTACATGAAGCCTATTTCAGCAAAACACAAGTGACTCACAAAGTAAGTTTACACAGTACAGACCTTAGCCAAACAGCCCGACGGCCTTCGCAATGACTTTACTGACTTAGAGGACCTAAATTACTCTTGTGTTGTTTCATCAGCTGCACTTTCCCTGTGAAAGAAACCTAAGATTCCCATAAGACCCTGTGTTTTAATTCTGTTGTAGTAAATTCCCTTCCATTTCACCAGCAAGGAAGACAGGAAAGCAACCTGTTTGGCTAAGGCTGTTCTGTAGGCTGCTCAGTACTCTGACATTTTCCAGGCTATGGTCTCCTGAAAATCTAAGAGAAGCTCTTTTTTGAGAAGAAAACAAAAGCACTGAGCAAAAAAACCTTATCATAGCTGTGTTTGCAATCCTGAGCTACATTTTGAATATGTACATGCAGGAGAGGCTCTAGAAAAAGAAGTAACTACACCTCCTCAGCATGTGCTGCCAAGTCAGGAGAATGAGATGCAACAGAAACCAGACTGTTACCTTTTCTGCCCCACCTTAAAGTTTCTCACAATCACCTACTACAATATCAGCACTTCTCCACACCGTCCCTTTGACATTAGTATCTTTGACTATGTACCGCAGAAACCCTGATCTCCCTCCAGTTCCTGCACTGCCACTGCATTGAACAGGAATAGCCCTTGTCCTGACTGCTTAGACCAGCAACCACACATGTCCTCTGGCTGGCCACCCGGCTGCTGCCTCTCACTTCCAGGTGATCCGAAAGAGGTGGCTAAGGGGCTGTCGTTGTCCTCAGTGGCATAGGCTGTTCTGGAGGGGAGAACAGGATCTGTTTAAGAAAAACGTAAACAACTCATTTATGAGCTTCTGCTTCACATTAGCTGATTGTAGTGAGTAATAAATAATTCCTAAAGTTCCTTTACTGCCTCCTACTAACACACATTAATATCTTGTCAAGGCCAAAGTACTGGCTTGTTTCCAAAAAGCATAATACAGCCAGACACTGCAAGAGGATATGTGCTTTCTGCTAACACATCTACCTGATTAAAGAAGTGCAGAGTGGCATTGTTTCTTTTTCCTCCTCACATAATTCCATGCGTTACAGCATGTATGAATGGATTGTCCTTGAGAAAAGCGTGCTGCTTATCTAAAGAGGAAAGCCTGGTGTCAGGAGTTCAGGGCACTTGACAAATCATAAAATTAGACTTCAGCAAAAAGAGTTATGAAAAGCCATCTTTAATGCTAGGGTTATATTTACATGTTGAAAGACAATTAGTTTCCCTGCTGTATTCAATTTAAAAACTCATGCAGGCCATTGTGATGGGTGTTAAGTCAGATGTGAATTCTGATAGGTATTAATCAGCAGTTAACCACCAACAGAACTGATGTTCCTGAGGGGACTGCTTTAGACATCACGTGGGGTTGAGCAGCCTTTCTAGGTCTTTCCAAGTACCTTTAGAAAAGGCAGAGTGTAGTCCATGGGGTCCAAACCCAGCTACATGCCCACCTGAGGACATGCCATAGGCATGCTCATCGTCCAGCCCTGTCGTCAACAGCCTCTCTTAGCCCTGCATGCAACAAAAGCTAAAGTAACTTGCTATCATATTTTACTCTTTCTGCCATCCTCACTTTTAGCCCATTTTCTTTCACTGGCATTTTGGTTTTGCCAGTAGGCTATTTCCAATTTTTCTGGTCTTTAACAGTGAATACAGGCTAAGATTTAGGATCCTCTTGTCTGTAGATACACCAGCATAAGCTGAGGACTAGCATAGCAAGAAATGGGCTTGTGCAGAGGACCCCGCTATGATAGCGTTGCTGCTCGGTGGAGGGGAGCAACAATTCTACTGCGCTTCTGTGTTGTTCAGTAATCAGAGGGGTGATCACATCATGCAGTTCTTAGTTCACAGAACAGAAAATTGGTATGACCTAGGAATACTCATTGTTGTGGTTTAACCCCAGCTGGTAACTAAGCACCACACAGTGGCTCACTCACTCCTCCCTCACCTAGAGAGATGGGGAAGAGTTGGAAAGGAATGTAAAACTCAAGGTTTGGGCTAAGAACAATTCCATAATTGAAACAGAATAAAAATGAAAGAAAAACAGTAACAACGACAACAATAACAGTTATAATGAAAAAGGGAAGGGAAAGAATAAAAACCAGAAGGAAAGGAAGAAAGAAACACGTGGTACACAATGCAACTGCTCACCACTGCCAGCTGATGCCCAGCCAGTCCCTGAGCAGGACCTGCCTGCCCTGGCCAGCTCTCCAAATATATATACCAGGCATGAAATCCCATGGTATGGAATACCTCTTTGGCTGGTTCAAATCAGCTGGCCTGGCTGTGTCCCCTCCCAATTCCTTGTGCCCCTCCAGGTTTTTTTGCTAACAAAGCCTGAGGAACTGAAAAGTTTCATGTCAAAGCCAAAACACAGCACCATACTACCTCCTAAGAAGATAATTAACTCCAACTCAGCTGAAACCAGGACACTAGTATTCTAATAGCATGAAATAAAAGTATGAAAATATGGAAAGAAAGAAAATATGTGGCAGACACATAATTATGAGTAAGAATAAACCAGAATACTGAAATCGTTTAAATTCCACAGTCTAGCAAAAGCTTATCATGTGATTAATTTTGACATCAGTGGGAGCAATAATCAAACTGTGGCACTTGAAAGCCTTCCAGACAGAAACAGGTCTAAGCTTAAACACTTACTACACATAAACAAGTAGTTAAGTGTTTGCTGAATCATAGATGTTATTCTTCAGTTCTTCAAAAATGAAATTGTGTAATAAAAGACAAACCAAATACATAAGCCTGCTGAGGCTGGTATTCCATCCAAATTCTGACTTTCCTAAGTATATATTTCCTCTCTTCTGGCTTCAACAAGTCTTTGCAACTTTTTTTTTTTTTTTTTTTTCTGTGTGTGGAGTATTGCATATTTAGGCTGTCTGCTCTCATCCTGAAGATAGCTACCTTGTCATGATCAGTAGGCACAAGCTGATTCTTCAGAAAATAGTGAATAGCTGACTTGGACAATTAGGCATACTGCAAAATCAGTATGAGCAGCAGCCCATATGCACTGCTTTGCATTTAGGTGCATTAAAGATGGAGACATGATGCATTTCTCCTCAGTGACCTGTTTATGCTCTGAGAAGCAAGATTTAAGTGAAAAGTTTAAAAACCCGTCTAAGCTCACAATAACTATCTGGAGGGCTACAGACTTTACTGAAGTTGTTTAACCTCCCCCACCCCTCAGAAAATCAAGACACTGAAAAAAAATTAAGCGTAGACCATATTAGAAGTAGGTTAAATGAGCAAAAGTACCAAAAGTTATCCACTACATAGGGATTATGACAATGCTTTGTAACTGGTAATATGCTAAGTATTCTGATGTTAGAGGGGCCTATGCCACCAGGCTTATAAAGGCTAACGTGCAATTGGAGTGTGGATAAGCATCAAAACATAGAATCATAGAATGGTTTGGGTTAGAAAGGATCTTAAAAATCACGTAATTCCAGCCCCACTGCCATGGACCGCTTCCACAAGACCAGGTTGCTCCAAACCCCATCCAACCTGGCCTTGAGCACTGCCAGGGATGGGGCATCCACAGCTGCTCTGGGCAACTGGTGCCAGTGCCTCACCACCCTCACAGGGAAGAATTTCTTCCTAATAACTAATCTAAGTCTACCTTCTTTCAGCTTACAGCCATTACCCCCTGTCCTTTCACTACATACCCTTGTAAAAAGGCCCTCTCCAGCTTTCTTGTAGGACCCTTTTAGGTATTGAAAAGCTGCTGTAAGGTCTCCCCAGAGCCTCCTCTTCTCCCCTGACTCTCTCAGCCTGTCCTCATAGGAGAGGTGCTCCAGCTCTCTGATCCTCTTCATGGCCCTCCCTCCTCTGGACTTGCTCCAAAAGGTCCATGTGCTCCTTATGCTGGGGTCCCCAGAGCTGGGTGCAGCACTCTGGGTGGGGTCTCACCAGAGCAGAGCAGTGAGGAGAATCACCTCCCTTGTCCTGCTGGCCAGGCTTCTTTTGATGCAGCCCAGGATACAGTTGGCTTTCTTGGCTGCCTTTTAATGTCTAAGAGTAGAAGAAAATGTTCTCAAAAACCAAAGATGGACAAATTACATGTGTGTATTTTGGTCTGGAACCAGACCAGGTAAATACCTAATACTCTGCCTCCTTTAAACCTCAACATGAAATTTCAGTAGTGTTTGGACCTCACACTGTGTCTTTTCACCCTGAGGGTATTTTCAGTTTAAGTACTTTCTTGCTTTGGTTTCCAGTTATATTTTCTGGGGGGAAAGGGCGTCATGTCAGGAGCTTCTCTGGGTTAATGCGTTGAAATCTGCTGTAGGTGACATCTTTTCTGTTCACATGGCAATAGATCTTCAATGTAAAGGACTTCCTCTGTGAAATCTACACCAATCAAAGGCTAAAAGGTCTTCCTAAGGACATTAATCAAAGTAGGATCATCCCATATCTATTTCCAAAACGATGTTAACATAAGCTTTTCCATACGTCTGTAAAAGTCATTCTGGGTGTTAGCATCTTGGCACAACTACAGGACTTTTAAATGCTACATTGTCATGGGTTATATTTAGCCAAGTGGTAAATAAGATTGGCCTTTATTTGCAATTCTGTTTATATAGCTGACTGCTGCCTTTCCATTTATTTCAGTAAATTTTTTTGTGATTTTCTTTTTATTTCTTCCTCAAGTTTTGTTTCAGTTTCTGAGTTTTGAGACCGCCCTGAGTGTTTTGGCATTTTGTTCCCACTGATGTCATAATAACTCTGGGTGTGATCTATTATTGCAACAAGTTTTCAGCCTGTTTCCAATTGTCAAACGTAGAGAAAAATTGTTTCCAGTAAAGCACATGAACTAATGCAGTGTTTTATTGGATTGTAGCTGGCTCTGGTCTATACTGGATTCAGCTTGTTGTTTTGTTACTGTGTTTTCATATTTTTATTACTGTGTGCTGAGATGCATTGCAGCCAGCAGCTTGCACGTGGATTAAATCAATAAGAGAAAAGATGCTAGCACCCTGAGAAATTAGCAGATCTGTACTTTGAGAAGGGAAATGACACTTTCCACCTACTGTACCTAGGTGGAGGACATTTCACTTGCACTCTCCCGCCTGCTGGAGGATGCCATCGTTGCTCCTATTCTGCTGACTGCGACTGACAACAGTGCCCTGCTTCTCTGGCCGATCCAGATAACCGTTTTGATGTATTGCTGGATGGATGGGATTTGCACTGCGCAGCAGTCCCGCTGATACAAAAATGCCTTTAAGATCCTGCCTTTCCCATCCTAATCTACAAAGGAAACAGGAAAAAGGAACTTAAACTCCCTGTACTCAGACAGCACCGAGACTGTTCCAGCCTGCGCCAGCGCTATGATTTCTTGCCTGTGACCTGTAAACACTGTACCATGCTAGAGAAGCATCACCAGTAAATATCTGCCCCAAGGAAAGGAAACTCCATGAGCGACTGTAAGAACTGGATGGATATATTTTGGAAAGCATGGACCCTTTAGCACATCTGGTTCTCTATGGATTCAGCCTGATGATTTCAGGTAAGCCTTTGCTTTAATATCTGTAGTTGACCTGTCGTGCTTTGCTTGTTTCTCATACAATGTGCAGACAGAACACATGACTCCCTATTCCTTACTCCTACACTTACCTTTACTGATTTAAGTACCTGTGTGTGTTTCAGTGAGTCCACTGATCTCTGTGCAGTGCTCTTACAGTGAGTGAGGGCAGGGCTGTGGCCAAGCTATTGGGGAAGATTTAGCTACGTGTAGAATACACTCTACCCCTTTTTAATTGTTGAAGCCTTTTGCTGGCACATACGCACATTGCAACAGGGTTTCTCTTCCATCTGATGGTACTAACTTCTTTGTAAATCTCATAACTTTGATACCACTGGTGTCTTTCCCCAAGAATATCTGCTCTAAATACAGATTAAATGTTGACCTTTTCTGTGACTGACTTTATGAACTGGATGTGTGGTAGGAAATAATGATGTTTCTAGGTATTCCGGTATTTTTAGGCAAGTTTTTAGACAAGATTCCACAACTGGAATCTAGATAAAAGTCAGTGGACAAAAAGGGCAGAAAGATGCACATCAGATCTATTAACATTTCAAATACAGCTAAATAATGGTTCCATATTATCAGCAAATGTCATTAGTTCAGCAGGTCAGAAGTTAGTCATAAGAGAAATCTTCAGAAAGGTATACGGTAAGATTACAGTAATGTAAATTTAGTTTCTAGCTTTGGGAGCATTAACGTTTGAGATGTTTTGCTGAAGCTAGGCAAGCAGAGCCCTGAAGGAAGCCTGTGCTCTTGCCATCAGATTCTTGGTTGTTCAGCATTTGAGTATTGCTTTCAACATCCGCATTTTGATTTTCTAGACAGTTTCTTCTGGGTAACATACCAGGCAAAATCTGTACAGGAGCAATACACTTCACACAATTAGCCTAGACTTTAACTCTCTCCTAACAATTTCAATGAGATATGCACACGTGTTCCAGTCCATCTCACAGCAAAAAGGCAACATGTGCTGTAAAACTTCAGATTGCGCTTCAATGAAAACCAGAAAGTAGCACAAAAAGGCAGAAGTCCTTATTGTTGTGCATCTTGCTTTAAAATTTCCAAATCTTCTTGATTAGCAGCATGTTAATAACTAAGTGAAATCATGACCAAATGAGTTTGAGATGTTAATTTTGGCATCTGTAAGAGGCTAGAGATTCATACAGGCAAAAAAAATGTGTTTAAAATCTGTCAAATGCATGTTTGGAAGTATTCTTATTCAGCCATTGCTGTAATAGGCTGCATTTTGTTTACCAGTTCCTCTTTCCTGGCTTAAATTTCTTGATTGCTTAGCTGCACTTCGATTCAACCTGTTTAGCCCTCAGATCACTTCCAGCCTTTACCTTTAAGGAGATATCTGGTGCTGCAAGCATTACAGGTGGAGAAGGAAAGAAAGTCCAGTTACCCTCACTGTTTTTCGTTGTCTCTCCTGTTTCTTTACGTAGTAACGTATACCTAATTGACACAGAAGGAAAGCGACGTTCATGTAAGTCACAAGCACGGGAGGAACGGCAGTTGGCTGCAGAGATGGGCTGTAAACACGGGCAGGGCAGAGAGCTCGGTGCTGCGAGCGGACGGCCACGGCCTGTTCCACAGGGGCTGACCAGCGAGGTGTGTGCTGAAGTCACACCCATCCCAACAGATCTGTCAGCTTTCCCGCTTTTGTTTGAGAATGATATCATGCTTCCTGGGGCGAGCAGCGAAAGACAATGCGAGCCCGCTTTCCTCTAGATACTGCAGGCGGAGTTCAGGAAAGCGGGAATGACATTCCCTGAGCAGGGGAGGCTTTACACTCAGTGCAGACAGTGAGCTGGCTTAACCTTGTCCCTGATGGTCGTGGGCCTCCCTGGGTGTGTTGCTGGGTAGGCACAAAATACACTCCACCCTTTCCCAAGGTGAAGACCGCCAGCTTGACCTCCATTACGAGAAATGGCCTTTGATTTCATGTCCTTTTTTTTTTTTTTTTGAGTAACAGTAGCCCATTCTCAGCTAGAGGTCTGATTTGGAAGGTGTCGTTCAAAACATACAGAAAGGCTCAGTTTTGTACTGTTTGTATGGTCACTGCTTGCCATAGCAAATGTTAACTAAATTGACAAGGGGCTGAACTTCATCCTATCAACATTCTTGAAATCAGACTGAGCATCACCGCATGTTTGTCTTTTGGTTGATTCTACTCAGTCAACATTTTGTAGGATCAAAATGATCCTGGCATCCATTCTGAAGTATGAATGCAAAACCCAAGGCAAGGCTGTGGCTAGGAATTATCTGTTAAGTCCTGATCAAAGAAGAACCACAAACTCACCTGTTCCCATGGAAGGCTAAGGACAAAGCAAGGAATGAGTGTCTGAACTTGCCTTTTGCCTCATAACATCTTCAGATAGCCTGGAAATTTGCTTACGGCTTCTCACAGTGGGCTAAGTCTCAGAAATGTTCATGTGTGAGCCTTATTTTAGCAAGATGGCTACAATCAGTAAGAGATTTTGGAAAGCAGCAACAATTAAAATGAGTTTCAAGCACATTTCTTTGACTATTTCTGGCAGGAAACAAATACATTGTCAAATGTCGCCATTCTCCAAGACAGACAGGGTCTTCTGTGCTATAGCTTTGCTCTATCAATAACCTTAGATCCAGTGGTTTTCTAAAAATACTGAATTTATTTTTTTTTTAATTTAGCTGTTGGATCCATATATGGTAAAAGACTCAAAAGGTTATATTAGCTTTTTAAGAAAGGGTTACAGTGGAGCTAACAGTGTAGTGGCATCCACCTATCATCCCTGTTGATGTCTGCTTTTTCTTTTGGATCAGTAGGTGTTATGAAAAAAACATGAATTGTAAATACTATCATTATTATGTGACTCATTTACATAGTCATAAAATGAAACAGCTTTTAACATTTATTATATATAGAGATATAAGCATTATTATAATGCTGCAGGCTCTTCAAAATTACAAAACTCCAAAATTACAAGAAGTCATAATTTTTAGCTAGACTGGGAAGTTCTAATGAATACTTCTGTTGCAAGACTTTTGTTTCTTTTGTGAAGATTAACTTAATCTAAAGAAAACCTGTATTAACCTTTAGTTAATACATGCCTCTGACAGTGCACATGAATGTCATTCTTCCCATAATTAAGGGACTAGTCCTTTTACAACAAATGTGTTGTTGTCAGACCAAAATGGCACCTGAACTTCAAACAGCTTGTCTTATGGCTGCAGTTTTTGAGGGTTTTGGTGTTTTGAGCCTGACATAGCCAAAGCAGTGAACACAAATCATGTTTGAGCTTTTAATCACAGTTGTTTGAAAACTATGCTGGCTAGACATTACGCTCACACACGACCTTCCCG
Organism: Falco biarmicus; assembly: GCF_023638135.1. Classification (NCBI taxonomy): domain Eukaryota; kingdom Metazoa; phylum Chordata; class Aves; order Falconiformes; family Falconidae; genus Falco; species Falco biarmicus. Next base: position 14,535,507 of record NC_079311.1, read on the forward strand.
TAACCTAAATTATCAAACTAGTAATGAGAATTGCAAAAGGAATTTAAAAAAGGATTTCATTTGTTCTTCCTCAAGTGTATTTGATTTGTAAGACCCAGCAACTGCATCTGCCTGGAACACTCAGGTTATTTACCCAGAGGGAACAGTACCCTGGTAGGTTTGCAATTTACATGGAACTCAGACCGTTCTTGAGATGTAGCCTTCATGTAATCCAGAAATGATGGGCCTACCACAGGAATCACTTGTGGAATCTCTGACCTGCTGAATGTTGGTATTTCTGCACAGTTCTGTTAGGACAATCATGCCTGCAGAATCAATGGATCTGTCTTGTGGGAGAAAGAGAGCTGTTTTGTTTTAGTTGCATTGATGTCTATATGTGTTTTTTTAAAAAAAGTTCCAGCTGTGATCTAATTCATCGCTTTCTGACCCTGCAGTTGGAAGCCAAAAGCAACAGCTTCAGCCTTATGCAGGCACCTACCCTAACTGGAATTACAGAAGTGGGTTGATTCTCTCCAGTTCTTTTACTTTTTAAAGTTTGCTTTTGGTGTGTGCCTCATTCAGACCTAGTGAGAGGTAGAGTAGCTCCCAGGAAGATTGTGTTCCCGAAGGCCATTTCAGCAGCTGGGAACAGTCTGGAATGAAAAGGCATTGCATCAAATGGAGAGGAATCAAATCTAAAAGATGAAATGAAATCACTCTACATTCACAAGTGTTAACATATGCTATTGTTTTAGAAACAGATTTCATATATAGATATAGATACACGCACACACAAATTTGGGTATTTATTCATAATTAAGCTGGTTGGATGGATTACTTTTTTGCTGAAATTTCATTTCAGGGAAAAAAATGAAGTTGTAGTGTTTTGCAGAGGTGGTCTCACACCCACAAGAATTTTATCTGGAAGGCTTTAGGTGGACAAGAGGGAACATAGAAGTCAGAGACTGACTGCAGCTGAGCAGCTGGCTTTGGGGCAGGGAAGATGTGGAGTTGGTCCTCCATGTGCCCACAATGAGAACTACCTGGGTTGGAAATCTGCTCTGTATTGGTCATGTAGACTTGACCCTGCTTGGCCCAGACCTGTCTCCTGTCTCTTAAATGCACAAAAACCCTGTTCAGCTTTCCAAGGAAGACCAAGAAGTCATTGTGGTGTTGGGGGTGTTGGGTAGGCTCAGAAGAAATGAACCACAAATGGATGCACCTACCACTTGCGTGAGACAGATGTATAGTTTCACGGTCAGCTTCCACTGTGACACAAGACCTATCTGGGACCAGGGTGATGAAAATCTTAGATAAATTGCCATGAAGAACTGTCCTCCAAAGACAGTATCTATCCTGCGCTAGTTGCAAGGTTGTATTTAGCGTGCTGCTCCACTGCAGTTTCAGAGGAGACACACAGCAAAAAACAGCCCATGTCTGAACTGGAGACTTTCCTGTAAGGAATTTAAAATGCTGATTGTTTCTTAGGGTACAGGTTTTATAACTATTCTCCAAGTAACACTCAAACTTAGAACATGTACTAATAATGTTAAACAATGGTTAAATATAAAGAAGTTAAAAAACCATCAAAATTAATTTTGTAACTCATCACTAGGAGAAGCAAATACTTTAAGGGTGTGAAGGTTATTAGGCATTTACTAAGTTCTGAAAGCATTTTTTAAAGACAGGTTCACAAATTACATTTCTATATTCAAGAGTCATTAATTTATGTACATTTTTTCAAGGCTGATGTTTTGCTTTCCTGGTATTTATTTTAATTTTTTGCATTGTGCCAGCCTATCTAATGAAGTGGCTTGGTTAGTTTCCTGTCTGGAGTGTAACAAGTTTCTCTTGATAATGTAGTTCCATCCACACTTCTGATTGTGCTCATGATTTTCATCTTATTTTCTGGCTGTTCATCCCTGACATGCCACTGCTTAGTGACATCAGCCTCATTCGTCACAATGTGTGCTTAGCACAAGGAACACCTCCCACTACTCTGCTCAGAAAAATCAGTGAGTGGCAAAGTGAGGGTACACTACAGGTAAGAACACATTAGACTGTGTCTGCCCTGCAACAAACACTCCACAGACACTCCCAGACAACCTTATGCATGTTGTATGCACTGATAAATCCTGTGAGGTCTAATTGATTATGTTATTTTGCATACTTCAGCTTGGCATGTGCGCACAAACAGCATACAATAGATATATGCAGCATACATAGTAGGTTCATAATGCAACTTACAAAGACTACCCTTGTTATGGACGTACTTATTCTTGCTTGTGAGTACTTTCTTGACAGCAGTACCCATATTTGGCTAGCTGCAAATCCAGCCAGATGTAGCTGAACTACAAGCGTGCCCTACTTGAGCTTTCATACATTCCTCATCCTTTTTCAGTGTTACCTAGCACATTGTCAGCTGGTTGTTCAACAAGCAATTTCTGCTGATATGTTGTTTTCTGCTTTACTTGCTTATGGTCAACCGGGCCTAAGGAGAAGACATGAGAAAGCATCTTTCTGCATTTTGGTTACTTAGACTCACACATTTAGGCACCCTCACTGGGAAACCCCCAACCAGGTTGCACCAGTGTTTCTTTCCTAGCTCTTTCATCTTAAAAGATTGTTTTCATAGGTTATGAAACAAGTGAAATGTAGAGAAAACAATTACACCCTATTTTACAAGAAGGCAGTTGCATTTCCTTTCACTGCTTCAGATGCACCCAAGGACCCATAAGAAAGCATTAGCCCTAGTAGTTTTGACAGGCTATTTCATTTTTTACACTTGTGCTGTGGTCTTCCCACTGCTACTAAGTAGCAAACTGATGTTCTGTCACTATCTTGTTTATTATTAGTTTCACAGTACCTTCCCTCCACAAATACCAACATATTTCTAAGGGCAAGAGCTGTGAGCTGTTGCACAGCTGCCCAGTAACATCACATAAGATACAATCATAAGATTCTTTCCATGGATAACAAGAAAGCTTTCATTGGAAAACTTGACTTTTTGCTCATTTATAAGGTGCTTTTCAGCAGCATTTCTGTCCCTCTTTCTTTGGTCCTGCTGCAGCTGCTGTGCAGCAAAGAATGTTAATCTGTTTCAGTAACAATAACTTCAGCCTTATTTTCTTGTGGACTGAGCTGTTAGAGGAGAATTTGACTCACTGGATGAAGCTACCTGAGCTGCTGCTATCTTTGCATCCCAGATGAAGTTTCCAGCACACTAAGAGACTAGTGAGCCCATAAAATGAATATGTGATTTCAAAGCCCCCCCACCCCCAAGATTATTGATTTTCTTTTTTTAGAAAATGAACAAAAAATAACCAAGATTGATAAAAGAAATATTGAGTGCACAGAAAAAGAGGAAATAAAGTTTGCCAAATTCTGGTGTGGTAAATGTTCCACTCTCCATATGGAAAACTATCCCCACACAACTAATATTTTGGGTTAGTTTCTCACTAGCTTTAATAGTAAGTAAAGAGTACTCTTTTTTTTTTTCTTTTTTTTCTTTTTTTTTTTTTTTAAGAGAGAGGAGACATGGGGCTTGGGTGTCTTATTTTGTTAACCTCTTCATATTTGACTTTCATTATTTCCATCCTGATTATGTTTAGTATTGCATAATTGGTTAATAAATAAATAAATACTAAATCAATGTAATTTATAGCTATATTTTTAAAGTAAAATTATTTAAATGACTGCCATTTGTATTTATAAATAGATTAGTTAAATTCCTTTAAACTGGTATGTGGTTTTATACAGAAAAATACAATTCAGGAGGTGAACTTGTAACTACAAAACAAGATACAAATGAGAAATACTGAGGTGCAGATATTTAGCAAGTTCATTTTGTTCTAAATCAAAATCTTATTTTTTCAAGGAGAGAGAGTGTTTGGTGCTGTTTTTTTAAGAGATCTGAAGAAAGAGGGGTTGATAACTTGACAGTCTGGGACGTACATTTCCATCAGTCTCAAAATGATTTTTATATCCTGCAGTGACTGTCATATGGAACTGACTGGTTTACTTTCAGCATAACACGAAGCCTGAACTAAGCACAAATTCTATTTTCTCTCTAATAGTATCATATTTATATGTTTTAGATTCACATCCCCTAACAGAAATAACCTTGCCTCAAAGTAAAAAAAATACCAAAACAAACCAAAACCAAAACAGCTTAAGTATTTCAAATTGCATCACTTTTTATTTCCTTTGCTTCACTTGATGAAAAAAGGGGTAGAATTTACTGGAATTTTCTGCCCTCCCCTCTTATCTTAAGTAATTAGTACTTGGAAAGTATTTATCTTTCCACTTACCTCTTACTGCAGTTCTCTGTTTCCTCTGTTACGCTCAAAATGCCAGGGGAAGGACTTCCATCTTATATTCACATCAAGCAGTTAATAATAAAGCTCTACAAATGCAAGGAAAATAAAGGCATCATTACATGTGTAATGTCAAATAATTTCTTCCCTTCTGCTACTACTCAGTATTAATTAATAGTGAAATAAAACATGTACTCAGAAATTTGCATTCTCAGTAGGCCTTGCAAATGTGGGCTAGTGATCCAGTATTTGTTTGGGGGGCAGTGGCGTACGGTTACCCTTTACCGTGATGGCCACTGCCTGATACGGAGTTACAAAGTTATGAAGTGGGTATGTTTGCTGCTCCACAGTATTGAGCACTTTTCCAGTTAACAGACAAGTTTGCAAAGGCCTCATATTAGGTAGAAATTTTCTTGAATATTTCCATGTTTTCCTGGGGATGAAACAAGGGTTAACAGCATAAATCTGGAAGTATTTGGGCAGGGACTTTCTGAGACAAAAGGACAATTCATAACGCTTTTCTGTTCTCGTAAGACTTTGCGTGTACCCATCTATGGCATTAAACCACCTCAGCTTGAGGTTGCCACATTGTTTTATTCCCAAACCAGTGTCTAGCAGCAATTCTGATCTAGGGAAGTGATATTTTAAACTTTATTGGAGACTTTCTTGCTCATTGAGCAGACCTGTGTCTGGGATGTGTTCCAGGGAGTTTCTGAGATCTGTTGCTTCCAGCTGGCCCTGGCTGAGTTTTGCTGGTGCGACACAGTACAGAAAATATGATGACTGTGTGCCTGTATGAATGGCACTGTGGTAGGGAATGAGAACACACGGGGCTGCAGAGGCACACAATTATTGTCTGTTCAGTACGGTTTCCCCAGGCAAACATGTGCTAGAGAAGCTGTGAAAGATACAGCCAGGTATCACCTAGCAAGAAGGAGCACAATCCTGTCGTTATGAGTGGACCAAGAGGAACTGCATGCCTTCCTGCATTCATCGTGCCATCTGGGTTATAGTGCATGTGCTATTATATAAATTTACTGGTTTAGGGGATGCCATTTTTTCTGTGCTAGAAGGGCTCAAACCACTGCACCACAATGAGTGTGTGTCAAAAACACTGGGCAATGAACCCTCTCTGCATGGTGTCACCCATTTCCAGCATTAGCCTTCTGCAAGTGCCTCTCTTCTCAAAATCTATTTGTAGACACAGCAAACTGCCTTCCTGACAGCGTCAGTTCTTTGAGGACCAGGGAAGGAATCAAAGGACCTTTTCAAGGAAGCACAGAGGATTGTCACTGGTACAGACGTGACGTTTCCTGTCTGTATGGTTTTTTGTGTTTTTCTCAGAACACTAGATCCTGTTGTCCTTATTTGGTCCTTACATACTCAAAGTCTTCATTAACATCAAGGGTAGAATTTGCCTATGTTTTGCCAGACTAGGTAGATTCCTTTCTCGAAAAGACAGTTGGGCAAGTTCAAGTTGTATTATCAGAAAGAGATGGTGTAGGTATCCCTATGCATAAAGCATATGTGCATTTTATACTTTTCTGAGGATCTGGGTTTTTTTCCACAGTCTAAGGGCAGCAGCTCCCAGTGGAGTCAAAGAAAGCCTGCCTATCACCTCAGAGCCTTAGGCTAATTTAAAACATCAGTCCTGCTAGATTCAGTCTTGAACGAGTGAGTTGCCTTCAAGTCAATGTGCTGTTAGGGTGCTTTTTTTCCCTAAAAAAAATATACCTAAAGCATAGTTTTTCTTAGTATAAAACCTTCACTTGGATATATTTTAATTTCTGTTCGCAATATATTCCAGCTGTTAAATATTAGCTGCCAAATCATGCTGGTATATGGTTCCATGCTTATGCATAGATATTACTCCCTTTCAGATGCAGAAAGGCCTTCTAGTGGTGTCTTCAGGAAGACAAGAAACTCCATCTGTGCTTCATCTGCTTCACAGAGGTGTCTGGGTTGTCTGCAGTGTTTAATATGACAAAAAAACACCTATATTTAGACAATCAATCAAAACACTATCCATCCACCAATAGCTAAATTTTGATTAATTTGGAATAATTGCAAGTGTAAATGAGTAATATGCCTGAGCTATGGTAGGGTTACACCTTGATTACATGATTTGTATTACTACAAAGAAACAAAAAAGCATGCAGCAAATGCCTTAAGTATGATATAACTTTGCTTTGCTATTCCTTGCATAGTAATCAAAGGCAACATGAAAATTAGTCCTCAAAACTTGGACTTCTACTACTTATTTTCAGTGTATTGAAAGACTGAGATGCAGAGAGGGAAAGAGGGAATTCAACTTTCAATCTGTGTTGGAAGTCAGAGGAACAGAGAAATTCCAGAGATATGGAACTGCAGCCCTGGATGAGCAGCCACCTTCTGAAGGACCCCAGCAGCCTGGGCCCATACCTCTGTACTGGAAGGACAGATGCAGCTCTGTGCCTGTGGATGCTAGGCAGAAACACCAAAATACTTCAGTTCTGATCTGCAGCACCGTGCCTGACTTCCACACAGATAATCACGTCAACTTGCAGAGTTTGGATGCAGATTTGTTTCTGATTTTTACAGAAGTTGGCAGAAATCATGATCCTGGGGTTTAAGAATATCTCTACCTGGTGTGTGATCCTTGCTGATACAAACTGAAGCCGTCTGCTCTCAGAGTTGATGACTGTTGAATTACATCTGCCTTCAGCTGATGCATCAGACCCATAGTAGGAGCACAAATGTTCCCCATATAAAAATAAAAATGTTGAGATAAATGCCCTATAAGATGAATTCACAAATCTGGCCTCATTTCTATCACATTCTTCTTTAACTTTTTTTGAAGTATTTATTTATGTAATATGCAACAGGGTGAACTGACTTTGCTGACCTGCTCCTTTATGCAATATTTACTGTAACAGCTGTCGCAACTTTTCGGGAAGGTTTCATTTCTCCATTATGTAGCTGCAGATTATCAGGGCTGGCACGCTGGAGGGTGGTAATGGTGGCAGGCTGCCCAGGCGTGGTGCGTGTCAGTGTGCTGTCAAGATACTTCAGTCCCCAGAGGGGCTGCTGGCACTGAAAGCAGAGGACCTCCCTTGGCCCTGAGCACTGGAGAGACACACGCAAAGGCTGCAGCCAGCACCCAGACCTTTTGACCTCCCTTATCTGAGACTATAGCCCTTCCTTCCAATCAGAGAAACATTTGGAAGCTGAATGACCCTAAATATTTGGTCTCTCTCTGTATAAATACAAAATACACTTGTATCCAAACCAGGAAAATAGATGTGATGGATAAAAGAAATTAATTCTTCTTCCTGTTTCAGCTGGAAAAAATGTTACTGTTTCCCTTCTCCTTGCCCTGAATTTCAGAAGTAAAGGCAAACGCTTGTCATTTGCAAACTGTTGATTACAAAAGAGCTGTGTTTCCGTCCTGCTATGTGCATTTGAACAACTAGATCTGTAGCATTCTGCCAGAAATTGTTTTAATTAAGCTTGTATCTATCATTTCCAAAGAACTTCCACCTCCATGTATTTCTGGCACTTTGATTGTTCAAAGGGAGACATTTTGATTGACTTAAACCTGACCTCATAAAAAATGGCTTTATTAGTGCTGCTGACTTGTTCTTTGTTTTTGATAAAGTTTCTTTGTGCCCTGGTTCTTGCTACTGTATGTTAGGGCTTCAAGTGGTTAATGTGAATGATGATGAAATCATTAAATCAAATTCATAAAACAGCTGAAAAAAAACATACCCCAAGTGCTCAAAGTACTACCAATTCCTATAACTGAAAGTATAAAATATAAAAACATCTGCTTTACATTAATTTAAACATATTAAATCCATGTAAATGACATAAAAGAAACACTATTAGCTGACAACCTTATGATCTACTGACCCTGTTACCAGCAAAGCACCATACTTGGGGCGTTTTTGTACATGTCTAACTATCTAAGGATCTACTTGGTTCTGCAACATCTTTTAAAATAAATTCCACAGATCTGAAGGGCTTATTTCCTCTTTTGAGAAGAACAAATTCTGTCTGTTCATGACATACAAAGTAAATCCCCAAGTCCATGTAGCAGAATAGTTAATCTACAGTCTTCCTATTTTGCACAAAAGCTGTGCAAGACACAAAACAGCAAAAACCTGAGTACTCAGTGAAACAGCTTATCTTGTGGTTTGATCAGTCATACTCAAACTCTGCAGTAAAACTTTTCCATTTGTTGCGTTTTTCCTTAGGTAAAGTGGAAGCGACACTGGACCTCATACTGATCAATTCATTCCCTCTGGTGGGCAACTCAGAGACATCACTTATCTGTATCACTTCCAAATGGCGCTCCCGTGAGTCTATCACAATAGACCGAGACCAGGAGGATGTGACAAACCAGCACCGGGAACCACTGGAAGTTAATGAAGATTCCAAGAGACCAACAGCCAAAACAGTGGTGTGGAAGAGGGAACAGGCCAGTGAAACTATTGGAGCCTATTACTGTGAAGGGAAACTCAAGGATGAGGTGACAAGGATACATACCATGAAGATGCCGCTGGGAGGTACTGTATGGTGGTCACATCTTAATTTTGCATGTCACTGCCTGCAGACTGACAGCTATCCCTGGTTAACACAAGTGGGCACAAACATGGATCCAGAGCAGGCAAGGCAGTCTGGAGTCAACAAAAATAGACTTGTCCCAAGCCCATGTTTCTTTTCTAAGGTTCACAGGCAAGTGATTGATACTAGCTGCTGGTCATTTCCTCATGGAAGTTAGTTAGACATCTGTAGGTACTCTGCCTGTACCTGGCTACTACCAGGAACACAAAGTCAGGTGGCAAATAAGGTAAGTACTGGCCTCACTCACACCCTGAAATGACATGTGATAACTCCTGCCATGGGTTCTTCACATCCCAGACCCTTGATTTCTGAACATGCTTCCACTTTAAAGTCCTGACAGGTGTGAGATGTAGACAGCTAAACGTCACTATCCTTTTTTTTGTAATACATGGGCAACCTGAGGCTACAAAATAACTTGCATTGCCTAGGTTTCAGTAATACTACAGATCAGCAATATTGGATCTGCACAGTCTGTGTCAGTATGAAAAAAAAAATCCAGCTCAACAGTGGAAAGAAACTCCAGCGAAGTTTCCCAAAATCAAATAAGGCTATTCACAAAAAATTCACTATGGATTTCACTGTTGACTTGGTTTTTCTTTTAAGGCTATGCACAGTAAAAAAAGCAAATATGGCGACGAGATGGTGGGATGAGAAGGTGGGATTTCCAAGGTCCAGCACTCTAGCTGTTAAATTGCATTTTGTTATGTGCAAAATTTTGCTTGTCTCTGCACCTCATTACACTTCTGGGACAAGTTCCAAAGCAGAGATCACCATAAACTACAAAAAAGTGCAAGAAATACTAGCTGATTTACTGCAGCAAATCAAGTTTTCAAAACTTCCACTGATTTTTAGCAGACTTCACTGTATTGCTAATGTTTTGTACCATGGCAGCTTGTCTTTGAGGAGACTTGATACTTTTAACCTTTCTTTATAAGGTTTTATTAGGAGCTATTATCCTTGTTCGTATCCACTGAAATTGCATAGCCAATTTAGAAAAAGGTATTTTTCATTTGTCCAAGCTACAGCTAGTGTTTATTTATTTCTTTTAGTGTGGAAACATCAGAAACAAGGTGGGCAGAACAAGTGCAATTTAATTTGGCTTATGTATTTTCTGACCAAATGTGGTGTTTGAAGGGTTGGACTGGTCACTACGAAAGCTCTGCAGATGGAGGCTGACAACTCCATTGTTTCAAAGGAGGCTGCAATGAGGAGGAGATAAGATAATAGTCCATGGAAAGTCACTGTGACCCTGTCTGTGGCAGAATGCCAGTGAGTTGACCACATCTCTGGCAGTTGTGTACAGCAACCTTCATGGGTGGAAGAGTGTCTTCTCAACCAATCAGTTTTTTGCACTTGGTATCTGTGGACCTAGAAGCAGAGAATTTAAAGTAATCAACCTTTGAGAGCTTCCTATGCGACAGAAGTTGTTCTAACCAGAAATAACACAACATTCACACCAGCAGTAGGTAGGTTTCTTTGAATAATTTCTGGGTTTGAATCAATTTTTTGGATTTTCTCTGCAAAAGCTTTCACTGACAAAACCTGAGCTAGTGACTTGTCAGTGAAAGCATATAATCTAATCAGGCTAGACGGGTGAGAAAGAGGCACAACAGAAATTCTCAAAGCTATTAAAGTGCACAGAAAGAGGAAGAAGAGGTCAGTGAAGGACTGTGAGGTTTGGCAAAGACTCTGTAGTTGGAAAACAGGCCTTTTTCCCCTTCACTGTTGTTGTCTGATTAATTTTTAAAGGCAGAATGTGTTTTTCAACACCAAAAATTGAGCAAGAGTTGAAACTTGCAGTTTCCCATTGAGGACACAAAAACATGGGAGGGAGCAGCACTTCTGAAAATCCAGCCACTGTTTTGCAGTCTCAGGGCAAGAAGCTGCTGAAGCACTCACTACTCATTAATCATTTGGCTAGCCCCACTGACTTTAGCGGGAACTCTCATCTGCCTGATTACGTACCTATTGTCAGATATGCAGACACCGTGAAGATTTTTGCTGTATAACACAGGAAGATAACAGGTTCATTTTCCTGTTTTACTGTACATGTGTGCCATTCTGAAAGTAATAAGCCTGTTCTGAATTCTTTATATTGTAGCATTATGGTTACATACGTAATTTGAATACATGCAGTGAGAGCGAACAGATTATGTTTTATGTATGTATGGAGAGTAATGCTTATACTGTATACAGCACACTATCTAGAACAGAACACTATATAAACTGTTCTGCATCTAGTCAAATATAATTTATGTCATTTCTCTACACAATAAATCCAAGTTTCCCCCCCAGAAACTCTCTAAAGCAGGCAAAGGGACAATAATGGAAATGCTAGCGACACGTTATGGCACTTGTACTGCAATATAGTTCATTATGTCTCTATAAGGAATTGGCACACTCAAGTTATGAAATCATGAAATACAAGTAACAATCTAAAAATATGTTGGAACAGAGCCCACCAGGGAGTGTGTGTTCCTTTCCATTGCAACAGTACTCTGAAGAAAAAGTCCTGCGGTTAAGCTAAACAACATACAAAGAAGAGAAAATGGGAATACAAAAGTTTAATATCTTATTAAAACAATTAGCAGTGCCTCACTAAATTTAGTCCAAACTCCACTACAAATAAAACACTTAAGATCATTTATAACTTGCAATTAATTTTTGCGAAAGCTGTTGGATTTTCTTTTTCTAAATAGATCAGGATTTTCACCACACATTTGTTATATTCATAAATAACTTCTGAATCAGGATCTGACAGTAAGTTGGGACTGCTTTCACTTTTTGTTTGCCTGTTCCTAATGAGATCTTACATATTATTCTGTACTAGAATTCCCTGTTTCTCAAAGATGTATGTTCAGATGCCAGTGCCTCAGTGACTTGGTAAATGCTCAGTAGATTCCCATGCACGTGCAGGAAGAGTCCTGCTGAAATCGATTGAAATCAATTAGGTAGCACTTACAAAGGAATGAAAACGTGTGGCAGAAGCTCAGAACATAAACATTAGAACTACACAGGGGCCAAAATTCCATTCTGCAAAGAATCATGAGAAGTCAACTGTTGTCTTACTTCCAATCAGAAACAAATCATTAAAATGTCAAAATCCTCAAGGAAGTAAAATTCTGGGAGAGAGGTTGGCTTGAGTTGATAGAAATGTCTCCATTTTTACTCAAATTTTCCTTAATTTTACATCATATAACACAAACATCCTGATTTTTAATTAAAATGCTATTCTGAAATGAAAGTATTAAAATGTTCTCTCCTCAAATATTGCAAGAATACCACCCTTTTTACCCACTCAGATTTTACAAAATAATATTGTGGACATACTAACACAGTTTCAGCCTCATAAAAACTTTGACTTAGCATCCACCTGCTCACTTTTTACAGCTTTATTACATATTTAATATATACAGAAAGATATTTCATATTTTCTCTCTGCTTTCTGATCTTATCTCTGTGTATTTCTTTGCCACCAAATTTCAGCCGCAGGCTCCAGATTCATTTTCTGCAACCATTGATATGAGCCAAAGTATACTTCATTGACAGTTTTCTAAAAATGAACTGAAAAAAAGAGGTATGACTACAGATAAATGGCAATTTTTATGAATAAGCTACCAGTTCATATAACAGTTCATACTAACTTGTGTATGTGTTCCTTAAAATATTCCTTGTGAAATAAATGTGACTTTAATAAAAATGGAACCTATGCTAGCATGAATGGCTCTTCAAAGATTTCTTCCAGATGAGGCTCAGGTAGGTCTTTCGGTCAGAAAGGTCACACTCACCTTGCTGGGGAGGCAGGTGGCAGCAGAATCAGGCTCTCAGGATCTGAACAGAAAAAAGATGCAGGATAGACTTATCCAAGAGGAATTTGCACATGTGGAACCCTAAGGCTAAAGAGCCTCAAAACCAGAAAAAGACAAAGGGCTGGTTAAAATCAATGCCTCACTCTCCTGGGTGCTCTAAAAGGGAAAGCACAAAGGTGTAACATTCCCACTCAGATAAAGAGCTGAACAGTTTGGAAGTTAACATTGACTTATTTTAGAAGAGTTCTTGTAATTTATTTGCCATGCAACATATCAATGACAGTATGGCATAAAAACTCAGAGCTAAAAATGGTCAGAAAACCTGAAGTTGCCCTCAAAAAACTTCACAGCTTTCCCTTGGATTTTTCCAACTAAATGAAAGAGAGCATCCTTCTAACTTGTTTCAAAGTAATGTTGCAATAATAATTACGATTTCACTGGTTTCAAAAAGTACTATTTCTTGAGATTTTTCTGTCCCTTCCCCAACTGCCCTCAGATCTTTTTTTCCACTAGTAGTGGTAAGGAAAAAGCAAAAATTTTGTGAAAATCCCTATATCTACTACCTTTTTTTTTCTTGAATCAAGAACTATGAACAAATGTATAAAAGTACCTTTCTGTTTAAGCAGGAAAATTAATTTCAGTTTCCCAGCTGGCAAATTTAAAGATGTCACCAATGTAGACAGTTATCTCATATATTTTTTCATTTTAATTAAGCTATATTTTCAATTCAGAATATTTTGGTAAAAGTATAACTGGCTGTGAATATTTTTTTCTTTTGTTCTCAGTGCAAGCCAGCACTCTCAGTATTTATAAAAAGCACGGTGAACTAACACAAGCACAGACCTTCTCTATCTTACATCTTCCCCAGACCCTGTGTGGCTGTGATCTCCTGAATATCTTGACTGTTTTGCATCATAAAACTTAAACAGAAAAAAACCTGAGTCACTCAGGGTATTTGTTTGCCAGTGCAGCTTGTTGCCTATGACACATGTTCCAGTACTTTATCCAGTCTGTTTTAAAAATGTCTCAAGGGATGAAGAAACTTGGGAAAGTGTTTCACAGCCAATCGGGGCTCCTAGTTAGGAAGTGTTTCCAGTTACTCAGCCAAAATCCTGTTTTTCTTGTTTATTTCATGCCCCAGGTTCTAGGGGTAGTGTGTTGTTTCAGGGTGTAGGTGAGTCCTCTGTCTTTGTCAAAACATAGAGTTGAGGTTGCTGGTGGTGAGTCAGAGTGTGCTCTAAAGAAATTCAAATGTCAGAATCTGAGTCAGGGTCATGCTGGAAACCATTCTCAACTTTCGGCCCAGAGATCAGGTAGAGAATGCTATTTATCCCTGCTGCTATTTATCCCACACTTCTGTCCTGTTCTGTTTTCAGCTTCATTCCACCCAGTGGCATTAACTGTTACAGCAAATAAGGGAGAGCACGTCAATATTTCCTTCATCAGAATGGCAGCAAAAGAGGAAGATGCAGTGATCTACAAAAATGGTAATCAACCTTTCTCTCTTGTCTTTTCTTTTCCTGCTATCCTTGTCTTAATCAGTGCCACATAACTGTTTTAAAGTCATTGTTGATAATGCCTATGCTGTGCGACTGGAGCAGCACAGCAGACATAATTCCATACACATTTAGTGTTTTCTAAAGGCGACATTTGTCGTACCCAATATATTGAGTTGATCTGTTTCTCCTCCACCAGAATGCCAAATCGCCCATTCATACCTTTGCTTTGTTTCTCACTTTCTTTTGTTTTCCTTCTTTATCTCCTCATGTATTTACCTGGTTGATTTTAGCATCCTTTTTTTTTTTTTTTTTTAGTCTGTGACACCATGAAGGCCTAGCTACTGCATCTTTCTTTGCATTTCTACTGCTTTTCAAGTGCATACCTTTCCTTCTTCAAATGTCTTTTAAAGGCCATTTAGCTTCTAGAATGCTCTTCAGTCTAAGAAATTCAGCACTAGTAATCTGTTATTAGAAAGACAAAACTGTCAGCAAAATCTAATCCTTATTTCATTCAACTACAAAGATTAGTCAGGTTGCAAAATTTTGTACATCAGCTTTTCTAACATGGCACCTAAATCACATGTAACTCACTACTCAGCTGTGTGTTGCTACTACTTGACACTTGGATAGATGTGCAGTTTGCTATCTACCTCCTGTAGAAACGTCGTAAAATACTGGTCACTAGAAGTGACAGTGCTTTCATACTTAATCAGAATGTTAGACCAAAAAAAATTGTAGCTGTGGAAAGCACTGGTCCATCTTTATCTACTGATAATCTGGTTTACAGTGAGCTACTGAAAGAGTAAGTAAATAGAGCAGGATGAGGTAAGGAAGAGCGAGCACACTGCAAAAGAATCAATGCCTCAAACCCAGCTGCTGTGCACTTCTGCTGGAAAAGAAAAATAACCAGAAGGTGTCTTTTAAAAAGGCAATATGCAGAGCAGAGTTTCTTAAAGACCTATTTCTTTGCTCTTCAGAGATTGATCTATGGCAGTGCACAATGGAGAAAGTTTGCCATCACTTGTCTTTTCAGGGTCCCCAGGGACGTTTTGTGATCTCCTGTTAGCATTTTCTCATACAAGAACCAGCTGATATGTTGGAGCAGGAGTGCTTACATCATGGTGCTGCTTTAGCTGGGATTTCAGCTGGAAATTTGGCAAAAAGCCTCAGACTGGCTATAAGTCTAGACAGTAGGTCAAGCTCTCCACCTGAAATTGCAGCTGATATAGCATCTCTGAGGATTCCTGATGCAGCAGCTGGCAAAGAAGAGAAAATACTTGTCCTGTTGTATTTAACTGTTGCAGTCTTTCACTTCAGCCATTTAAAATACCACTTGCAGACCCTCACAAAGGCTATCTAGAGAATGAGACTACCCTGCTAAACAAGGTTGCTTTAAGACACTGGCATAACACGTGCCGTCCTGGAAAACAAGCCACAAAACCTGAACCTTGTTAACAGACTGTGAGCATAAGGCTTTCTTAATACTTTGCTGCCAAGTTTGTTTGAGTTGAGCTTGTAACTCAAAAGACATGCAAAAAATGGTCCCATAGTTTCAAAATTAATCCCTTTCATTCTTTGTTCTTTTTCTTTGACCCTGTTTTCTTGAAGAACTGTTATGTGTTTTAACGGACTAAACTGACTCAAGACAATTTTTCTGGTTTTGCAGCCAAGTTTTACATTTCTAGGCTGCCTGAAATTTTACTATAGTCAGATTGATGGTATGATCACAGGCAGTGATCTGATGCTGTTTACCTTCCAAATTATTTCAGCAAAGTGAAAAAAAGTTGTTTTGTTATCAGTGTGACTATAAGGGGATGTAGTAGTTAAGGATATTTGATTTGTGGGAGTATCATTTGGTTAATGGTCATTCCACATAAAAGACTAAGACAAGAAACAGGAGAAATAATAAATAAACAGACACACAAGCCCTAAGGAGTAGCAGATGACAGATGAAACATCAAAGGGCAGAGCTCTCCAGTTTCTGAAGGCCACTAAGGGAACAACACAAAGCCCTGAGCAGCTTCAGCCAGAGCTTTGTAAGTGTAGGAAAAAGGAAACAGGATTACCACGGGTCTCAGGGGGAAAGAGTAAACTTGTTATGGCATGATTGAGGGGGACTGTGAGCATGTGTGAAATCATGGGATATTTAGAGAAAGGGCCAAACAGGAGAAAAGGAGGGTTCAAAGCGAACTGGAAAGAAAGCAGCGTAAGAAAATGGGGCAAGAGGCAGATAAAAGGTGCCACAGGTCTGGCCAAGCTCTGCGCTACAGTTGGTCTAGTCTTATTAAACTCTATTCTTAATTATTCTTCAACATAAGTGTGCCCTTTACCTGTTCACATATGTGTAATCTGCTAGTGACCTTCAAGCCAGACTACAAGGCACGACAAGTATGACTGGAAACATACGCCAGGGGTCAAAGGGACTCAACGTGTCTGGGGCCAGCAACTGCAGAGATAAGGGTCTAAGGACAGTTATACCAGAGACCCATTTGCATGTGCATGTGACACTCGTGAACTTCAAGCAAGGCTAATCGGCGAGTAGGATAAGTGGGCTGAGAGCCAGCTATTAGAGAGGCTATAGGTCCAGCTAAGACCCAGTTTTGGGTGTGTGGGTGTATGAGATTGGCCAGCAAGCTTGACTAGCTGCAAGCAAGAATAGGATCAGGCTGTCTGGGTTGTTCACGTGTACATGAATCCCATGTGCACACGCAGTACCTGCACAGGCACAGTTCTGCTGTGTGGGTCTGTTGGTGCTTGGCTTTGTTAGTACACCATATGTGAGCATGTGCACGTATGTTTTGGCAATAGCTGGCTGGACCTGGCATTAGCCAACTCCAGTAGCTTTGCTTTAACAGACTGCAGTGGAAGGACTCCCAAGGGTCCTGAAGTCCACTGAATGCAGCTTCTTTTTGACAGCAACCAGTGTTCAAACATTGTTACTTGTTAGTCCAGAGGGACAGGAGAAAACAATGCTATTGCCTTACTTAGCAAGCATGGATAACCAACTGCAGCAAACCTAGAATAACAGAGATAAGGTCCCTTGGTTAAAAAAAAAAAAAAAAAAAAAAAAAAAAAAACAAAACAAAACAACAAAAAAAACAAACCAAAAACCTAGAAAAGACAGAAACATGTTAAGTCTGGGAAGAAAAGATGTGCTGTGTTCTTCCTGCTTTGGTCTTTTAAGCAAATCTTTGTGCTACTTAAAGTAAATAGGCCCTGGCTGGCATTTACTTTTGACTCCTTCCAGCCACACTAGAGTCCTTACAGATTGTCAACCCTCACTTCAGGAAAGGCCAGGGAACAAAATGAACACTTTTAACCACTAGACTCTTAGGAACATTCCTGTAAAGCAATGCTGAACACAAAGTTGTTTGTCCCATTCATCTACTAAATCTCCTCAGGATCTAGCTTCCTTTGTACTTGCACCTCTCCAATTATCAAAAACTAGTCTACCTATAGAGCCATCAGCATATTCGTAATTAATAGATAGATTCTGCTGCTTAGCTCATCCCAGCTGTCCTTCCTCAGTAACCAATGCAAACTCACTTCTGTCTGTAGATGGTCAATGACTTCTGTCTGTTGTATCTGTATGCTCCTTCCCCAGGTTCCTTCATCCACTCTGTGCCCAGGCATGAAGTGCCAGGGGAACTGGAAGTCTCCTATCCTCAGGTTCAACCACAGGATGCAGGGGTTTACTCTGCCAGATATATAGGAGGAAACCTCTTTACTTCTGCTTACACAAGGCTTATTGTAAGACGTAAGTTCCATTAATATGTGCTGATGATTAATTGTTTAAAGTCATAATGAATCTGCAAGGAAACTTACACTGTGCCCAAATAAGGACCAAAATCTTTCTTGACACAAGATGCCATCAGGTTATGTCAGAAGAAATTTTTTTCCCAAGGATCTCTTGTACAATCTGAGAGTGATTTAAGCAGCTGAGAGAGAAAAGAAAATCGGATTTTTGTTCAATTCATCTTAGTTCTTGCCAGGACAGCTATCTGTTTTCTCAGCATCTCAGCTTTGCAAACACCAAGTATGAATAAGGCAGGTGGCACTGGGTCTCTCATGAATGAGAGATGTGAGTCTGAGCACAAAACAGGAATTTTCAAGTGACTTTGCTCTCTATGGTGGGCTATATACAAGCTCCATTTATCCTAAATCCTATCATCTTTAGCATACATTATTGTAATTTCAGAAACTAATCCAGCCTTAATTAGCTCTTAAAGTTCACTTCCCAGTGGACAACAGGACCAGTTTACAATGCAGGCAGGTATTTTCCATTAAGTATTCTATATGTCTTGTAGCTCATGCTGCTATGTCCATTTTCATCAGATATTAAGAAAATAATATTCTAGTAACTTGGATAGAAATAGAAAACCAATAAGTAAAAATAAATAGCTGTTCAAATATCTTACATTATAGAGAAAATGTTTCTGATGGTAAAATGTATTTTACTTGCTAACATCCACAGAATGCTTCCAGAATACTTCCATTACAAATGAATAAATCTAATGCCCCAAATTGGGATTTTGAGCTATTGCCACGTTCCTAAACAAAATGATCCAAGAACTGTTCTCTACTCTAGTGCCAAGCGGCACAGCAGAAGACTTACCCATAAATTCTTCCCCGTCTTGAAATAGGCTTTTGCCTTGCCCATCTTGCCTACTGCAAAAACTCCTGCACGCTGTCTGGGAGAGTGGTAGGGAGCACACTGACAAGAAAGAGAATGGATGATCACATGCCACTGCACAAGCACATGCTCTGTCTTTCTTTGAATTAGCATTATAGACACAGACTGATGATTATTAGCAAAGCTTTTTTTTTTTTTAAAGTATCCACATGTAAGAATTTTACTCTGGGAGAAGGAGAAGACAGAGCTCAAGCACCATGTTGATTGACTAAATGTTTGCTGAAATCTGTAAAAGCTGATCCAAGTCTAGATTACCCAGTTTCCGTAAGCTGCCTTGGGACTTTCCAGTTTATTATCTTCTCAGTCCTAGCTTTACACTAGAGGAAGGTATGAAAGTCAGTTTCTGTGATCTAAGAAATGTTACAAACCAAATACTGAAAATTATTGTGCCTCTTCAGGTCCCACTGATTTCAAAAGCAGCTCAAAGAATTTTGAATTTTGTAACGATAGATTAAGCATTTACATAATGAAGTCATAATACTTGTTTAAAGCTTGAGCTCTGCTTCTATTAAATTAACTGTCAAATTAAAATATCTATTAAATCAGTATCTCTCACTGGCAGGATTAATGGCACTATCTTTTTAAATTATGAAGTAGGAAAGAAAATCATGGCAGGCATTAGAACAAACAATTGCTCTTAGTCCACCAATTCCAGAAAAAACAGGTCACCAGTTGATTGATCTTTGTTACAAAGACACAGTGAAGACAATAAAGTTACAACAGATGTGAACTAATGTGTCTAATGACTTTCAAGAACAATATATTGTTACAGAAAAAAATCATGAATTGCCAAATGCTGGTACAATGCCAGTGATGCCAGGCTTGGTCCTGCTGGCTTACTACCAGTACAGTCAGCTCCAGGTGAAGCCTGGACCTTTTGTAGGTCTTGGATCCCTGCTGCAAGAATAGAAATCTTAAATATAACATCTTTCTCCACTTACTCTTTCCAAAATTACTCTGACAAAATAATCTGTCTCTGGTTTCAAAGAAAGGAAGACTTTCCTAGTTCCTTCTTTGAAGATTTTGTGTAGCATTACTGCATACTATGCAGCGCTTCTGATCCAGAGAGAGGCACTTTCACAATCAAAAAAGTGATTTCTTACATTAGGTCAGTTGGCTGGGGTTTTGGGAGGTCCATGTGGATCATATTTTTACGTATTTTACTGTTTGTCTTAATTAAAAACAAATTTAGTACTTGATTGGTTACTGAATAAGAAGACCACAAATATGTCATTAAATTTTTCCATAAAAGGATGTGAAGCCCAGAAATGGGGCCCTTCCTGTAGCTCCCATTGCCCTTCCTGCATGAACAATGGCATTTGTCATGAAGATACTGGGGAATGCATCTGTCCTCCAGGTTTTATGGGAAAAACATGTGAGAAAGGTAAGCAAATATTATTTTCACAGATTGACTGTTAATTTGTTCTCAGTAGCATAAATTGGCAGATTATTGATGGAAGCAGCAAATGGAGAAGCCTCGTTTCACCCTTTGTACATATATCATTTACAGCTGGTGCTGGAGACGGGACAGTGTTAGGTGAGATAAACCCTGAATTAGTAAGGATGTTCTTGTGTTTTAACTTCTCCCCCTCTTCTGCTAGTAGAATTTGTGTTGCTAAGGGAGATGAATGTTTTCAGCTCTTCTTGGTCAATATGCACTTGGACAGTGTGCTGGATAACCTCACCTAGGCTCCTTTTCCCATGAGAAGCTGAACCAGATGATCTTTTGAGGTCACTTCCAACCTGGGCTGTGCTATGGTTCCCCTGAAATCAGTATGCTCGAAGCTACTGACTGACTATTAAATGCATGGTAAAATAGGAGATCCTAAGGATACACTGGCACTGGGAAATGCAGCCCTGTGTTAGAGACTCCCTGGCTACTTCTGAACAAGCTGCTAATGTGCTCACAAGGGAATTTCCCTCTGTAGAGGCATATCAACAGCATATATCTGTTAGTGCATATCTATGTCTGTAAATTAGTTTGAATTCTGGAAGAATTACAGCAGGCACCACATTGCTCTTATCTCTCCAAGTAACTTTTGGGTTCAGTGCTAAATATGTATCCTAATATTCTGACTGGATTGTAGCTCTGCAAATACTAGAGCTAAGCTATTGGAATAGTTGACATCTGAACCACTCCAGCATAGCATTGGTCTTACCAGAAAAGCGAAAACCTAAGCCTGGCATTTCCACGAAGTTCTAAGAAGACTATTTGGTCTTCCTGGCATTATTTGCCCATTTTATATTTTAAAGGCTTATAAAAAGGATTTACTGCTGAAGCTCTGTCTGCACATACCCAAAGCAATGGATGCTTTGCTCATGAATCTGCACATCTCAGAAAGTTATGTTTGTTTCTGCTGCCTGAACTTAACCACTAGAGCAGCCATGGCTTAAGTTATTATGGATGTTAATGTATCTGGTATCTGCATGGTAAAAATGCTGATTTTTTTATTTTAATTCATGTTTTCTGTTGTCTAAAGCTGTATCATTAGAAGCATTAGCTCTTCTGTGGACTTAATGCTGTTAGACTATTCTTTCCCTCTTCATTCAATAGCTTGTGGAGCCAATACATTTGGCAAAACATGTGAAGAGAGCTGTAAGGAAAACTATGGCTGCAGAAACTATATGTTCTGTCTACCGGATCCATATGGTTGTTCTTGTGCCACAGGATGGATGGGGCTGGAATGTGATAAAGGTATAGTAAAAAACAGGAGGAATGGTGGAGTCCTTTGTGTGCTGCACATAGGAAATACAGAAGAGAACTAATGGAGGAGAATAAAAGACAGGATTTTTTACATTCTGTAAAAGAGGAAAAATAATTTTCACCCATGTCAGAGGACCATGTCAGATTCTCAGAAAAAGGACATAGTAAACTTGAAAACTATTAAAATTATTCTGCAAAATTAATTGATGTTCTACTGAGATGCCAAAAATCCTCTAGCATCTCCAGTCTTGCCATATTTCTACAAGTCGAACTGAGCAATTTGATGCCAAACAGATATTCATTGCTGAGCAATACTAAGCATAATCAGCTATTTCAATTAGACTGCAATGTCTTTGGGACATGAAGCACAAGTTCCTTTATGGATAGGTGTCATCTTGTTCAATGGCCACATACCTGATGAAGCCTTTGGACACTATCACAGCGTAAGTGAAAAAACAGCAGAGACTGAAGAAACTTCTACATTGTCATCTAGTCCACAAATGACAGGCATGGATACAAATGTGCTCTACATTTTTTACATTAGTGTGCTCTCAGGATGCTCTGTGGATGATCAAGCACTAATATATATATAGTTTCAAACTCAAGCCAGCTGAGGGAACTAAAGCCTACTGGAGAATTGATTCATGAGATTGAAAATTGATAGAAAATATTTTCTAGTACCCTTACACTAACTGGAAACATATGTACTTGCAGAATGCAACCCTGGTTTTTATGGGTCGGATTGCAAACTCAAATGTAATTGTCACAATCGAGGGACATGTGACAGATTTAAGGGCTGCATCTGCTCCCTTGGATGGCATGGTCTGCAGTGTGAAAAAGAAGGTAAAGCAAGGTAACACGGTAGTAAACGGCTTTTCCCAGTGTAACTGAAACAGATCTTTATGCTGGTACAGCATTACCGCTGCAGCCTTCCAGCCTGGTATCTTTGCTCTGTTGATTATCTTCCAGGGGGACAGACACTGCTGTACCTCCTTATTGCAATACAGTGTTTTTAAGCCTCTGCCCCATATTCTGCAATTAGCAGGTTTGTACGCTACCATTTCATCTGATCTTGCTTTCATTAGAGGTAGATTTTCAAACCTGGCTCCATAGAATTTGACAATGACCTTAATATCAATTACTGACAAAAGCTGCATGTACTACCTCCACAATCAGGTTTTGGATAGGCTCATGGTACTTTACCATTACCTACCTCTTATTCATCTTCATACAATCATTTCTATACCATGTGCCTCATGATCTGAAATTAACGACTGAGACACAAACACAACCCCAGGGTTTAAAACAGCTCTGTCTCTCTGAAAGTGTTAAACTTGAAAAGCTGAGTACACCTCATTCAGAATCTCATTGGTTTCAGACAAGGTTCACACACAGTATTTTACAATATGCACGCAGCATCTATAATTTCTGCTTAATAAACAAAGTGACAAATCCAGTGTTAACTTGTAAAAGCTTTCAAGTGCAAAAACAAGCAGAGAAATAAGACTGTGATCCACCAGCCAAACTATGCTGTTGTGATCTGACTGCTCTTATAAACAAACAAAATGGAGAGTAAATAGGTAGTGTACATTCAGCACAAAAAGTGTGTATGACTTCAACAGCTACACTGTCTGTGCTTGGAGTGTCAGTGAGAAAGAGAGGAGAAGGGAGAGCAAAACAAAGGAGAGTGGGCACAGGGCTTGTTCTTTCTGACATGACATTTACACTGCTGTAGCAGGGCTGACTTTGATTAAGTGTGATCCTTGTAGATGTTCACATGAATGAAGGGAGACCCAGACACCTATACTACTGGTGCTCATTGTACACCTAAACTTGTTTTGGTGCTGCCTTTTTAAAGTCCTGCTTAAAGACTGACATTAAAATACTATATATCTTCTGTAGGTTCAGCAGATCTTTCACCTCAGATAGAAAACTTACTAGATCCTGTAGAACTCAATTCTGGTGTTGAGTTCAGGCCTTTTTGTATAGCGACTGGGATGCCACTTCCTAAATCTGAAGAATTTAAACTTTTGAAGCAAGACGGAACTGTCCTAAGGGTAGGCTCCTGATTTAATTGCTTCCTATTATTTCTGATGTTTATTTTTTACTTGGTCTGTAGTCAGTGCACACTATGGTTTTCAAGCATAATGTAACATTTCGATATTCTGAGGTACCTCATGAACTCATAAGCACATATGAAACTATGGAATTGACCAGACCGTTGCAGACCATTTCTATTGAAATCACTGAACGCTGGATGAGTTCCTAAACTGTGAGAAAGTCTCATGGGAATCTTCCTACATGCCCACATTTTTCAGGTCCTGTACATCTTTTGTCATTTCAGCCTGCCCTAATTGTTACCAGTAATCGCTCTGAAGCCATGTTTACAATTAATCGAATCCAGCCCCGTGACACAGGAACCTGGGTCTGCAGTGTGCAGACAGTAGCAGGAATGGCAGAGAAACCATTTCAAGTTACAGTCAAAGGTAAAAGCACAAATCTTGTTAAATGTCTTTGCCTCTCTGCTTTTAAGGGCAGCTTTATAGTCAAACATGGCAGAGCTTTCGGTTATCTGCATTGCAAGAAAATGTCTGAACAAGTGTCTACGGTCAGAATATGAGCAGAAAACCTTTGTAAGCAACATACTATTGTGTATTAAAAAAAAAGCGTGGTGGTAGGAATTAGAAATAAATACAAGTTGTTTTTTTTATAAAGATCTAAACCATCAACTTTAGGGTGTAAAGCCCTGTCTACTTCATAAGAGTTTTGAAGAGTATCTCCCATTTTCCTGTTGATCTAGGAAGATACCAGAGTTTTACTGATACAGGGAATTAAAAGGCTGGTTTAATACTTGCATTCTTGCTCAGTTCCTCCTGTGCCACAGTATGCCCCAAGGCTGACAGACAGTGGACATAATTTTCTCATAATTGATATCAATGCTGAGTTACATCTTGGAGATGGACCTGTTGTGTCAACAAAACTCCTGTACAAGCCAGCAAAACGTTACCAGTCCTGGATGTCTGTGGAAGGTAAGAAGGCATTCTTAAATTCCCTTAAGCACAAACTTCAGCTGCATGCTGAAACCTAATGTGGTGTCTGCTCTTGACTAGATCCAAAAGATTCTAAAATGCATAAAAGTTAAATCTTTTATGACTGGATGCATGACTTTTTGCATACCACTATGTATAATGTTATTGTGGATGTGGTACACTGACAGTAGTCAAAAGTGCATGTTCAGTTTTCAGTAACCAAGGACTTCTCCCCTCCTTCCTTAAGATAAACTGTACTCGGTGTTGGGCCCATCTGTTGAAATCTCCTGTGTAAATAGCAGATTTTCAAAAGTAGTGAGCAGGATGGGGGCATCCCGGAGGATCTACAGTCTCTTTTTGTGTCTGTTACACACTCTGGTGAGACAAACATCTTACCTAAGTATTTATCAGGAATGGCACAGGTAAAACGAAGACTTCTTGTGAGTTAGATGACCTCTTACAGCCCTGTTTTACCATTTTATGCAAAGCCTAAAATATTATAGGAAACATTAACAAGCTTTAACAAGTAGCAAACAACTTTTGTTACTAATTTGAGAAAACCCAAGATCTGCATACACAATGCACACTGCCTAAGCAACCAGTCTTGCTCTGTCCTAAAGCAAGGGCAGATGGAAACATCTCTTAGGCTAGGTTGAAGCTCAACTTAAATATAAAGATTTTATACTTCTAAATAGTTTATCTTGGTGAATAAGAAACAAAAGAAGAGTCTAAGTATCTTATCTTCCATGGTTAGTGGTTCAGGAATATTTTCCAAACCTTTTCTTCCTTAACATTTTTCAGCATGGACTATGGCTTTACTTTCTCCTTTTGTTGTCAGTAAAAGGCACAACTAAAAGACTGGACAATCTGGAGCCAAAAACGGAGTATCAGTTTTGTGTTCAGCTGAGTCGGCAAGGGGAAGGAGGGGAAGGCCATCCTGGGCCACAAGCTAGCTTCACGACAGCTGCGCTTGGTAAGTCGTTGCATTGGCTTTTCACAAAAGGGCTGTTTCAGCTGCTTTTCTCTTTAATCGGTTCCCTGATCTCTGCCAGAACACTTTCATTTGAACAAAGAAGGCTGTACTTGAATTCTATGTAGAATCTTTGAAAATAACCTCACACAAAGAAGAAGAAAAAAAGAAGGGAAAACCCCAACCAATCCAGAAGTGAATAAAACCAGAAAGAGACAGAGCTATTATTCTCTCTGATTTGGAGATGAGGGATCTGGGAAAGGAAAATTTATGTAATTTGGATGGCTATGCAGCAGAGTCGGAGATACAATTCACTTCTTTTGCATGCCAGTCCTTCCTCCTAATACTGGATCAGTCCTTCCTCTTAGTATTAGATCAGTTTACTTTAAAAATGGAGATGTCTGAACAAGCAGAAAAGCTTTTAGTCCACCGAGGATACAGTCCAAACTGAATACAGGCATAGAAAATAAATTAGGATTACACCAGGAACTGTTTAACAAGAGAGCAAAAGAGCTGGTTTCTCACATCTAAAAAGCTCATCTGCACCACCAGCTCAGTGAAGAGACCTTTTTCTTGACACAGCAGCTGTTGATAAGATACTTTGGGACTATCAGTACCTCTTAGATGTAATTTCTGCAATTTGGGTTTGGTGGCAGGGAGAATTACCCTTTGCCACCCCAATCTAGGGCAAGTGGTTGGAATCAACTGGTACCCCTATTTTAACTTGCATACCCGACACGCATGAAATGTTGTTCCCTGTCTTATTTGGCTTTTCCAAGGTCTTCCTCCACCAGAAGGTCTCACTCTCTTTCCAAAAAGTATGACATCCCTGAATCTGTCATGGCATCCTTTAACACTGAGGACAGAGGATGATATTCGTGTTGAAGTGGAAAGGAAAAGCGTGAATGACAACGGTGATGAGAGCAGCGTCATTACTCAAGTGCCAGGAAATATGTCCACACTGATCATTAAAGATCTTGAGCCTAGACAGCAATATATGTGCAGGGTACGGGTGAACACCAGATCCCAAGGAGAATGGAGCAACTATCTGTATGCATGGACTTTCAGTGACAGTAAGTAGCTGATTCACATCCTTCTGTTTAATTCTTCCTCTTTCCTCCAGTTATCAGACTGATTGTGACTTGATGACTAAGTTAAATGCAGTCCTTTGTTCTGGTAGCACTCAGTTCCTGGTGATCACTTGTGGTTGTTATTATGAAGATAGCTCAATGTCCAAGGAAATTCTTATGCTGGAAATTATCAGGAACTAATGATTAGTTTAAAAGAAAAAAAAAAGGGGGGGGGGGGGGAAATAAATTAAAAGCTTGGGACTCTGCATCTTCATTTCAGTGCAATTCATGCTTCTAACACACGTAGCATCTTTTTCCTCCTCATAATGGTGAACCCTCAGAGTTCACTACTCCAGGCTCTTTTGTTACTCCAGAAAAACACTCAGACCCTGCAATTCAGCTATGTCAATTCAGAAATAGTCATAGTTAAAGACTGAAGACAAGATACAATGCAAGGTAAAAACTGTATGAGCAAAGAGTAGTTGTGTGCTGCACTGAAGACTAATGACTGCCTTTGAATTCCCCAAGAGTGAGTGGTGTCCTTTCATAATGCCCCAGCAAATGCCCTGTCTGAATGGAGTCCCATCTGCACAGGTGTCCCTCGGAATGGCTGATGGGTGCCACTGCCCATACCACACACTAGAAAGGTGGGCTTCTTCCTCCCTACAGGCCATGTGAGGAGGCCCTCACTGAGATCCTACATGTATTAACAGAAGTGACAATGACTGTCATGGAACACTCCAGCTTTCTGAGCTCTGATGCCAAACTGCACTAAGAAAAATATAAGGGTACTGTTTTCCAGAAGATACTTAGCTTAGTAGTCATGGGCATGTCCACAAATCTAGTACTCACCCCTGCTGGTGGTTTTCTGATGCGATTTGTGGAAATGTTGGTATCAGTTTCCCCTCTTTCTAACAGCCTGTATCCTGGCAGGGAATTGTTCCCTGAAGCAGTGAAAGTATGAGACCTGGGAGTCATATGGGAATGATGATTCAGTATAGCAGGAAATTAACCCTTTCTGCATTAATCGGAATGCAATTGTGTTGTCCTTGTGTACAGCTCAGATAATCTGATCTTCATTCAAGGACAGGAGTATACTGAATGCTGTTCCAACCTCTCTTGGAGGTATAGAGGACTGCAATGTGGGTGACAGCACATCAGGTTCATAAAAAATACTGCATTCAGTCACCATAGCTTGTCAACAAAATTTTGCCTCTGTTTAGTGCAGCAAAAGCACTGAGGAAAGTGTTTGGCTCCCTGTGGGGAAGAGAAAGATGTACACTTCAATGCTTTGTGTGTATTTGTGTTTGTTCTCAGGAATCCCTCCCGCACCATACAACATCAGGTTTTCTAACACCACAGACACATCCTCAGTCATCTCTTGGACAACTGCTGAGGGTCATTCCATCTCCTCCATCATCATCAGCTACAAAATTTATGGGAAGGCTGAGTACAACCACATCGACATTATCATAAAGAACACCAGCATTACTCAATACCATCTCAAGGGCCTTGAGCCAAACACTGTGTACCAGGTTCAGATTAATGCTCAGAATAATATTGGCCTGAGCAACCCAAACACATCGTTTGAACTGAAGACTCTTCCGGAAACTAAAGGTTAGTCATTCCATCATGCTGAGCTTGCACAAGCCATGGCTGGCAGTGCAAACTAGTTAGCTAAGACAAAGTCATAATGTTATTTTTTAATTTTAGGTTTTTTCGCTTTTAATTTTGAGGCACAACAAGGCATCACCAAAATTTGA
Organism: Falco biarmicus; assembly: GCF_023638135.1. Taxonomy (NCBI): domain Eukaryota; kingdom Metazoa; phylum Chordata; class Aves; order Falconiformes; family Falconidae; genus Falco; species Falco biarmicus. Next base: position 14,563,944 of record NC_079311.1, read on the forward strand.
TTCTCAGTTTACTCAGTTCCCAGTCATTGGTGAAGTGACAACACGTAATATTTTTGTGTGTCCACTAGAAAGTGCCCTACAGTTCCTAAATTAAAGGAGCTACATATAATAGGATTATTAAATCACTGAATGTGACCTGAGCTCTGCTCTGCCTGAATTCAGCAGGATCTGCAGTGCTCATACATGTGCAAATCAGAACATCTAATGTCTGTGACATTTTTGGAAAACAAAAGGATGTATCTCTATGCCTGTATACAGCTTACAAGACAAGAGTATTTAGCTATACACTGTTCATATTTTTTTCAGAATTACCTGGAAATAATAACGAACTCTTTATGTGCTTCCTCAACAGCTCCGTATGAATCTAAAGGAGGCAAAATGCTGCTTATTGCTATCCTTGGCTCTGCAGGGATGACCTGTGTAACAATCCTCCTGGCCTTTCTCATTATGCTGCAGTTAAAGCGAGCCAACTTCCAGCGTCGAATGGCTCAGGCTTTCCAAAATGTGGTGGTGGGTTTCTAGCTTTCCTGTGTCAGTGTGGTTGTTAATTTTGGTCCCACCTTTTCCTGTTTTTTCCAATTTATTTTCCTTGGCCTTCCCACTGTCTTCTCTTCACCTGTGCAATTAGTACAGATGTAAAGCTTCTCTGCTACTGACTCCAGAGCTAAAGCAATCACAGTTATAGGTTATGAGGTATAAAACCTGACTTGGAAAAAGTTGCACACCAGTTATCCTTCTCCCTTTTCTACCTTGTCACACTTGTGTACGAGTATAAAGCCAGGCAGAACGGAGGAGCCTGTTCTCCCTCTATGAAGTTGTACCTGATTTTGAAAGCTACCATATTATTTAATGTTGCTTTTGAGCGTCAGCAACTGCTCCACTGGGGACAGCACACCAAGGATCTGTCAATGGCAACATCAAGAGTTCTGGCTATAAGGAAATTGCTGAAGGTTGTAACATCACATAGAGACATCTATATATAAATATACATGTATATATTTGTATCCTGCTGTAGTGTCTCTATCACTCTGCTTTCCAGTGATGTTCTCTCTCTTCAGAGGGGAACCTGTGAAACAGAATGAAGCTGGACCAAAGAGTTCCTACATATGGATCTGCATAGGTTGTTTGATAAATAGGGGGGCAGGGGGCTCTTCTAAAAAGGTGATCAGTCCCCAGGGCCACACAGAATTGCTCCTGCTCCTTGTCCTGAAACTTTTCCGACAGAAGTATTTTATGGGAATGTGTAACTGAAGTAGAGATGTCTCCCCAAGTATGGAGGAAGATCATTTCCTCTCTTTTTTGTTTCCTTGCTTCTTCTTTCCTCAGTCTTCCTACTGAGCCTAATCAGCACAGGATTTAGCCAAGCTTAATATGAGATAAATCTCAAACCTAAGACTTAAAACTGGTTTTGAGATCAGTTTTACCAAATGATTTTTGTTCATCTGCTTCATCTTCAAGGTGATTGTAAAACTGTTCAGGAGGCCTAGGTCTACAAAGGTACACATGCATAAATTAGGAGCCTGAGTAATTTAGTGGATCTGGGCAGAAGTGCTTGACGAAGTCAGTGTCTACACTAGGTATAACTGTCTACTGCACTCCCTCTTGCATAAGCAAGGGATGGATCAGGCTCTGTGTGTGTGTGTGTGTACATGAGTGAGCACACATATATTTGGGGAGTGTAATCAGAGCATTGCTCAGTAAAGTAGAAATCACCGTTCATGTCATTTGCTTAACTCTGTTACAGAGGGAAGAGCCAGCTGTACAGTTTAACTCAGGTACTCTCACCCTGAGCAGGAAAGCCAAAAACAGCCCAGATCCCACTATTTATCCAGTCCTTGAGTGGAATGACATAAAATTTCAAGATGTGATTGGGGAAGGTAACTTTGGGCAAGTCCTGAAAGCACGCATTAAGAAAGATGGCTTACGCATGGATGCTGCGATTAAAAGGATGAAAGGTAGTAAAGATCGGAGACGCTGAGACTAAAGACTTTTCTTGGTTGTTTGTTCCAAGTGTTTCTCTGTCATAAGAAATGCTTAGTAGCCCTCTCCTAAAGCTAAAATGAATACTCAAAGTTGCTAGTGAAATCATATCAGCTGTCACTAGGCTAAGATTTGTGTCCTGGCAAAGACTGTATTTCTGCATGGTCCAGTTGGTTTATATTTATCTTTACTTGTTGATATCATTAACTATTCTGTATTTTTCAATTCGTAGATCAGTATGAACTTCAGCGTGAGTTCATCTGCAAAATGGGAGCCATTAAAAGATTCATTTAATAGAGAAGAGCACAGAGCTACCCTTGGGGCACAACATTTGCTCATCTTGCTTTACCTTAGCTATTCAGAGACAATGTACCTGTGCATCTACAGGATCTACATCTACATCTATGACAATCACTCATTTTCATTGTACTCTTCAGATGTGACTGCCACATTCTAGAGAGAACTGTAATGCATAGCATACGCCAGGAATGTATATATTTTCTTGCATTTCACGAGGTCATGATCTAGGCAAACTGGCAGACACTCAAGTATGATGATCATTTAAAAAAGGCAAAGTCTGCATACAGGCAGTTATAGTCAACAGCACACATAAGGAAATATTTTAGACAGCTAGTTTTCATATCTGCTATGACATTCTTACATTCTCAAATAATAAGGGAAGTGGCATGGTATATTAAGATGATTTCTTTCTCTGCAGATGGCTGCTACAGACATTAGGTTCTCTATTTCCTTTGATTGAAAAATCTTACTCTTTTTCAGCACATACTAATGTGTCTTAAGAGTTTTTCTTTTTCTGTTGGGGCTGAAGAAGTAGTGCCTCAAAGAACCCAGAGTCCTCACATTTAACAACAATATGATCATGAATTCAGTTCGAAGGAAAACATAAATACATGTTTATTTGATTTTCAGACTACGCCTCAAAAGATGACCACAGAGACTTTGCTGGAGAACTTGAAGTTCTTTGTAAACTTGGTCATCATCCCAACATCATAAATCTTTTGGGAGCATGTGAACATCGAGGTAAGATGCTCTTGAGTGTATGGACTTCAAAAATTACTTTTAAAAACCCCAGACCGTGCAGCCCATAGAAACACCAGCTTATAAGTAGATCTTCCTAAAACATTTGTAAAAAAATGAAATAAACTTGTTTATCTACAAACCCACATTAATCCTTCAGAAAAAATGCTCGTCAAGAGCTCTGCACCTAAGAATTATGATGTTTGATATTTCCGTCTAGTCTCTTCTATGTTTATTTCTTTTTCCCTCAGAGCAGTGCAAACATCCAAATACTATTACTGACCATCTTTCACCCTGTGATATACTCACCATCTGATGTTTCATTAGGATATCTTTATCTTGCTATTGAATATGCCCCCCATGGAAATCTACTGGACTTCCTTCGGAAAAGCAGAGTTCTGGAGACAGACCCAGCATTTGCTATTGCCAACAGTACTGCCTCTACACTTTCCTCTCAGCAACTTCTCCATTTTGCAGCAGACGTCGCTAGAGGAATGGACTACTTGAGCCAGAAACAGGTCAGTCTTAAACTCTCTACCCACTGAAGGCACAGCAATTAATTTTTCAGGGACTGTGACTTTTAGTAAAATCAAAGTAATATTTTAGTTTGAGCTTCTATAGCACCCACTAGATTAGTTTTATCATCACTATCAAACACTAGGTCATGGGGAATCAAGGAAGAGACATTAAAACTTAGAAACAACATGGTAACTAACTGCTTTCATCTTCAGATAAAGTTTAAAATGTTTTTGGTATTGACATACCAAAGCAGTTTTGGTTTTTGTTCTTATTCTGACTGTTTATAATTTTCAGTATAGCACTAAAATAATACATATAAAGCTTACAGATACTGTGGTGATTCCCTTTTTTTTTTTTTTTTTAAGTTTATTCATCGAGATTTGGCAGCAAGAAACATCTTGGTTGGAGAAAATTATGTTGCAAAAATAGCTGACTTTGGCTTATCAAGAGGTCAAGAAGTTTATGTTAAGAAGACCATGGTAAGGATTAAAACAAACTAATATAGTCTATTTTCCTCATTTTTTGTTTTCTTGTTTCTTACTATTGTTTTCATATGAAGAAAAATACAGACTTATTAGATACTACAAAAACTGATTATTTAAATATTCTATATTAACATGTATTTATATTAATATTCTGTTCATTCATATGTATACATTACTTGTAAATCAATTCTATACCATGGTCATAATATACGATATAATTGAAAATTACTTATATGAATCTGGATGGTGGTTAAATAACAATTTTGTGGCCAGTTATGAGATGCAATAAAAGTGTGCTATAAAAAAACCCCATATAATATGTATTTGACATACGAAGAGGATATATACGTGTGTGTAGATCTGCACAGGTATGAAAATAATATTTTCATCCCAGAATTTGTCCAGCTGAGACAAGCTGGTCCAAGTCTATTGAATGGGGCCAAAGTTAGTAAGATGATAAGCAGAGGTATGTCAGGATCTCTGGGCTGAAAAAATAGCTTTCCAGGGCAAATGCTTAGAAAGGTCTGAAAGAGGAAGATGTGTGATAAGCATCATGTAGTCATAGACCAGGAATAACACCAGGTAGTCAAAGGCACAGGTTTGGTCAGAAGTCCCTCAGGAATTATTTCCATTTCCTCTTTATGCTGGCTGGATAAATTTTCTATTATCTTTCATGTGTACTGTACCTTGGGCAAGTAAATGCACAACTTAAGTTTGTTTAATTGATAAAGCTTGCTTTCATGAAGTCAGTTTTCATTAGGCTAACACACAGAACAATTGTTGGGGTATAAATTGCAATATTGCTATTCCAACCACCAACAAATAAACTTTCATGAAATAATTTTCAGGGACGGCTTCCAGTGCGATGGATGGCAATTGAATCTTTGAATTACAGTGTTTACACCACAAACAGTGATGTGTAAGTATGTGTTTAAATGGTCTTTTTTTTAAATAAAGAAATATTTTTCAATATCAAGGGAAGTCTTACAGCCAGGATGAGACATTCACTCTTGACTCAAAACACCCAGTAGCTGTGTCAGCATAAGTGAGCAGCAGGAGCAAAAATAAAACCCACAACAAAAAGTTACTTTCATTTCATCATCAGTGTCTGAATAAGTGCTATTTTCACAAGCTAATTGGATTTGAACCACTGCTGTAGTTATAGTTCTCATTTGAAATCAGAAAGCTGATGGATACTAGGGAAATCTAGAGAAACTCAGTACCTTAGTCAGGAAATTTAAAGAGATATTTGGCAAACCAAATCTGTAATAGCAGCATTTACTGAGAGCTCACCGTCTAGGAAAGGTCTCTTGTTGGTGGACTGACAGTCAATTGATTTTGCTAAAGATCTCAGTCCTGCTTTCTGATTCTACAAACACTGTCACGGAATCACAGAATGGTCAGGGTTGGAAGGGACCTCTGGAGATCATATAGTCCAGGGGTCCTCAAACTACAGCCTGCAGGCTGGATACAGCCCCCCAGAGTCCTCAGTCTGCCCCCAGTATTTACAGAACCCCCCACCAGGGGTTGGGGGAAACCAAGCAGCTGCAGATGACTACCTGCCATTGCACCCACACCAACCCCCTGGTTAAACAGTTTGAGGACCCCTGATATAGTCCAACCCCCTGCTAAAGCAGGTTCACCTGAGGCAGGTTGCACAGAATTGAATCCAGGTGGGTTTTGAATGTCTCCAGAGAAGGAGACTCCACAGCCTGTCTGGGCAGCCTGTCCCAGCTCTCTCTCACCCTCAAGGTAAAGAAGTTCTTCCTCATACTCAGATGGAACTCCCTGTGCTGCAGTTTCTGCCTGTTACCCCTTGTCCTGTCACTGGGCACCACTAAGAACAATCTGGCCCCATCCTCTTGACACTTGCCCTTGAGATATTTGTATGTGTGGATAAGATCCCCTCTCAGCCTTCCCTTCTCCTGGGGAAACAGGCCCAGCTCTCTCAGCCTGTCCTCACAAGGGAGATGTTCCGGTCCCCTCATCATCTTTGCAGCCCTCCACTGAACCCTGTCCACCAGTTCCCTGTCCCTCCTGAACTGGGGAGCCCAGCACTGGGCACAGCACTCCAGATGGGGCCTCACCAGGACAGGGCAGAGGGGAGGATCACCTCCCTCCACCTGCTGGCCATGCTCCTCCCAATGTCCCCCGGGATCCCACTGGCTCTATTGGCCACCAGGGCACACTGCTGGCCCACGGGCACCTCGCTGTCCACCTGCACTCCCAGGTTCTTCTCCACAGAGCTGCCTTCCAGCAGGTCACATCCCAGCCTCTGCTGGTGCATGGGGTTGTTCCTCTCAAGTTGCAGGACCCTCCACTTGCCTTTGTTGAACCTGTTCATCAGGTTCCTCCCCATCCAACTCCCCAGCCTGTCCAGGTCTCGCTGGATGGCAGCGCAGCCTTCTGGTCGGTCAGCCACTCCTCCCGGCTTTGTATCATCAGCAACTTGCTGGGGGTGCGCTCTGCCCCTTCATCCAGGTCATGCATGAATAAGTTGAACAAGACTGGACCCAGCACTGACCCCTGGGGAACACTGCGAGCTACTGGCCTCCAGCCAGACTCTGTGCCATGGATCACAACCCTCTGAGCTCTGCCATTCAGCCAGTTCTCAATGCTCCTCACTGTCCCCTCATCTAACCCACACTGCCTGAGCTTGCCTATGAGGATGTTGCGGGAGACAGTATCAACAGGTTTTCTGAAGTCAAGGTAGACAACATCCACTGCTCTCCCCTTATCTACCCAGCCAGTCATTCTCATAGAAGGTTATCAGGTTGGCCAGGCATGACTTCCCCTTGGTGAATCCATGTGACTGTTCCTGATAACCTTCTTTTCCTTCCCATACTTGAAGATGACATCTAGGATGAACTGTTCCATCACCTTTCCAGGGATGGAGGTGGAGCTGACTGACCTGTAGCTTCCTGGGTCCTCATTCTTGCCATTTTTGATGACTGGAGTGACATCAGCTTTCCTCCAGTCCTTAGGCACTTCTCCTATCCTATCTGATGTTCCAAAGATGATGGTGAGTGGCTTGGCAATAACATCTGCCAGCTCCTTCAGCACTTGGGGGTGAATCTCACCGCAGCCAGTGGATTTGTGGCTGTCAGGTTTGCCTAAATGACACCATTATCCTCCTCAACCAAGGGAGGATCTTCCCAAGGAATCTTCCTTTTCCTAGACCTTCTCTCATGCCTTCAGGGTCTGGGATTTCTGAAAGATGATTTTGGCAATAAAGACTGAAGCAAAGAAGGCACTCAGTAACTCCACCTTCTCTGTGTCCTTTGTCACCAGGGCACTAACCTCATTCAACCTCCCTAGTCATGCTTTTGCTACTGAAGTACTTGCAGAAGCTCTTCTTGTTGCCCTTGACATCCATCACCAAATTTAGTTCCAAATGGCCCTTAGCCTTCCTCATTGCAACCCCTGCATATTCTGACAGCGTTCCCGTATTCCTCTCCAGTGGCCTGACCCTTTTTACACATTCTGTAAACTTCCTTCTTCTGTTTGAGTTTTGCCAGAATCTCTTTGCTCCTCCATGCAGTCCTCCTGCCCCCTTTGCTTGACTTCTTACTCATGGGGATGCACTGATCTTGAAACTGGAGGAAGTGATGCTTGAATATCAGCCATCTCTCTCGGACACCCCTCTATCTTCTAGGGCCCTAACCCATGGAATTCCTCCAAGGAAGTCCTTGAAGAGCCAAAGTTAGCTTTCCTGAAGCCCAGGGCTGCAGACCTATTTAGTGTCCTACTACCTCTGTACAGGATCCTGAACTCCACCACCCTGTGGTCACTGCAGCCAGGGCTGCCCTCAGCCTTCACGTACACAGCCAGCCTTTCTTTGTTTGTGAGTACAAGGTCCAGCAGCGCACCTCGCCTCATTGGCTCCTCCACTACCTGCAGCAAAAACTTATCATCAGCACTCTGCAGGAATCTCCTGGACTGTGTGAGCCCAGCTGTGCTGTCTTTTCAGCAGGTATTGGCGTGGCTGAAGGCCCCCATGAGAGCCAGGGCCTGTGACGGTGAGGGTACCTCCAGCTGTCTGTAGGAGGCCTCATCGATTCCCTCTTCTGATCAGGTGGCCTGTAGCGAGGACCCCCAACAGCGTCACCCATGTTGGCCTGCCCCTGAATCCCTACCCATAAGCTCTCAGCGGGCTCTGCACCCACCCCTAGGCAGAGCTCCATACATTCCTCCTACACACAGAGCTACTCCACCACCTCACCTTGCTGGCCTGGCTTTGCTGGAAAGCACACAGCCATCCATGCCAGCATTCCAGTCACACGAGCTACCCCACCGTGTCTCTGTAACTGCAGTGAGATCATGGCCCTGCAACCGCACACAGATCTCTGATCCTTCCTGTTTATCCCCACGCTGCCGGCCTTGGGGTACCGGCATTTCAGAGAGCTGGTCAAGCACACGGGTTTCCCAGGAGGGGTGCAAGAGGGTCCACCACAGCCATGCACACCCTCGAGGTGGTTGGTCTTCTGGTTCTCATCTTGGGAGGCAGCTAAGGAACATGTATCACTGCTGTAGTTGGCCTGGATTATCCCCCTTTTGGATGTGATAGTGTGAGCGTGGATACTTTGGACCTTTCCCTGCATTATCCTTCAGTTTAAAGCTCGCTCCACCAAGCTGGCCAGCCTGCTGCCAAAGATTCCCTTGCCTCTTCTAGGCAGCAGGATCCCATCCCTCACTAACAGGCTATAGTTAAAGAATGTCTCATTGCCACAGAAGCCAAAACCCTCATGACGACACCCGTTGCAAAGCCAGAAGCCGAAGTTCTTATCATTATGCAAATCTAATAAAAAAGATAGAAAAGAATGACTCACACTAAGGGTCCGTGTTCTTCGAATACTAGCAAAAAATATAATTGAAATTAAAATATGAAATCTTGTTGCATTTTTGTTGCACTCCACAATATCCCTCTGTTGCAGATGGTCATACGGTGTCCTGTTATGGGAAATTGTTAGTTTAGGTAAGTACCTGAATTTTTTACTGCACAACTAAACCAATCTGAGCCAAGCCAGCTCATTCACTCAGTCTGTTAAAAAATTATTGCTTTGCAGCATATTTCAATTGTTTCTGTTTCATTCTATTGAATTTTATTTAGCTTCAGTATGCTTGGAAATGCAGTCATCACATTTTCAGGTACAATCCTAAATGAGAAAATCATAATGACCATGTTTCTATTGCAATATAAAACCTAAGCCATATCTAAATATAAAATCCATCATATCACATGATTTATAGCCTAAGCCAATATGTTATGTTTGGTGGCTTTTCCTCAGCCTTCCTAGGTTTTAAATGAAGACTTACATTTTAATGCCGGGGTTTTTTTTTTCTTTTTTTTTGGTGGCACGGAGTGGTGGTGGGAGGTTAACAACTCCTACTCCAACTATTATCAAAGAAAATTTTTGAACAGTAATCTTCAAACAAAATTTAGATTTCATTTCTGCATACACTACTATTCATCATTTATATGATACAGCCTCACACCGTTCATAGCCTTTGTGATTTGCCTCAGTGTGCCCACAGTCTGCTGGCGAAGACGCATACTGACGGAGATGTACATTGCATACCGGACTAATTGTGAACTCTTGCTTTCTAAATTGTTCCCATCTTTCCTTACTAAATGGGTTTGCACTAGATATGGATGGGAACTAACAGATTGCAGCATGGAAAATCAAGAGTCTAAGCAACCAAATATTTGCAAAAAGGGGCAAAGTCAGCTGGACAGTAATACTGGATCTTACCAATGCCATGCTAACAAAGGAATGACCTGCCTATTGCTGTCAAAGGCATTGCAAAAGCAGTTTAAGTACAATCAGATGCAGGCCCTCAGAGCTGTAGAGAAATGTAGGCCAGCCTCACAGATGGTAAAAGTTTATGCTTGGTTTTATTTTTCTTTTCAATACTGTGCACTAAACAGTGTGGAAACATTAACAACAAAAACGTAGATGCAAAAGATTCCCTAAAGTTAGACTAATTTACCTGTTATTAAGTCAGTAATTTTTTTTTTTCATTTCTGCTATGAAATTAAACTTTGTTTTATTAAAAACGCCTTGTATTCATGACAATGGTTAAACACTGCTTTAGGTGGAACACCATATTGTGGAATGACATGTGCAGAACTCTATGAAAAACTGCCTCAAGGGTACAGACTGGAAAAGCCTCTCAACTGTGATGACGAAGTGTAAGTAAATGCCTCGGCCAAAAAAACTGAAACAGCGTAACACAACATCTGCTATTGGAAATATATGATGTCTACAAGAGACAAATAAAATAAACAGTTTTTCAGGAAAACATAAAAATTACATTTTAAAAAGCCCCAACATTTTAAAAAGGGTGCACAAGTGGAAATAATTACTTCAGTCCTTTTGTACCTAGCATGCACTGTTATTTGCCATGAACTCTTTCCCAGGCGCTTTGCCTCTGCCAGATACCCTGTTCTTTACACAACATGGCTGAGCTTTAGCTGAAAGAGACCTTTTCAATTATTCCAGAGAAAAACAAAATTCTTTTCAGGCAGCGACCAGCTGTGGAAAATATAACTCCAGCTATGCATAAATCCCTTTTCCTTTGAAAAATATATGTACACAATCTTCCAATAAACATGAATTTGTAGCTTTAACCTATGTATCTAAACTGTCAAATGTTGGTGTTCGACTTTTAAAGGTATGACTTAATGAGACAGTGCTGGAGAGAGAAACCATATGAAAGACCATCATTTGCTCAGATATTGGTGTCACTGAACAGGATGTTAGAAGAAAGGAAGGTAAGAAAGGATCCCTAGAAAAGATTTAGGCCATGAATAACATCAATATCACTTAGGACTCCTGAAGTAATACACCTTGCATCACACTCTTTCTGTTTATTTCCTTTCCAGACCTATGTGAATACTACCTTATATGAGAAGTTTACTTATGCAGGCATTGATTGCTCCGCTGAAGAAGCTGCTTAAGACAGGAGAAATCTTCATTCATCAATTATGTATTGAAAAAACACAGAGCTCTGTCTGCTGGAGCCCAAAATATCATGTGCTGTGTAGAACTGTGTATAGCTTTAACTGTATATAATACAGTAATACTGTCTTACTACAGATATGTATGTGTACATCACCCTGTAACCTCTGCCTCCACAGGCTGTAGAAGTGTATATACTGTGCAGAGTAGGAATAGACTGAAGTCATGACATCTGCTGTTTCATATGTAGGGCTTTCTTTTTTTCTTAGTCATGTAGATATGGTGTATACATACATATTGTAATGCATTAGGTTTTGCCATCTTAAATATTTTTGATACTTTCCAAGAGCTACTTATAGCAAAGTGGGGATCTTATAGCAGTATTTCCAAGAGCTACTGATAGCAAAGTGGGGATATTATAGCAGTATTTCATAGACATTTCATTGTGCTTCAAACAAAAATGCTGAGCTCAATGCAACAGTTGGAGTTGCAAGCAGATGTCAATCCAGTATGTTTACCAAGGATAATTAAGATTCTTATTTGAATATTAAAGTGAGCTAGTCAAAACAAGCTGGTCAAAAATTCTATTTCTCTTTCATTGTCCACTTTAAAAATCAGTGTTTGCCTGTATGCAAAATAAGAATATATTTTGAAGTGTTTAGTGCTATCAAAGGCTGCCATACAGCAATTAGCATGAAGCATAGGGTTGAGGAATATACTACATATTGTAAAACACATTTTTACAGTTAACCTGGATATACATGAGGCTTATTTGATTTGTATTTCTATTAATAATTTCACTGCATAATTATAAATTACTGCCTATAATATACAATCAGGGTTTACTTACTTTTGCTTATTTTATCACTTATGAGTCTGTAGTGTGGTATGGCTTTTTAAAAATGCTGTACTGAAATGCTTCAAAACAATGATATTTGGCCTGCCAGAAAGATCTTCTAGTCCTTAGATAGACAAACAGGGGCAGATTGACCTGAGCATTGGGTATCTTCAACCATATGGGATCCTGTGGATTTACCCTATTCAGACTTCACATACCAGCTAACCTCGTGCTTCACACATACGTTCCCTGTCATCCTTCCACAATTCACTAGCTCATAATTGACCATCAGACCACAGTGACTTTCTAGCTGGGTGGATCACGTCACCCCACAAGACCTGCAGGAAGATGCTAGACAAAGAAAGAGGAAAAGGTTTCCCCTTCTGACACTTAGTTTGCAGGTGTGTATATGGTTGGTTACAAGGTAAGGATAGCACAGCAGAGTATAGAGTAACATTACTGACAGCACCAGGCTGACTTAAATAGGAGAAGCACCAAGCCTTATTAAAAGGCAGTAAGTCAACAAGCAGAAATTTGTGCATTCATGCTTTCTCCTTGCTGTACATTTTAAGCTTCAGAAGCAGACACAGTGAAATTTTCCCATTAGATTTTCCTTTAGGTATCACTAGCAGGAATTGTCACTGCATTTTATGCATTTGCTGGTGTGCGTTCAAGATCAGAAAACATAAAATTCTAAGCTTCTGTGAACCCAGATATAACAATATTATTCAGTGGTGGTGTACGGTTCCATAGTTAGAAGTACAGAACAGCAAAGTAGGAAGTTGAAATGTCAGAAACTTTACCATACTCTGTTGGTACACACATCTCCTCCTTCTCTGAATATAATATTTTATTTAATACAGCTGTCATTTAACTATCAAGTACATTTCATTCTTTTTTGCCATACATGTTAATCTGCCAAAATGTAACATTCTTTTCCTTTTTGAAATTTATTAGAACACAGTAAAGGCAAGTAGTCACATCTTTAAAACAGTTACAAAAAACAGTTAAAACCCAGCTAAAACCAGGCTTCAAACAGTTCATTTTCTGAGAGCAAATAAGTCACTTTCTAAGCTGTGTCCAGTCAAAATTGAGCTTGCACTGAAGAAGTTTAGCGGTGTTGCCTGTACACGCTGAAGAGGTGTTGTATTCTTCAGATGATCCTGTTACTCCAGAGAGTCTAAAGACAGATTTAGAAGAAGTTCATGGTCAGAGACACTAAGAAATATCTAGAAGAACTAGGTTTATAGTGGTCATTCTCCCAGAAACTGAAGTTAAAACTATCCAGCTTTGAAATCACACAATGCTGAAGTCAACATAAGGCATTTTTTAATTCTCTTTCTTTTCACCTAGGTAGTGTAAGATAAATTAAACTAAGTGACAATAACTCAGCTCTACCACAAGTGACTCAGCCTGGGTTTTAAGCATTGACCAAAGACAGAGCTCTGAGCAAACAGATATTGCTGTTGAAGAAGTAGGGAGACATCATGTTGGCTCTCCTCCAACTTTTTTTACAGTAAGTTTTAAAACCTGTGTTTCTTAAAGCAGTTGCAGGACTTCAAAGAACTAATAGGAATCAAAAACGTGTCTTCCAGGTCTCAATGACAAAAGCCAATAGAAAGACCAAATACACGTGATCTGCACTAAATACAGCCAAATCCTGTTAAGCTGTACAGGCTGATGGCCTCAATACACGGCTTATGACTGTACTGTTTTTCTGTGGAACAGAATTTATAGATGAAATTTGCATTTGCTTCTATTTATTCCCCTTTAGGGAATTTAGCAAATTCTGGGAGGTTTAACTTAATTAACTTGTTGTTTTAAGGAAGGGGGGGAAAGTCCTCAAATGTGGAAAAAAACCAAACTGAGGTGGGCAAGAAGAAAAAACTTTCTAACTGGACCTTTAAGAACAAAAGCTTTATTCCTGATTGAGAGTCTTTGATTTATATTGCTACAAATAGACATCTAAAGAGGTACGTTTCTTCTTATATAGTTATCTGCCAATTTATTAATTCTAATCCTGAAGTATTATAAACTAATTTACACACCTTATATCATAGTCCACAGCTTTACCATCTGGGTTAACAAACATATCACAGGAAACCTGTAGCTTAGCATCAACCACTGTCACTCTGTTAGTTTCAAGCTGTGGGTTGTGCAACACTGAAGAAAAAAAGTAAATTTAAAGAGCATTTACACAGCAATGATGTTTCCTTACATTATGTAAGTACAGAAAGCAGGACTGGATACCAGGTCAACAGATCCAAACAATTTTGCTCACTGCATATTCAACGCTAAAGGTCTAGCGTGCCACTAGAGTGACTAGTCAAACTGAAGGTCTGGTCATGTGGGGTGACTAGTCACAGCTTTGCAGACCCCTCAGGGACACGAGTTCCAAACTACTACAGGTAGGAAGCTGCTTCATAAACAGCAGTATAGTTTCCTATTAACTGAACCAAACTTTTTATGTTGCTTATACTGTCTTGCAGTCCAGAGTATATGCACCATAGGATCCATCAAAAGGCAGTTATTTAATTAATGCCTTCATGAAGCCTTTCAGTTTCTCCATTCTCCCATCTTGAACATGAAGCTGCAAAGTTTCTGTTACTATTTCAATGCAAGTTTGCCGGATATATTTTACCTAAATTTCCAGACAGTTTCTCTAACAGACTCAGGAACATATAACTAATACTCCATGTTGGTATTTGCCACATAATTTACCAGACATTAGTAAGTAAACCTAAGAGGTTTATACCAAGCCATTTGCAGAAAGCTATGACCCTACATTAAGCCAAAAGGACTCAGAAAGCACAACTGAGATACTGCATTATGTAAAACTTCTGAGAACGTCACTCCTACATTTGCAATCTGACATCCAGCAGACCCAACTACTCTCTCACAACAGCTGCAGTGTTTTTCCATGCTACCAGGAACTGTCAAAAAGAGAAGCTGAAAACTGAGCAGTTTTTGCAGCAACTAGCAATGGCAAAATCAAATCAGTACCCTCATTCCTTCTCTCAATTTTATTTTTCCATTTTATTTTGGGACTTTAGTATGGAAAGAAGCAGATCCCACCTACAGGTCCCACCTATGCAGAGATGACAAACTGTACATCATTCCTTCCTAAGACAAGGTTTTAATTTAAAAAAAATAAAACAGTGAATGGGAGACAGAAAGTTGTAATATACTCTAGAATGTTCTCCCTGAGGGAAATATTTAATGTAACTTCTGAGTATTTAAGGTGTCTCTCAGAAAAGAATAAGGTTCACTTGGATGTCAGTGCAAGGTCACAAAATGAACATTTTTCTACAGTCTTCCCATATGATTTTATTGACATCAGCTTTGCTCAACTTATGGCTTATTCAGAGAAAACAGGCTTTACTAACCAGCCGCATTCCCAAAAGAACAGCTGACTGTATCTCAGCTGAACCTTGTGCAAAAAAAGTTTTGTACTCTGATCTTGTTCACTTTTGATGTGATTTAACAGATTCCACAAGATTGAATGCCAAGATTACCCACCTTTTTGTTCCAATACTCTACCAGAATGATAGTCGCATTCCTCATTACCTCTGTGTTCATTACCTGAAGCAGCAACAGTGTATACTTCACCACAGCTAAGGCAGACTCTTTTGAAAGCTAAAAAACCAATAAACAGAGCATCATTCCTAGCTGACTTGCTATAAAGCTAAAAAATGCTGAATTGAAGTATAAAAAGTTACATAAACAGTACTTGTGAGAGCGGAGTATCAATACATAAGCAGCCTCCCAAGATTAGCGATGTATTAAAAAAAAAGGTTCTTCTATAGCACAATAAGAAAGTTAAGTTTACCTTCAGCTTTTCATTTCAACAAACATTTTCATAGAATCCTAGAATTGTTTAGGTTGGAAAAGACTTTTAAATCACCAAGTCCAGCTGTTAACCATGTCCTTAAGTGCCACACTTACATGTCTTAAACAGCTCCAGGGATGGTGACTCAACCCCTTCCCTGGGCAGCCTGTTCCAGTGCTTGATTACCCTGTAAGTGAAGAAATTTTCCTAATATCCAACCTAAACTTCCCCTGGTGCAACTTGAGGCTACTTCCTCTTGTGCTGTCGCTTGTTACTTGGGAGAAAAGACAGACCCCCAACTGCCTACAGCCTCCTTTTGGGGAGTTGCAGAGAGCAAGAAGGTTCCTCTCATGGCTGAAATAAGCCCATTTATAAGCTAAAGTGGACAACTGACATCTCCTTTCCCCCTTTTTTACTGCTTTCCTCCTTTGACTTTATGGATCCAGTGTCACTGGAAAATCTGCTGTTACTAAGTCACCCTGAAGTCAGGAAAACATATTTTTTAGCATTTCTTCTCAATTTTACATTTCCAGTTAATATTTTAAGCCAGTATTTATAAATTAAAATATCATTTTATTTCATTATAAGTTTCTACAAAGAGTAGCTATAGAGGTTTTCCTTGGTTGAATAAAAAAAGTGGTCTTCTGCTCAAAGTTATGTGAGATATCAAGACTATTTTTTTAATTTCTTTTTTCTTAGAAAAGGTTCAGTCCTTCAGCAAGCACTAGCAATGCAGTCATGATTTAAGTCACACTCTCCATCTGGCATTTGTTTCAGGCAGTACTTCACTCAGAGCATAAACTAAGGACCCAATGAATTAGTCTGAAAAAAATGAGGTTATTTTTAGGAACTTATAGCCTTCATTAACAATGCAGTGTGGAAGTTTTGCTTATCACAATATGCTTATTTTTAAATCCAGCATAGAATTTTAAATCATCACATTCAAAAATCCGTCAGTAAGTTAAGTTAACCATAGCACTGTCGCACCCAAATAGATCCAGTTACAAAGATGCATAGAGTGTATCAAACAAGAAATGATAAGTCTATACCACATTTTTTCCCCAGGGAAGATCCTTTAAGAGCAGCATTTAAATGTGTGCTACTACCAAGAGAAAGGTAATTTTGCACAAAGGAAACAAAGGCTGTGTGTGTAGTTATCACAGCCTAGTCTCACCGTTATTGGGGCATGCATTATACCATTTAGGAAGCAAGAAGGTACATACTGGAGATAGGAAGCGTGAAGTAATCCAGATGTAATACTACAGAAAAATATTAATAATCAAACTGACAGAAGCCATACCATTTGACATTCTTAATTAGAAAGCAAAACTCAGATCATGTAATTTGTCTGACTCCAGGGAGCTTCAGTGAACTCTGCTTTCTCAAAAACAACCAAAAAACCCAAAACAAACAAAAAAACCCCACCAAAATCCCAACAAACAAAAAACTACCAAAACCAACCCAAAACCAAAAAGGCAAGGATAGAGTAAATTTTCTGAGAAGAGAACCTTGTGATATTTGGCCATTCAATACTGCAAAGCAAAGCTGGCGTTAACAAACCAAAGTATGCCTCTGTTAACCTTTTGACAAGTTCCTTGACAGCCCTTTGACTTGTAAGGGTACCTTTCTTGATGCCAAATAAAGCCTGTCATCACATATCCTCTGCCAGTACACATGGTAGGAAGTTTTAAGGGAAAATAACCAATGCACAAGCATGTGTTGACTGAAAAACTAGTACTTAATTCTCCTATCAAAACTGCTTTGATTAACAATTTATATGTTCAATTGCTTATATTTGTGTAGTGGCTGCTAGAATAATCAAGGAAAACGAAAATACAGTATGAGTAACAACTTGAGTAAAGCATGACAGAAACAAAATAATTTTTTAAAAAAAGTTATCCTGGTGTATCACATTACCAAAATACTATTTGAAATTAATTGCTATTAAAAAATACTTCTGTTCACAATCATATATCCAAGTTCTGTTGCAGTAACTCTGCAGCACCTTGCATGGCAAAGGGTAGTCCTTTCGAATGAACCAACAGAAAGTCGACAAAGGATTGTTGTTGCAACATTTCCCTTCAGCATTATGTGCTGTTGACCACTGCTGGTTTCAATGGCCTGAACTTCAAGCAAATTTAGAGGCTGAAACACACAGAAGATACAGACTGAATCTAAACTCTAATAGTAAGATTTATTATTAAATTATACTAATCTGAAACATGGGTATTTCACAGCTTCTTTGTTAAACTAGGGTAAAAGTAAACTAATGCACTGAAGCAAACCTGGAATATCAGGAAACACATTAAGTCTTCACTCCTTCCAATAGAGTTTATGCGAAGTGTTCTCTGGTATTTTTGAGATCATACATCAGTTTGAAGACACTAGAATAAAGCAGCTACACGAGTCAAGTGAAAAGCTGTTTTCAGATTGTAGTGACTATGATTTTGAAACACCTATTTGCCTGCCTTCCCTGTTCCCTTTCCCCTTCCCCACAAAAAATCATGGTAGCAAGAAGAAAAATCAAGGAAATCCACCATTCTAACTTCATCTGTCAATGCAATCAGTAAGTATCTTGAAGTATTGCTTTGCATTTTTAAAGGCAGGAAAGCTACAGATCTTAGAAATAAAATTTTTTCATGAGGTTCTGGAGCCATCCTTGCAGTCATCCTGCTTAACTTTCCTTGTATCAGTATCTATTATACAGGAGGACACATTTGTACAGCATGAAATACACTAATTCATTTTACTGCTATTTAGAAAGAATGCATACAGTGGCAGAATAACTCAATTTTATGTGAAGATGTTTTATAGCATCTGTAATGAAAACACATGAATGAAACTAGGAAGCAGTGTTTTATTAACTGCTTGGTAGGTTAATTTGTAAGCATACCTCCAAAGTGATAGTAGAACAACTGGAAGCGAAACACTGTTTAACTAGTATCAAATGCTGTAAATAACTTCTACTCCAGGATCTTTCACATATAAAGGAGAATTTAAAGGGAGAAGAGCACACAATTATCAAATCACAAGATTTAACAAATTGTTTTAGAGGGTCTGAATGTTTCAGACTAGAAACTTAACAGTTGATACAGTACTAAAAGGAAACTCACCATATTTTTTAATTATTATTTTAATTTTTATTTTGATTCTTTCAACTTGTTTATCAAAAGACTTTCCACAAAACAAATGTTTTTCACAGTTTTGGTCAAAACTGTACATGTTCAAATAACTTGGCACCAAGTACTTTTCCCCTTTCCACTACAGCTACCAAGACTTCACATATAACCTTGTATACGTGCACAAGCTAAGTGCTCACCATTAGTCAACTCACAGCTAACATTCACAACAAAACAGACACATTCAAGCGATGTCTATCTGAAGCAAAAAGAAACTTTGTTTGTCAAAGCTACAGATCAAGCTGTCATAACCCTTGGTCCAATGCTTTGAAATTGGGTAGCTGACAATGCAGACATAGTTGATTTCTGTTAAGGAGTTGTAGCAATAAAAGCTTGTACCTTTTTAATGGCAGTTGCAAACTCCATTGCGTCCCAGTGTGCCTGATGAACTTTTGCATTATGACCCTGCCGTCAAGGTATGCTCTGAAAGGCACCATTTCATTTTTGTTATGTACCTGATACACACATAGGAAAAAACAGAGTTAACATTCAAGCAGTTTCAAATCACAGAGAGATGGTGATGGAGTTAACACTCTGCTTCTTAGAACTGAATTTTGCTATGGCATTCAGAGCTCAGCATGCTGTCCCTGGAAGGAAAACATGAAGCTGAAGGAGCTCAGGAGTGGTGGAGGGGGCTTAAAGAATTGTGCCTACTATTAACATTGACACCTAAAGCACTGTAAAAGCAGAGAAAGCAACAGCCGCTTTGGGTTTCCAAGCACTGTATCTGTCGTCTCTCAGTACAAGCCTGCAGTCCAAACTGACTTTTCAATACTCATTGACCTCAGCTGCCCTGGGCAGCAGCTTACTTCTGCATCAAAACCTACTCTTAAGTACTAAAATATTTGCTACAACTTTTAACAGAAGAGTTGATGAGACATTTGTTCTAATTAATTTCAAAATATTTTGAAAGTTAGACTAAAAGATTCAGCCAGCCTGAAGTTCAACATAAGTCTCCAGATATTAAGTAAAGCTATGCTGATTTTCACTTTATTACAAAGATTATAGCTCATATCCAATTTTGCAGTTTATGCAATTCTTTTCTTCTGTCCAGGAACTTTTGCTTTGGATTCTAATAAACTGAGAACTACGTTTCCTCCATGAAGCTATTAAAAACAAGAACAAACTATTTAGACCAACTCTTATAAAGCTATAGACTTCAGTAATATGGTTGTGATCCATTCACTCCAATGTTTCAGGATATTCTGTCAAAAAAAATCACCAGAAAAATTACAATTCCATCAGTATTAAACTGTTGTTTTACATTCACAACAATGAAGCCACAGTGCTTTGAAGCTGAGGCAGTGGTACTCAAAGTTCCTACCTTTTTTTGTAAGAAGAACAGGAGACTACTGAAATACATTACTGCCTTTAAAACTTAATGCAGTAAAAGTAAAAAAGGCTACCCCAAGGCACAGAGACATTTAAAGAAATTGTCTGCTTCAGGTACCACACAGATCACCTGTTGTCAAACTAGACCAAAGAATTGTAAATGTTCCTTTATGACTGTCTACTGGTGTTGAAGGATCAAATATGTAACCTTTTACTTACATTTTGGAAAGAGTATTTTAACTCAACTGTATATCACATCCCACCCTCACAGGCTCAGAAAAAAGATCCCTAGCACTGAAAAGGAAGCAAATACCTGCTTATCACTGTCCTTTTGTGCTCCTCTTTCAAACTCACCAAAAATTCTCCAACCCTTCTGTAATGGAGCATCTGATTTGGTCAGCTCTGTGCCCCCACTGCGTTTCACTTCCTCAGCAGATGAACTCATCAGAGTTATTTCACTTTCGCGTTTAAGTAAGAAGTTGGACATGGTTACGCATCTTGTGGGTAATCATTGCCTCCATTGTCTTATATGCTCTGGCTTTCCTCTGCATTTATTAATTCTTCTGTGTAAGATCCTTTGGTTGTAGTTTCATCTTTTGACAAGTGAGCAGTACACAAAACAGGCTGTGTTACTCTTCCATTGCTCACAGTCTTCATTAGTAGTGTACTCCTGAACAAATGCTTCCACCAATATATGGGTTTCTGCATTACCTTCCTTCAGAATTCCCTTCTGCATGTCTGCCGTAAGAGAAGCAGCTAAAGATATGTTTCTCCTTACTATAGACAAGGGCATCTTTTTCCTCTAAAACTTTCAATGTATTGGTGTTTGCATTAGCCAAATAAATCTCATTTGCTTCTGGAGAAACATTGCCTAGTTTTTCAGACTTTTTTCAAACCTTTGCTGTTCTGCAAAGTGATCATTTTCTCTGATTTTTCTTCTGTACACCCAAGAATGGCTGCTATAGCATTATCACGTAATTTTTCTGCATGTATTACAGCAGCCAGTTCTTCATCCCTGTTCTTGTTTGTACAGTCCCTACTTATTCTTGAAGTTTTGTTAACGCTTGTGACGGCACATCTGTGACAAGATCACATTCATCGTCAGATTCTTGAAGTTTTATTTCAGGTTTCATAGGGGAAGTTTCTTGACCTGTTTATGAATATGCATCTACTCCTAAATGGAGATATCTTCTCATTCCTGTCCTGATTTTCACATGGAAATACTTCTGTTGGCTTACACTGCTGCTTAGCATTTTCATCCTTAAGTGTTACAGAAGAGAGAAAGACTTGCATAACAGTTTTGTAGATTATTATCTTCAAGGACAGTTTCTGGAGAACTGTAATGAGCAATGTATCATTCTAATTAAAAGGCAACAGCCATTATTTGCAGGAAAATGAAACTACATGACATGTATGTGCCAAAAATGCACTACAATTGTTTTCTTAGGAGAAAGTATCTTACTTTAAGATCATTTTCAAGGGTTAAGGTGTTTATAATCCTTTCACAGGGATGACAGTACTGTGAGAGTTCCTTCCGTTCCTTGATTTTGTTCTTGACTGAATCTACTACTATTTTAATTCCTTTGGGGGTTTTGTAAATCATCTGCATCTCTTCGAGGAAAGACAGATATTAATTAATTATTAAAAAAATAAGACATCCTATACTGCAATCTACAGATTTCAGCAGAGGAAAAAGAAATGATCTATTTCAGCATAGGAAGAAGAAATAATCTATTTTATTAATTATGTACAAGACTACAAGTCTTATTGTCGCAAATACCCAATAACATTTCAAGGCAGGCATATTTATAATTGTGCACAAACTTTAAGCAGCCTTGAAAGTCAAATTATCCAGCTGCATATTTAAGCCACTAACCACTGTCTTTTTAACTTTTATAGTCTGCAGACTGCTTACCAAAATTCAGCTTGACCCCTTTCTCAAGTGTGGGTGTCTTAATTACGTATCCGAATGTATTACCAGAATGAAAAGGTTATTCTGTCCTGCCATGAAATTTCAAATTACAAATTTAGTGAATCACAAGTGTTGTTGGTATAAGCACAGTTGTGCATATACCAGCATCTGAGAGAGCTTGTTAGTTACTGTCAATGAGATTCTATTTAGTTGTGGTTTCCATTTAAGTCTTAATATGAATGAATACTGTTGAGACTTGATGCTTGAGAAGTTGATGGTGTAACACTACGAAATTTATGACAGGTGATGTTTCTGATTTTGTGCTTTCCCATTACTCTGTGTGTCTAGTGCTGTTTTCTCACCCCACAGGTTGCTTTCTGCAGTTCTGGAAACTGAAGAATCAGGAACCCCCTTCAGAGAGTCAAAGTAAGATGCAGAAGCTGGTCTGTGTTGTTCATGTGAGCATTTAAATGTGTGACAAGATTTCCTAAAACACAGAACAAAAATCATTATGTTATTCTAACCAGAGGAACCCAATAGAAACTTTACAAGTTCCATTGAAGACTGATAACAAATTGCTGAGCTTTCTGGTTTTTTTCCCAAGTTTGGAACTGACAAAGAGAAGCATCTCAACTTATAAGGAAATGTTTAGTACATACACCTAGGTAATAATACAACTTTCTGGTTGTGCAGGGGGAAAAGTAAGCAAATTGACTATATATGTGTACAGCCTTTCCAAGCTTTTATCACATTTTTGCATACTCTTTAATCCTATGTCTGGAGTAGCACCTTACTTTACTATCTAAATAATAAAGCACAGCACATGACTGGAAATCTTACTATTTTTCCATCCAGTGCTTAAAGAAAGCCATACAACAGCATATCATAAATACCAAGGAGCAGACAGGAGTCATACATGGCACAGCAAGCATTATGTTTACTTTAAAATCTTCTTGGCTTGTTTCTTGAGCTGTGTTTCTTTGAAGCAAATCAGCATTGCCTGACACTACAACAGTAAAGCACACTGCACCACTAGTATGCACTAGTAATGTCCTCGATAAATTGATGTATACAGCAATGGATTATATCTGTGTGATTTGCAAATAAAAATAAGCACTTCTTAATAAAAGGACTAGTTCTGTGAAACCCCAAATTCATTTAGTTGTCGATCAATTGGACAAAAGCAAATCTTCCAGTCTTTCTAGACATCATTTGTATCCGTCAGAAAGGGTAATTCTGATAGAAGTTTCATAGGCCCCAGGGACTGTGGAGATGCTACTACTGTGAGTTTATTAGAACCCATTTTTTCACATCTGAGGAGGTTGGGTGGTCTTAAGTATCTATGGAACCATTGATACTACATATTACTAATTTACTGTGCGCAAAACCCATCAAGACTGCTATACTGTATTCTTATTTGGTATTTTTTCGAAAAATGCATTGCTTGGATGGTATCTGGTGTCACTGAGATCAGGAACCTGATTATGTGCTCTTGTTGATGACAAAAATGTCTTTGAAGTGATTAAAGATTCCATTGCTTTTTTACATTTCATCTGTTATTAAATGCGTCACTAATTCTATTGTTTTAAGAGAAACAAGTGGCATAAAAACAATTTGCAAACAGCTGGCTGTTCTAGAACAATTTAAAATTATTTATGTGTGACTGCTACAACACACTTGATTGCAGCATTTTACTTCTTTTGCCTGTGTAAAGCAATGAAACTCAGAGCTGCCTTCAGTGAGCTAGTCACTCTGTCTTCTATTTTTTTTAATTTTTACTGCTTTTTACAGCTATCTGTGTATCCTAGTTTTGCTATAGTTTGTATAGATCTAAACCCTGCCCACTTTCTCCTAGATCTTCTGAACTTTTGTAAGTGTAATTTCTTCTAATATGCAGTACTGATCAGATCTTTTGTTTTTAGCAATGCATCATTTTAAAATAGTGACTAATTCTCAGTCATTTGGAACTTAGGATAGTTCCAAACCACATAAAAAGCTACTTCTATCTATAAAGGTGAAACTCCATTCGTGTACTTCTATTATTTTCAGACACATCCCCATAAACATTCATAAATTTGGCTCTTGAATCTGAAAACTGTAAGAAGTAGTAACAATCCAGTATTACACAAGGAAAACCTTATATTTAAGCAATAACTTTTTATTTCACCTTTTATGATCCTATATACAAATTCACAATAAACAGGTAAACCTTTTAGGAAAATTTCTTTCCTTACAGTTTGGTTTATAGGAAGGCGTTTTCTTATTAGCCTTTTGTTAGAAAATGAAATGAGATTGGTATATTTTTCTAGCTGTTCAGAAATAGAAGCAAGCTAATTTATTCACCAGAGGTACAGAAAGCATATACTTCTGTTTCATTCATGAATCAGTATGGATAGAAAACATACAATCTCAGAGGCCAAATTTTACACACAAATGCATGTCTCTCATTCAGATCAATAGAAACTTAACTTCATATATTTGTGAATATGTTTAACATTTTGCAGCAGTTATAAAGTAGTAATGAAATGTGCCTGGTGGTAGGAAACCAAGAAATACACAAACTAAACCATTCTTAAATGTTTTGGTATAGAAGCATGTTTTCAGATTCAAAGTACTTATTTGCATTACTATTTGTGCTTTAACTGATCTGTAGCTCATTAAATGCAGTCATTGTTATAGAGAAAGCAACCATTCTCTCCTTTGAAAATTTGGATTGCACTATTCTGTAACTGCCTAAAGTACAATTGAAATTAATGTTTTGAAGGCCACATATAACAGCTTCTTCCTCTATTTTTTTTTTACTAATATCCCTTTTTTTTCCCCCCAGTCTACAACATGTTTATCAATGAATAATAAAAATTTTGAACGTTCTTAGTTCAAGGACTGAATAGTACAGCACAGTTCCTCTCTCTTCCATCTTCCTCTTCCTGGTACATTAGAGCAAGAAGCAGTTAACTAAAATCTTCTGCTTACAGGGGTATTTTATAATTCCAGTTTTTAATGTTATAATGCTCTGGTATTTCAAATCTATGTAATTCAAATGTTGCTGGAAAAAGAACGAAGCTGACTTTGTCCATGAGATGTTCTGCAGTCTGGTCTTCCCTCTGCTCCACCACAGACAGGCTTTTCACTTCTGTGCTGTCTATAAGCACGCAGCTTTGCCAATGCATGATCAAAGAACAGGGCTCTGTTTCAAGGACATAACTAACAGGGTCCTAGATGCATTTATCCAATCCTGTTACTAGAAACTCACCACTGACTTAGCACGAATGTGTAAGCAATGCAGTCGGTTTAGGTGGAGATGGTGACTCCATAAAACAGTGTTATGAGCAGGGATTGCAAACATTAAGTTCACATTATATAAAAGGGAGAATTCCACTTCACGTAAAACACCTGATCCTGAAGTGACAGAATATCTATACTTTTTCAACTTGATTTCATTTCTAACTTCTTTAATCTTCTTACCAGGACTTTGTTCAACATTAGTGTTGTTTTCATCATCATCATCTTCTTCCTTTCCTCTTCCAAATAGTCTCCAGGTAGTGCTGCTTTGGAAAATTTAGAAAATGCTTAGTCAATAGCTTCTTAGTCAAATATATGTTGTTGGGGTTTAGTGTAACAGTATTTGCTGATGATTTGACAGCCTGCAAAATACATTTGCTGCAACAAGTGACTTAGAACAGTTTAATAAATTATAAAGCAATGCTGCTCACTTTTTTAAAAATGCTGTTACTGTTTAATTAAGATCTCCATAGTCATATGACACTGTATTTCTAAGTATGGCCTGTTTCCAACAGCTATGTGCATACACTGATGTTCAGGAACTATCTCCTGAGTCAGGCTCTCACTTCACTTCAATCTGCAGCCTTCATCGTACAGCATGCCAATCAGGGTATTTCTCAGTCAGGACAAAAAATTATATATGCTAAGAAAATATTCCAGTCTTGGGTCTGGAGTGTAAGATAACAGCTGCAATTGTCAGGAAACCAACAGTTCTTCTTTTACCTTGTGAAACAAAGTTGGTTTTCCTTTCCCTTGTGAACCAATGAATCTGAAAGGGAGGCAGCTAGAAAAACAGTTGTGAGTGTCCTAGCATTTCACAGTTCCAGATGACTGAACCCTGTCATCTATCTGCAGGATTGACTGTGCCTGAATGGTGAGAAAGCTCAGGAGCAAACCTTGTGCAATTCTCATTTCAGCTTGTTGTTTGGTTCACAGAGTTGTGAGCAGATGCTCTTCTCTCTGGCGTTACAAGCTCCAGTGGTTATGTTTTGTTTGGATGGGGTGTGGTTGTTGGAGATGCTGGACAAGCTCTATGCACTTTTGCCTCCTGTGTGCTTTTGCACCTGCACACAGGTAGAACAAGTGAAACTGTAGAATGTTTCTAAACCAACAGTGCTACTACATTGGAAGGGAAAGATCTTATTAAGCCCTCTCAGGAAAAGCTTCATGTAAAAGAAAAATAATGAAAAGAAGAAATACCTTCTGCTTTTTTTTTTCCTAAAAAAATGTAAGCTCCATAATAATTTTTACCAGAATAAAATTTTGATTAGAACATACCATCAAGCAAAATAAATTCTGTAGTAGTCCTGGCAGAAGCTGTAAGGGATAAAAAGAAAAGTAAAATTACTTTCGTAGTGGAAATGATGCTACTTCTCCAAAGATTATCCTGGTCTCTATGACTGCTCTACTTAGTCATGAGAAATGTGATACTCCTTCTAAGGTGGGGTACCGTGACATCTGTACCACGCTGACAGATGTCATAAGGCAGTTAGAGAAGAAGGTAAGCCTGCCCTGGAAAGATCCCACAAATCACACTGGAGCAAAGAGGACACTTACTTAAGATAATATAATTATTCTTTAGTCTTACAAATGGAGCTGCAGAGGGTCCTGTGGATGCAGAAGGATTGAATAGCTCCTCTCCAAGTAACCACACACTGTTAAACCGTGCTGTGGGTTGTTCAGGGGAGGAGGTGCAATTGGCACTGTAATTTGTAATAGATCCTAGCTCAAAAAAAAATAAAAATACTTCTGCTGCAGGGAGTTTTATTGCACCACACCCTGCAACTCAAACTACAAGTGTAAGATTCAATAAAACTTTTAGTTCTCACCTTTTATTGTTGCTTGGCCGTAAGCTACAACTGTTTCAAACACGTTTCTGGTTACAAGGTCTTTGTGTAAACTTTAAGGACTTCATTGCTTCAAAATACAATGTTCTTTGTTTAAATAATGCAGAACATAGGCTTCTAGTATTATTTGGCATGCTTGATTTTAAATAAAAAACCTAGAAAAGGTATCCTACCCCTAATCTGTACCAATTTGCCAAACTACCCATGTAACTACCTCTGTGCCAGAGTCTAGATTACGTGAACATTCTAGCTATGTGAACTGAAAAATGGGCAACAAAAGAAAGATTCAAAGCACAAACTGCTAAGGTCTTACATAAGAAACTGGCATATTTCCCCTTGCTGACTACAGAAAGAAAAGTCAGGCATTTAAAAAGTAAGTGGAAAAATATGTGCTGAGAGGAGAGTGTTGCAGAAAAAAATACGAAGAAAAACTGAAGGCTGAGAACAATATAACTATACTAGGAGAACAGAGGTTCATAGTCTGAAAACCGTTATTTAATCAACACTCACATAAGCTTACTTACTGTTGACACTGTTACTCACATAAGCAAGATTTTTAAAGTTGATAGAATAAAGAAAAGATGAGAAGGAAGACACATACAGATCCAGTCTGTAGCTTTTGGTGCTTCCGTAAGAATGTCTTTTGGCTAAGTAAAATGAACTGTGACATTAAAGACATTGCCCTTCCTAGAGGCATTCTGTTTTGGTTGTAAGAGTTCCTACTTTTTCAAACTCGAATTACAACATGAGCACTTGAACCCTTTTTGTTGTAAAAGATGACATGTTGTCCTAGCCTCAGCTGAGATAGAGGTAATTGTCTTCCTAGTAGCTGGTGCAGTGCTGTGTTTTGGATTTGGTGTGAGAACAATGCTGACAGCACACTGATGGTTTTGGCTGTTGCTGGGTAATGTTTGTACTAAGTCAAGAACTTTTTACTTTCTCAGGCCCTGCCAGCGAGAGGGCTGGAGGGGCACGGGAAACTGGGAGGGGACACAGCCAGGGCAGGTGACCTGAGCTGGCCAAGAGGTGTTCCATACCATGGGACATCACGCTCAGTATATAAATGGGGTGGGGCTGGCTGGTTCCTGGGATCACTGCTGGGGGCCTGGCTGGGCATGGATCAGCGGGTGGTGAGCAGTTGGGTTGTGCATCACTTGAGGTTTATTTCTCCCTTCCCTTTTGATTTTATTCCTTTCCCTTCTTCCTTGTTGTCATTGTAATTGTTGTTATTATTATTATTTTAATTATTATTGTTGGTTTTATTTTATTTTATTTCAACTATTACATTGTTTTTATCTCAACCCTTGAGTTTTACATTCCTTTCCGATTCTCCTTCCCATCCCTCTGGGTGAGGGGGAGCAAGCAGCTGTGTGGTGCTTGGTTATTGACCGGGGGTTAAACTGCGGCAGTCCTTTTTGGCACCCAATGTGGGGCATGAAGGGTTGCGATAACAACAGATGTGACTAGAGCGTGTTAAAACCGAATTGTTTTAACTATTCTTTGGATTGATTTAATACTCACTGGCCACAATGTTGTTACTCTCTTTGCTCTCTAGAGTCCCTACTCATGATGTAAGGACTGCGTTAAGTGCTTTACTTGCAGTGTGTGCTCCCAGTAGTGCTGTTTATGGTCCGTTGGACCTGGGTCGAAGTTACCGCTGTGGTGTTCGCGGTGCCGGTTTGCGGAACGACGGACCGCCCGGCCGCGGAACCGTTGCGGCCGCTGCGCGCCCTGCGCCGCCGACACTGTTCTTCGCGCGCCCTCTGCCGGGACTAGTGATAATTACACCGTGGGCTTTTTAATGAGCCTGTCACCCAGTCCCCTTCTCCTACACGTTCGCCTTCTCCTGCAGGCCAATTACAGAAGCGTTTAAGGCTTCTGAAAAATTAAGACTATCCTTGGTATGTTGGGACCAAAAAGTTAGTGACCCTGATTATATTGCTGGGAATGCGGAATCTGGCTTAAATCTTTTTGAGAATTAAGCTACTGGCTGTGGCTGTTCTAGGCCCCACAAAAAGCACGGCAGCTACTCAACCCCCAAAATTAGGCATGGCAGCTAATCTAACCCAACCCCCACCTGCCACTACAAGCACTGCAGCCACACAAACCCAATCCACAGCGAAAAGCACTGCATCGACCCAAACCCCAACTGCCACAAAAAGCATTGCAGCCACTCAAACCACTGAACAGCAAGCAGTGCAGCTACTCAGACCAAAGTGACAGGTGTTGTGGAGATGCCAAACTCCACAATAAGCACTGAAGCCACTCACACCCCAGCCACCACAAAAAGTGCTGCACCAACTCAAACACAACCCACCGTGGCAAACACTGCAGCCGCACGAACACCAGCAGCAGCTCAGACCCCAGCCACCTTGACAAGAAGTGCAGGCACTCAAACCCCAGCTGTGGTAACCGGCAGTGCAGCCACTGAAACCACGGCTGCCTCGACATATAACGCAGGCACTCAGACCCCAACCACTGAGAGAAACACTGCAGCCACTTAAACCCCAACCACCAAGACAAGCATGGCAGCCACTCAAACCACAGTAATAGGTGTTCCAAAGCCTCCAACCACTGTGACACGCACTGCAGCTGCTCAAACCCCAATGACAGCCATGGCAGCTACACCAGCCACTTCAGGAAGTATTGCAGCCACTCAAACCCCAAGTGCAGTTACAGTGTACTGCAGCCATCCAAACCCCAACCACTTTGACAAGTACTGCAGCCACTCAAACTACATCAATGAGCACTGCAGAGACTCCAACCAATGTGATAAACACTGCAGCCACTCAAACCTCAACCGCCATGACGAACACTGCAGCCACACACACCCCAACCGCAGTGACAAACACTGCAGCAAACTCTGATTCTGTTTTGGTATTTGTTTTAATATTAAGGTAATATTGGAAATCCGTGTTTTAGTCAGAAGACTGAAACACTTGATAATTTGGAGTCAATCCGTGTATGTAAGATTAATAATTATAGGATTAATATTAAATATTATACTTATTTTATGTTGGAAATGTGAGAACATTTCTGTATAATATGAATGTTGGTGTGTGAGTACTGTCTTGAGCATCCGAGGGGCAAGTGTAAACCTCTGTATGTTTTAAAGTGCCTACAGTGTAAAGAACTATTGAATATATGGTGGGGGTTGCTGTTTAAAGGCAAAATTTGTCTCTGAGCATTTACTCTGTGCCGTTTTGGCATCAATTTGGTGAGCCAGGCAGGAGAACTCTCCACCGGTGCTGGAATGCATCTTCTGTCGGTGAGACTCCCCTACCCCTCGGCTTCTCACACAGGTGGACAAGGACTTCTGCACAACATAAAAGGTATTTATATTTATTCTTTGGTTTGAATATTTGATTGTCTTAAGATTTGGGTTTACCCCATAAGACGAAAGACGGGACGCCGTCTGGCAGGGCTGAGAAAAGGGATGCCTTCTGAAAAGGGTAATAGCCCTGTTTGATTGTCTTAAGATTTGGGAAGCTGAAAACTTCCTTTAGGGTGGCTTAAGATTTGGGGAATTCCTAGAATGTAGCAACTGAAATAGCACTCCGTGTCTTGTTTGTTCCATGTGTTGTCTTGTTACATGTTCAAAATTGGAGTTATGAAATGTATGTTGAAAAAAAATAATAATATTCTGGCAATTCTAGGCAAATAGCTGAAAACTTAACATGCTGCTTAGGGCCAGAAAAAAATCAGAATCTGTTTTTTTGGCAGTTGTTCATTGAAATGCGTACTTTGTGTGATAACGCGAACTGTCAGCGTTCCTAGAGCTGTATGCAGGTGCACGGTACCGCGTAACGCACTGCCCGTGCGGCTGAGGGCTGCCCGGAGAGTGCCCGGAGAGCGGGGTGCGTGTGAGACGCGGTGTCACTGCGAAGCGAGTGGGGAGTCCCGACCTGCGCGTCCGTGTTCCCCGCGAGGGGCCGGCCAGAGACGGACAGAGCGATTGAAAAATCAGTTTATGAAGTGGGGGAATGCATAATTAGAAATTAGAACGGGAGACTGTGGACAAAACCGTAGAACTAACATCATTTGGAAAAAACACGAATTACCCTCTGCCCTTACTGTCGTAGGTTCTGTCTGTATACTTGAACAAAGGGTGGCAAGTGTCTAAGATATATTATCTCCTCGCAAAATAGTAATAATAAGAAGAAAAATAATGAGATCAAGAAATAAGGCTAAATAGAGGTCTTGAACTGTGGTGTGTGTTCTGAGATAAGTATGGTGCCTCCAGTAATAACCAACACATTGTAGACAAATACCAGACTTATTAGGAAGATGGGGGGGGCAGACCGAGCCAAGAAATAAATACCAAAACACCCCTGGGATTTATTTTGAAACATTGGAAAGAATTTGGCGGAATTCCCAGTGGAAATTTGAACAAAAAGATATTTTTAAAATATTGTCAGAATTGGTGGCCTTTGTATACATTAGGTGATGGCGAAAGATGGCCACCCGAAGGAAGTCTTATATTACAACACAATTTTACAGCTTATGCTGTTTCTTCATAGGGAACAAAAGTGGGATGAAGTAATGTGTGCAGATACGTTTGTGTGGCAGAAGGAGTGTGGGATTAACACCACCTGATCCTTTGATTATGGCTCTAGAAAAGGATGGGGGAAAACTGAGACCTAAACTAGAAAGATGTTCTTGTTGAAATTTTTGTGGAAAAACGAGCTCAGGTTGTGGTTACCTCTGTGGAGCAACCAGAATGAAACACGTTGTAAGATAAAAGCTTGTACTAATGTATGTAAGATCTGAAGCAGGAGGGTGGTGGAGAATCAAAGACCCTGTGAAAGTGTTAAAGTATTGGGGTGAGTTTGTACAAACCCCCATACCCGCTCAAAGGTGCGCCTTGAGTCATGCTGGACACATGGCAGGGTGTCTGCTGTTTCCCCCCAGTCCTTCTGCTGGTGAGGAGGAGGGGGTTGCTGTTGCTGACAATTGAACAGAAGGACCTGACAATGTCACCCCAATTGCTGCAGCATCTGCAGTACAACAGGACCGGTAAGGCGGCAATGGGTCTGAGGAGAATAAAGGTGAATCTTTGATGGGGGAATTTAGATGCTTGGAATTTGGTTGTGACCAAGAAGACAAATAAGAATGCCAAATTCACCAAAATATTTGTTGGGGTGAGATTTATTAGAACATCTAGACGTTTAAAGAAGGAGAAATGAAACCAAAAGTTAAAAATTATCAAGTAATTGAAATCTTGAGC
This sequence comes from Falco biarmicus, assembly GCF_023638135.1. Taxonomy (NCBI): domain Eukaryota; kingdom Metazoa; phylum Chordata; class Aves; order Falconiformes; family Falconidae; genus Falco; species Falco biarmicus. The sequence continues at coordinate 14,596,374 of NC_079311.1, forward strand.
TTATCTTTAATTCAACAGAAAAGTGGAAAAGAGGACCTCCCTGAAGTAAAAGAAATACTTAACCAGGTATATCTGGGAATAAATTCCAGGTAAGGCAAAAAATGCTTTGCCTGCTACAGTAAAAATGATAAGCGGGAGGCCTGCCTAGTTCCAGTAAAACAATATCCCTTGGTCAGTAAGGCTGTGGGGAATATTGACATAAAAACTGAGATAAAATACACTCTGTAGTAGATCTACTAATGTAAATCTGTGTTTACCATGACCGTGACTTGTTATGGGATGCGCAGATGAAACTGCATTGACAACGAAGTACAAGGAATAAGGTTGGTCAGGTGCCTCCTACCACAGTCAAGGGCAAGACTGGGTTGGCCTCTGTGTTTGCCACCAAGAAGAATCTTGAACTCCGCTGTTGGCTGCAACCCAGTAGGCGTTGAGCGGTGGGAACATATGCCATGCCAGACCTTGGTGTGAGGAATGGCCCCCTCTGTTATAAGAGGGTCATCCAGGAACAAAGAACATAAGATGGCCCATTGAGGCACTGATTTGGAAATTGGAAACTGCCTGGCTGACCATGAGGCCAGACGAGTAACAGAGGAGGTAGGAAAGGAGGAATTATCCTTAATACCAGACAGGAAAATCCAAACTGTAAGTACAGATCAGGAGCCAATCTATTCTAAAGAAGACCTAAAGCTAATTCAGGACATGAATGGTAAAATAAAAATAAAGAAGTGGGCTTATTTGGCAGATGGCCGTATAGTGGTACCATCCAATTTAATATGGACCACAGCCCTAACAGAACACAATAAGAGTCACTGGGGAGCTGATACATTATATAAAAGTCTAAATCAGAAACTGATAGGGTGAAACTTATATACTGTAATAAAACAGGTGATTCAGCAATGTGAAGTGTGTTTACATAATAATTCCAATGGAGCAAATAGAATAAAACTAGGCAATATTAGTAAAGGAAATTACCCCAGACAACAGTGGGAAGTTGATTTTCCAAACTCTCAAGAAAAGGGGGGTACTGATATTTATTAGTTATGACTGATATGTTTTCAGGTTGGCCAAAAACCTTTCCTTGTCGAACAAATAAAGCAAGAGAGGTAATGAAAGGATTGTTAAATGAAATTATCCCCCGCTTTGGGGTTCTGGCAACAATCTCTTCTGATAGAGGCTCACACATTTGTGCTAAAATAATACAACAAGTGAGTACAGTATTAAGAATAGATTGGCAATTACACACTCCTTATAGGCCTCAAGCAAGTGGGCAAGTGAAAAAAATGAACCATTTAATTAAACAGATAGCGAAAATAGGACAAGAGACAAATCTCACTTGGCCACAATTTCTTCCCTTGGTATTATTAAGAATACAAACTAAACCAAGAACAAAGGAGAATTTGAGCCCTTTTGAAATATATGGGAGACCGTACCAGTTACAATTTGCCAGAGAAGATTTAAGGCAGTTAGGGGAGGGATATTTGTGTGAATATGTGAAGGCCCTCCAGAGACAATTAACAAGGGTCAGAGGATTAGATCAACCAGTCCATTCCCTTAAATCTGGTGATAAGGACTTTTCCAGGGAAACCTTTGGAAGAAAAGTGGGAAGGACCCTATCTGGTGCTGCTGACAACCTTCACCGCCCTCAAGATAAAAGAAAAACCAGCCTGGATTCACTACTCTGGATAAAGAAAGCTCCTGAGAAATCATGGGCCATCACCTCGGCAGGACCCATGGGACTACGGTTCTTTAGATCATAATTATAATGGGGTGATCCTCTACAAGAGAAGTGGAATGGACCCTATTGAGTATTGTTGGCCATCTTTACTGCAATCAAGATAAAGGAGGAACCTGATATTGACAGGTAAAGAAATCTCTGGAGACACAATGGACTGTCAAAAGGATCAGGGGATATTTGTGTGAAGTTATTCTGATCTTGTTTGTAACAGTTGTCAGTATTTCAGAAACTGAAGCATGGGTAAACAATACCCATCTTAAACATTACAAATAATTATTAATGCTACGAAAACTAAGGAATGCTGGATATGTACCTCTCTTCCTAAAGGAGGCCTGGTAACACCCCTGCACGGGGTTGATATGGAGAAATAGTGTGAAATGGGGACAATGGACATCGATTGTGACTGTATGTGTCTGCTCGAGGAATGTGGGTATGGTGACTAGTCATGGGTGCGGTGTCTGGTCACATAGGCACACAGCTCTGAGGAGACAACTACAGTTTTGAGGAGACCTGCCCCTCTTCCTCTAACAAAGGGGAGACGGGGAGACGCCTGCCCTTCTTTCTCTAACAAAGGGGCTATTTAAAAAAGAATGAGAAAAAGATGAGAGACATTCAAATAGAGGGAGGGAGTGCTAAGTCTCCTTGCTGGAGAAGATTGGATGGTCACAAGGACATGAATCACCTGAAGAAGATCGGATGGTCACAAGAACATGAATCACCTACAAACCTGCAAGACCACCACATTCCAGGAAACGGACTGATCAGCTAATTAACATACGAAGGCGGGGTTTAGGTAACGAATATGTATAGGCGTTAATTGAATATTCATTTGTTTCATTGTATAAATGTGAGATGGTTGGTCACTTCGGGCATGCACGCTTGTGGAGGAGCGATCCCCCGTGCATCTGCGCGCAATAAACATACCTACTTTATAACTTTCGAGTTATAGAGTCTAATTCCGCACGTCAGGGTGGCCTCTCAAAACTGGAATTATCTTGATGACAAATGGCCTACCTGGCCAGACTTTTGGAAAAAGCCAGGCGATGGTGGAGGATATTGCCTATTTGATGATGAAACATATGATTTGGATCCTAGATTTGATTTACAAATATTAAGCCTAACAACCACAATATTCATGAAAAGTGATAATAACTGTCGTTGGAAAGCTCGAAGCAAGGCAGGGGGAGCATGTCCTGGAAACCCAGGGCAAAACACTTGTTCCCAGTCTGAGGGGTGGAATGATTACTGGATGTATACGTAGACCAAAGTAATAGAATTGAAACAGATATCCGTAAGATATGGAACAGGTTTCAGATTTTACGTGAAATTACTAAATATTATTTATCATGGAATTTTAAGGCTATATGGGAGAAATTAACTTTGTGGTTACCTAATCTGGAATGGTTAAAGCATGCTTTTGTTATAATACTAATTGTAATAGTTTTAGGAATACCAATATGTGTATTACTTCAATGTTTCGTTTGGTGCTGTCAAAGAATGATCATAAGGCATAGTGATATTTTATAGTTGTAAAAGAATTTACAATAGTTGTTAGAAAAGGGGGGAATGAAAAATGGGCCATATATGATTTAAAGAACGGTGTGCTCGTGTTTATCTGAGGAGACCCTTGTTGTTAACTCAAAGATATACTAAATCCTTGAATGGGAGTGTGCTAATTGTCCAGGTGCAAGATATGTTAATGTTGTTAACTTGAAGATATACTAGGTCCTTGAATGGGAATGTGCTAATTGTCCAGGTGCAAGATACGTTAATGAGTTCCCGTTAATGAGTTCCTGGAAAGTTAATGAAGAGACATGAGTGACTTGTATGAAGAGGGGGCTGAAAGTTTCCCTCGCTGTGCATGACTTTGGCGGAGCGATCCCCCATGCACCCAGCACTGCCGAATAAAGGTAACCTCCGCTCACTCGAATATTGGTGATAGATTCTTTGTATCACTCCTCATGGACACTTAGTGATGCTGTCAGGGAGGCCTGGAGTGCACCATCTCCTGCAAATGCATGGTAAATATCTGTGTAAACATCTTCACTGCTGTTTAAATTACTGACTTGCTGGAGAACACACATGGGCAATATTGCTGTGTATTTGATCTGCCATAAGCTAAAGCAATATTAGATTGTACTTCTTTAGTATAGCGTGTACTGATGATTACAGTAATCTGTTGGAGTATTCAGTCCAGCCAAGTCAAAGTACCAGGCAAAAAATAAATGACAACATAGTAGTCACTAAGTGGATTCTGAGGTGCCTTTTATTTTCTTGCAGAAGTTACTGATACCAAAAGTAGCAGACATATGATTTAGGTCTCTGCTTGAGGCAGCAAAACAACAAATTTAAATTGTCCCTTAATAAGGGATATCTAACATTATTTCCAAAACTGACAAGTGTTTATTTACATGGCCTAAACCACCTTCCAACCTTAACAACAGGATGCTGAAATTATCCAGATTGGTTATGTATGTGTTTTGCTTCCATACAGAGAAAAGTAAGATATGTGTAAAAGAAAAGTAAGATATGTGTACCTCTCTGCATTATGCGGATAATCTATAACAGGCTTAATTTCAGGATACTAATTCATAGCTGTCTTGCAATTGATCTACAACAACCTAATGGTCTTATTACTTGCTTTTGTCCTTTTAATGATAGATCACAGAAGCTCTTCCATTTTAATTTTTCAAGAAATAATTATACTACCTACTATCTTAATGAATAAGCATTGCTACAGCATCAAAGCTAATGAGATGCATCTCATTAATATCCTGTCATGGCCTTTGAAAATGCCTTATTTTGCACACATAGATATATATTCTATTCAGAACTATCTCTTCCTCTCTTCACCCTCATTGAGTGCTCCAGAAGGGGACCAGCTGCGTGTTCACCAGAGCTAATAGTACCTCCTGCCTGTGGATGATTTTCTTGGGCCAAATGATGTAATTTTCTGATTTCCTCACCTGATTTTTCCCAAAACAAGTACTAGAAGAGGAACTGGCAAAAAAAACCAAACTCCACCATCCCCCCCCCACACACAAAGCAGCCCAACTGATACAAGAATTACTTACTTCAAAAAAGAAAGAAAGAAAAAAACCCAGATATGTAAATATCTATAATGAAAAACAAAGAATTTGAGAAACAGAGGATGTTAGTTAATCCTCAAGAATATTTAACAAGACATGGCCTTGGGAGAAGGAACAGACACCATAAATACCTTAAGCTAGGAAATACCAAGATAAGCTCAAGGGGAATCAAATGACTAATAAGACTAAATGGAAAAAAAATAAACAAACCCATAACCAACCAAACCAAAACCCTATGTGTGAACTATCCCAATTAGTATACTAGAAGACCCACACTGGAGCAAAGAGAGCCCCCTACTAACAAAGCCCCCTCCCCACAGAACATGTGCAGTGGAAAAAAAAGAGTTCTGTACCTTTAAATGGAGACCAGACTCCTAAGAACCGGTGAGAATTTAGTGTGACTAAACATAATTGTAAACAACAGTTCGAAGGGTATAGGAAGCTCTGCCATGCGTTAAGAGGTGCTGGCTTTGCAGATTTACCACCCAGCGCCCATCTCTGTGCAGACACACAACAAATGGGTATCTCGACCCTGTGTGTGGGTCAGCTCTTGCACATTGGGTGAAGAGCCCAGATTTGGAATAACACAACCAAAAACCAAAACACCAAAGAAGGAATGAAAAATGCAGAACAGAATATAAAGTGACTTCATACTAATCCATGGTCTAGTTTCTTCTTCAGAAAACTCTGAAGTCTATTTCATTCTGCCCATCAATCACAGAATTACATTTTTCATTAAAATTGCAAATACAGTGTATGTTATATTTCACTTTAAAAGAAAATATAGCTTTTTCCATCTCAATACTAAAAAGCTGTAGAGTGATTACACAGCAGCCTTAAGCAGTGGCAGCTCCAGTGCCATTTCTAGCATGCTGGTTCCTTGCCATGGCTTTACTCTGATCAGGATTTCAGGATTTCACTTGTATTGTCATCTCAAAAACGAATTTGTTACCCAGTGTGCAATGTCAAAGAAAAAGTCTAAGAATACAATTACCTTTATACAAAGTTGTGCAAGTTTGGGTGTTAGGTGGACTTAGCACACCTTGGTGCTTTCCACAATCATATTTATACACAATCACATGAATATTAATTTGTTAGCTTCCAACCCTCTTAACACTGGTTGGATGGTATCCACATAATGGCTACATAACCTCACTGGCCAACTACACACGCCCATTGAGGAAGGGTCTCTTTGTGGGTCTGGGTAGCTGGTGTAAGGGGTGTGATTTTTAGTATTATAATGAAAGCAGTTCACCGAAGGACACATGTTTGGCTATCTGTCCAGCAAGTATCAGATCCAGAGTCTTGTGTTGCCAGCTTCCAAGGACATCATTGTTCTTCACAGTCACCTTGTCCTAAGCAGCAATTACTTCAGTTAATCACACTTGGTAGTTCTTTGCATGGAACATCCTGAGCTGAAATAATGTCTGCATTCTGTTTCCTCAAGAATATGTGCATGTTGCTAAACAAAACCATATGCCCATACAGTCTGGTTACAAAATCTGGTAACAGTATGAACTTGGGTTTGAAGACCAAGTAAAAGGCTTCATGACTTTAGCCTACAGAAATAACAAGATTAAAGGATTTGGACATTTTGCCAAGCTTTTTCACAACACCCTAGGCTCAGAACAGAAGACCAGAGGCAGTACAGCACAGACACTTAAAAAACAACAAACCCCCACAAACAAACCCAAGAAAACTCAACCTGAAATGTTGGTGTCTGTGGACAGTCAAAACAGCTACGGAAGAGACATTCTGATTCATTTTATTTAAATATAAAAGTACATGGGCAACAGCTGAAACTTGTACATTCACATAGGAATTTGAAGAATAGAAAATAACATTATTTAGGAGTTTCCACTTGAAAAAAAGTAATAGGTAACAGTTTCCAGCTGTTTAACTAGGAAAAGCTGGATACCATACTTAGCTCTCTATGATCTTTTACCCTTTTAATGGTTCAAACAAAAAGCTTCCTCCTTTATTCACTCCTGCTGCTGGTTGATGTGCTTTGTACTTCTCTCATTCTTTTTTAGCAAAGCAGAAGCTTTTTTCATCCTTCTGAACATGACACATAAGAAGTCCTAGCTGGATCTAGCAATGAGCCTCTGGCTGGGCCACAGACCTTCAGGAAACAGCCAACCTGTTAGAAAAATTAAGTGTTTTGATGAGTACATCAGGTCCACTTTGAATCCTGCAAAACCATCTCCAAACTAAGAACAGGAACTGACAATAAAGTTTAGTTTCATTTGTTATTCCAGTCCGTTAATGAGTGAGCTGCTGCTTTTATACCACTTGCTTTGCAGAAGTCAAATTTACAGACATTTGTTTGAAAACAAGTGCAAGTTCTGAGTTGTGCTATGCCTCTGTTCCAGTAGTTTGGTCACTTTTCAGTGACCATTTTGCATCACAGCAACTTGTGGAAATGTAAGAGCCCAAAAATCAGAAGTAGCAAACTGTTACTTCTTGTGTTTCACAGTACCTGAAGTGGCAGTGTCTAAAACAGCCTTGCAGGTGGACCTTGGACATCACTCTCCAGGCCTGCAGAGCAAATCTACTAGGATATTTTTTGGTAAGGCCAAAATATTCACATTTTGGATATTTTTTGTATTAACTACAAGGCCATCCAGAGGGGCCTTGACAGGCCTGGCAAGGAGCCCTGTGTGAACTTCATGAAGTTCAGCAAGACCAAGTGCAAGGTCCTGCACCTGGGCTGGGGCAGCCCCCAGAATCGATACAGGCTGGGCAGAGAATGAATTGAGAGCAGCCCTGAGGAGAAGGACTTGCGGGTGCTGGTGGACAAAAAGCTCAATATGGCCCAACAATGTACACTTGCAGCCCAGAAAGTCAACCAGATCCTGGGCTGCATCAACATAAGCGTGGCCAGCAAGTAGGTTGAGGGAGGTGATTCTCCCCCTCTACTTGGCTTTTGTGAGACCCCACCTGGAATACTGTGTGCAGCTCTGGAGACGCCAACATAAGAAGGACATGGACCTGTTGGAGCAAGTCCAGAGGAGGTCAGTGAAGATGGTCCGAGGGCTGGAGCACCTCCTGTGAGGACAGGCTGAGAGAGCTGGGATTGTTCAGCCTGGGAAAGTGAAAGCTCTGGGGAGACCTTATAGCAGCCTCCCAGTACCTAAAGGGGGCCTGCAAGAAAGCTGGAGAGGGACTTTTTACTAGGGCCTGTAGTGACGGGGTGAGGGGTAACGGTTCTAAACTAGACGACAGTAGATTTAATTAGGTATTAGGAAGAAACTCTTTACTGTGAGAGTGGTGAGGCGCTGGCACTGGTTGCCCAGAGCAGCTGTGGATGCCCCATCCCTGGCAGTGCTCAAGGCCAGGCTGGATGGGGCTCTGAGCAACCTGGTCTAGTGGAAAGTGTCCCTGCCTGTGGCAGGGTGTTGAAACTGGATGATCTTCTGGGTTACTTCCACCCCAAATCATTCTATGATTCTATAATTCAATGGTCATATTGTGCAGCAGCAGACAACCACCATCCTGCTTCCAGTGGCAATGACACCGCTGAGACTTCTCCCATGTATCAGGTTGCGTGGGATGTAATTGCCAGTTTCACTTCTCCCCTTCTGCTTCGCTCCTTGGCTGACCAAGGAGGCGCCTTCCGCTTGCTGTTCAGCTTTCATTGCTTTATGGAGTCAAGCTAGGGAAAAAGAGGGAGGCACGCAGCAAAGCTGGAGAGAGAGGAGTTTGCTACAGCTTTTTCCTCTGACAGTATAGGTCTCCTCTGGCCTAGACAGACTAAAGACCACTGCTGTAGAACCTGTATACACTGCTGTAACCACAGGGTCATCACATCAGCAGATTGGAGGCACTGCTGTAGGCTGCTAGTCCCACCCCATGCTCAGAGCAGGGTCACTCTGAGCAGGTCACTCAGGGTTGTGTCCAGTTGGGGTTTTTTAATAGCTGCAAGGGTGGAGATCCCACAGCCCCTCTGGGCAAACTGCTCCAGTGTTTGCTCATCCTCACAAAGAAAATAGTTTTCCTTACATTTAACAGGAGCTTCCTGTACTTCAGTTTGTGCCCATTGCTTCTGTCAGTGGATATCACTGAGAAGAATCCGGTTGTCTTCTTCGCTCACCTCATGAAATAGACATACATGTGGAAAACATCCCCCATGGACCATCTCCAGGCTAAACAGACCTATCTATTTTGGCCTCTTATTGTGTGAGAGATGCTCCAGTCCATTCATTATCCCCATGACCCTTTTCTGCACTTGCTCCAGTCTGTACTGTCTCTTGTACTGGTGAGCCCAGAACTGGACCCAGCACTCCAGGTGTGTCTCACCAGAGCTGAGCACCGGAGAAGAATCAGCCCTTGACCTGCTGCTAACACTCCTCTCTATGCAGCCCAGGTTTGCCATGAGGGTGGATTGCTGGGTCATGGTCATTGCTTTGTGTCCACCAGGCCCCCCAAGCCCTTCCCTGCCAAGCTGCTTTCCAGCTGGGTGACCCCCTGCACATGCTGATGCCTGGGGCTGTTCCTCCCCAAGTGCAGGACTTTGCATTTCCCTTTATTGAACAACATGAGGTTGCCATTAGCCTTTTTCTCCAACCTGTTGAGGGCCCTCTGAGTGGTGGCGCAGCCCTCTGGTGTTACTGATATGCACATGCTACCCTAAGAACCTTCCCGCTACCCTTGCCATTGGACTTCTTTCAGCTCTGCCAGATTTCCTCAAATTCCTGCAGCAGTTGTTTTCCAGTTACTCCACCAGTCCCGGCATCTCTAATCTTTAGCTATTTCCCACCATCAGAGACAGCCAAAGTCCAGCAGCAGCTCTTCTCCCGGGCGCTGTCGCTACACAGCCAGCAGCCATTCTTAACCCCTATGCTGTTCCCCTCAAGCTCTGTAACTGACACATTCAGTATACTGTAGCTTTATATATAATAATGTGTATATATAGTTATATATCCTTTAGGAATCAGGACAAAGGACAAAAAGAACAGTCCAACAAGCTGTAAGTCCATATGCTGGAGTTAGTTTCTGTCACCCTATTAGACCTCTATTTCCTTCTTGGGCAGCCAAATTCTAACCAAGGCTCTTTAGTCCTGTCTTTAGGAGATTAAACTTTGCTTTGAACTGGCTTCATCCTATTTACTTGTACCTTCTGTCTTGGATTGTCCCATCAGAAACCAGCTGAAGAACATGATGAAACCTATGAGTTACCCAAGCTCAACGAACTGTCAGGTACTAGCAGGCCAGCTTAACTAAAGAAAGGCTCTGTTGGTGAGAGGCTGGCCAGTTTTCATTAGTAAGACTTTTAGTCAATTTTTCTTGATGTTGCATTGGTGCCAGGAGGGCTGTGAGGAAGCTGGTGCATTGGCAGTGATGGATCTCACTCACTTCTAAATTCCACCCCACAGTATGAAAATCACATGCATTTTTCTTGCTGAAGACTTAGATCCCAAATAACTTCACAATACTTCTGCAAGGTTATGTTTCTTTTATTCAGATTTGGATTTCATCGCTTCATCCACTAGGATTTTAAATTGGTGCCATTCTTTTAATGACTACAACAGTTAGTGTCGGTCCCTCTTCCCATACAGCTGAACCACTACTAAATAACAAACAGAACTCAAAGAGCTTAAGACACAACTGACACCACTGAAAAAAATGAACATACCAAACAGCGCTGATGCATGGAGAAGGAAAAGGAATCAACCACTTATTAGAAAGATGCACCCCCCAGAAACATTACCAAAATTAAAAAAAATTATTCTGTGGGGAAGGGCAGGGAGTGTATGTATGCCCACACTGATACTTCCACATCCATACCCTCACCCAAACATACATACATACATATATATATATGGGCACACACACATGCATCGACACACATGTATTAGGCTGGGCAAGTTATTTTTTTTTTTCTCCAGGAGAATATTATTACAACACTTTATTATATTACGTCTGTCTTTGAAACAGGAAAACTTATTAAAACAGAAAATAAACAACTGCTTTAATAGCGCCAACTTATTTGGCTAAACCTTGAAAAACACTGCCTTTATATTTAGCGTGAAATACATGAAAAATCATGTTTAATCATTTTAGATTTAAATGTATACCACTATGTATATGTAAATGTATACCACAGGTTCTTCTTACTCATTTGGCTTGCCTTGCCCTTGGTATAGTGTTCATAACTATTAAAAATGTCTTAATTTCTTCTAATATATAGGAAAAAATGCCTAAACACTGACTACTTGTCTATACTGGGTCCCCCAGTGTTATCCCCTTTCAAAAACAGTTCAAAGCATATTATATAATAGCAAGCATATTCCTGTTCTATACATAGTGCATCCTGTTTTGCAGTGCTTGCAGGTACCTCCGGCTCTCTTGCCTCTGCTCTTTCGAACAGATAATGCAAAACCAACCTTTGGTGGTCTCTCTTCTGAGGGCATAGATGAGAGGCGTCCTTTCTGGAGGCACAGAGAAGTGAGAAAGCTACTTTTTGTTGACAGCATTGTCCTTGGGGAAGGACAACTGCTGCTTATCAGTTGAAAAAAAATAATCCCTTTGATAGATCCTGGGTCTCCATCTTTCATAAAACCTAAGAGAGGTCACATAAAGATTTGTTTCATGTTACATTTGTCACTACAGTGACACTAATCTATGTTCACACAAAGTAGAAGTCCATTAAAAATCCCTTATTACAGAGACAATCATTGAAAGCTATTAAGTCTTTAATCACTGAAGGCAATTTTGGTATCACAGGAACCTTTCACTTTCTGAAGTGGACTGTGGTCTCAGTCAGCTAAAGTGATCCCTCTTACAGTGCCTTGAAGCTTAACACTAACAGCATCTCTAAAGTACCAGATTAAAAAAAAATTAAAATCCTTTTTAGGCAAGAAAAACTAAACTTGATTAGAAAGGTCATTAAAAAAATGCCAAAACAAAACAACAAGCCCAAACAACCCCTTCTCCCCCCAAAATCCCAGAACCATATGAAATGCTGGAATTATTAGGAACGATATAAGTGGTAAGATCAGTTAGAAAGTTTTTCTCATTATGAAATGGATGCTTCTGCATACAATCACATTTAAACTCAGTACTTGTTACATATCCTGAGGAGTCACACAAATCGGGACTTGCAATAAAGAACCAAAGCGCAGTTCTGTCCAGATGTGGTCCCTAGAAATTACTGATGAAGCTGGAATCCTTGAGTATGAGATCTAACAGGATTCTGCCCCTCTCTCCTCTATGAGCAGGGTTAATATGATACTTTTATGTAGTGATGCCACATTCCAGACATTGCTTTTATTGGGATATCACACACCAGGCACAGGAAAAGGAGAAATGGCATGAGATGGCCTGGCCATGGCTGAACACCTGTGCAGTGGAAGCAAAAGTACCTGTTGGGATGCATTTAGCCAAAGGCCAAACCCTGCCATTTGGAGGACATTTATTCATTTAGCAAATTCCATGTTCTTCCCAGCAGAATAAGCAACCAAAACGAGTGTATTTTGCACTTTGTTGTAGCTGGTTCAGCTCCTGGGTTGTAATGGGCCTTTCCCATTACAGGAATTTTGGCAATGTCAAAGACAAATCCTCTAGCATACAATTCTGCATTTCCCTCCTTTACCTCAGACAGTATGCTGTACTAGAAAAGGAAGCGTAAGAGTTTCTGAAAAACAGTTTTACAAAAAAGGAAACCACTCCAACAGATAAATTTTGCATTCACAAAAATGTTATTGAAAAATAATTCAGAGTAACTGGGAACAAATTCTGCTTCATCTTCAGACTGAGTTACAGTGAATAGACTCAAGCATACGGTAAGTAGCATAATAAAGTGAAGAATATATTATTTTAATGCATAAAATGCCATGTTTTTCAATGTGTGTAGTGACTGATCTTTATGCACAAAATTTCACTCATTTGCATCTTCACGTGAAACTTTAAAATATAGCACTGCAGTACTGCCCAGTCATGAGAACACCAGATGGCAACTGAGCACAGTGAAATTCAAGAGCATTGTATCAGCCACAGTTCCATCTCCAACAGTGCAACAGCCCAGGCACTTTAGAGTAGTACAAGAAACCCTTTCTTATGCAATTCATATTGTAATTCCAGGCAGTTGTCACCCACATGTATCATGTACCTTCTTCCAAAGATTTAACATTTTTCATCTTCTTTAAAATGAGGCAACTAAGCTCAGCAATAGCTGTGTCAATGAATTCCACAAGCTAGATATATCCTGGAAAAGGGCCAGCAGGCCAGAATTTATCTGTGTGTGCATTCCAGTCCCCAAAGAATTAATTTCATTGCAAAGACCACTAAAGGAGGTAGGAACACTTAAGTCTATCCCCTTGAAAGAAAAGGATGCTGCTGCTTGCATAATTCTAAAGATGCAGAAAAGCCTCCACCATAGCTACACTGAATGTTCACAGTCAAAAAAGCCCTTTGTTCCAGCGAGGATGCGATTATTACCATTTAGAAGCCCTATTTTAAGCAAGCAGGCAAGCCAATCTGAATGTACCACAATATGAGCTAGGAAAGGTTTGCTGTTATTCTTTACTGTCTGCTACCACTGTATTTCAAATGTTCCAGTCACTGGATACTCCACCAGATTTGCTTCTGATACTGTTTCAGAAGATGTAAACATACTTAAGTCACTTGAGAAGGCAGCAACAGGCTTCAGCACTTAACTCAGGAAGGAGTTATCTTTCACAATAACACGTGTGCAAAATTCATTAGAAGGCACAGAACACATAGGTGTGTCCACTTGATTTCCATTTATTCAGCTGTATCTCCCTTGTGATCTCTCAGTTAAATATTGCTTTATTTATTCTTTTTTATTATTATAATTTTTTTTTAGACAAAGCCTCTTATAAGGACATATTCGTCATAGAAGACTTGATTTACTGTAATGGATCCTTCCATCCTGTTCAGACATGTGTTAGTTAAGCTGGACCGAGTACTGGGAAAAAAATTTTGTGTTAGTCCATTGTGGAAAGCAAGCTGCACTGCTGGACACCATTTAGATGCAACAGAGACCTTCACTTAGGTCCTTCTGCTCTAGCCATTATACTACTCACCTTTACTGTGTTTTCCTCCCAGTTACTAAAATTAAATTTCTTTTTCCCTGAAAAGATGAAACTTTAAGGCGAATGAGGGATCCTTTTTCTAAGAGGACAGAAGGATATCAAATTGCATGATAGATTGGTGTACTTCATAGGGTACTTCAGGAAAATGCTGACTATAGTTGGGTTTTTTTATGTAATGTAGAGATATTGAGCAGATTCACTGTCAGTCACAGTATGAATTCAAAGAAAAGACTTCACACTGCAGAGCTATGTCTGGATTCCTACTCATGTAATTGAGATCAGAAACTGTCCCATTGTCACCGGTTATGAGTCACAATGAAGAACAAACTGCCTGATCAGCTGAAGGATGTGGCTGTGTTCCTGGAAACACAGGGCTCCATGGCATTTGGGACTGGTGACCAAGCTTGGGTGCCCTGGTGAAGGGTGGAGACTATTAAAGGCTAAAAGCCTTTGCGATTCCAGATCATCAATATTCTGTGGCACTTAGGAAACAAAGCACATACCAAGAAACAAAAGAAAAAAACCCACAACGTTGCAACTAACAATACAGTTTTGTTTCAAAATAACTAATCTGGAGGCCAGCCAAGGGACTTGAATTTCAATAAAGCTTTAGCAGCAGGAGCACAGTCTGTCATCCTTCATGGCTGAAGATGTTCTTGTCCCTGATGAAGCAGCTAGAACTAATATGAAATTGATTCTTCTTTTTCTTAATAATCCATGTCACTCAGATGAGGTTCCTAGCAGCATATTCAGGGTTAAGAACCCTGACAGTGGCAGGAAGTGTTTGTGAAAGTAACTGTGGTTCCCAACTTTCCTGCTTTCATGGATTAAAAAGCAGGTTCAATCCATGAGGGCTGTCACATTCTTGCACTCTGCAGTAAGAAGGAAATTGAAGTTTGCATCTCTTTAGTGGGTAGCTTTCTAGTGACACATCCTGGTTGTCATCTCTTTCTGTAAAAAAAAGAAAGGGAGATTAAAAAGCAAATGACATTTGTTGTAAAGTGCGTGCACATGCCTTCCCCATTAACATTTCTGCATCTCTGCAAATTCATGTGATTTTATATGCCACCATGGTTCTGCTCCTCTCCATCATTTCAAGGACAAATAACCTAACTGCAATTAGCATGCAGCATTTTTTCATTTTTGACAGATTAATACCCTTTCTAATTCCCTAACCGTGTCAGCTAAATGGTGCTGCATCCCACAAAAAAGAAATAAATCACCTACAAAAGCAAGAAACCTTCTAATATAATGTAAGAAATAGGACTCCAATCATTGTCATTGCACCTGCAGCCAAGAGGAAACATCCTTTGCCAAGATACGATAATAGTACAGCCAAGAAAATACATCCTTTGCCTAGTTATTTCTGCCACACATGGACACAAAGGGAACATGGACACAAATCTTCTCTGAAGACTTGACCAAAGCTGTGGCATTTGTCTCTAGGATGGGGTGTTGGAGCATTCACAGGCTCCATTAGGAATTTTTCGTATCTGTTCTCCATATAAACCTCCATATAGGATTTATCCTATCTGATTTACAGGCACTTTGATACAAACTTTCTGGTAGCTGGCTGCCCCATTCTGGAGAACTCTTTATATTTGCCAGCAGATTTTCTGGAAAGATGTATCAGATGGCCTGTCCAACATCCATTCACATGCAAGTCATAAATGTGTGTCGATTGCTGTCAAGGCTAAAGGGCTGATGCATCTAAGGGTCTCTACAGTTGTACAGGTTGTTCCTTTAGGTCCTGTTTCATAGCATCTCCAGACTGTACAGCATTTCCCTTGGAAAATCTGTTCAGATTTACCAAGTTACCAGAAGTTTCTGGAAGTCTTAGCTTGTTTGCATAGTTTGTTACAAGATCATTATTATCTAATGTAAACACCTTGCTGACAGTCTTGTAACTGTATCTTACCCTTGCTTAACAGATCCTTTCTCCACCTAGAATCCTATGCAGAATTGTAGCACTTTTTACCCTTTCCAGAGCTTTATTCAGTTTTCATTTCTAACTAACTGCATCACTTGTTATTTTGCTGTCATGCACATAACAGAATGGAATATTGTAATTCACAGCTGTTATAAAGACAATGGTAATTAGTACAGTAATGTATACAGTAATGTGTGATCTCCACAGTGATCCATACAGTAACCTGAACTAGTGGTTGCTTCTCTTCTAATTTGTTAAAGGTGACAAAAATGAATGTTCATGGAAAAACCTGTCCCTTTTCTCGTTAAATGTTTTGTGGTAGGTTTGTTTGTTTGTTGGGGTTTTTTTTTTGGCATTGTTTTGTTTTTCTTTTAAACAGCTGGAATTAGGCTTATTCCTTCAAAGCAACAAACACCAAATGCAGAATTTAATATAAATCAGTGCACTCTTGGACAGCTTCCTACTTTTTTATACATAAGTAGATACAAAATGCCTCTCTTTCTTCTTTCTCCGAGAGATCAGAAAAAGCATCTATGCAAGTACCGAATGCGGAACATATATAACTTACTACTACATCAACACCATGGTAACTAGCTCTGACCAAAGTAGGCATCTAGAAGCTGATAAAATCCAGCAACGCTCAGTTTGGTTGGAAGCCCTCAGGAAGCTCTTCCCAGAGAGGGAGGGCAGGGCAGGGCAGGGCAGGGGACATGAGTTGTGATGTGGTTTAGACACCACGCAGAATTTTTACTGACAGGGCCTAACCCCGTTTCCAAATCTGGTTTTCCCCACCGAGGATGCCAGGTGCTGCCCTGGCCAAGCTGCCTCCACAGTGTGATGCCTGGCTTGTGGTGCCAGGCTTTTTGCTACAGGCAGAGGAGGCACACACCTTGCGGAGACTGATTAGCACCTTCCTCAGCAAAATCTGCCACAAGTAGAAAGGAGCTAAAAGACACTCAGCAAGGGAGTAGTCATTGCGAAAGCCTTTGTTTTCTTCCCAGATTTTAAATTACTCTTTTATTTCCCTTGTCTGAAGATTAATTTGGTGCTAATGCTTAATGGAGATTAATTAGGTGCTAATGATTGAGGCAGTGTTAATCTTTGCAGATGCTTAAATTTACACATCATCAGTGTCTGTGAGTCCTCCATACTGTACTGCCAATAATCTCAGCTGACAGATCTGGGACCTAAACCACCACCACCACAGTTCTTTCTGCAACTGCTGCTGAACAGCTATTTCTAGTCAGATAGTAGCATCTTACCCTGTTAGAAAAGCAGTAAACAGGGCAATGTGGACACTATTGGAGTCATTGTAAACTTGACCACCCTCCTCCAGGAGCACTGTGAGGCAAACTGCCTCCCGACAGAATAATAAAACATCATAAGCGACATGTTCAGCCTGTAAAATGCATCTCCGTTCCTACCTTAAAGAAAAAATCGCTTCAGAGGCAGGAGTTTGAACATGGATAAATGTGTCCAGGCAAGGGAACGAGTAGGAGCCTTGGACAATCGATTCATGAGGTATAAACTAGAGGGCTTTAAACGCGTTTGCCATGTGAGCTTCAGCTATGTGCAGCTGTTGAGTGTTTCACTGCTCAATAGTCATGAAACGCGAACCTACCGTGCCATTCCTAACTCTTCTGTAGAGGCAGAGTTTATTATTGTATAGTAATATAAATTCTACCCAAGCCTCTCCCTCCTTTGATTTCCGGAAGTTTGTTTGGTTATGAAGTTATACTCATGATCCCTTACATCCACTGCCTTCCACCTAAATTATATTCCCCCCACCCTGTCAGGAGAATGCTGCTGCAAATGGCTTTGCAGTTTTCTCCCTGCTTCTACTGAACAGGCCTTCCATTCCAACACCTGCTTGGCTTTGGTTTTGGAAACGCTCACCAAAGTTGTAGTGAAAAAAATGTTATAAAACTTAACAAACCATCATCACCTCTGATGCACAGAAACTTCTTCTGTATTGACCTATATTGTTATTGGTAAATGAAGGACACAGAAGTACAGACTATGTTCACACTGCACTCCTGCATATAAGTGCCTAAGGCTTTACTGATTTCAGCCAATGACAATGAACTAGACATCCTTTAAAAAAAAACACAAACAAACCCCAAACAAAAAAAAAAAAAATCAAAGAACAAACCACCCTGATCCTTACAACAGTGAACTGGTACATGCTTTGTGAGAGTGACGTAGCTCTAGTTGACTTTTTCTTAGAGGAATTTACAATAGAGAACAAAACCAAACAGAAAATGGTTTCTGAAAGACATTGATATAACTATGAAGCTGGTAAAGAAAAAAGTTAGCTTCACTCAAAATGCTGGTGAGAATGAGAGGAAAAGTCGTACCCACAGTGTGTAACCTTGGCCAGGCAGCAGCATGAGGCATGCTGTGTGCTGCAGAGCCCACTGCTGAGCCTTTTACAGACCAGACTGCTCCTACCTGCCAGACACTCCCTCTGAAATACTTACCTTTAAGAACTAATCCCCTGCTCTTCACAGAGCCTCCTGCAAAATCTCTCACTGATTCTGATGGGCACCAGGGAACTTAGCACATTGCCCCATTCCATTTAACTTAGTGGAGAAGTCCCCCTCAGAGATCTGGCTCTTAGTTATTCTGGTAGTGCACAGCCATTAGGTGAGTACTGGCTTTAACACAAACTCAAAGCCGAGTCGTCTTCAGTGTTTATTAAGTCTTCCTAGTTTTGTGCTTCTCTGAAACTTTAATGTTCGTTTTAATTTGGAAAAGGTGCAAAGGTATGTTCTTGGCTAATAATTATCAATTAAAAGCACACAAGTGTACTACCAAACATGGGAAATGACAACTAGCTGTTGACTTGACTCTTCTGAGATGGCAGGAAGATGGAAATGCTGACTTTTTGGCTTATGGTACTACAATACCCAGCCCCAGCTGGATACTAAATGAAATACACAGGCTAGACAGACAAGTTAGAAAAGCAGACACAGAGACACAGGCAGGCATACACAAGCATTTTTAAAGGTCTTTAAAACTTCCAAAGTCCTTCCATGCTGACTAAACACCCAAAAATTTGTTAACAGAAACTCTCCATACCAGAGCTTTAGATACCAGGTGTGCTTCTTCTTTAAAACAAATTGCAAGAAATTTCAGAACATTGTTCCATCATTGTTCCATACTGCTGTGTTGAGACTTGTTCCTGCTCTCAATTTTTGACTACTTGTGAATTTGGATTATTTAGAAATAAATGTTGGTTTTCAAAGCCAAAATACAAAACAGAAAATAAAATCTGGACCTGATTGTGTGCTGAATACTCACAGAGCAGCCACTAAGGAAAATTTAACACAGGACTATTCTAAGTAACTTAAAGAGAAACATTTGCTATTCTTTGTCAGATCCTTAAAGTACTTTCTCACTTGCTGGAGTTAATGCTAACAAGCCACTTTCTAAGCACCAGAAATCTGTCTATTCTGTTGGTATTTGTGATTTCAGGGAAGGTTGCATCCCTTAACATTTTACAGGGAGTACCAACATAGTTTCCCAGAAAAAGGGAAAAAAGCAACACACACAGTCTTAAAAAGGTAATAAATATTTATTAAGAAAAGAATGAAAAAAATCCAACACCTTACAAGCATGCACTAGTAACGGAAGAAGCCTCTTTTCAACAGGACAAACCTACCTATGGGCAGATGCTGATGAAATCTGAATGTGTTATAAAGAATGAGCTCCTCAGCAAAGAATCACATTCTACTAAGAAAATAGTATTTCTATGCTTGTGTGAATCAAACATGGACTTGCCAAAATATACGGCATAAAAAACAATCACCTTTGGACTAGCATTTAATGGAAGCAAGGTGTCTGCAGTCTACCTTATGCAAAAGCTGACAGGAAAGCTGGTGAAGTGACATGAATAAATAGCATAAATCAGAGTATTCTAAAAGAACACCAGAAAAAAATGCAATAATAACCTTCACTAGAACCAGGGCTTCTTTAAAGATTAAAATCCTTGTTCAGTGCCTGTGTCTGACCCTTACTTCTTATTCCCCAAACTGCAGCCGAGCAGGGCTTGCCATTTCCCCTCCTCACCTCCTCTTACTGCCAGCTGGCAAGCTTAAGGATGATGTGACAACAGCTTCTTTTAGCTCTTTGATGTGGTTTTAAACATGGTGAAGGTTTAGGATGTTGATATAAGTGTCTCAGCAGAGAAGTGGTTAGAAGAAATGTATTACCTCCTGGTGGGTAGAGGCACCCTGCCCAGAGGTACCCAGCAGCCTGGAAAACCTGACCAACTAGCTGACAGCAAGGAGATGCCAGGAAAGGACACCATGCGCAATTCACTTGTCCCAACTTATGGACTTACAGAATTCAGCCCTCTATGTAGCCTATCGTGTACTCATGTCTTCAAACACTGCACCCAAAAAACCAAAGCACTGCCCAGCCTTAGCCATATTTTTACAGTTAAGAAATTTAATATCTGTGTAACAATCCTTAATCCTTGTGAATAAATACACAACGTTGAGCAGGAAGGCACCACACAAACAACCCTTCTGATCTGATTAGAAGGCTGCACTGGAGCAGACACACACATCACCAGGACATACCTTTCCAAACCCAAGGGGAATACCCTATATACACCGAGAGGCTCAGTGATGTACCTGTGGAGCCAGTTCAGTCTTTTCGTTGTTCAGCTCAGAACCACTGAATAAGTGGATGAAGAAGCAAAAGGTTTAGAAGAACATTTTCCATGCGGTTCTTCAAAGCACAAATGGCTACGACTTCTGTGACTCTTTTTATTTACAAAGATTTCAACAATTGATAAATAATCATCATGTGGACAAAGCTCTTCGTATCCTGGTCAAAAAGACACTGTTTCCTATGGAATAAATTATGGTCTAAGATCCTGTGCTGCATAGCTATCTATATTCAGCTATATTCATAGCTAATTAACCAGGATAGGAAAGCTGAAGCCACATTTGTAACAGTAATATAAACTGTAAAACAAAACAAAAAAACCCAACCTTTTTTTCTCTGGAATTTTTAGTTAGAGCCATGCCCTGAATCTTCATTTAGAAACTGTGTTTTCCAAAGTTACCAAAAAAAAAAAAAAAATTCTCTGCTTCTTTAGTTGCCCCTATCTCTGTACACTGACCTAAAAAAAGAGAGACTGGTAATTGCTACCCAACGGGCATATTGATCATTTCGGTATTTCCTTTGTTAGGTTTCAGGATGTCTTCAATGAATGAGTCTCAATTACCATGATGGACTAAATTAATCTCTCCTACAATCAGTTTGGCTTCAAGGTAGTTATTTTGAGGCTAAGTATGGCCTGATAATAATCTTAGTTGCTTATTCCTGAATTTGTATGGTTATGTTTGCAGGACACAGGCAAACCCCTGCAAATGTAATCCCTTCTCATTGAATACACAGACATTTTATCAACTGACTGTAAGCAGGAGCAGAAGCAGTAAATTACAGTGTGAAATGCACCTGTTAATAGGGTTAGATCCAGGTAGATATACAGAACAGCATTTAGATGACTGACTTGCTTCAAGGCATTGTATTGCAAAGAGGTACTTCCACCTTCTGTATGTTTTTGTCTCCTGTAATAATAAAGTAAAAATCCTTCTCTGGTTGGTTTTAGTGTATCTTACCCTATTAAATGGACTTGAGATGTGCTGCTTTTGGCACTGAGGTCACGCAGAGTGAATGAGCAAATGGTAACACTAACTCTAGTATAAAATTTTGCAGAAAATTTACCAGGAGACATGTTAGTTCTCTACTGTGAAGTGCAATTTTGTTGCATATAGTAGTTATTTTTCATAAATAATTATATACACTAACAGATTTATTTAAATGGTAAAAATAGTAAATACATATTTCTTTTTTTCTTCTTTCTTTTTTTTTTTTTTTTTACAAAACTGCCAAGTTTATGAGGTGGCAGTTTTTTTCTTCTGGCAATTTGAAAAACTGGACTTCATGTTTCTCAGTTTTCTAATTCATGTGGGTTTAGAATGACTAACAGCCAAATCGAACACTCAATAAAACTGAGTCACTCAAGAAGTACTGTTAAATTATGAAAACACATCTGTTTAGTTAGGTGGAATAGCTTTCCTGAAACTTCTGATGCCAGTTAGATTAGTGGGTTAAGCCATTAAGTGTTACAGAAAGGAAATTACAGATATTTCTTGAGCAGTTATCTGAAATTTCAAGTTGGTTTTGTTGCCTGAACTCGCCAACTACCAAACTCTGATTTAATTAAACCAGAATGTGCACAAAGTTTAGGTCAGGCTGACCCACTCTCTCAAGTCATTAATGCTCAAGTACCCACCATCTCAAGTCATCAAAACTGATGACTGAAAGGACTTCTGATCAAGGGAGTCAGTTTGGGGAAATAACAGATAATGATAAGAACACTGTTATGTAAATTATGCAGGAAGAAGTCACCACATGAAAAAAGTTCTGGCTGCAAGAGGAGACAAGGTGTTGCAATCACCAATTTGCACTATAAGTAAGAAGCTTGTAACCAATTCTGTGTGTGAATGACATGGATATGTGATGTTCTATGCAAATACTGTACTGTATACAGTGTGTACCCTGGGGTATGTTATGTGCACGTTAGGAGGAAGGATCCCCCATGCACCCAGGCTGCAATAAACCAATGTTGGCTTTCTAAACTATCATTTGGTTTTGAGAGTTTTCCAGGTTATGATTTTCGGTAACATTTTGAGTTCTAGGAGATCTCAGGTATTGCTGCTGGTTTTTTTTAAAGCAGTCTTTCATTTGTGAAGATTGACAACACTCAGTCAGTGTTGCCTCCTTGTTTCAGTCTAGAAGGGGCAACTGATCTGCATCATTCAGAGAAGCACAGGATATACCTAAATTGGGAAGACAATATTTCGTCAAAGAGGATGGGCATCAGTAGTTCTCTCCATAGTAATAAAACCCAGTTGAGATGCTAATGCAGATAGGACAAAAACTATCTAAAAGCGTTACAGGAACCATTGTGGGAGGGTTCCCACCACACTTTTTGCAGTGGTGGTGAAAAAGCTTTTTCCAGTCCCTGCTTGCAGTTAATGTGCCTTCCACACAAAGCACAAACAGTAAGGACCCCTTTTGCTAATAGGTTTAAGAACTAGTGTAAATAGACCCATACACATTATAGATTCAATTAAACGCTTAACAGTTTTGCCTGTTTCTGATTCTACCTAGACAACGTATTCTTTAGGGTTTTTCCTTGGTGGAGCACAAACTGCAACTCTGATTCACATCAGCTACAAGTTACTAGGACAGGCAGAGTAAGGTATCACGTTGTGGTCACTAAGGAGCAATTTTGGCTCTGGTTCAGCTTAGAATTTAAACACGAGGGCAAGCCCATGAGCAGGAATCTCATGTGAGTAGTGTGGAGGAAACACGTATCCATTATAAAGCAAATAATTTGAAATTCTTGTTTCATATAACAGCTGACCTGGAATGCCCCTGTCATTTTTTTGTGGTTTTACAACCACAATTTCCTTTTACTGCTCTGCTTTTCCTCCTTGTTGCTGTAAGCAAGCCAGCTACTCCCCACACATACTAAGCTAGCACAGAGCAGCCACCTATTGACTAGGCAGGATTCACATTAACTCATCAGAAACTCAAAATTAATTAAATATTTATGAAAATATTTTTTGTGTGTCGTGTCTTTTCTGTTACATCAATCTCATTGGAGTTGATTGTAAAAAAAAAAAAAGAAAATAAAGAAGTGCAAAAGTATCAGATGGATGTTATTTTGCAGTTAGTTTCTGCTCTTTTAATGTTTTTCAAAATTGAAGATATTTGGAGGAATAAGTTTCTTCAAAATGTTCATGTTCTCACTTTATTCCAAACAGTTAACTATAATTGTTTTTATCTTGTATTAATAATATCTTTGAAGAACAAATGTGTTGTGGAGAAGCCCCTTTATATAGGAGAAGCCTATAACTTGAATTGATGTTAAAACTTTAAAACAGGACTTCGGTGGTGTACTTCTCACCACAAAAACAGATAATCATGTCAGAGCACAAAAGCGCAGAGTGGTTAATCCAGAGCACCAGACAGTACCATCCCAAAACCTCTGATTAGTTGATTACACACAGAAAATTGTCAGTAGGGAAGACTGACTGTCCTCCTGTTCCAAGCAGAGCATGCTTGGGTTCAGTGCAAGGAAAACAGTGAATGTGATGAAAATAATGATTAAAAACATGCATGCCAGAAATTATTTACTGAGAAAAACTGACACTGCAGTGCATCTTACAACTCTTTAAGAGTTGGAGAATCCTGGTTTTCAGCAATGTTAAGTCCTAGTGTTCTCATTTCCCACCCTGACTTCTTGCAGGAAATGGAGGAGATGGAAAAGATGACATTTACTTAGCTACCACTAGTTTCTTGTTCAGCTGGTGGTCACATCTATTAACTGAGACATTCTCATCATTTGTGCAATGTAAAAGAAATTCTTTTGGATATTATCACCATATCTCTTGTTGAAATGGAAAAATTGGACTGAGGGCAAGGAATGCTTGGTTTCTTCTTCTTCTTTTTTTTTTTTTTTCCAAAGCAAAAATACTGCTGACTAGTTGGCAGCAGTGACAAGCTTTGTCTGAATGGGGACTTTTACTAAAGTGATGACCAAAAGGAAAAGAAAAAAAGAAAATTATACCTACTTTAATGTTGGCTCTACAAGTGTTTCATTTTTGGTAATACCCAAACAAGTAGTAAGTCACTACACCACTTTGGGATGAGTAACAGAATTTGAAGCAACTACAAGCAACAAGCATGTATGAAAACTAAATTCATATTGTGAATTGTGCTTGAGAACACACAAATATCTACATCACATGCTTAAAGAGAGCCAGTGATATGTCCGTCCATGTCTGCGTTCCTGCTCCCCGCAACCCCCCACCCCCACCCCACCCCCACCTCACCCCCACCTCCCACTTTGGTTATTAGTTCCGCATCTACTGGCACATGTAACCGTTGGGTTTTTTGTTTTCTACAAGGCACGCAGTAAATATTTAGCAAGTGAATTTTGCTATAAGAAAGGCCGATAGTCAATTCTATCTAATAGAGGGCATGGTGTGCAGTTTTGTGGGAGGATGGACAAAAGCAAATCAGAGAAAGGATGGGGAAGCTAGGTGCCAACTTCTCCAGAAGAAGCTATTTGCGTTGGGCCTGCCTGTTCTTACCAGAGTGGCAGGGGGCTGGCAGCTCTCCCTCTGAATGCCCCAATATCAATGCAAGAGGAAGCAGAAAGAAAAGTTTTTCATACAGAAGCTTCACTTAGAGGGTTTTTTTTTTGTCAGAATCTGTTAAAGATCAGTTATTCTTCTGGAGCATCAGCAGTATCTATGACTCTGAACAAGATTAAACCTTAAATGTTCTTTGCCTAAAGTTTCAGCTATCCAGACAGCACACAGAACTCGCTAGGAATTTTAGAAGGATAAAAAGTTGGAGATATCTTTAAAACAATGCATTAAGATTCACAGAATCATAGAATGCTTTGGGTTGGAAGGGACCTGAAAGATCATCCAGTTCCAACCCCCTGCCATGGGCAGGGACACCTTCCACTAGACCAGGTTGCTCAGAGCCCCATCCAACCTGGCCTTGAGCACTGCCAGGGATGGGGCATCCACAGTTGCTCTGGGCAGCCTGTTCCAGTGTTGCCTTGTTGTCTGGCTATAAGTGCTATAATACAGGACACTTCAGAAAGATCTGAAGTGCTGTACTTTGATGTCAATGAGCAGCAATACAAAAGTAGAATTGGGTAGCTATGAAGGATAATGATAAAGAGAACACAGTGACTTTAATGAAATTAGTTTTCCTCTACTTTTGAGCTCAGACTGTCCTCTGCTGACTGCCAAATAATTTATATTACACAGTCTATTGATTTATGAGTACCATCACTGCTTTCATAAAGACTGTAAATGGAAAAATGGAGAAAATTCTAATTTTCACCATAAACATAAAAAATTAGTTAAGCAGACCAAACAATAATTTGGAAAAAAATCAAGTGAATTAATTAAGGTATACTTTTATTTTAAAATACATGCTTGAAAAATCTGTCTGCAGAAGAAGTCTTATGTAATCATGTTTAACTGAGCTGTGTTTCATCTGAGTGTACCCTTGTCACAATGCTGACACTTTGCCATGTTTTATTAAGTCTGCTACTGCTGATTTTTCCAATGTGAGCACTGGTTTTGTCTAGTGCCAGACAGGCTATGTTGATGGTACTTCTACTATGTCTGTGGCATTTCTGGCAAAGAATTGCCTGATACATACACATCTTTTCTGGTATCAACAAGGATGCAGCAAAGCTGCTAAATACTTCGTGGAAAGATGCATTGTTTGTGGTAAATCAGATGTCCAACAGCAGCTACTTGGGCCTCATGTACAGCAGTGACAGAGCTGTAGGACTGATATTTATGCCTTACTGTAGCCCTGGGAAAGCAAGAAGCATAGAAGAGGAACTCTGAAGTGTTCACCTGAGCACAATCTGCCTATGGTACTTTTAATTAGCTCATCCTGAAACAGACAGGGTGCTTGGAGAAACTCACATGAAAATGGACACTTTTTGATTTGGTATTCCGACTTCTGAACACCTAACAGGACTAGCACCAGCAGCTGCTGCAAGCCCAAACCCTCACATGCATGTAGGGGCACACTCCTTCCAGTACACAGGACTACACTTTTGTCTGTGTGTGTGCCGTCAGAAGAGCAGGCTGCCACAAAACCAGCAGTCACACCATCACAATTCCCCCAACTCTGTGTTTCCACTACCTGGCTTGTGTTAGGCTCTGTGTAACTGCTCAGGAAAGTGTCCTGGCAAAAATTCCAGCTGTTCAAGGAGTTAGTCAATAGGGCCCCCTGGGAAACTGCCTTTGGGGACAAGGGAGCAGAACAGAGGTGGCAGATCTTTAAGGGTGCTTTCCATAGAGCACAGGATGTCTCAATCCCCAGGTATAAGAAGCTAGGGAAGGATGGCAAAAGACGGGCATAGCTGAGTCAAGACCTGCTGGTCAAACTAAAGGGTAAGAAGGAAATGCACAGGCAGTGGAAGCAGGGATAGGTATCCTGGGGAATAGTACAGAAGCATCGCTCAGTTGTGTTGGGATGGGGTCAGGAAGGCCAAGGTGTGGATGGAGCTGAACTTGGCAACGGGTGTGAAGAATAAGAAGGGCTTCTATAGGTATGTCAGGCAGAAAAGGAAGGTCAAAGAAAGCATACTCCCCCTGACAGAGGTACTCAACAACTTTTTTGCCTCACACTTCACTGGTAATCACCTCTCGAGTGAATGGACCTCCAGGCAGGGATGGGGGGGCCAAAGGCAGGGTCTCTTCCACTGTAAGAGAAGATCAGGTTCAAAATCACCTGAGGAGCCTGAACATACATAAGTCGATGGGACCTGATGAGAGGAATGCCAGAGTCCCGAGAGAAATGGCTCTCCCAAAAAAGCCACTCTCCATGATATTTGAAAAGTTGTGGTGGTCAGGCGAAGTCCACAGTGACTGGAAAAAGAGAAATGTTGCACAGATTTTTAAAAAGGGTAAAAAGGATGACCCAGGGAACTACTGGCCTGTCAGCTTCACCTCTGTGCCTGGGAAGGTCATGGAACAGATTCTCCTAGAAGCCATGCTAAGGCACACGGGGGTGATTCGAGACAGCCAACATGGCTCCACCACCGGCAAGTGCTGCCTAACCAACCCGGTGGCCTTCTATGATGGAGTGACTGCATTAATAGTCAAGGGAAGAGCTACAGATGTCATCCATCTGGACTTTCGTAAGGCCTTTGACATGATCACCCACAATATCCTTCTCTCAAAATTGGAAAGATGGATTTGATGGCTGGACTGTTCAGTGGATAAGGAATTGGCTGGATGGTTGTATCTACAGGGTAGTAGTCAACAGCTCAATGTCCAGGTGGAGATCAGTGATGGGCGGTGTCCCTCAGGGGTCTGTACTGGGACCAGTGCTGTTTAGTAGACAGCCTCCTCCAACACAAACCATTTTATGATTCTATGATTACATGAAACTCATCAGTTTTGGCTGAACTGGTGCTCAGCTGATCCATCCCTGGATCTGACTATGGTAACATAAAGGCTAGCTCCAACACAAGGAAGGAGGAAAGGATTATCCAGTTAGTAGTTATAGGAAGGGCAGGATCATCATTTCCTGTTTCAGTCTGCGTTCTTCTTGGCTTAAAATGATTGTGGAACTATATCTTAAGTGATTTTTTTTTTTAATAGGTTATGGAAGATCCTGGCTGAAAAGCCTAGAGATGGAAACATTATCTTTTGACAAACAACGTCACACATATGTCAGCACTGCTGACAACCTGGCTGTAAGTACAAAAATAACTCTTCCCCTTGTAGTTTTGATTGTTCTGCTAAATGTGCCTACAAACCTGTCAGTTAATATAACCATTGGGTACAAAGCATTCTGCAGCAGCTCACAAAGCAGCGTATTGCGTAACAATAATGTTGGTGGAAAAACAGCACATGAACATGCCACCTGTGACTGTGGGGCTAGATTGCTCTCTGAATTTTATGAAAAGATCTGGAGTAATTTCACTGACTGAAAAGAAAGTGTCTCAGATTCATGTAAGTGTCATCAGGGCATTAATGTAGCTCTGAATCTTAAAATATAGGATGGCAGAGTTATGGTCATTACACTAACCTCAATGTGTAATTTCCTGAACGTGCTTAACTTTGAAATCTTCTGTCACCCAGACCATAGCAGGTTTTTGCAAATAACATATAATACTGCTTCCTAGGGGGAAAAAGAGCAGGGAAAAAGAAAAAAACCTCCAAACTGAACAAAGTTTAATGATTAGGTTAATGTATTAAGCATGCACCTCCTTACTTTGTAGACTGCCTGGACAAGCACTAAAAGTTCACTTCAGAAAGACAAATCTAACAACATAGATGGTTACTTCTAAGCAGCTCCACATATTGCATGAAAATGTTATCAGAAACCAATCATGCCATAAAGCCAATGGAACCATTTACACTGAGAATCATGGAGAATAAAGCAAGAAAACCTTGCTGCCTTTGCGTAGCCTGCAGACGATCTCCATCCTCATGGAGGCAGTTACCAGCATCACCTTTTTTATGCGCTCAGCTACACTGACTGCCACCACTTTGCTGTCCACTTGCTACCATGACCAAATGTCACTACATCTAAATGAAATCAGCATTTTAACAGTTACTAGAACAGTACAGTGAATAATATCCTTCTCTATTTTCTTCATTCAACTGTAATTATTCTTTTTGTTCGCATAAACAAATGTTTATAAAAAATGACTTCTGAGAAAAAGGTCAAAGTTCTCACAGGATGTGACTTATAAAAAGAAAGATTTCTGGAGAATGAGCAAAGCTGATGGTCATATTCTGCTGTCTTTCACCCCTGTCCTCAGAGGGAAATTTTAATGCCATCAACAGTTTGCAAAGTTATCTTCTGGGAATCTGGCTGGTTTGCAATATATTTTTGGATACTTCTGAAAGAGCACAAAAGTTACTTTTTGGTAACTACATTTGGTACCTAGGACACTACACTGATTAAACAAAAAAAAACCCCCAAAAAACCAAAAAAACCCCACCATTAAAAAATGGCATATACAGGTATCTCTGGCAAACAGATTCATGCATTTGACACTCCTTAATAACTGTGAGAGAAGCAAATGTACTCAAACCACACGTATCATTCCTTCCTATTTGGCAGTGTCATCCTGGCACATTACTTCCCAGTGCTCATTGGCATGATTTGAGTGCTTGACCTGCCCACAGTTCTGCAACTTGGTAGCCATGGAAAGATGAAATATGCTTGAGTTTGCCACCTAGATTTTTTATTGTAACATGAGTTTCAGAGTACACATTGAATATACAAGCCCTGCACACATTCTCGGGCCCTCTGTGACCTTGCAAAGATTTGCACAGCAAAAAGACCAAGTGTCTTTTTTTTTTTTTCTTCCCCTGTCTCTCCTCTTTGGAGACACAATTTAAGGTTACATTAATATGTAATGCTCAACAGTAAGAAAAAGAGCCAGGTCCACACCTCCCACAACTTTAAAAAAAAAAAAATGCATCTTGGGAATCTTGTTCCTTCAGGTGAACTGCACCATGCTCAGACCTCCAAACTTAACACTAAAATCTCACCACATTTTTAGATTAAGGTTGGTTTTTTTTGGGGGGGGGGGGGTGTTTTTATTTTTTTACTTAACTCTGACAAACACAAGGCACAGTGAAATATCAGGCAAATTAAAAAGCACAGATTTGGAAATCAAAACAAGATACTGCAATACACACAGGTCAATGCTGAGAAGCTGGGAGCAGACTTAGCTGCATCACAAACTAACTGCTATCTGACAAAATGCCCTGCACTGAGATTTAGTCACAAATGTCTATGGCCTCTGAATCAGAAGGCTCTTACATGACTGAAGGAGAAGTGTAGCTAGCTGCTGGATTCTTTGTGTTTATCTTTCTGACAGGCACCTTCTCGCTGGGGGCACGGGGCATGGGTGGGTGGGTATATAACAAAAACATGTGGTTTAATGCCTCTTGCATTACCTTTCTGGCTTTTCAGAAAGTTGGGGGTTTTTCTGGTTTTTTTTATTCTTCTTCCCACCCTTACTAGAGGTCATGTTGTTGTAGCTGCCCTGATCCTCAGGTTTCATGACAGGACCTGTGCCTGTTCCAGCCAAACTTTGACTGTAGCAGTAAACAGGCTCTGCAATCATCAAGCCAAACCAAGCATCTGAAGGTGGTCACCAGCTACTGCTAAAAAAGACACCCCATGCCCTCACAGTGAGGAATGCTCTTTGAAACTGTTATTTATGCCAGAGAAACTTCTGTGACCTGATGCTGCCATACTGCTAGAAGACACTTTCAAATGATAGATTCCTTTAGGGAGCACTTGCTCTATATGTAGCAGTATTTTATTACTGCTAGTTAGCCTTTTTTTTTCTAAGATGGGAGTAATGGAATGTGATACATATCAGAGAAAGTACTCACCTTTCTTTGAGTACTTTAAATCTTCAAATCACATTTATGATGATTTATGCTGTGTTGAGCTAAAGAAATCAGCTATTTGGAAGAGATTGTGTTGCCTTGCATACAGCAGGTTGCATTCCTTAAAAGCAGAAAAAGCTGGTGAGTGACCTGTCCCAGCAAAATATATGAAAACCAGCTTTCAAGTTACATCTTAACCACGAAGAGTTACACCTTTCACAAGTGGGTTAACAGAGAGTTCTATGAAGCAGTTCTGAAGACAGTCAATCTACTCTGGAAAAAAAGGGGAACAAGGGTCTGGATCTGTAGTTTGGAGCCCAGACGAACAGACTGCTAGATTCAAGTGAAGTCTACAGAGCTAGGAAGCATGACAGCATGGTGCTTGCACATTTCCCATTTTCAGCAGTGCAACTCCTAAACAACAGCAAAGCAAAAAAGTGAACACTGAGTTATGGAACACAGGAAGTTGTGGTCTTCCCACTCCTTTTGTGTGTGTCAAGGATTCAGCTTGCTGCTGAAGGTAGGAAATTGAACCAGGAGCAAGCTCTACTCTTATTACAACTCTTATTTCATGGCATCAGAGTAGTTTGCAAAAACTGTTAAATTCAGGCTCACAATACTTCTGTGAGATGCTAAATATTCTTATATTCCACATGGGAAGAGTCATGCAGAAAGCTACTACCAGAGAGAGGCAAGAAACCCATAACAAAACTGGAAACAGAAAGCAAGGCTTCAACCAACAGATTGCATATGACTTACTTTGCAGAGGATGTTTTGGACTGGGTGTAACTGGCAGGTTTTGGTAGCAGTGGGTATGGGGTGACATTGTGGCAGGAGAGCATGAATTCCCTGTGCCAGTCACAGCTACTTCCAGCCGCCACTGAAACACTGCAAATAACTTACCATGTGCTAAAACTTCAGCTAGAGAAGCACACGGTGCCTCTGCTCACAGATATTTAAGAAAGCAGCAACCACTTAGAGGAGAGGACACATGGCTGGTGGCACTGCTGGGGATGTGGTTAGAGATGTACTCTCAGAAGGAAGTGCCCTGTGCCAGCGCAGGCACACTCCTGAAGGGACTGCGGGTCATGGGCAACCCTCACCAGAGCAGGGACACCATGAAAGACTGTATCCCACAGTAAACCCATGCTGGAGTGGAGGAAAACAAGTAAGAGCAAGAAGCAGTAGACACATCCCTGGTCTCCTTCATTGGCCCTCACCTCAACAAAGGGATTAGGAATAGCTGAATGTAACATGTAGCAGAACCAAGGTGAGTTGAGACCTGGGAGGAGGGAAGAGAACTTTTTTACTGAATTAGAGCCTAGGGAAGAAAGGTGTTTCTTCATCAAGTGTTTTTTTTATCTCATTTTCCTCAATAACCAGATCTGTAGAAGTTTTGTTAAATGGTGATAAATCAAGTAAAACTCCCCAAAGCAAGACTATTTTGCTTATGATGTGCTTGTAAAGCACTCTAGCATATTTCTTCAGACCTACATACTATAAAATCTGTTGTTAGAGAAAAGGTATCACAGAAAGGAAGCAGAGGGGCATTACTCGCTGTAGCTGGGCTGCTGTTTGAACACTAAGTTAATGTGCTGAGGCATCTGCATTAAGATTCTTACTAAAAAGCACATTTAGATGAAGTGCTTAAAGCATGCTACACAAGTGGACACCTACATAGGCTGAGGGTGGGATAGGCACCACTGCACTAGACAGTTTTGGCTATGGAAAGAGACTAAGAAGTGAATTAAGGTGAACTACTGCCAGTGGAAAATAAAGCTGGTCATACAGGGAGACAGTACAAAGCAGATTCCACATCTTAAAATTCAAACCTTAGTTTATTTTCTGATAGCCTCTGCATGGAGGTGTGCCTTAATGGTCTTCTGAAAGCTCTTATGGTGCAGACTGCCTTGTCTGTCTGTTAGCTGCAGGAAAGGGGAGATATGCTTTCAGACTTCTTTTCCCTCAAATTAACCAATTGGACATGTGGGTTTTTTCCCCTCAGGACCACCTGCAGTGTTAGTGACTGTGCCAGCTTCCTTTTCTGTCCCCATATAAAACAGATCTATGAAAGACTGAGGGATCTGTCAAGCTAACAGTGATGGAGATGGGAAAAAGATACGCAGCATCTTAAACTATAGCTCCCCCTTTGGTTGCAGAAAGGACAAGTTATGCAACTCCCAGAAGGGAGGGGGAACCCTGTTTGACTCATTCGCTTCATTTGATTTTGTTACTGCTGTGCTGGGTTGCAAAAGGCTGACAAAAGCTATTATAAACAAAAAGCATAAGTCCTGCAGGCTAATATTACTACACCTACTGCCTGACTCAATTCCTTTCTTGAAGTTATATTGATAAATCAGTTGCCTTCCTGTTTATTAAAGCAGTCTGTTTATTTAATCAGCTCTTGGCCCATTTTCTAATTATGGGAGATAATGTGGGTTCATTTTCTGCCATGGTGAACCTGGCAGGGCACAGATTGTTCTCAACTAACACATTAAAATTCAAGATTATTTGTAATGTCTGCTTTTGTTTGGCAACTCCTTTCCTTCTCTCTGCCCAGCTGAAGACAAAAACACAGACAGATATTTTCTTTCTGCATTTCCATACTGCTGATACCCACTCAAGTCAGGGGCAGGATGATGGAAGCAGGTAGAGCTTTGTCAGTTTGCTCACATGATGTCTTCCCAGTGCAGGTGAAATACAGAGGAGACTCTGTATACCAGCAAAGTTAATAATACTGCATCACATGATGATCCTAAGGATAATTTTGTGAAGGGAGAGAATGCTGGAATGCAAGGGGAAAGCACACACCAGTTGGAGCACACTCCTAGTTTGCTCTGCTGCTGGACTTCAGCCACCTCTTGCACCACTCTGGCCCCAATCCTTCATCTGTCTGCTTAGTGCAGGAATACTGCTAACCACAAACTGCAGCATTAAATAATTTTTGTGCTCTCTGTGTTCCAAAGCAAGCAAGATCTCGTAATGGCCTTAAGATCGCCTCTCTTCTTACCTCTGAGATGTCCTGCCTTGTACCTTGCTTGTCACACATCTTCAGCATTTAACAGCTACAGCTAACCTAGGATCACTAGTCTGGCAGTTCTTTTTTGCAGGGCCTCCTTCTATCCCTTAGAACACATTTAGATGTTATATTAAGTTCTCCTATTTTGAAACAAATCATAGATACATAGCAAGTTATCAATACGTGCCATACGCAGTGTCTTTCAGCAGGCCTGGAACTGCTTGAAACAAGACCATTCACTTTTGACTTGCCTTACAGGCTCTCCTTCAATTAACATAAGCGTATACGTGTACATGAAGTATGTGCACATACGTGCACATGAGCAACAGCTCCCATTCCTACAGAAATACAGGCAAACAACATTTTGCCATGCTTTCAGAAGTGTTTCTACCAACTGTGCTACACACTTCCTTGCAATGTGCCTTTATGTGGAACAACTGAAAACTTGACACGGTCCTGGGCAGCCCTCTCTAGGTGACACTGCTTTGAGCAGAGGTTTGGCCTACACGATATCCATAGGTGCCAGCCAGCCTCAGCTGTTCTGTAATTCTGTGGAGACAAAAAAAATCCCAGTGGTTCTAACACTTCATCAACAAGCCGTACAGCAATGCTTTCCAAACTCTGACCCATGGAGGAATGTCGCTCTGATCCCTTTTAAAGTTGGCTAAATGCCCACAGGGGAGGACTGTACATAAACTGCCTTCTGAATTGTGCTTTACTTTTCCTTCTTTGCTTACACTTTCACTTGCATTTGCAAGCAACAGCAAAAGTGTTTCCATTTCTGGAGCCTTACTTTTGGAAACAATATAATTTTGATCTATTGCAGTCGGAAAGGAAGTGTCTGGTTTTGTTACACTGTTAATTGTCCGAACCTCTGTCTCACCTCATCTGTCTCACTTAAACCCAGAGTGTGCTCTGGGTCTAACACACTCAATACCTTTGCAAACACCCACTTAAAGATTAAAAAACATAAAAATTCACTTTTATGTAGACCACTGTTCCCTTCACATGCATTCATGTGACTGCTATGAGTACCGCGCTGTTACTGACCAATAAAAACCAGAATAAAACTATACATAAAATATATAGTACAGGAAGAAGCAGAAGATAAATGAACTTGTTTTCAAATGGCAGTATTTCCCACCTTTTTTTTTTTTTTTTTATAAAAAATACACTGCACTTTTCTTTTTCTACTGAGCCTTCTGAACATGTCACAAATACTGCAGCAGATGGAATGGGTCTATGGACAGAGGCAAGGGTTCACCCCTTTAAATTGCCTTCGTTCAACCGTGAATGTTATTCCTAGATGAAACCCACTGCAACACATGTGGGAAAGGCTCAGTGATGAGAGGACGAAAATTTCCTAGAGATTTCCCTTAGACCCCACACTTACCAAAGGCTCTAGTTCTTTGCGGTCTATGAGGTTCAGCTCTGTCACAAAGTAATAAAAATGCTTGTAACAGGTATTGACGTGAGCCTCTGCTCCCATGAGGATGATACGGTCAAAGTGATGGATGTATACGTGAACAAACACTCGAAAAAGCCGGCAGAGTATCTTCTTGCAGATCTGAAGAAAGTTCTTTGGAAAGGGAACACCTGTGAATAGAGAAGGCAGGGTTGTCATAACTATCCTGTCATCCTCCAAGACTACAGCTTTGGAGCAAAGTGTGAGTTTATAACTGCAAACCAAGTTATAACTTCTTAGGCCTCTTTCCAATTCAGAAGATCACTTAATGCATACATTTATCTGACCACTAGTGCCAAAGATAACCAAATACTTGAGCAATAACTTTAATGGATCAAGACTGACAGGTACTGGTCCTTTTTTACTGAACAATTTAAGAGGAACATCCAGTATTGTAATGTTCAGAAATGTGATTTTCACTGCAGTGCATGCTGTACCATTAACATCAATGGCTTTACAACCTGAGATGGCTGTTCCCCATACTGATACATACAGAGCTTGTCCTGGAAGTGACACTCTCATTACTCATCTTATTCAACAGTGCAATTTCACAGCACCAAATTTCATAATGAATTTTAAATAACTGACTGATGGACAGACAGCTTTGCTTTCACCTTCTTCCCAGTTATGTGCACCAATATGATTGCTCTTTTAAGAGAAAAATTTTCAAACACACATGAAAACAGCTCTTCCAAAATCCTTAGAAGTTACACCACTTCACAGCTGGAGACTCCAAAGCAGCAGCAAAAGCAACATTTGCAAGTAAACAGCCAGGCATCCACATTGGGGCACCAGTTCCCCTTCATTGAAGATTGGTCTTGCACAGCATTGCATACCACTGAGCTGCTCCAAAAAGCTGAAGGTTCATCTCCTTCTGTGAACAGGCCTCTGACATGATGACATGGACTCCCTGGCCAAGGAGGTACCAGGGTATATCCATCGCAGATGCGAACATGGTGTCTGTTAGCATGGCAACGAGGAAGTACCTCAGCTGCAGAAGTGTCCTGAATTGCCTCTACATTTGCCATTGCTGAGGTGCAGATAATGTGGGAAAGTGTCTTTGGTTTTTTTGGCCTGTACTGGGTCCACTGGAAGCAAATCCTTTTGATATAATTTCAAACAGTTTAAAGATGTGGTGCAACCCCTCTTCCTCCTGACACATAAACCAGGGACCAGAGAAACAGCCACATCTATCAGAGCACAACTACTTCATCTCCTTAAGAAATGTTTGCTTTTGGTTGTCACATCCATTCATCTCAACGCTAAAGCTAATTTCTGAGGTCACAGAGACGGGGTCTAAATGCTCAAGCCATGAATTAAGACATTGCTAAACTATGGAAATGATAATACATACAGATGTCTTGGCAATATTTGAATCAAAACTCCATGCAATTAGACAAACACCTAGATTATAAAAAAAACATTGCTGTCATTTCCAAGGGCAAAATAAATATGACCAATCAAAAAAAACGTAACAGAAACCCCAGACAGTTTTTTATTAACCAGGGGGATCACATTTCAGCCATCAGAGCATGGCTAAATTCAGGAATGATTACAGCAGCAGCCTGCTTTATCTTTTCATAAAGCTACCCAAATCAGAATTTTAAAAATATACCCAAGAAAATGTTAAGTCTTAAAAAAAGGGGAAGGGGAATAGCTGGCACTTGTCACTGCAAGCTGTTTCACTGAACTGAGAGATGAATTCTTGGAGGCACTATATCTTCTTATCCACAACAGGCATGTCTCAAAATGGAGAATAATTAGTTTCATCTTCCATGGGCTGACATATGATTGTTACTGAAGAAAGTTACTGTAATGAAGAAACTGATACTTCTGTATTAACTGACTAAAACAATCTGAATAAACCAGGCCAACAAATCCTTTTAACTTCTCTGCAGCCCCTATTCCCAATTAACAGTTACAGGCAGTAAGTTTAAAGGCTGTAGAGCACTGTTTCTGCTGTGAGGACTTTCATCTGACAGCTTTTCAGTTGTGTTAGGCAGTCAATTTGAGGGCACGTAAATAAAACACGGAAGAAGGGGTGGGGTGGGGTGGGGGGGAGGAGCTGGTGAACAGCCTAAGGTGCATAACAAACTTGTAGTGTTCACACTGTTCCTCACATGCATTACATTTTCAGACAGGCTGTGTAGCTTCGTATGCTGTTGCAGAACTCCAATTTTGCAGAGGTCTCTCTGTTTCATTTACTCTTATATACCAGTGAAACATTGATACTATCACAGGTTTATCACCTGGGTATAACAGAATCCGTAATGGCTCTCTGACTTCTCTCCCCTTCCTGCAAAATTGGTTTACAAACTGACACAGTGTCCTAAATAGTTAAAAAGTGCCTCCTTGTACCACTGAAAGCAACTGGTAGCTGTACAGGGAGCTAGACTCCTCAGCCATGGGGAGCCTGCCAGCCGGTCTGTCCCTGGAGTACACAGGGTCACCAGACTCAAAGTCTGATCTACCTCAAGATACACATGAGCATACAAGGTGGCCACAGCACTAGTTTAAACATACACTCTGCTGCTCTTTGTCTTCAAAATTAGATGAAAAGGACTGTAGAAATGCAGTCTCGAAGGAAAAAAAAACCCTAACACAACAGGACAGATTTTGATCTCAGTTACAGTAGAATGAATCCAAAGTAATGCCATCAAAATATAAAAAAATCAGAGTGAAACCATTCTAGATTTATATTCTGAGGTCAGAATTTGGCCTAATGTTTTGTTCCCACAGCAACTGCTATAGTTATAAATAAATCAACCACAGGACATAATCATTATGAGTAGCTCTTGGAAATGGGTTAGCTTACATTTAGATCCCTAACTTGTTAAAAGAGTCTGTTCCTCTGTCCTTCAGCTCAGCCACAGTAGCCTCTGCCCTCTCCCCATCCAAGCCTTCATTTAACATAGAGTCCAGGTTTAATAATTCCTTTCCTGGAACTCTGTAGTTAAAAATGGAGAGGAAGAGAAAGAAAAAAACCCAAAAACAAACCCAAAAAATAAACCCACCAACAATCCAAGTATTTATTTAAACTTCAGATTATTTTAACAGTGAAAAAAAATTCCAGGAAGAAAGATGACTGTTTTAAACACCAAATTAAATTGCTGTGTTATGGTTATTGAAAGGCAAATAAATACAAGGATGACTCTGAAATTTTTGAGTTAGCTGCTACTTGCTACTTGCTTGCTGAAAAGATAATACAGAGAGACCAAAAGTTAAAGAAACTACATTAGGTGGGGATGAAGG
Source organism: Falco biarmicus (assembly GCF_023638135.1). NCBI lineage: Eukaryota > Metazoa > Chordata > Aves > Falconiformes > Falconidae > Falco > Falco biarmicus. The sequence goes on from NC_079311.1 coordinate 14,634,925, forward strand.
AGGGTAACTAAAGGTCTGAGATAAACACAAGAGGCAAAAGTCTGTCTCATTTGATATATGACAATCTTGAATCTTCTTTATTCCATACGTATCATTACCTCCCCTGAAGTAGGTCAATTGCACAGATTAGAGAGGAAACAAAAGAAAAGTCATGATACAGTTTGTCTCTGTTGCCTGATTCATTATTTCTAGGCAAAAGTCAAAAAGTATATGGTCCCAGAAAGTCTATGCTGAGGAATGAGAATGAACAACCCAGACATTTTGCCTGTAATGTTACATGGGGTTCCGGACTGGCTCACATTCCCACTTGTAACATGCAATGAAAATTACTGCACAGTTAAATCTTCTGTGATGCCAGACATGAGCGTTTTTGACTTTCTGTATTTGTGTAAAGTCTCACTTTACTCAAGGGAAGATGGTAAGCCCTTTGCAATCATGCACAGAAATTTTGCTGTATGTTTGAAAATCCTTTTACAGGCCACAGTTATAATGCATTCTTTTTTAAAAAATAGACATGTAGGGAAAAAAAGAGACTCCCTTCTCCATTGGCAAAAGGATTGACACTATACTATTGCAAACACAGATTAAAACCATGCCAACATGGTAAAGTTAAGATTTTTTTCCCAGTTTTATAATAAAGAGCAAGAGAACAGTATGACCAGAAACAATTTGGAGAAGGCACCTGAACCAAACCCTCCTTCTCTCCTCTTTCTGTATTTTCCTTCTCCTATGCCTGCTCCAAGTACAAAAATTTGCAAAAGGTGCCCTTAGCTATTCCTGGAAGCTTTGCTGCAAAAACACCTATTCCGATCCAAGCAGATGTTAAATGTTATCTGTGTGTTAGTCAAGGAAGTGTCTGTCTCAAAAGCCAATGAAAACAATGTCAGTTTTGCTGACTTTGTTCCTCACATAAATAGACAGCTGCAAAATATTAGGGATAAACTAGACTACCAGGTATCTATATCCTCCATGTACCTATACCTCAGGGACAGCAGAAGAAAGGAAAACACTGTTGAGACTATATGGCTTTCTAAGCAAAATGGTGTCCTTTTCTCTTTTTAAGCAGGACTGCCTCTAACAGTGTTACTCTTGGTAAATAAATCAGCAGGCAGGTGTACTGTCAGAGCTTCAACAAAGGTACTCATATGCTGTCCTGAAGAGAACTCTAAATGGAACAGGGTGCAAATCAGAAAACTGTTTGAGGCTTTCTGCTACTTGAACATCCACAACAGCTCTCCCTGCTGCTGTATATCATGAAATGGGTGATGGCACTAAATTATGCCCTTTAATTAGCAATTTCACTGCCAGAAGAGGTGTCTTATAATGCAAATACTGTAAAACAACTAAGCATGCAAAGCACCTGAAATGACTGTCCCTGAAATCAGACAGAGGGACCTAAACCCTTACACTACATAAGCCAGATCCCTTGGATTTTAAGCAAATTTACAATGGCTTTTCCTGACTACAATCTGATCTCCACCCTGTCAATTTATTACTTCTGCATCTGCTGCTGCAGATGAACAGAAGAGAAACACAGCAAGGCCAGAGAGCAGAACACTCTAGCTGCCTATACCAAGCAAGGCTAATTTCACGCCAGACAATGATCAGGCTGATGAACCCATTAGAATAGATCCGTAGGTCTTCAAGGCGATGAGAACACTGAATGCCATAAAAAGCTGTAGAGTCATCGTTGTGTGACCGTGTAACTCATCTGCCCTGAAGCATGCATCTTCACTATAGTAACAAAATGAGATTTATTGGAGCATTGCATTTTGAAAACTTTATACAGCATTAATATATATATAGTCTAAAATAGGCTTGAGATCCACTAGAATAATCTAAAGTTCTCCTTGCCTTACCAGAAACTATACTACAGATGAAAAAAATGCAGCCTTTCCTAGGACGGAAAGTATAGCAGCCATTTGGCCGTATAACAGCTCAGGATGGCAAAAGAGAGTTTATTAATCCAATGAGTGAATGTAAGAACACTGAAGCCTGGTCAAGATATCAATGGAAAAACTTTCCTCCCCACTTGGCAGAGGTATGTTAATAGTTTTATTCCTACAATACTTACTGTGGCCTGACAATTTCTGCATACTGACATGGTTTCAGCTTTCTGGGCTAAGTGCATCACTGACCAGCATGGCTTTTATTTTTGTTACTAACATCTGACATCTTCAGGAAACAAACATTCTGGTTCCCCATTAATTTCACAGAGACACTGGAAGAAAAAAAGGTGTTCTAAAGGCCCCTCTTGGGCTTGCTGATGCAGCAGGATGCAGCAGTATGAAACATTATCTGAAGCAGCAAGCAGCATGGTCTTGGAGATGCACTCAGAACCCGACAAAACAGCCTACTGTCCCCAAGAAACAAACGTTCCAGCAGTTAACTGAAAAACAGAGGCCTTACATCTACCAAAACTCATGGCATGACATTAACAAGCAACTACAGTTTAAAGGTTAATAGCACAAAAGAAATACTTGTTCTTCAGAGGATTACTGTGCTAAATTCATTTTCAGTGAGCCTAGAAGAAACATTCAGGCAGTTCTAACACCTCAGATTACAGCCCGTGTGTCTCCTAATGCAAGTCATTTTCTGACCCTTTGATATCTGTGCTGACTTAGGAATATTTTATGTGTATGAGAGTACCTCCAGTGCATATTGATAGTTCCTTCAAGAGGGGATTAATAAGTTTTAAATAAGTTATTTTTCCCTCCAATAAAATGTAGCTTTTTAATGAGATAGGGAAAGACAATTATGTAGTAGTATGCAAGGGAAATTTAGTGGAAAACCTGAAGTTCTGATCCAGAAAACTAAGAATGAAAATACCCAAGAACAAAACCCTGGTCTCTGACTTCGCCTGAATTAATCCTGATTTAAACCCACACAGACTGGAATAAAGTTCAGTGTCCTGGGAGAGAATTCTGCACGCTGACAAGCAAGATAAGTCAGGGCTTTCAAATCTGCTTTTACCTGTTAGATTGTTTTTGCTTTTATAACATTGGGTCTGGGGGTAACACAACGGATGCTTTTCACTGTTCTGTTTTTATAACTGTTAAAGGGTTGAGAATTGAATGAACCCACCAGCTGAAGACAAAAAGCCAAGCAACACCCTCCCAGCACATTTAAGTACTCTCAAATATCAGAGAGCTAAGCCAGATTGACTCTTCAATAATTGCAACCTGAACTGCCAATTCATGCCCTTGCACAACTGTGGACTTCCCCTGATACCTGAAGTTTTGCTTGCCTTGTTTTCTCAGAACTGCCTTACTGGAAGAGGTCGGTCTCTCCCTACCATGTAAACACTAAGTGATGTTCAAACACTAGATAGGATATCCAGCTTTCCTCTGGGGAGTGCTCAGCACATGCCTGGTACACACTGGTTGCAGTCAGGTTCAATACCAAAGGCAGCAGTGACTGATTTCATTTCAGAGCAGAGCCAGACAAGGTAACGTTGTTTGTCTTTTATATATCACTCATTTTTTTTGGTGGTATTTCCAGAGCTAAGGACACTCAAATCTCTTCCTCCTGTTTTGCGGGAAAGTATGTTTATCAACAGAAAAATTATGAATCCAGGCAACTGCACTCTTCATGCCATCTTGAGGCCACTGTGCTGAAAGAAAGAGACTTGCAATGTCAGAAAGCAGCAAAAGACATAGCATGACTGTAGCCCAGTGAGTAAAGTCCTGCTCCTGGAAGTGCTCCTGCATCTTGCAGTAGCATATTCATCTTATAAAAGGAAACCTATTTCAAATCCTTCTGGAATAAGATGCAGTGTGCACAGGACATCAGGCTCACAGATGGCAGGAGCTCCAAGGGATTTCAGGTTATGTCAGCAAGCATGCAGACATACCCACACAGATCCACTCATGCAAACACACCCACACATGCTCACACTTTTTAAAAGCTATCATTGACTGACAGGTTTTGGATCCTGTGTAATTCCAAAACATGAACTAATGTCACATAAAGTGGATTTGTATTGGCTGCATATGCCCCTGTAAGACTACCTTTACTATTAAAGTACACGCCAACAAAGCCTGGATTTACACGGCACTCAAAACCTATGATTACCCATGCAAACGAGCTACTATCTTTTAAACACTCCTTCCAATATGTCATGAATAGGTAAGATCTGTCTCTTCAGATGCCTAGGGCTGCATTAGGTACCTGGAAATCAAAGAAAGCTTCACCAATAATTTCATTTAAAATGAGTCTGGGAAATCAATGAGCAAGAGTATCCTTTTATTTTAAAGCATCAGGAAGATAGGCAACATATTATTTTAATGTCACTAGCAAGGACAATTACAGAAACACTTTCAAAAGTTGCATTAATTTGACCTTAACCAACTACTTTTGCAAGATTCATCTACTAATAAAAATTTTGAAAGAAAATAAGTCAATAAAAATCAAATGCACTACAGGATTAAAAGTTTTCAAACAGAACAAATGAAAGGAGTATTTTAAAATATAACTAGCCAAAGGTAAGTCAATTTGCTGTATTATCAAACTTGCCTGAGAATCAGGGCGCCTCCCTGATTTCACTTAAGTAAATTTTTTTCTTTAACAGATCTTTTACAGGTTTAATGTACTCTAGATCATTCCATAACTTAGCATCTATCACCCAATTCCCACCCACCAAATCTTGGAATATCAATGATTTTTGACAGCCTCAAACACCACCTTTAGAAGAAACACCTGAGGCCCCACTATTCTTGAGCAACACCATCTTATCAACAGACCTTTTAAATATTATATAAAGAATATTTCTACATTGTAACAGTTTCAACTGCACAAACTCTTCTTTGGGTCTTAAAAACTGGTGTATAACATCAATCATCTTTTAAGTTTACAGGCATGTATATGGTCTCACTGTAACTAACAAAGCCTGAAAGCTAAGACACTGAAGAGCAGATAGAACTTGTGTGTAAAACCTGACTGAGAGCTGGCAGCTTTATTTATCTGGACACTTAACATTTCCTCTCTGTAAAGCAGGAGGATGTGTGGATGTGGTTTTGGCACAGCAATTATCCTTAAGCAGCCTTAAAGAGAAGGCACACAGCAGCACAGGTGCTAGCTAGTTTCCACCTCTTCTGTGCTTGCAGGCTTTGAGTCTGTGTGTTTAGCCTCTGAGCACCGATGAACTGTGTAAGATGCAAGGCACCTACACCTCAGACAGTGCTGCCAAAGACAACTAGCACCTGGAGTGAACTCAGCTGTGCATTACTGAAAAAAAGACTACCAAAACACTGGATGGAGAGCTTCAAACTACTACAGACCTGTTTCTCTGATACACAGTCACTAGCCAGCTTCTGACAGGTCAGCGTGTTGGCAGGCAAGGACAAACTTTCAAAAAGGGTTTCACTTTTGCATTTTTCAAAAATATCTGTAGGTGCTGGGCTCAAGCTGGCTCTTCTATGGAACAAAAAACAGTAAATCACAGAGAAAATGTATTTCTTATTTCCTCCTGCTTACTCACAAAAGACCTGTTTATATTTTTGATTTCTAAAATCCTGAGGATGGTGTTAATACTAGTCTCCTAAATACTCCTCTCACCTTCAGGATTTCCAGTCCAGCGTGTCTTAAAACATTAGATCTTCATGAGAGTGAATAGGCTTCATGCCAACTTACCCTTTAGTGATGTTCCAGGAAGCTGAATGTTACGGAACTAATGTCTAATGGGGTGCAATTTGTTAAGGGTATACTGGAGAACTCTACCTGTGACAGAAGATACAGAGAGGCTCTAGAGTTCACATGTTCAACACATTGTGCCTTTTTCTTTCCTCCTATCTCAGAGATAAACACAGTGGCAGTTGTGATTCTGCTGACAGCAACAGCTGAGCATGGCCATGGAAGTGTTCAAAGAGCAATAGCAATAAACTTATACATTTTCACAGCAAGGAGTTCATTGCTAGTAATTGTAATGAAACAAAAGTGATGGTTGGCAAAGACCAAGTACTTGATTTTCTCTGCTTGGAGCACATAGTTACTTCAGGACAAGAGCAAAACACTGAGCAAAACATTTAATTTATAACAACAGCAGAGTATGCAATGTTGGTGCACCACAAAAGGCCACTGCATGAGAAGTGGAACCATGGGAAGGGATCTAGCAATGTGCTGTTGCATGTTTACAGTTGCAACACAGTGCCTTCATCTGCTCGCTGAACCTTAAAAGTAGATTTCTACAAACTCTAACCAAATAATATTGAACTTAAACTATGTATTCTTTAGGCAAGCTGTTATATGTGCACATCCTAAGATCCAGCAGGTTCATCTATTACATTTTAGAATTAACATGACTGAGGAAAAGAGAAAGTATTGAGGAGGCTCTGTGGTCCACCACTTAGATTCAGCATGAATCTGTTCTGGAAAATACAGTGACATTCAAAGAAAAGTGATTACAGACTGTCTTCAAAACACTCTTGCAACAAACATGCTATATTGAGGGTAGAAATCTAGATAGAAGTGGCATACAGATCAACCTTCCAGATCCGCTTACCTTTAAAATACTGTTTTCAGTTAAATTTAAGCTGTCTCAACTGAGAACATAGAATTAAAACTTTCTCTTTAATGTTTCTGACAAAACTGCTGCATGACAAAGGACAATTTCTGCCATTCTGATTTGTAATCATTTTGGAAACTCCACAGTTTTGGGGGGAAAGAGGATATAACACAACCTCTGAAGGTAACTTCCCTAAACTATCCTTTAAGTATGCAATTCCATTAAAGCATTACATACCTGTTGACAGAAAGCTCAGGGGGTGGTGTGTGTCAGTAAAAATAAAAAACATGTAAGGACAGCTGATGGCAAGATTCCCTAATACCATCATTGCCTGTTTTACGTCTTTGCTCTTGGGTGATTACATGAAGCACAGGCTTATTAAATATATAAGGTAGGGCTTTATGGAATCACAGTTACAACCCACCTGCTTTGTGGTTTCTTTCCTTTTCCATTCTGTCTTTTGCTCTACCTCCTTTATATTTTTCTCAAATATACCAAATACCAAAAAAACCCCACCACCAAAATATTGCTCCATGCAATTGGTGGATTGCAAAGCTCTCTTTAACTCCGCCAGTCTCTAAGGCTGGCCCTTCTCGTTCTTGTCTTGTATAAAAGAAAACTTTCTAGGGTCAAATTATTCTTCTAACGATCTGATTTGGGTTTGATGCCTTACCAAGTTTCTTCATTAACTTGATTATTTTTGTGGATTTTCTCACAGCTGTAAATTTATTTAGCATTTTTGTGTGCCTACAACTTGTATTATTCTGTTGTATGATGAGAAAACCCTGAACATCTTATTCTGAAAAAAAAACAAAAACAAAAACAACCAACAGAAAAACTCCATAACAAACAGTATTTTTTCTTCAACACTTTAGGGTCTGGTCAACATACTTGAATGTGAAGATCAGCAAAACTGTAACTAATTTCATGAGGTTATTCTTACCCTTCTAACCCCTACAATGAGACAAAAGTAAGCAGTGCCTATTGAAACTGCCATGACAATATACTGAAAATGAATGGGTTTTAATTTCTGGGTGGTCCATATAGATAAATGCACACTGCTCAGAACTGGGAAGGAAAACAAGATCACTCCATCCCAGTATTTGAAAAAAGAACAGCTATAGTACCCCACAAAAATACAAGCCCCAGAAAGAAATGGAACAATTATTCTGCATTGAGACTAACTGCATAAAGATTTACAAAGACACGCTTTTGGATATTGCATAAAATGCCTAAGGACACTTCTTTCTACTGCAAGAACAAAATTAGTATGCCTGGAAGCCCAGGAAAACTATGGCCAGAACTCCCTGTGGTTCCTGGGACACACACACACACAGACACACACACAGACACACACACAGACACACACAGACACACAGACACACAGACACACAGACACACACAGACACACAGACACACAGACACACAGACACACAGACACACAGACACAGACACACAGACACAGACACACACACACACACAGACACACACACACGCACACACACTAAAAAAAAATCTTGTGGTTATTATTGCTGGCCCTTTATAGTGGCAAAGGGTTTATGAAAGGCAGGTCCTGCTTGACAAACCTGATCTCCTTCTATGACAAGATGGCCCACCTAGTGGATGAGGGAAAGGCTGTGGATGTTGTCTACCAGGACCTTGGTAAAACTTTTGACACCGCCTCCCATGGAATTCTCCTGGTGACACTGCCTGCTCAGGACTTGGACAGGTGTGCTCTTCTAGAAGCTGGATGTGTGGCTGAAGCCAAAGGGTGGTCCTAAGTGGAGTTACATCCACCTGGTGGCTGGTCACAAGTGGTGTTCCCCAGGGCTCAATACTGGAGTCAGTTCTGTTTAATATCTTTATTGATGATCTGGATGAGGGGTTCAAGTGCACCCTCAGTCAGTTTGCAGATGACACCAAGATGGACATGAGTGTTGATCTGCCTGAGGGCAGGAGGCTCTGCAGAGGGACCTGGGCAGGCTGGAGCGATGGGCCCAGGCCAGTCGTGTGAGGTTCAGCAGGGCTCAGTGCCGGGTCCTGCCCTTGGGTCACACCAGCCCCACGCAGCGCTACAGGCTGGGGCAGAGCGGCTGGAAAGGGCCTGGTGGGAAAGGGCCTGGGGGTGCTGGGTGACGGCCGGCTGGGCAGGAGCCAGCAGTGTGCCCAGGGGGCCCAGGCGGCCAGCAGCACCCTGGCTGGTGTCCCCAGCAGTGTGGCCAGCAGGACCAGGGCAGTGACCGTCCCCCTGCACTGGGCACTGCTGAGGCCGCCCCTCGAACCCTGTGTTCAGGTCTGGGCCCCTCTCTGCAAGAGGGACGTAGAGGGGCTGCAGCGTGTCCAGAGACGGGCAGCGGGGATGGGGAAGGGGCTGGGGCACAGGTCTTGTGGGGAGCCGCTGAGGGAACTGGGGGTGTTTAGTCTGGAGAAAAGGAGACTTGGGGGACCTTATTGCTTTCTGCAGCTACCTGAAAAGAGGTTGTAGGCAGGTGGAGGTTGGACTCTTCTCCCAGGTAACTAGCCACAGGGCAAGAAGAATCAGCCCCAAGTTACGCCAGGCGAGGTTTAGATTGCATATTAGGAAAAAAAAAAATCACTGAAAGGGTAACGAGGCTTTGGAACAGGCTGCTCAGGGAGGTGGTTGAGTCACCATCCTTGGAGATGTTTAAAAAACATGTAGACGTGGTGCTTAGTGTCACAATTTAGTGTTGGACTTGGCAGTGCTGGGTTAACAGTCAGACTTGATGACCTCAAAGGTCTTTTCCAACCTAAATGATTCTATGAAAATGTATTGCCTGATTGAATACTTCAAAGGAGGAAGGTGTACTTCAAGAAGTCAAAAAACCTCTTACAAGTTGGTTGCTTTGTTCCTGAAAAACTAGAAGAGGTGCTACACTACATGACAGCTGATAAACATGCACCTTTGGAAAGTGGTAAAGCTTCTTAAAATAATTCAGTGCACAACATGAGGTGACAAGTACAAGTTATATGAGAAGCCCTAATATAACAAAGAATCCTCCCTGCAGTGTTACACACTTTCATATTTTTCTATTAGCCTCTTTGAAAACCTGATTATTAGTAAACAAAGCTAAGAAGGGAGGGGAAAAAAGCCTGTTGCACTCACTGCTCAGTGTAGCACTACATCAATAACTCAAAAGATCCACTGCACTGCCAAATGCAAAAGTCAATGGAGACTTTCAGCTTAACATCCACAAATGTGTCTGTCTTCTCTGAAACTTACAGCTCAGGCAGACAGACAATAGGGCAAAGCAAATTAATTGGCTGTTACCATTATAACCTGTCACGCCATTCCGTCCACATACTTTGCTATTATTATGATACATATGTCTGATCTACTTCTAAAAGTCAAATCAGAGTTGATTTACTGTAACGTGCTTAGAAGTGTAGCAGTTGGGGTACTGGATCATTAGCAGGATGCAAGGGAAGGCACTGTCTGTCAGAAGGGCACAATGGACCACTCAGAACAGCAGCTGCTTGGAGTATGTTCCTTCCATTCGTTTCTAGGTGTTTGTCCAAACCAAATTAGATGCAGAGGCAAATACATTACGTCCAAAGGACTTAATGAAAGCTCAGCAATTTACTTCAAAACTAACATGAAAACTATTGTTCTGGTTCAGGCTAGTATTCTATATATGGTGCTTTCTCCTAATGCCCTCCTTGCCTTTGATCACTTTCTGCTCAAGTGATTTGCTGTGCCTACTGCAGCTTGTCTATTCAGTAGCCTGCAAAGGATCTCTCTTCAAACTGCCTCTCCAGATACCCCTTAACTCCATCTGTTTTTCCAGTTACAGCTTTCTTTGGCAAGGTGCTCTGCAGTCTGCCCAACACCGTGTTTCTTGTATGCCTTACTCTCCCTGGTGAGTTCTTGGGTTGGAAGACGCGGTCAACAGGCAAACCTTGTCTGCCACATCTGCCCCATATTCTACTCATCACCTCACCTCTTTTCCATGGAGACATGTCTAATAAGTCAGCTCCTCTGTTCCTAATGCAGAGGTATTTCTGTACCTTTGCTCATCCTTGTTGCCCTCTCTGAAACTTTTAGAGTTTTAACATCATATTCTCTGTAATGAGAACTGCAAAAAGGTGCGGGAGAAACACGGATTTACATAATTGCATAATTATGGGTTTTGTTTTGCTTCCAATTTATTTCCTAGTAATTTTTAACATTTGATTGGCATTGAACTCTTTCTTAATCCGCATGGTAACAGTCTCCTCAAAGGTGATAATTCTTCACAGCAACCCGAACAGTTTTCCCACATGCATCACTTCTTACTTTTCTATACCGAGCTGTATCTGCTTTTTTATTGCTCAGTTATTGTCTCACAGCACTGCCTTCTGCAGTCTTCAGTCAGTCCCTGTCCTGCTACCTTGAATAGCTTCAGAAGATCAGCAAATGTTATCACTTCATTGCTCATGCTTTTTTCCAGCTTACCTATGAATATATTAAGCAATCAAAGTTCCAGCATGTTAGGCTGCAGAACTCCGCTGTTGACTTTCTTCAGTTCCACAGGGGAAGAATTTGACTACTTGCTCTCACCCTTTGCTTCCTTTTCTAGCCAATATTTTATTCATTTATCACTTGCAGTCTCAACATTGCAAAGTATCTTTTAGTATGCAAGTATCATAATTGTATCATGACCAAGAGACCACTTTTTTCACAGGGAATCATAAAAAATGATAAAGAACAAGGACTAGTCAGGGAAAACCCTTCATATACAGTGTTCTTCAATTACGTTGGTTCATAAAAAACAAAACAAAACAAACAGAAAAAAACCTCTACACAGGAGGTGAATTGAGATAATTTATATGACAAGGCACCAAAAATGAGTCAAAGAAAATCAAGTCACCCTGAAACAAATTTTCCAGAGAAGATAAACTAATGTACAAAAGAAAATGACTGTGTGATGATGGGTCACCTGAAAGTAGGCATTGTTTTTTGAAACTTTCTGTTGGCTACAGCAACGTACCAACGTTATCATAACCAGTCACCCAAATCATTGTCCAAATGTAATAATACAGCTGGGAAAGGCTCACATGAAAAAATACAGGGTGTGAGGAGAGGGAGATGAATACAGACATGAAAAGTAATGAAGGAGATGGATTTCACCAATAAAAAACTAAAGTTTGGGTTAATTGATTCAAGGGACAAAACAAAACACCAGCAAGACAGATCCATAGGATAACACTGAATACCTAATTCCTAAAGTAAAGCAATAGTAGGAAAGTTAATTGTTCCATTCCATGCAGCAACACCTCATTAACAGGAATGGTTAGATCTTTCTGTGAAGAAAAGACCAATTTCAGTTGCCATTGAAGCTGGAGTACATCTTACTGTCTCTGGCTTGTTGCTCCTTATTCTGTTAGCTCACCCATTAATAATCCCTTGGCCTGCTTGATTTCCTTTGGCAGTTATTCACACTCAGTCAACCGTGGCAGTTCAACCATCTTCTGCTATTTCAACTTAGTGCACAGGTGTATTGCATCACTGAGAACTAATCTGTGCTCTCGGTGTAAAAAGCTTTTGGAACAGCTACTCCCACTTTCCAGATTGCAGAAAACTTACAGCTTTCCTACTACCCTTTATCCTTTCAGGCAGTAAAGTTTTACCACACTGCTGGAAGCTAATGCTAAGTATAGCCTTATACCCAGAGACTGTCCATTGCCCTGATTTGTGTGCTGCCTTTTATACATTCCAAGCATCCAGAAAGCAATTTTTCTTCAAAGAATCTGTCATTTCTGGCATGCACAAACTGACATGCTCCAACCATTAACTTCTGAGATTTAAAAATCTACTCCAAGCTCTTCTTTTTCCTTTGAGACCATCAAAGCTAGAAGTAAACACTCAGAGAGTTTTGCGCTTCTGCTTAAAAAAAAAAATAAATTCAAAAGGCAGATGATGTTTAAACCCAACTGAAATATAAATCGGAAGCTCTGTGTATGTCTCCCCTGGGAAAAACATGTTAGTAACAAGGCAGTGTGTGGAATTCAAATGCAGTACGCAGATGGAAAGTTTAATAGGTGTCTTTAAGTACCATTAGGTAATTTTACAGCTTGTCCCTGGCCAACAAGGGGAAGTGGGCCATTAAAGATGTAGTGCTAAGAAAGAACCATCTGCCAAAGCCAGCAGATGCTGGTTGGTTGAATTAGCAGCTGGAGCCTGCAGCTGAGAGTTGTCATGCTCATTTCTTTGTCTGTCTCAGTCACCGGGAATTAACAATAGAAAGTTAAAAAAAAAAAAAGCAGTGTCCACTTTGCTCAGCAAAGGATACTGGAAGTTCACATGAGAAGACAAACTACTTGCCTTTTTGGGATCATATTCTGACAAATAGGTTATAAGTCAAAACTTCAGTCCCAGGGGAACAGGATTGATGGTGGAAGTTAACAGTTTTTAACTCCTGCATGGGTGATTAAATCTAGACCAGATGAATACAGATGTTACAGAGGAAAATGCTGGGGATATGCAGCAGCCAAACTGTGCCAAAATACAAACAAGACAGATACTGTTCATTTTATTCAAGAAGAGACAAATATTATGAAAATCAGAATACAGTTTTATATGAATTTTCATTATAATCTGTAACTAGTAAGCCTGATCTTCAATATCCTAGACTTTTTGTAATCAGCCTTGATTCATAGTCTACGTTTCCATCCCATCTTTTTCTCTTTGCCTACAAGACACTGGTTTATCATTCAAGAAACATTTTGTGAACAAGTGCATAACTCTTGGGAGTTTTTATGGAAACTGATTTTGTTTCCTACACCTTCTGTTATCCCTCACCAGAAAGTCACCTGCCTGTGTCCCCCAGCACTGGTCCAGGCACTTCTGAATCTGTCAGCTATGCCATCTGCTATCCCAAGGGGCTTTGAAAGAGTTGGGCTGCCATCCACCAGTTACAGCAAGGAACATTTTGGCAGGGTCTATTTCAGGCTAGTTTGCCATCTATCATTATACCACAAAACTTAATCTAAAAGACACACTAGAAACAGTAATACTTGTTCTAAGTGACCACGTTATAGACATTGGTGGATACAACTGGAGGTGAGGAGGGGAGTGACACACTTTGTGAGAGCACTGGGAATGCAGAGAGTTCTGTCTTGGGACAGGTCAGGAGTCATTCAAGAGCTTCTGTGTCAAGATTTGGGGGCAGACCAACATGGGCACTGTTGTGGAGGGTATCTGCTTGTCCTGGTTTCAGCTGAGACAGTTTCTTTTTCTTCCTAGTAGCTGGTACAGTGCTGTGTTTTGTATTTAGTATGAGAATAGTGTTAACACACTGTTTTTGGCTGTTGCTAAGTAGTCTTTATACTAAGTCAAGGACTTTCCAGCTTCTCATGTTGCTATGCCAGTGAGAAGACTGGAGGGGCACAAGAAGCTGGGAGGGGACACAGCCAGGACAGCTGACCCAAACTGGCCAAAGGGATACTCCATACCACAGACATCATGCTCAGCATATAAACAGGGGGGACTTGGCCAGGGGAGGGGTGGGATCACTGCTCATGGACTGGCTGGGTATTGGTCAGCAGGTGCTGAGCAATTGTATTGTGTATCACTTCAGGTTTGGTTTTTTTTCTTGACTTATCTTTTTCTTTCTCTTTTTGCTATCTCCCATCTCATTATAATTATCATTATCATTATTAGTATTAGTATATTTTACTTTATTTCAGGTATTAAACTATTCTTATCTCAACCTACTGTTTTTTTCTTTTTCCAATTCTCCTCCCCATCCCACCAGAGGGGGTAGGTGGGGGGTGGAGTGAGCACGTGGTTCGCATGGTTGCATGGCACTTAGTTGCTGGCTGCAGTTAAACCACATCACTGCTATAGACTGCCTGCTCAGGAAAAAGTACATAAGGCCTTCTGGTCCCGAAGAGGAACTTTAACCCCTCTAATACCTGCTGGAAGAACAGTCCAGCAGGGCTCAAGCAATCCAGGAGACTTCTTGAGTGCACTGCAGCCTCCTGGCACATGTAGTAGAGGAGCCAGCAAGGAAAGGTCCTCTGCCAGACTTCATAGTTAATGAAGGAGGAAGAACTAGTGGGGGACGTGAAAGCCAGAGGCAGCCTTGGCTGGAGTGACCATCAGGTGGTGGAGGTCAGGATCCTAAGAAGAGATAGGCAGGCAAAAATCAAGATGACAGCCTTAGATTACACAAAAGCACATTTCAGCTTCTTCAGAGACTGGGTAGAAGGGTCCAGTAGGGCTGGCTGGTAATCAAGGATCACCGTCTCTGAGCTCAAGAAAGGTCTGACCTGACAAGTAGGAAATCAAGCAAATGTTGCAGGAGGCCTGCATGGATGAGGAAGTTGCTCCTTACTAGAGTTGAACCTGGGAAGGCATGTGAACAGCAACAATAAAGGATTTTACAAGTACATAAACAGCAAAAGGAAAACTAAGGAACATATGGGTCTGCTGCTGGATGGGGCTCAGGAACTGGTGATAAACAATATAAAAAAGGACAGGGTACTGAATGCCTTCCTGGGCTCAGTCTTTGCTAATAAGATTGGCCTTCAGAAATTCAAGGCCCCTGAGACAAGAGGGTAAGTATGGCAGGGGGAGGGAAATAAAAAAAAAAAAGAAGGGATGCACCCACAAATGCTGAGGGAACTGTCACTGCAAGGCCACTCTTGATTACCTTTGAAAGGTTATGGTGACTGGGGGACATTCCTGGAAACTGGGAGAAAGCAAATGTCACTCCTATTTTGATGAAGGGCAAGTGGAAAGATGTGGAGATCGCTAGGCCAGTCTGCCTCACCTCAGTTCTGGGAAAGTGCTGGGAGAAAATCTGCCTGGACAGCATTTCCAAATAGATGAAGGACAAGAAGCTGATTGGGAGTAGTCAGCACGAATTTACAAGAGGAAAACGACACTTGTCCAACTTGATGGCCTTTATAATGAGGTCAACAGCTAGGCAGACAATGGGGAGAGCAGCTGATGTTCTTTACCTTCACTCCAGCGAGGTCACCATACCTTCTAACGTCATCATAGACAAGATGAGAAAGTATGGGTTAGACAAATGGACAATAATGTGAACTGAAAACAGGCTGAACTAGTGGGCCCAGAGGGTTGTTACCAGTGGCACAAAGTCCAGTCAGAAGCAAGTCACTAGCTGTGACTTATGACTCAGGGCTCAATACCAGGGCAAACACTGTTCAGTATTTTCATTAATGATCTGGATGGCGGGTCAGAGTGCACCCTCAGGAAGTTTGCAGACCATACAAGTCTGGGAGGAGGGGCTGGTACACCAGATGTGTGTGCCAGTGTTCAGAGAAACCTACAGGCTGGAAAAACAGGCAGAGAGAAATCCCACCAAGTTCAACAAGGGTAAATGAACAGTCCTGCCCCCGAGGAGGAACAGCCCAGGCACCAGTACACTCCAGGGGCTGAGTGTCTGGAAAGCAGCTCTGCGGAGAAGGACCTTTGGGTTCTGGCAGACCAAGCTGACTGCAAGTCAGCAATACACCCTAACAGCAAAAAAGGGCAACGGTATCTGGGACTACATTAGGAAAAGCATTGGCAACGGGTCAAAAGAGGTGATTCATCCCCTGCTTAGCCCTGGTGAGGCCACAGCTAGGGTGCTAGGTCCAGTTCTGGGCTCCCCAGTAGAATAAAGGCATAGACTTAACAGAACTGAGTCCAGTGCAGTGTCACAAAAGTGACGAAGAAACTGGAACATCTCTCATATGAGGAATGGTTGAGAGGTAGGACTCTTCACTATGGAGAAGACTATACAAGAAGGTGTATACATACCTTATGGGAGGGAGTGGAGATGAGAGGGCAGATTCTTCTCCATAGTGTCCGTTGACAGGACAAGAGGAAACAGACACAAAATAAAAAGACATAAAATACTGCCTGACCCAAAGAAAACACTTTTTTGCTGCAAGGGTGGTCAAACACTGCAACAGGTTGCCCAGAAAGGTTGCAGAGTCTCCATCCATGGACTGGACAACCTGCTCTACATGATTCTTCATTGAGCAGGGATGTTGGATTAGATGATCTCAAGAAGTCTCTTCCAGCCTAAATTACTCTGTGATTCTGTAATTCTGTCCAGTACAGCTCCAAGTGCCGGGATGAAGGCCAGAGTGCTCGCTGTCTTACCATGCTGCACTCACAGCCCTTAAGGAACCCCTTTACACTGGAGCTGCTAGGGGAACTACTTAAACGTGACCACATTAGGAGGTGAAGAGGCCTGTTCCCATCTGCCAGCCTCGAGCTGTACTGTACAACTCCCACTTGGAGGAGTTACAACTGCTGCAGAAGTACTTTGACAGACTAGCTTACAGTACCAGACCTAGGTCACACCGTAACAGAATATTGGCATCTTGACAGGTTCAGAGACCAAGTCCTTCCCCAACAGCAAGAAAGGAATGCACGTTCACTTCCACTTCAGACCATCAGCACAGCCTGGAGACTGGTAGCAGATTCAGGGGTGCAGATAACTTCAGTACATGCTTAGCAAGGTTTTTGTGTACCTTGATGAAGGCAGAATATGACTGACACTGAACAGTGTTTTTTCATTGCTAGAAGAGTGAAAGTTATCAGTGGAAAAGTTTGTAACTGTCTATTTAGTAGTTTAAGGCCAGAAACTTAGCAGGTGACAGTTTACATTATCACAATAAGCAACTTGTAATAAGACTGAAAAGGAGTTGCTCAGTTTGAAAATATAAGACTCCAAAAGTCAAACTATTAGAAAAAATGGGCACTCTGAATTCTGAAGGAACAGTGCTTTAATGAGACCTCTGATTTCATGGGTGGCCTCCATAGCTCCACATCCCCATGATGCTGAAAGGCAGGTACAGTTCATTAGCTGTTGCTGTTTTAGGTGACTTTTGTGGGCTGGATTGCAGGGTAAAGCAAGAGATGAAATGGCTTTCAAAGCTGGCTCTAATTTTTTGCAGGGTCTCTGCAGCTGCCTGACACAGACCTCTTTTTCAAAGCCAAAGTTCAGTTTTGTTGTCCCATGCTATACCCTCCCTTAACTGGGACTGGTGCACTACAGTGGTAGTGGTGCATGCCTGAGGATCCCACCTGCTGAAGAAACTTTCCCAGAGCTTTAGGGCAGCTTTGTCTAAGCAGTGAATACAGACTGCAGCTGCTGGGAAGAACGGGGGTTTTCTCTCTATTCCTCTGTTTTGGCCTACATACTTTGAACTACTTCCAATGACAAAAAATCATTAGCTTAATGTTCCCAGCTATGCCATATAGAATCAGTTTGTCTTAGAAAGACTTTATAAAAGATTCAGATTTTAGATTCAGAAAACTGACTGGAAGTCAATGACATTTGTCTGTTCCCACCATATTTACAAAACCCAACCTGATGATAAAAAATGTCAGGGAAATTGCATTACCAACAAAACAAGATCCTGATACAACAAACATAACTTTTGTAAAGTAGCCCTATAAAATTCCTATAAAGAAAAGCCTGCTCAAAAAAATCAAGGAAGGTCGCATTGTCACCAGCATTTACCCTGAGAATGCAAAGACTTCTAGATGTCATTTAAAGGAGAACTTAAGATGTTCAATAGAATAAAAAGAAGTTTTGTGTGCCTTAACAGCTGAGCCCTCATAATAGGAGACATGCTAGGATAAGCTTGGGCAGATGACAGGAGAGATAATAAGGAAATCCTTCATTTTAGCTGAAGGCTAAATTGTCCATGTGACAATTTTTTCATCTTGAATATTTACATCATCACTTGCTTTACTGTACAGCTTCTCAGCTCATGTGCAAGCAGCTGCAGTTCAAACTTAAGTCCTCAGTGTCCTGCAACCCAATTGTCGGCAGTGGGAATGGACTATGCAAAACTGAAATTTTATCACAGTCCCAGTGGCAAAGTCCACATGAGTGAATAACCCCAATTTCTTTGTGTTAACAAGCTTCAGTTCTGGGGTTCCCCCCTTCCCCTCCTTTGCCGCTGTTGATATCTCAGAAGGCAATGAAATTACTGTTGGGTTTGTGTTGTTTTTTTTCTTGACATCTGTTGCTGTGCCTTGGGAGAGTTACAAATGTTTGTGTAATCTCTGCAGCAAAAATACGTACTGTATAGTTAACTGGTAATCAGCTAGTTCAAGTTATAACACAACCTGAATACTAAAATGAGAACTGACTTTTATTCAGAAATTTGGAGTCTGCATGTGACAGCTAGTGTGACATAAAGATTTTAAAATATGGCTGTCCAAAGACAATTTATAAAGTATTTAAAGGTACCGCAGGTGTAAACGATAAATGATAAAATGGGCATAAAGTTTTAGATCCTTGATTTTCAGTTCAAAAGAGAACAGAAGGATGTATTTTTAGCTCAAATTTTCCAACTGCTCTTTTCTTCACAGGGAAAATTTATAGGCAGAAATTCTCAATGCAGCCCAAACCAGTAGAAACTGAAATGAGCAGAATGTGGAGTCACCATGAAGATAAAACAGTGGGACTGCCATTTGTGAGATACTCACTCTTGCCAGAATCCCCCGGATCAAAAAATGTTCTGCCACCTCTGAGACAATATCCACCATGTGGATTGCTGGAAGGTGGGAAATAGCACCTTCCCCTTTTCTTACAGTCTTCTCCCATAGACATCCTCTATTGGGCTGAATGAATCCTTGCTTTGAACTTCACAGTCTTTCTTCTGCAAATCATATGCTCAAAAGCCATGGATCTGGAATCAAATATTCAAAAGACTGTAATCTTGTGGGTCCTGAATAAACACTAGGCAAACTCTTTCTCTGTTTGATCTACAATTGAATTCCTCCAGAAACTCTGTCAAGCATTCTCTTAGAGGGCAAGAAGTGCATGGGATTGGAGTCTTTCTAAAGCCTTTCAGTTTTCATTTTGTTCACTCCACATGCATACACAACTCTAGGGGTTTGGGAACAGATCAAGAGTGTTTTCGGAATCACTGGCATCACCTGTTTCTGGATGCACCAATGAACCACTGCGTAATCCAGGAAAAATCACTTCTACTCACAATTTCCTATCTGAATAAGTACTCATATATTATGTAGACTACTTCGATTACCTGAGCTTTGGTGTCTTATTTGACAAATGAAATATTAAAATTCATTAATATTACTTTATAAGGTTCGTCAACAATTAGATCTTAAAAAACCCCCCAAAACCAAAAACCAAAACCAAGCCCTACAACTCTACGGGAAAGGCAGCCATGGTATGCAACTAATTTTAGAGCACATAAATTCTAAACAGATGTATTTTTTTAATGCGCAAATATTCACTGGCACTTTTTTAAAAGGTCTGATGTCATTCAGCATGTGATTTGGAAGTGTCCCCATTGTTGAGTACTACAGCTTCAAGCTTTAGGGATTCGTCTATTAGATGGCTGAATTCTTTCTATTAAGGATGGTTAGAGTTGACGCTGTACAAACAGTACCCATTATTTCACCATGCGAATGTTGACAGTATACATTTATTAGTAAACTACAATGTTTCGCAGCTGAAACATCTGCTCCTTAAAAGAAAAGGTATTTCTTTTCATATCCAGATGAGAGTTCTGTCTTTCAAAGACAGCTGTTCCTTGTCCTCCCTTTCCCCTTCCAACTATTAACAGACTTTGATTATTCCCTTCTTGATCATCTCTGATTCCAGATGTCTCGGCAACCTTCCTTTTGTTTCTCATGAGTCAAAGTGCTAATGATTCATGTTATGAGAAGGAAATACAAGTTTCCACTGTATATTTTCGAGCATATGAAAAGGCACAGCCCCCGTGGTGTTCCTCAAATGTGACTCACTGTGAGGTGGAAAGAAGAAAAAAATCCTCTGTGTTAGCACTGTCAGTAAAGCCTGTTTCACTCCATACTGTGTTGCTGAGATGCTCTAAGCATTTGTCAGGTCTTTTCTAATAATTTACTTTGCTGTAAGTGGGGTTTTCTGCTCAGTCATACAAAACAGTCACCCACCCAGTACCACAACCTGCATTTACCCCCTATTCCAAGGACTCTAAGGCATGGCTCAGAGGATTTTCCAAGTGAAATTTTTGAAAAGGGAGACTCATGAAACACTACCAAGATCTGTGTTTTAGGAAATTCCTGTATCTATTTGCGTGTGGAGGCACAAACTACAGTGGTGCATCATCTGCTGGAGAGCGTCTTGAGTCAGTCTTCATGGAAAATGGAACAATTTAGACCTTGTGAAACCACAAGACTTTGGGTCTCACACAAACAGTATCAGAAAGTTGTCTGATATTTCCACAGTCCATATGCTGCACCTATAAGTTCTTTGGCACATGGTCTACTATAACCAAATAATTTTTACTGTATGAGTGGTTCATCCTCATGACACAGGGCTTACAACTCAGCACAAGAATGACTGTCAGGCTGCAGAGCCTTCCTCTGGGGACCCTGTTGTTAATGTGAGTTACAGCACAACAAGAGCTGTCTGGCATCTCACAGTACACTGCTTAGGTACATGGAAGCTACATTAACCATCAATGGCAGAGAAGGGAAGTTTGTTGCTTTAATTAAGACTGCTTATCCAGTTCTGTCCACACGACTAGTAGCTAATAGTTATCTTAACTATTTCACATTACTTCTGTGACTCATCAGATCTCTTTGCAGGACAAGAGCTTGTCCTGCCACAGCTACACTAATAAGACTGGCCTTCAGCTTTTGGCTTCGAATGCCAAAAGGCATATGCAGGATGCATATTTTGTTTCCTGTTTCACTGCAAGCATTTCTTGGACTTTGTTGGCTGATGGGTTCCAGTCAAAACTGTCCAGTTTATGGGGAATAAAAAGACAAAAAATTATGCCAGTGGCTACATATGTTAAGAGGATAATGAAAGAGAACGTCAATGAAATTCCAGCTTCTGTTGTATATCTGTGCAGTTCCAAAACTCATATATTAAGTAGAATTTTGCAGGGGTAACAATGCTGCATAGAGATATCTTGAGGGCAGATGGGAGACTTGATGGAGTTCTGCAGTGCTTAAAAACCATGAACATGTGAAATTTTACATGACACAAGTACAGCCACAGGACAGTTGTTTTAGGGCAAGCAAGCAAGTCACATAAAAAGACAAGCTTGCACACACCAGTGGACTGAAAAACACAGCTTAGAATTATCAAGGAAAAAAATCCTTCACTCACCAGCTACAGGCATGCCTTGTGTTGGACATATTTATCTGTTTGCATTGCAGCTGTGGAAGGTCAACAGCAAGTACTTAACAACTTTTGCTTGGAATTCTCCAGGACATTAACAAAGGTGCAAGAGAGTATTTTACCCCTGCTTGGGTACACCCATAGAAGCACAGAAAGGAACGACCTACCAAAGCTTCTAAATTTTTAGAATTAGAGGACACATACACTCCATCGGAGCATGGGCCATAAGCTGACCAGTATCCGTTTCTGTCCTGTTGTTCAAGTGTTTTTGGTTACTTTATTTTCTACCACTCAGTGTGCATCTATACACACAAAAAGACACTTCATAAACTTCTTTTGTGCTGCTTACTTTTTGAAGCTTCCATTAGCCAGGATAGTACAGAAAACATGTTTTGGGGGTATTACAGCACAACTGGCTAATATGAACAATTCTGCACTCACCCCCCATTTTGGACAGGAAAACAATTATCTATTTAAAAATGCCTTCCTCATTACAGAAACACAAAATGAAAAAAAAAATGTTTTACAACAGTATCACTAACTAATATTAGCGTACCCTCCCAAACCATTTAATGGAGTATTTCTTGCTTTAACACTGTTGGATGCTAGCTGGCATTAGCAGGACATGCCTGATTTAACTAGAT
Organism: Falco biarmicus; assembly: GCF_023638135.1. Taxonomy (NCBI): domain Eukaryota; kingdom Metazoa; phylum Chordata; class Aves; order Falconiformes; family Falconidae; genus Falco; species Falco biarmicus. The sequence goes on from NC_079311.1 coordinate 14,657,190, forward strand.
GAAAAGCAATGAGGTATACTACATGATGGTGAGACAACGTAAAGTAAGGTCTACTCTTGTTATACATGTTCTTAGCAAAGATCCTTTATGACCCTCAGTACACAAGTATCAGTAAAAGTAAGAAGGATGCTTTATGTTACTACTAAGCATGACTATTAAGCAAAATAAGTGTATTGGCTTGAACATGAAGGAATTCTGATAACTGGTGTTCATACTGATTCGTATCATACTAGATTCACACCTATGTATAATGTAATATATGTAATAGAACAGGGTTTGATCAATTACTTTTAAGGCCACTGCATGCAAACTGGCTGAATTATGATACCTAATAAATAATTAGTGAGTTGTACATAAACCCAAAGTCTTTGCAGGTGTTTTTAAAAAAAAACACTCCAGTGTTTAAAAAAAAAAAAAAAGTTAGGATCATATGATTTAAGGGTCAACTTTAGACCCAATCCCCACCTTACTAATCTCCATTCTTTCTGCTAGGCTAATGCTAGGCTTGCTTCAGTTGAACAGAGACCACCAGTTGTGAATCCTATGTGGCAATGGTGGCTTGGTAGCTATGACAAAAGATACTAGCAAACTCTTCTCCATTACTGAGCCAATGATGACTTGAACCCGCTTTCAAGAGTAATTCAGCTTTTCTTGAATGTAGAACATAATCAGGCTTGTATGTGTTCCATTTTAATGAATGGCTGAATGGCTCTTAACAGTTTTGTGGAAAAGAAACTATAAGCCTTGGTCCAGTCTGTGATGACAAAGGGTTGGTGAAAAAGCAGGAGGTTTGAGTAGATTGTAGAAAAGTTGTTCTAACAAAATGCATGTTTTCCTGAATAATGCAAAGACTGACTTACGCTTTTTTGTTCTCTGCCTCCTAAACAACCTTATATGCTTCTGTTCTAGGTTGCACCAACTTACATTTTCAAAAAAAAAAAACCCAAAAAACCCCAAAAAAACCAACCCCAAAAAAACTTTATGCCTGTTCCCTGTCAAGGTACCAGGCCTCTTACCATCTTAAGAATCAATACAGTAGAAGGGATACAGCTACCTTATTCCAGATCATCAGTCAAGTTTTCAAGCTGTTTTCTTCAAGGTACTGAATAGCTAAGGCATCAAGTATTGACAGTCCCCTGAGTGAGGGACCAGAGTGTCCCACATACCACAGAAATGGTGAACCCAACAACCACAAAGTTAAAGTGGAGGCACTCTGAGACTCTGAAATAAACTCCCTTCGGAACCATCATTGTCCCAGCTTTCACTTTTTTAGTATGGCTTTTTCCAATGTAAACACATGCAAAACCACTTATGAAGAAAAGATAAAATATAAGATGCAGCCAAGTTGACAAGAGCTAGTCATGTCATGTGCAGCACTACCAGTGAGTGTTCAGCTGAAGACAGTGCTCAAACTAATTTGGTGCAGAAAAATGAATCCTATCAGGAGCCACGTTAAACAGCTTTTCTCTGGGAATAAATTTTCCTCCCATAATCTCCTGCTGAATTTTTTTTCTCCAAGCAATATGCTACTACAGTTGTCTTTAATGGAAGCACACAAGTGACTTAATCACACTTGACAGATAATGGTGATGAGAAAGTTTGATGGGTTTCTCTGCAACATTGTCAGGGTGAATGCTGTGCTTAGAGATGTTTCAAATTATGTGAAATTGTTGGGTTTGCATTTAAAAAATAAAGAATAATAGACTAATTTAGGTTGGAAAAGACCCTTAAGGTCAGACTCCAACCATTAACCTAGCACTGCCAAGTAAACCACTAGGACACACCAAGGATGGTGACACAACCACTTCCCTGGGCAGCCTGTTCTAGTGCTTGATAACTGTTAAAAAGTAAATTTTTTTCCTGTTTCCCAATCTAAACCTCCTATAGTGCAATCTGAAGACATTTCCTCTTCTCCTGTGGCTACTTGGGAGAATAGACAAACACTCACCTTGCTACAACCTCCTTCCAGGTATAAGGCCTACTCAAGACTCCTTTTCTCCAGACTAAACACCCCCAGCTCCCTCAGCCGCTGCTCACAAGACCTGTGCCCCAGCCCCTTCCCCATCCCCGCTGCCCATCTCTGGACACGCTGCAGCCCCTCTACGTCCCTCTTGCAGAGAGGGGCCCAAACCTGAACGCAGGATTTGAGGTGCAGCTCTTGACACCTGCCCTTTAGATATTTGTATGTATGGATAAGATCCCCTCTCAGCCTTCCCTTCTCCAGGCTAAACAGGCCCAGCTCTCTCAGCCTGTCCTCTTAAGGGAGATGTTCCGGTCCCCTCATCATCTTTGCAGCCCTCCACTGAACCCTCTCCACCAGTTCCCTGTCCCTCCTGAACTGGGGAGCCCAGCACTGGGCACAGCACTCCAGATGGGGCCTCACCAGGGCAGAGCAGAGGGGAGGATCACCTCCCTCCACCTGCTGGCCATGCTCCTCCCAACGTCCCCCGGGATCCCACTGGCTCTATTGGCCACCAGGGCACACTGCTGGCCCATGGGCACCTCACTGTCCACCTGCACTCCCAGGTCCTGCTCCACAGAGCTGCCTTCCAGCAGGTCAACCCCTAGCCTATACTGTTGCTCTGTACTAGCTTATTGTGGTTGTTCCTCCCAACGTGCACGACCCTACACTTGCCTTTCCTGAACTTCATTAGGTTCCTCTCTGCCAACTCCCCAGCCTGTCCAGGTCTCGCTGGATGGCAGCGCAGCCTTCTGGTCGGTCAGCCACTCCTCCCAGCTTTGTATCATCAGCAACTTGCTGGGGGTGCGCTCTGTCCCTTCATCCAGGTCATGCATGAATAAGTTGAACAAGACCGGACCCAGCACTGACCCCTGGGGAACACGGCAAGCTACTGGCCTCCAGCCAGACTCTGTGCTGCTGGTCACAACCCTCTGAGCTCTGCCATTCAGCCAGTTCTCAGTTCAGACCTCACTGTCCCCTCATCTAACTCACACTGCCTGAGCTTGCCTATGAGGATGTTGTGGGACACAGCATCAAAAGGTTTGCTGAGGTCAAGGTAGACATCATCCTCCCCTCATCTACCCAGCCAGTCATTCCCACAGAAGGCTATTAGTCTGGTCAGGCATGACTTCCCCTTGGTGAATCCATGTGACTGTTCCTGACAACCTTCTTTTCCTCCCCATGCTTGGAGATGACCTCCAGGCTGAGCTGTTAAATCACCTTTCCATGGATGGAGACGAGGCTGACTGGCCTATAGTTTCCTGGGTCCTTCTTGAACTTTGTGAAGTGTGGAGTGACATTGACTTTCCTCCTGTCCTCAGGCACCTCTCAGGTTCTCACTGACCTTTCAAAGATGATGGAGAGTGGCTTGGCAATAACATCTGCCAGCTCCCTCAGCCCTTGGGAGTGCTTCCCATCAGGGCCCATGGATCCATGGGTGTCAGGTTTGCTTCAGTGATCTCTAACATGATCGTCCTTGATCAAGGGTAAGTCTTCCTTTCTCCAGACTTCCTCTCTTGCCTCCAGGGTCTGGGAAACCAGAGGGCTGGCCTTGGCAGTGAAGCATAGAAGGCATTTCCGCTGTGAAGGTTTCTAAGTTTGCTCTGTTTACATACAGTATGTGGATCTAGAAGGCAAACATTCTATTTGAAAGCAGGTGGTGGCCAAACTTAAAGACAGTGGTGGTGCATATAAGTCTGGCTGAAGCAAAGACCTTGTCCTTGCTTTAGGCTTTCAAGAACTTCCCTTAGAACCATACCACTATAGCACTCCAGCCATTCCACAGTGAAGTTAAACAGAGATTGTACTAAATTATCTTATTTTCATATCTCTATGACCACACTTTATTCTGATTTATTCTGATGATTGTCACCAAGGTCTGGAGCAGCTGAAGACCCCATTGACCTATGTCTTTTCCCATGGGTAGGTTCTGCATAACACATGCCCTGAAACTACCACTGTCATCCTCAAAAGGTTGACCTTAAAGGTGGAAATACTTTAAGGGAGTATGGACTATCATAAATTTTCTACAGTATTTCTGAGCTGAAATAAAAACTTCAATTGGATACAATAAACGTAGGCAAAAAAGTAGCCGCTAAGAAAGCTGATACTTGTGTATCTTATTTCGCTTGAGTTCCAAAACATGAACCAGCAAAGTCACTATAATCGGTAAATGCTTCTCCTACATATATTCTACTTGCAGCATATCGGACAAAGTCTGTTTTATAAGGTTTCAAAAAAGGAGCTATTCTACTTTTCATCAGGGAAAGGAATGTATGCAACACTGTGGAATGCAGACTACTCAGTTCACACAAACCCACTTCACATGGCAGAGCATGCTCAAGGTACTGAATTTCCCAGACACTTGAGTTGGGCACAAGCTCAGCCCCAGTATTCCATAGACTTAACAAGCTACAGACACCAGTCATGGTAGCTAAAAAAACCAGCTCACCAGTTCAATTAGGGTAGAAGCTGTGATTGTGGAGTTGTAGATTCTCTGACAGACTAATTTATGCCCCACAGTTTATGCCATTACAATGTGCTGGAGTACTACATTCCTTGAGAACAATGGACCTAGCAGCTACAAGATAGACCACTCCAGTTCCCACCTGGGACTCCACTTCTTGCAGGTGTTCCATGCTTCTTTCTTCCTCCCAAAGCGGTATTAGGGTGAACAAAGATCCTGAAACCTTTCAGCCTTTGCAGAGCCAGCTAACACATCCCTCTCCCCATGAGCTTTCCCTCCACCATTAATGCTACCGCTTAAGTTCTTATTCTTTGGGTTTTTTTCTGTAGTGTGGAGAATGGAAGAAAGCAGCTGAGACCTGCTTTTCTACATGTTTGTAGAAATGCTTTTTAGCCCTCAGTGATTGCCATAATAAGGAAAACCTGGCATATCAGGCATCAGCCTTCTCATATGCATTCTCCAGCATTCCTTCAGCACTGCCAAATCTTTCTCACAAAAAAAATTGCACTTACTAAAGAATTTGCTAAAGAATTCACACTTACTAAAGAATTTGCACTTACTTTCTATCACACATATTTTCTATTATTATCAGAACTAGAGTGAAGAATGGGATAATTTATACGTCTGAGCTGGAAGCAGACCTATATATTCCTTGAATGGCACATCTAGCATCAGATCAAGAGTGTGCACTGGGGAAGACAGCTTTGGGAGCAGTCACCTGTCAGTTAACAATGATTGTGCTTGAGGATTGTCTAGACAACTCCTAAGCTTCTGTCCCTATTCTTGTAAAAGGAGAATGTCTGGACTAATCAAGGCATTTCAGATACCATGCAAAAATAGGGAATCAAATTGCTCCAAAGTATAATCAGTCAGCAAGAAAGTTAACGCTAAAAAGGCCAGATATATAGTTAATCTAGTAAACTGTATCACTCACCACACAGATGGGGCCAGCACAGTTTTTTTCAATCTTCTTGGATGGTACTCTTGAAGTGTACTAGGTTTGTGGGTTAACTCATCTGCCAGCTTAGTTTACGTAGAAGCATCTGTTTAGATCCTGAACCAAAGGAACAGGAAAAAGGGGAGAGGAGGAAGAAGCTCTGACCTGTAATCTAGTTGAAAATATCTATCCGATATTTTCCAAGCACACATATTTAAAGACACCAAATTTTCGAAGAGGATAGCTGTGCTGCTGCTATAACTTTGTTGTAACATATATATATGTACATACAGAATTAAAATTTTAATGTGGAAATAGAGGAATACAAAAGTCTTTCTATTTCACTGCACAAGAGATTAAAGCTCTTGGCAAGTACATCCATACTGAAGAGAGGGACCAAGGAAGGGCAGCAACAGTGAAAAGAACATAAGCTTTACAAAACAAAATTCTTCTTTAGCCCAGATCCAGCACTGGTGTGACAGGTGTAAAGATCAAGCTGAAAGGATTGTTTGGAATTTACAACAGTTTTCAGTTGGTTGCCTACAGCTAAATGCATCTACCACTGGCTGATTGAATGATCAGTTAACATGCAGAAATCTGAGCCCCACCTTCAGCTCCCGGCAAAGCTTTGTCTTAAAATGAAAGAAATTAACCAGATGTAGAGATTAACACTTTTATTGAAGGGTGTGTGTGCATGAAGTAATGGTGCGTCCTAGACGATACAGTTGCAATGGCTGCAAGGAGTGAATAAAAAGTATATGAGGCCCACACCATGGACCCCACACTTTGGAAGAGCAATAAGACAGGGAAAGTTGTAAGACAAAGTCAATGATGTCAAACATCCTTCCTGCATTTCTACAGGAAGAGACCTTTGCTCAGCAAAAGTAGTTGAGTCTCTATTCACACCCACCAGCCAGCTACTCCCCTGCTCCTGCAGAAAAGTGCCCCAAGTGGTAACTTTTATTACTGGCTAGAGACCCAGAAAAATTCTGCCACAATATTATGAAGAAACAATTGAAAAAGTGTAGTTATTTATTTAGTGGTTGTTTTGAATCATATCCACAAGAGCCCTCCAGAGTCTTGGTCTGCTTTTTTGGATGCATTATGGTGACATACTGGGCTCCTCTTTGGAAGTAGTGTCACACACATGCTTTGTGCAAAAACTCTGAAGCTATCAGCTACCAAAATTTACTGGTTAAGCATGGACCAGGCAGTGTATTTCTAAATATGCATTATTGTGTCAGCCAAAGTCCTAGGCTTTAAACACTTCAAAAGTATGTTTTCATTTTCATTGGCCATATCTAGGCTATTTGATTACAGTAACTTAATAACCTTTGAAATTCTCCTCTATAAAGACTCTAATTAGAAGTTAGAAGTAACTAGTCAGACGTTAGAAGAGTTAGCTTAGAAGTGATTTTGTACTTCCATTAAATGCTGAATTGTAGCTTCTTAAACTGCTTAAGCAGTTTCTAATCAATTTAGCTGTTGCTCCTGAAGCAGCCTGTCAGTGCTGAAATTACAATTAAGAATCACAGGATAAAAAATTCAGGCTGGCACAGATTTTGGGAGGCCTGCATTCCAGCCTTCTATCACATCAGACCAGGTTGCTCAGGGCTTTTTCCAGCCTGGTCTTGAAAATCCCAAAGGATGGAGACAGCACAACCTCTCTGGGCCCTCTCTCAACTGCTTTATTGAACTTACTGGGAAAATTTTTTCATTACATCAAGTCAGAAAGGAAGTTCATGTTCTAGTTTATTTCAGCAGAACTCTGTCTTATAAATGTCTTCTTATTTCGAACTATGGACCTGATGAAGAAATCACGTGGTGATGTTCTCTGGCCTGTGTTACACTGGAGGTCAGATTAGAATAAATGAAATAATCCCCTGTGCCTTTAGATATCTATATATCTTTCTCAGTAACACTTACAACAGAACAAAACATTCAATTCACTGAAAATCCAAACAAGACAGAATTACACCCTGTTTGAAGCTGCAATGAGGAGAAAAAACCTAAACCAACTGAATCTGTCGTTTGAGAATCAGGGTCTGAAGGGAACACAGTAGCGGACAGCTGCTTGCTTTCTTAGCTCCTTTTTTGACACTACCCAAACACATACTGTGAAAGCTGACAAGTGGAGTTCACCAAAAATTGCAGCTGTCCCAAGGACCCACTGCTTCCTGTTCCACATGATTTCTTCAGTCTGTTTACCAAAAAGCAGAGAGATAAAAAAAAAAAAAAAAGTAGGGGAGGGAAAGAAAAGGAAGAAAAGGTACTTGTGAGACTACGGAGTATTTATGTTGTCCATATGAGCCTGGGAGATACATCCCTTGAAAGCTGTTTAAATAGTGAGACCACTAGGTGCCTAGAACAGCAACTACTATTTACTGAGGAAAAAGAATTTACCCTAAAGCTAAATAAAACTCCAGCACACTACAGAAATTCATGCTGGGAGCTAATATGAATAGCTTCACCACAGTGGCCTGAGCAGGCAAACGGAGTGAACTCTCTTCTGTTCTGTTCCTGCATTCCCACTTAGTCAGGGCTGAGACAGGTCACAGTATTTCTGTGGTTACATACAGAACTTGTCTCCAGAGCTGTCAGACTCTTACATTCCTTAAATCCACTAAAATGGATAAAGGAAATTCAGAATAATGGAAATAAGGACAAAGACACATCATGTCTAAAATCCTCTGCAGGCTGTGAGGCCATTTTACAGAGGCAGTCCTTAAAGCTTTGGTATACAAAGACATGCTTCTAAGTATTCAGCACCTCTTTCTGTCACCTGTAGACAATCCTTGACAGCTCTTCTGTTCCCATATCAACTCCCTTTTCTTCTGCCAGCCAGTTCAGTATTAGTAGGAGACTGGCTGGAAGAAAAGAGATCTCTACCAGCAAATGAATAGACCAGAATAACTGGAGTAGATCATAGAGGAGATAGCACTGGTAAGTGGCCAGAGGTCATCATGCCAATGTAAACATTGAGAGGGTTAAATGCAACATTCATAACAATTTATAACTCTATTGAATTTATGGTTTTTTTACACCACAGAGGAACAACAATACCACACACAAGAAAAGCCCACCAAGCCTGGCTATCCCTATTCTGAAATGATTTTCCTTGAAAGTAGCTTCTCAATGAAAGCTGTGCTTAATCACAGCTCTTGAAATCCCTTTTCAGACAGTTCACATGAGATATGTCAAACGAAATAAAGCAAGTTTCATAGGATTAAGCTGAGAAAAATGTTCAAATTTCTGTGGACAGCGCCTATGAATCCCACTCTGGAATGTCTTCAGTCTTTTCACCAAACGCGTTTGCTAATGGAAGGGTCAGCCTCAATCCCCATGCACTGGACATACATTTTTTCCAGAACAATTCTCTGAGATCACATCCTACACAGACTCAAAGCAACAAATTATCCTCTTTACGTTACAGCCACTCAGTGCTCCAAAACTCTTGCACTATTAGTAAGGACGTCCCTAAGTCTGTTTTGTTTCACATCTGAGTATATCATCTTCCAAGACTGATTCCAACTTCTCTGAAGAATGAACAATCATCATTTTCACTGTCATTAATTTCTCTAAATGAAAATAGAGGTTTGCATTAATACTAATGGTGCATCTAACCAAAGGCTGCTGCAGACAGATAAGAACAAACAGTACCCAACACAATAACAAAGATTCTCTGATCAACTGTGAAAAGCAAAACATGTAACAATACACATGCTGAGTAACTGCATTTCATTCAACATCTTTAAGAGCAATACTCAGACAGGCTGGCAGGCAGTATCATTTCCATTTTATGGATAGAGAATTGGTGTGCAAATAAATCAGAAAGATTCCCTTGAAAGAAAACTAACTTACCCAAGAATAGACACAAACTTCCCTTTGATCATTCTGGGTGCCTAATCAAGGACTTGCTGAAAGAAGAGGTACCCAGCACGCCAAATCCAACACAGTACACATCTGTTTCTGAATTGTAAAATCTAAGGCCATTCAAACAATTTTACTAACAGTTTCATACCACAAATGGGTGAGAAAAGAAGATAACGAAAAGTGTGCAGGTGCACACTATCGTATCTGCAACAAAGGCTCAAGATGAGGGGAGAGCAGAATATAGATGCAAGTGCTGCTCTATGGAATAATGCCCCGAAAGGTATCTATAAAATCTCTCTGCAGGACTGCCCAGACATCCCAGTCTGTAATACAACCATCGTGCAGTCCAGCACTCCATAAAGGCTCACGCAGACTCTTCCCCCTCCTCTAAGTCAATTCAGAGTGAAAGATTTTTCACAGACATTAAGCATTCCTGTTCTGACTTGTATCAGAGTCCAGCCCCATTCTAGAGATCACAGGTCTTTCCTGTTCCTCAGCTTCTTCAGATTTGATTTGATGTACAACAGCAGGAGCTGCTGGGAGGAGAAAACTGGTAGACCGAGGGCATTTACTGATTCCGTTTTTAGGATGACAATAGGTAAGCCTTCAGGATAAAAGTTCCTCCAGATATACCTTAATACAAACATAAGGGGGGAATACCTAGAGCTGAAAGCTTGTGTGTTACAGATTGTTGGTTCAGTAAAGCCCATCAGCATGCCAGTGTGTTACCTGCTCCCCATGCTCATAGACAGAACACATTTTCTGCATATGCAAGAGCAGAGTAACAATACTGGTATACTCCAAGACGGAAACCTGATGTAACAAAAGCTCGCAGGCATACCAATGGAAGAAAACCCACATATTTCACTGCACCTTCAATTCCAAAAATCATTCACCCTGAAGAAACATAAAAGAACAGGAGCTTGAGAAATCAAACCCATTTTTCACTACGCAAAATACATGGTACTGCTTCCTTTGAAATTCTCCTTCTTCTTGCTGTGCTGGCAAAGTCCAGATTAAAAGATATGGTTAATGCCTTCTTTCTAGCTGTTAGAGTAGAAAAGAAATTGATAGGAACTGGGGAAAAAACTCCACAAGTTTGTCCTGACAAATAACTGCCAAGGCCAAGAATAAGATATTTCAAATGTCAGGAAATATTGATAGACACAGCCTCTTGATGTATCTACTAATTATCAGCCAGCCCTAGCTGCATATAAAATGCAAAATATGGGGCTGAAGTAATTGTAACGTATGAGCATTCTTCTTATTTGTTACTCATCTGGACCAAGTATTTATACATAATACCTCAGATTTCTTCCAGCAAGCTCCCAGCCTTCCCCCCTAGAAGAATCAAACCAGGAATCCTTAACTAAGATTGCTAAAAATTACATAATTACACTGACATCTCCAGAGATATAACATCCTGTCTTTTTTTTTTATTACCTGCAGCCACAGATAAAGATTTAGGCTGTCTACACTACACAATGCACTCTTGCAAAGTTGTCCTTACCCAGAAGAAACTATACCAGCAAAGATAATTTCACTTACTTGCCCCACTCTTCAGGAAAGCTGGTAGTATTATAAAAGGAATATTGTGCTGCACTTAACAGCTCTCTCATTTGGGCTGTCTGGTTAAACCATAGCAAAGCTTGTTAGTTATATACAGTCTTAGAAACAGAAACTTGGAGAATAATTCACTTCCCAATTCATCAGTTTTGAATGGGAAATCAAGAGGCAGGGAGGGCAAAATTCACTAAGTTCGTCTCTACTGCCTTGCACTGCACACAGATGTACACATATTGAGAGGATGATACCAATGTAATTAGGCTTTGCTTTCCATCCATTCTGTATCTGCCTAAGTGGCTGGGCAAACAGCACAGCAACACAAACTTGATTAGCTTTCAACAAGCTACTAATGCAATGCTGACATGATCAACGTGAGAGGTTTACCAGGGGCAAATGGCTAGAATGAAAACATTTTAGGCTAACAAAAAGCACAACATCTAGCAGCCACAGCTAACAATTCATACATTTCAGGCTATTCCTGAAAGACACTGTCCTCTCCCCCAGCTCCTGTTCAAAGGCTCAAACTTCATAATCTCTAAAAATGATGGTAGGAAAAGACCATTCTTAGTACACAGAATCGAAGGCAGCTTATGCTTTAGGACTTCTTCCTTGCACTTACCTACACTGGTAGGAAATATATCTTCATTGTTGATCTGCACCTCGATCCAGTCCATGAGAAGATTCATATATTGGGGTGCTGACAATGCTGTGGGCTTCTTGTACTTCATGTCATCCTGCCATCGGTACTCATACTTAGGGCCTCCAGACATCACTGGGCAGGTCCTCTCTGTGCAGAACTCACAGACAGTTCCATAAATGAGGTTGATCCTATTGAAGAAGTCAACAACATGGACAGCCACCCAGTCATTTTGGTCTTCTCCACTGGGCAACTGCACGGCCGCTTTCAAGTCCACCCCTGAGTTCAGAGAGGCCTGCGCTCGTTTGTGAAGTTCAAACCTCTGGGTTCCAGGTTCAAACTTGCGTTTTGGGCGGAAAGTCTTATCCTTATTAAAGACTTGCTTGAGTGCTATGGACATGTCTGCTAATCTTCTGTTCTGCAGCAGGTGGCAGAAAAGCAAGGCTGAGATTTAATGCAGGTATCTGAAAACAACTGCTCCCTATCACAGATCCTTCAGGCCCTGATGTTTTCCTCAGAGAAGCTCGTATCAACTTCAGAGCAGTGTACTAACTCTTCCTCTTGAAAGCCTTCCCAAAAGGCTTCATGTCCCTAAGGATATGGAAACAATACACGTTAGTGGTGAACTCTAGTCTGGCCCTGTCAGTTTTATTACTATTTTACCATCATTTTCCACTAATTGTGAGCTGAAAAGCAAATAGCTAGCCTTAAAAATTGGTCAACCCCTAACGTGATGAACATTTAAAACAAAAAAAAGTGCCTAATTTTTTAAAGTATTAAGGAATTAACTTAAGTGTCCTTTTTAATCATCTACCCAAATAGAGGCTCTTAAGTTATCATAAAGACAGGAATTCAATAAATCTTGTATGATCTTCCCATTGTTAGATCATTTTTAAAATCAACCTTTTCATTTTGCTGCATTTTTACAGTGGTTGCATACCATACATAATGTATAAATAAATATAGTACACAAAATATGACAATTTAGAAGTCTTATCTAACTGCTCTTAAGTGACTCTAAGCATTCACCATAGCTTCAGTGCTCTTTTCTATTGGAAAAAAAAATCTCTGTGCAAGACTTTTCTGTATTTGTTATCTTTTTTTAATTAATGAGCTATTTGATTTTGCAAACCTCATAGAAACTAGTTAGAGTGAAAACTACAGTATTGCACACGACTAATTCCTGGTTCCCACAGAACTGCACAGAGATCTCTACTTTTCTTGACCCACTTTCAGGAATTCAGTAGTGGTCCTAATTTTCTGTTGGATTGTGTAGAATGATTAGAAAGTAGTGGTGAAACTGCCACTTTCTTTACAGCTCTATTCATCTCTACAGGGGGATACTTGGCATACCTTCTTACAGAAGGAAAAGCATACATTGTTTCTTCTAAACGACGCTGTTAACAATGAATGGTTTTAACAGCCAGTTTGAGAGAAAAAAAATAAATTACTGCAATAAAGCCTTGTTTATTTTTATATACAAGAACGTGCAGAAGAGTATTACCATCAGTAAATGTAGGCAATTAGTAGGTGATATGGTAGATAGGGGCTGTCTCAATTAGACTTTGGTTTAGTACTGAAGTTTTTATGATTAAAGACAGGGAACAAATATTTCATGCTGTGAGTTATTTCAAATAAGTAACACAACATGTTTTAAATTTGCACAGTACTACAAAAATCCTACCCTAACAGTGGCTGATAAATTCGCATCATGGAATTATGTGTGCTCCATGGCTTCCCTTAACAGAAATCATGTCCATGAAAATTTTACTAGGCTGTTTCTGGAAAGCGCTGAATTCTTCTGAAGGCAGTTGGTAAAGCTTTGCTGAGGCGCAGAAAGGAAGAGGAAAACATGTTTCTTTTTTCTTAAGCCCCACCAGAAAGCAACACATACCTAAGAAAAGAGAAGTCAGGTGTGCTAGACCCTGCTCCCACACAATAGAATGTGCCATAAAAAAATCCTCTCCCAAACAGCTGAAAGATTAGCATCCAACCAATTTGCCAGCAAGCAGCAGCTAAACAAAACCAGCAGAGAAGGGTTTGTTTTTCCTTTTGCTGATGGCATGATGGAGGGATACTCCAGTCATGAGTTTATAAACAGTTATTCTTTCTGTGGCAGCAAAATAGAAGAAGTTCAACAATGAATTCTAGGGAGACTACTGTATCTGACATGTCCCTTGGAGTAATGTTCAAATACAGAGATCCTGAAACCTGATAAAGGTTGCGGAAAGAAGACTTTAAACAAAACTAACCTTGGAACAATTTACTTAAGTGTCATTGCCACAGGAAATCATTAAAGAGACAGCTTTGTCCTAGTTTATTGTTTGCTGCTAAGACCCATAACCTCTACTCTCAAATGCTCTGTGGAAGTCAGCTGTTTATTTCAAAGCCTTTCAAAGAACAGGTGAGTATGCTGCACAGGCTTTTGTGATTGACACACTCAGAGATGGCATGGAGCCAATGTCCCAGTTTGCAATAATAACGATGTTAACTTCAGAGTTTTACAGCTGAGGTAACTACTTTTTTCCCACTTTAATATACCTGGCACTCTTATGTGGCTCCTTTGACTGCCTTCCTCACCTGTAAATATTCACCAGAAAATGCAAGAAGTTCTTATTTAAAGCAACATGCTTAGCACCAAACAAAACATCTTTAAAAGACATATTTTGAAGCACAGTACTCACTGATGTTAAATACTTTCTAAGTAAAACAGAAGACACAGTATTTTATATGCTATTTTCTACTAAATATGCAAACAAAATACATACTCTCTCCCACTTTTTCTCCATACATTCAGTAAATCTGCAAAAACCAATTAATGAGAGAAAAAGCAACCAAAATATCCAGCAAAGAACTCATCATCTCAAGTCTTCTGTGTACCAGGAGTCATGTGGTGACTGTGGAAGCACACATACATCAGAGTCAAATTCAACCCAAAGATTAATCCAGAAGATTACTCTATTATGAGGTCAGATGAAACTGTTCTTTAATCCACCAAAGCAGAATCAGAATAAACAAATACTTCCTGTACATTTCCTGTCCGGAGAGTCTTCTGTTCCACACCTTGCAATAAAAGCCCAGGCTCTTCCCTTTCATCTTTCCATACTTTACACAACACAAAACTACATACTATCTTTGCAAAGCAGGACTGTAGAAGTCAAACTCACTGTTTAACTTCTCTTAGAGACTTAGCTGTGCTAAGAGCTGGTATTTTTCTCTCTTAAAATGGGACTGAAGACTGTGCAAAGCCAGGGGATGCATAGACTTGCTTTCTCATGCATTTTCATGTACAAGAACGCAAAATAGAAGTGTGACCTGATTTTCACAGAAATACTATAATTAATCATCCCTCTCAAATATTTTTTGGCATCCTGCTTCCTGAGGGTATTTGCTGTCTAATTAACCCTTGTCTTCACTCAAAAGCTAACAGAACTGAACAAAGAAATAAACAATAATTTTGAGACTTACCCCCTCACTTCTGAAACAGATTGCTTTCCTGCAGGTTACAGAGCTGCCCTTTACTCAAGCTGCCCCAACTCAAGCAACAGCTTGGTTAGGCTCTTCTAAACAGTTACAAACAACATCAGAATTACTTCCCTGGAATAAAGAAGCTTTGACTTTACTCACAAGAGACAAAAGAACAGGCTCACCTGATTTTCAGCAGAGATTAAACACACTTTAGGTGCGGATCCTTCAGAGACTGAAGCTAATGGGAAAGCTCTAGCCAAAGTCTGTGGGCTCTAAAAGCATCTTTACTGCTTAGGCAATAAAGTGGTGGTAGTTAATAGTAGGATGGCCACTCCCCTGCTTTGGAATGAATCACTAAGCCACTCCAGGAACTTAGGCACCATTAGATTTCCACCAGGTTGCTGCACTGTGTTTGAATCAACAATCAGTGATGAGAGGTTTGTCATTCCATCCCACATCACATACTGTCAATTAAAACTTTGTAGTGTTGGATGTGGAAAGCAAAGCCGATGCTTCAAAATCAGATAGCACTAATGAAAGGAAAATTCATCAGACAGCCTCAACAAAAAACGGTGAGCAAAACCTCCTGATTTTTAAAGCATTGAGAATGTAACTTGGCTTGCCAGCCACCGCTTTCACTTCCGCGACAATTTTCATCTGATAAGAATGAGAAATGGTCCCAGTTTCATTATCTCAGTTGGTGGTGGAAGAGTTATTTCAGAGATGAAACATAGTGAATAATGTTGTGGTATTGGTTAGACTGGATCATAACACCTTGAAATCTGTGGTACAGTAGCACCCATCCTCCTTCTATGTAAAATTAATTTTAACTATTGCCAACAGATATTTTGCAGTCTCCTCTCCTGTCACAGTAATGCCAGCGGAACTGATCCTGACTTATACCTGTACCAAAGGCAATAGAAGCTGGCTTCTGATCTTTCATGACAGGTCCTAACCATACAATGAGGCATAAAGAATGTCATTGTGGCTCATGGTGTTTGGTTTGATGGTATACAAAGCCAGTGTTTTGGATAATCTGGATGATCTTCTGAACTAGATACTTAATATATGTCTGTCCTGATATGGCAGCTCAGATAACTCCTTCCAACGACTCAGCTTCTCTTCTTCCTTTTCATAGCAATATATTTCTGAAGATGTGTGACAGTCACCAACAGTTTTACTGCTATTTCCATGCTATTCCACGGCATGAGTAATGCACTTGGGTGAATTTCCTTGCTGGCAGAGCCATGGCTGAGGACAGTAACTGCAGATTTGGAGATGATCTCAGAATAGAGAACCAGACCCTCACAGAGTTAATCCACGGCATCAGTACCACAGTAGGCAATGCTGTCCCTAGCCTTAGGTAGAAACATGGACATACAGAGACAGCAACTCAAGTCTAAATATGAGGTATACTAAATCAACATAAGGAAATAATAACACAGTCCTAGCCATGCAGATACCACTAAAAAAACCCACCCTCAACAAACCACACACTGTGACCACCATCATGTCTGCGTCACTGCTGAGTTAAAAACATACTGTATCATTTCATCATATATATTTTTATTAAAACACAGGTAGTAAGAATGTTAAATGACACAATTTATAAACACATACCTTTCATCACAGCACTCTAGTGAGCATTACGCAAGCTTTAGAGGTCTGCTTGGAAGGTAGGTGGTGTAATTCCCATTTTATTAATCAAAAAAGTGAAGCAACATGACTTTTCAAGCATCAATCATACAGTAAGATGTCTATCCAGCGAGACACTGTCTGAAAACCAACTCCTGCATCAACTGATTTTTTACATTTTTCCTTCCAAAATACAAACCTCCATTTTGAGCACTTGCGTAGTCTGATCCAAACCCAGAAGCCTGTAGGAAAGCACACATTAGATTCAAATCCCTTTAAGGTCCAACATTTTGTAGACTTCTCATGTTTGGCTTCATGCTTCACTATCCATGCAAGAGGCCATTTTACTATGGCTACATCAGACAACTGGGGCAGGAAACACATTATATGGAGGCATAGACACATACCATACTCCTTTCCGATTGAGCACTTTTTCTACTTCCAGGCTCTTGTTTGAACGCCAGCATTATACTATACAACGAACAGGTTCTCTGTACAACTAAAGTATGAAGAATTATTCGGTAATGAAAGGTCTGTCCTGAAATCTGAAAGCATCTTTCCTATTTACAAACTAAAAATCAGTAAATAGGAACAATAATATTCCATGTATCTTATTTACATACTTAAATTTGTGCAGCTCAGCTAAGTTTTACCTGAAATCACAAGGAAAAAAAGATTTGTATCCATAGTGAAAACTTCTTTATATGAGAAGACATTCTTCAGGGGCAAAACCCCCTCCTCTTACTAACGTATAATGTAAACAAGGAGATTAAGATTTGCCTTATGGTTGTGCCAGAACTGAAAGGGAAGGAAAAAGGATCAAAGCAAATTTAGGTTACTGAGAAAATGTCTCTTAAAAGCAGCATACAGGAACATAGGAACAAGGTTCTGAAGGTCAGTGCATCTTTTTCTACATTCCATCCTAACCTCCACAATCTTCCAGTTCCATAAGGACTAAGCTCCCAGAATAAGGATGTCTGACTATTACTCTGAAACTTAGAAGAAGTATGCACAGATATGTGTACACAAAGTCTCAGTTTCCCAGGTGCTGGCTTGGATAACTTCTCCATAGCTTCTACAGTGAAAGCTTTCAGGTAGAACCATCACTATTAAGGACAACAATGTCCTGCTGCAGCATCTGTCCATGGTTTCTGTGTTACTTGGATGAAAGCTAGAGCATGCCAATTAATACACAAAATAACAACAGTAAATGAAAGCATCCAGTGAAAGGAAGCTTACTGATGCTCAAGACAAGAATTTGCTTTTGTTTATTGTGGCAGAAGTCCCAGAAGCTTTAGGAAAAAGATCAGAATTTGAATTAAAGTCCTCCCCAAGGCAAGATTCCTTTCTCCAAGTTCTTTCCTTTCCTCTAAAGCCACTAGGTTTACCTTAAGCTAACCTGTTGATATCCACAATAACAGCACTGCAGCCTCAAGGTACTCGGGTAGAAAGTGCTGACTGGGAAGAATCCTTCTCATAGTTAGAAACTTCCCACATACAGCAACATCCATTATTTTGACATGCAATAACTAGCCTTTGTTTTGTCCATGTATGGGGAAAAAAATGTATGGCAGCAAGTGATTTCATGAAATGAATAAAAGCCACAACTGTAAAAGATCACATAAATCTGTAAAAGAAAACAGCATAAATACTATTTTCATAATCAAAAGGTCAAGGCTCATTGGAGTAAATATAAATTACCTTTGATACTTTCCTTATTTAGACTGATAACAACTCTACCCCATTTCTAAGGTAAAAGATTGAAAAGGGAAAGCAAAATACAACAGGTAATTGTCCATAAAACCGTGTGCTATAAAAATGAACATTGGTGAGTCACATGTGACAAACAGTAACTAATTGGACCAACTTCTGCCTGAAAATCTCTAAGCTATGTTAATATTATAGCAGCATTTGACAAAGGGAATAAAAAGATGTTTTATGATTCTGCCAAAATACATAGCTTTTCATAGAAATAAAACTGAAAAATAACAAAGGGCTGAAGAACAGCATTGATCCCTTTGTTGTGACTGCATAACAAAGGCTTGGGGGGCGTCAGGGGATAAAACATGGTACTTGCAGTCCTTTTTAGACAAATGCCATTAATGATATTGTTATAGTTGTTCCCCTATGATTTATCTACAACGATTTAATTCCACTTCTTTCAACATTCTCTTCTACACAGTCTACAAAAAGGAGAAGTCCCTCCTTCCTTTTAGGAAGATTGTTTATACAAAACAATTAGAAGTCAACTTAAACCAGCAGTCATTTCTATGATGAACTATATCAGCTGTTTGACAGCAGCAGAATCAGATATGATTGCTCAAATCTTAGGTGTAAATGCTGTTTATTAACCCAAACGAAGCACGCTTTTCAACATGTGGATAATAGTTTGTGTTTAAACAAAGGACTCGCCTCTCCTCATCTGAAGTTCTGGGAAGGTACACTGACTACCTTGAAGATCCTGAGCATACCCTGGCTCTTATTTCTTCACTGTAAGTTTATAATGTGACAGCATCCATGGCAATCTAGGATGGATTGGATGGGAACGTGGCCTTACTGTAGCACACAGTTTAAGGTGAACTGAAATGGGTATCTCTCAGACCTACAGTAAAGAAACTGTAAAAAATGCATGGTTTAGATTACACTGAAGTTCAGCCTCTGTTCTTCCATCATCCAGGAACTTCAGGTCTTGACCCTCTACAGACTGACAGTGATACAGGGGTATGTATGCATACCTATGATTTTTTTTCTGAAAAGTCAGTCTTGCCTCACCTCCTCCCCTTTCATGTTCATGCCTTCTTGCCATCTGCCCTATGATACCTGCCCCAGGTTTATACATCCCCCTGCAGGGAGCTGTACAAGACCAAGATGTAAACTACAATAATTAAACAAACCACCAATTTTTCATCCCAATCAATTTCTTTGACCCCCTGCTTGGCCACACAGCACAGGGGAAAAAGAGCACAGCATAAGGAAAGGTCTGTGTGGAAGGCAGAGGATGAGATAGATGGAATACAAACGAAACCCATGGCAATGCCTTTTCAGGCACAGCCACTTCAGTGAATCGCAGTGTTTGCCACAAGCATTTCAAGCTTCCCAAACTTTTAAAGCAGGTGGGGAACTCCCTTTAGTTCAGGCAACTACCAAGGCTAAAGCTTGCCGGATTGACAGGTGACAGTGAAGCATGCAGTTCTGACAGTCCCTTTGAATGCTGTTTTTTTGTTGCACACCCAGGTTCTTCCAGTTCTCTCCCTGGTTCACAGGCTTTTACTGGTCTGAGCTGTAGCTAACATACGTGCAAACACAGTCACTAACACATTCTCTGCAAGTACACAGACAGCCTCTGCTTTCAGTTACCTATCCCTTGTGACCTGCTACATCCTTCCACCACTAATAAACCAAAGCCTTTATGAGTCCCTGTGCCTTGTTTTGCCAGCTGCTGTTAAAATTACCATTCTTGTAAACTGTTGCCATACTGGTGGATTGGGTGGTTCGATCAGTCTGCTTACTGGGGTAGAAGTAGACAGAACCAACTCACTAACCCTGCCTCTGCCAAAATCTTTGTCTCTGTGGATGGAATCCTCTCCATAAATGTATGGTTCTTACACTTTTGTAGCATGCTTATTGTAGAATTTGCTGCAACAGAACTGTTATCTTTCATTCCTTTAAAAGCAATATACAGAGGACAGATGAAAGGGGTAAGAAAATTTTAATGGCCTTAAAGAAGAGGAGGACATAGAAATTAAATTACGTGGTGACTCCCTATAACACACATTTCTTCCATTTTGTTTCATTTCTGACTCCAACCTGTTTCAAAGATGAAATTTTGACTATGCTTCAACAGAGCTATAATTTTACTTTTACACTCCAAACACTGTCCTGGTAAGACAGTAAGAGCTCCTTGTTAAACCGTGGTTGAACTTCACAAGTCTCATTGTTCTGTTCAACTTAATTCACTTGTAAATCTACATTGTGGTTTTTAAAAGTACTGGCAGAATTGTGTAGACTGTGAGAGAGTTAAAATATGATTTCTTGCTCACTCCTGTACTCTCAGGACATCCACAAGCCTAAAATTAAGTCCACTGAAGTCTGTTGAAAAAATGCCAGTCAGGTCATGTGAGGGAACAGCGAAATATGCACACAAAAATGTGGTCTCAAAGCACGTGTCAGGGCCTTACTCTTCTGCTTTGTGTACAAATCAACCAGAGGGCAGGTATTTCTGTACAAAGCAATATAATGCCTTATCTGCTAGAAGCCAGCAGTTTATCCCCTAGAACTTCAAACGCCCTACTCTGCATGCAGTGGTCAAACTCAGTGTTATTTTTGGTCTAAATCTTAGCTTTAGGAAACCATGTATGTGTTCTGCTTTAAGAAAAAAGTCTAAATGATATGTTCCATCTCAGTGACACTTCAATTAAAACCACACATTTTCTTGTCCAGGGAAAGCATGCAAATGAACAGAGATACAGAGTCATGTTACATACACTATGCTGGCAGGAACAAATAACCAACACCCCACGGAGAAAACAGGACTTCCTGCAAGCATAGCTGCTAAAAATGAGATCTAAGAAGGTCAGCTGACATCTATTCAGACCCTTTAGCCTTAGTCTGGCTTCTCCTACCAAAGCTTAAGTTCATCTGTAGAGAGTGGATAGGGCAGAAACAGGTTGCTGACACAGTGCCTCAGCAACTGTCCTAAGAAGTTCAGGATTTCAGGTATGTTTTCCAAAGCAAGGATCTGCAAGAAGGCTATGGCATCTTCAAACTGGTGTGTTGCTCCCTTTCTAACAAACACTGATAACTCTCAACATGTGCATTGTGATTCTCAGCTACAAAAAATTACCCTTAACTCAATGTTGCTGAGACAAAAACTTGCCTAAAATCATGTGGGAGTCAGTAATTGAGCTTGACCTATGCAGCCCCTCAGTTAATAATTCAAAACTGAGCAGGACTGCTATAGGTACTAAACACTCCAGCAGAACAGTGAAGGTAGCTCCACTATTAACAGAGGGGAGACAGGATTCACTTGTTTTTATAAAGTAGAGCTCATCAAGACAAGGCAAAACACATAGTTCTTTACAAATAGAGGAATATGAAAAAAAAAGGTGATAATTTAACTGCAAATATCTTTCAATTATTTATATCACAAATCTAAAACCTTGTCCTGAAATGGAGTTCCAGCAGCTGTAGGACCCAATCAATTTACTTCAAACCACTGCTCTGCATGGTTATCAGAAAAGCTAAGCGTATGTAACAACAGAAGAAATCTTTGTTTCCTTTTGTTTTGATCTAAATGCTCAATATGGCAGATAGGGAGAGTGGCAGCAACTACAGTTGATTATGAATGTTTTCAAACTCGTACCGAGGAGCCATAATTATAGTCAAGGTATTTGTATGTGTGTCGTTTGAAGAATACAAAAGATTTCACAGAACAGAGAGATGATGATTTTGTAGGTCAATGGTCTGGTGTACTTGTAGCCTGCAACTTGGCACAGCATAATGTGCTTCAGCAGCATGCAGTCACAAGGCATTGCCTCTGCAGCTGATGGTGCAGTCTTATGTGTCTACTTGTATGATATGCGCTTTCAAAATTCAGAGAAATAAATCATTTGCTGTGCTGATTTATAAGTTGTTCTTAACTTCCAGGACTAAACTGACTTGATGATGGAAGAGATTTTTCTCTGGAGAACTATTTTCATCACTACCCTGCAGCTTTATCAAGTTCAACCTTATAATTTTGTCGAAATGACCTGCTGTTATGTATAGGGGGTGCCAAGGATGCACGGAGCCTCTGGGCCAGTCACAATGGGATGTTTTTGCCACTCATTCCCAGTCAAGCTTGTTTCAGCAGCCAATACAGTTAGCTGTTGCGATCCCCCTGTCACTCCAGAAATACTAATTGGTTCTGCCCCTTCACAGCTTGTTGGCATTAGAGTACACTGTGCACCTGTATCTACTAGAGCTTTATACTCCTGTGGGTCTGATGTGCCAGGCCATTGGATCTGCACAGGCCAGTAAGCCTGGTCATCCCTGTCCTCCATCTGGCTGGAGGTAGGGTCCCTCTAATCCTGGTTGCAGGATTCCCCAACAGGATGGCAAGTGGTGTGAAGTGGATGCTCACTTATGTCTTACCAGAATGGACTAGAATTCCTTTTCACAGGATTGAGAGTAAAGTCAGACCTATCACTCTGTTTGGAAAATTGCCCTCTGGAGACTGGAGTAGCAACCTTCCTGGAAGACTCCTTATTTGTGATTGTTTTTCCTTGTCATTCACACACCCATGCCTCCAGAGTTGAGGTAGGTTTTCCAACCCATCTCCTCACATCCTCTCCGTGGTCCCACAGGTAAAATTACAGGGTATCCTACGGTATCTCTTATATTCTCCCTCCCCAACAGAAGGGCCTCTACAACTGATAGCTGAGATGTGGGTCCATACAGGTGGAGAGTGGTATATATATTCATCAAGTTGTTGGACCAGCCTCTCCACAGCTGAGATGATGGAGGTAGAGGCACTACCTTTATATCCTCGACATGGCAAACCACTTCATTCACTGCTGGGTGGGATTCCAATAATGGAATTCCAACCCATTGTTGCCAATGAGTTCGCATACGATGATGGTGCGCTCTGTACCAATTTCTGCCACGTGGGTCCTGTGCATAAGACTTCATCAGGATCTGTGGGTGATGGTGGATTGTCCTGGTCATAACAACCCATTTCTTTCATGGCCAATTCCCTCAAGTACCAGATATATTTCTCTACTGCAGTTCACTTGCCTGGGCAACATGTAATATCCTCCTTGTAGAGATACCTTTCCTTAACATTTGACAGGAGTCACCTCCAGAGGCTGAAGGCTTGCATTCCTTTTCCAATTGCCTTGTTAATGCTCCCTTCTTTAGAAAGTGACCCCAGCTGCTTGGCTTCCCTACTCTCCAATTCCAAACTATTAGCCCCATTACCTGAGCACTGTGCTCACCAGGACGACAGCTGAAAACTCTTCACATATCCTGCAGCACATTCAAGGATAGAGCTCAAGTGGTTACCTCTTGCCAGCAAACAGGGAAAGCTCAGCTGACAATCTCTGGAAGGTGTTATTTGAAAGACTGCTTTGAACTAGGGTGGTTGTGGTTCCCCACATCCTGGCACTGCACAGTTTAGTTCTCACTAAAAGCCAATTGCAATGGGAAGCACCTGGATCAGCAACATGCTTTTCATTCAGACCATAGCCAAGATGCCATACCCTGGCTCACATCATAATCAACACAAACCTATCTGTTATGTCATTGAGTGTCTCCATGCCCATGTTCTGTATCTCTTTCCTTCTTCTGCTTCCTATCAGAAACACATCCAGAAGATAATGATGTTGAGGTATTTTTTTTCACTACATATTTAGCACTTCTACTACACAGCTTTATTGTATTTATTTTAACATTTTAGTTTATCCATTACAATGTTACAGAATCTTTAACAGTACCGAGAATGCTGATTATGTTTACACAAATTTTAGCACTTGCAATTTATTCCTAAACTGGCATTAAGCCAAAACAGCCTTAGACCTACTGCCCCTTATGATGCTTTTATCTTGTTGCTACATGAATAAATGGTTAGGAAATTCCATTGATACCTTGCTATTCTTTATCCCATTACAGTCACATCTTTTGCCACCCATGCATTCCATACATTATGCTTTTGATCCCGTCTCAATTTATTTGAGTATACCCAGCTGTATCACACATAATAGCTGATATTAGAGAGGCAGATGCCATCATAATTTTTGAGGCAGCAGTCACCACAGATCCCAAGAGTACTCCTAAATAATAATACATCTGCTCTCTGAAAAGCATGCCACCCATGCAACTAACTGAGAAAACTGAAATCCTATCCTAATACAGCAGGGACAGAAGTCCAAGTTTCCTTTAGGAAAATGAGTGAGAACTCATGATAGCAAGCCACACAACTGAGTTTCTAAGCAAGCAGTTTTTTTGAGGGAGTCACTGGCTTGCTGACCACTGTTCTGGCTCCAGCAAGACTTGAAACTTAAGACTATAGATATTTCTTTAGGAATGGCCAATAATACCCAAGAAGTACCAAGGTGCAAGTCACTGGCAGTGTATCTGGTAGATACTATAATTACAACAAACTGGATGGTAGTTAATAGATGGAGTATCCCATACTGTTTCACAGACTGAAAACACACGTCTCAGCAATGCTATAAAATCAGATACAGATTCAGAAATATTTTCCCTTCTTGTTTTTTCCCTAGATGGAATTTCTATCCCTCTTAGTCCTCTCTTTGTTCCAAAATATCATCTTAATTTTCCTTGCACTTTTTTTTTCTTTCTCCCCTTCTTCACTCTTCTACTTAATATTTCTTACAGTCATGTCCAGGAACTGCAAGAGGCTTTGGTTAAAAGTGTCAGCTAAACAGCAATTTAGAAGGCCAACATCAGGCACTTAAAGCAAAGGCTGCTGGCTACATCCCATTTTGCATCTACTGAGTTTCCAACCCTAAGTTCAAGTGTGGAAAACAATCAGCCAAATACACAAAGATAGTGTAAACCTTCTACATTTCCTGCTTTTTATATCATCACGTGCAGACACATACAATTATTAAATTATTGCATGTGTGGGAGCACATGCAATTAGAGGAGTAGTCTTCTTGTGCACTTCCTGTTAAGATCAACTCACTGAAAGCTGTACAGCCTGTAAGACCACAGCCTATCACCCAATTATGCACCTGCCTGCTCTAAAATAAAACAAGATTAGCTCCATTTAGGTCAAAGCCACACTGATTTAGCACACTCAGGAATTCAAGATAAAATCCACTATTCTGTGATTCATTCTTCAATACATCTGCTTAAACTAGCATGAAAAGTGTGTATAATTACAATGGAACAATTTACTACTGCCAGGAAACCAGGATTTTCCAAGTTCTGCTAACCATCATCACTATTTTGATTACTATTTTTTTCTTCAGCTACCAACTCTTTATTTTAGAACAAATATGAACACTGGTGCTATATTTCCTCTACTTACTAAAAATAAAAAACAAACTAGTCAAAACAACAGACAAAGCTGAAATGTTCCAAATATGGAAAAATAAAGAGCTTGCAATGCAAGAATACATTCAGATTCAAATATATTTCAACAGGAGTTAAACAGGAGTTACATTAAATTTACAGCAGTAAAATGGTCATGCCAATTTAACACAAGATAATGGTTAACTTTCAGAAGTCCCTCCAGATCTCTCTAAAGGCCTAACTGAAATTTACTTTATTATAAACATATTGATAAGTCTTGAGAATATCATAAAAATGTAAGGGTGCTTCTGAAATTGCATAGGCCCCATGCAAACTGTAATATTCAAAGTCCAATGTAATTTAGTGAAGCAGATCACATCTACAGAGAGTTACCTAGATGTAGAATATAGCTGTTCTGGCCTGCAGAGATACAACAGTTTCCCTTCACATTCTGTAGATTTCCTCCAAAGCTTCTACATTTAATGTCACTTCCAGTTTTCCAAGACACACACCCATGGAGGCAGAATATAACCTTTAATTTCCAATACACAGGTACCTATCCACACCCCTTAAGCCAAATGACATAATACCCTGCAAAACTTCACAGAACAGTTATCATCTGTAGTAGCCTGGACACATAAAATTTTTGCTTGTTGACAGTGGTCTTTGGATATACTGACTTGTAATTCTTCTGTGTCACAGAGACGCTGTATCCAGACTGTGAAACTGCATACTCTGTACCTGAACTGTGCCTTGAACAGAAGAGATTTCAACATATGGTTACTAAAAGGTAAGGGGTAACCTTATATGCTCACTTCTGATCTGTCACATCCCTTTGTCATAAGGACTGTTAGATTAATGGCACAGTTTATTCCAGTATCAGGCAGATGTTACAGAATCGATTCACTGAAAAAATGCAGGAAACATTATGTCAAGCATTATGCTCCTTGTCTGGTTAAGACTTCACAATGTTTCAGTTTCTAAGACATTATCAGACAAATACAATTAGTCTAGGGTACAGATATGTGCTGCTGTACTACTGTTAACATGAGCATTAAAAGATAAGACTTTGCTGAAACAGATTCCAAGAGTGCAGGCAGCAATCCAAACAAGTGAGTTGATTCAGCTGCACTTTCTTTTTTTGTGCAGGACTGAGGAAAGGGGACATCTATGGGGAATATAAGGAATCAACTCATTGTTTCAGGCTTCAGTATCCCTGAAAACCGAAACAACCCTCCTGCTAGCCTACTGTCTGTTTTGAGCTGAAACACTGGCATGCACATAAAAAGAACTTAAGAAGAAATAAGCCTTCAGTATAAAGACAAATTCTCATTTCAGTTATAGTTGCTCGAAGCAGAGAATAAGAATGGAGGCATGTTTTGCTTCCTCAAGATGGAGGTAAAATGAAGCACTGAACAGCAAAAAAACTATTCTGTAAAGAGTTAAACTCACCCAACAATTCAATTCTACCCCCACAACAGCTGGGGATGGAACTAGATAATCTTTAAGGTCCCTTCCAACCCAAACCATTCTGTGATTAACACCTTCTTAAAGTAAAGCACCAATCTTTTTGTGGGTAAACATGTTCCCACTTGAGTTCAAATTTGAAATCCAGTTTCCATGACAGTTTTGGCAGACTGTCAGTCCTTCTTTGCTATCCTACACACACACACTCACTGATATTTAAAGATCTGAAACAAATATCTGCTAATAGTGCAGTACATCAGTTCCAGAGGAAAACTATGATGACCCTACGGAAGATAAGTAGTAACAGTCCCTTTTAACTATTTTTGTTTAAGGAAGAAACCACCTCTGGAAATACTATACCTGTCAAGCACGAGATGCAGCGCAATGTTATGGATCTCCTAATTATGAAGCTTTAAGAGCCAATTCTTCATGAGGATTTAGTCCCTTCCAACCCAAACCATTCTATGATCTAACATTTCAGAAAATGGGCTCACAATTGGCTCCTTTCTATAATACTGTACTAAACGGGCCCACTAATGGTAATTCTGTCCCCTTCTACCCAAGTGGTAAAAGAGTAGTTTAGGGGGCCAACAAAGATTTGGCCTCTTGACATGAAAAATCACAGCAAAAATACTCTTTTAGTGGATATGATTTTTTGTGCATACTTCCCATCAAGCGCTTTTGAAAATAAATCCTGAAATTTAAGAGTCCCAGACATGCTTGAAAAACAGCTTTCACATCAGAATAAATATACTGGACTATTGTATATTCATTCCTTTAGTTTAACCAATAGAACAAGATCGACCTGTCTAAAAAGAAGCTTAGCATTGATCATTTAAACTAAAACAGATTATGCTAAATTTAATAATAATGCATGACAGTGTTACTGCAGCAATATAAACAGAGTGATCAGGACATATTTAAACCCCACAATCTACAATCTACAAGTGACAGGGCAAAATTAACAACACAATAATGCTATATCTATCAGCTTAATTTAACGCATTGCTGAGCACAAGCCTGTATTAAGAGCAATTAATGGCCCTGCCTTAGAAATCTAATAATTGCGAATCACAAATCAGCAACTCCACCTTTCTGGTCCAAATGTCAGATTATATGGCATAATAAGCACTCACACATATTAAATCAAATAAATGCATGAACAAAGTTCGTAAGAAGCAACACCAGCAACTCTGAGTTATGTATCAGTAGCTTACTGGGTAGGAAACCTGGAAAAGGGAGACTAAGGCAACTATACCTCTGGACTGACATTGCCTAAAATGGGCTAAATTCGGAAAGGGCTGAGGACTGAACAAATTTTGCCTGTATGATTTACAGGGACAACACAATTTCAGCCAGAAAGACAATTTCATACTTCTTAACACAGTCTGATCACCTAAGCCACCTGACCTAGCCAGCATCAATGTTTCATCCCTGAACACTCAGAACACAGAAGTGTGCTGGCTTTGTGGTTACCAGACCAGACCAGTCCTCAAAGTGTTACTACACTATATTCCTCAGAGCATGAAAACTGGCCAGCATGCTGGTCCAGCTCAAGCTAATCAATGTTCCCATAATGCAGAACACTGGTGTCTCCAGTGCAGATACATACAGTAATCCAGCAGAAGAAAGGGCAGCTGCCTCTGCCATGACTGAGAACATGGCAAAAGTTAAAGCCTTCAGATAAGCTGTGGGGGCTATTGTCAAAGCAAAGTACATAAACTCAGGGAGTATTTTTCTTCTGGTATGAGATGTAGGACAGTGGCAAGATACAGAGGGGTTACAACTAAAATCTTTGTGAAGGGAATCATTTGTTCAAATGTAAGTATTTCTGTTGTAGATTTTGACACATTTGGCTCTTGTCTAGACTCCCATTATAGTTAATGAAGAGAAACATATTTCTATGACATGACTCACCTCATCCTAGACATATATCAGAAATATATCAGACGCATCAAACTTATAGATGTTGATCTATCTCTTCTGAAAATAAATGTAGCCTAAGGTAATGTGTCCAGATGTGCAAGTCTTACAGCTAGAAGCTACAGATCCCATCCTTAACATCCCTTCACACTCGCATCACTAGCACTTCATTAGATAATGGGCATGCTCCTTTGCCCATTTTTCTTCTACTGTCTCAACAGAAGCAAAGTAATGCTTCTATGTTACACAGGGTTTCATTAATACATCTAAGGAAAATGTTGTGTGACTCTCTGATGCAAGATGTTTTCAGAAATGAATAATTATGTAAATATTGTATTGGTCTTCATGAAAAAGACAGAGTAATACTTGCCTACTGAATTTTAATACAATAGTATAGAAGTGCCTCCCATGGCAGGTGATATTGCTGCAACAGATTATGAGACCTAAGATTCTTAAACACCCATGACTTAAATTCTACAGAACAAACAAAAAAAAACCCAAACCCTGACACTTTCTATCAAATCCCAGTAGGGGCCTTATGGTTTTAATGCAGCCACTGGTGTCCTCATACACACACACTGAAACTTCAAAGTTATTCTTTTCAGACTCACTCCTCTTAAACACAAGGCAATTCCATTGACATTGACTGAGTACACAAAGATATAACTAACAGTTCAGAAATGCAAGTGGGTTAGCCACAAACATGGCAGAGAGAAAGCCCTCCTGGCCTTCATTAAGTATGTGTAAGAGTTGGTCCAAAGAGAACGATATTGTCTCAACATTGCCAACAGAGACCTGGAGATGGAATGTGGTCCTCATGGACACAAGACACAAAGACCCTGCGAAGGAGAACTGCACGGTACGAGGAGTACTATGCCGCTCCCTGCTACCTGGGACCAAAAGGAACAATACGATAAGGCCGCATAACCGCTGTCCAGAAGATGGATCACAACCACTGTCATAGCAACGAACCAGAAAACTTGAACTTCAGGTGAACTTTCTTCACTCTAATATCATTATAATACAAAACCACACCTCCTGGTCTGAAGCCACCCGCCTCTAAGGCAAACCACACCTCAGGCACTCGCTCCTCTTTGGACATGCTGGTAACCTGGCTCGAGAAGGCCAAGACTGGCAACAATCCATGGGCCAGAGGAGGAGCGAGGTGTGTTGCTTGGCATAAGAGATGGCTCCTTAGTGACTGAACTTTGGAGATCTTCCCCACCAAGGATCATGATGATTGGAAGGACCAGTGGGACGCTGCCTGGACCTGGGACCATAGGGATTCCTTGGACCCATGGTGGTAGCTGTAATACTCTTTCCTTCTCCTTTTTTACTTTACCTTTTACTCACTTTCTGTCTTTCTACCTGTTGCAAGCCGCTTTACGGGCAAACAATAAAATTGTGCTGTTTAATTGAAGCATAACCCCCTTGGCGTGGTCACCTTGATTTTTGCACTTCGAGATCATAGTTAACGAACCATCACGAGTCCACTGTGTGGACCGTGACAGTATGTAGCACCTGAAACTCAACATTGAGTACAAACATGCTGGTTAGAATGCGAAACAATTTTTACACAATGCTGTTACAATGTATCAAACAATGGGCCCTGCTGAAAACCACCAGAAATTACCGTGTCTTTCCCATTCCTCCTTGCTAGTTTCCCAGAAGCTATTCTTGATCTTACCTATCCAAGGCAAATGACAGATAAATTCAAATGGCCTTACATGGCCTCCACCCCACACCCTTACACATACAGTGTCCTTCCAGTCACCATATTTTATTTTCATTGCATTGAATAGCTTGCCATGAGGCACTAGGCTTTACATTAAAAGGCTGTAACCAGTTCAATTCAGATTCTCAAGGCTAAACTCTATCTAATAAATCATATCTACTCCCTATTACCCTGTGAAGCTTTCTACTGCAGCACAAATGAACTCCTTATACCCACCTCAATTTCTCTTAAAAGATCTCAAGCTATGGTCCATTTTTAATCCTAAGTAGTTCCTAGATGAGAACAGCATTATGCCAGATTTTGAAAAGCAGAAACTATATTAGTGATGACTGGCACAGCTCCCTCTCCAGGCTTTTTTTTATACAGTAAATTCTGTTTTGTTACCATGTTAGTTTACAGTATGATGCAGAAGACAGTATCTGGAAAAGTGGGCATCAGTTAATGAGGTCATCGTAGCAGACTCTCATCCATCATCCCACGCGGATTCTGCAGAGTGTCTTGATGGAAAGCAGCCAGCCATGAGAATTTTGAAGACTGGCTCCACAGCAAACCTATCTGTTTGAATGGGAGGGCTGGATTACATGGGCTTTTCCCAGCTCATGCTCCAGTTTTACTGGTAAAAGATGGATTATTAATAACTTTATCTGCAATTCTGCCTAAGAAAGTGACCTGGCACTTGCATTTGGATGATTTTATCTTGTAAAGCAGCACACAGCAGGACCCAAGATTGTCTAAAGCAAAAAGCAGAAGCAAAGCTCTGCCTCCTCCAAATCCCTCACAGAAGAGAGAAAAGCTGCCTAGATATGCAGTCAGGATGGAATGCAAAATTTCCAAGGATTCTGCAAGTATAAATTTGGTTTTCCTAAATTCTTCTGCTCTCAGGACACTAAAGCAGTTAAAACATGCATCCCTTGTGGTGTGTACTACAGAGATCCACTGTGTTCCTTAGCAGCTCATTCTATTCTTTTCCTCCATCACAAGGGACAAGATGTTTTAGCAGAGAGCTTGTCAGCCTAAGCATTTTTGTTGCAAGACAAGGTACCTTAAAGATAGTGTCAAATCAAGATTTTCTTTAGGGATTACAGTGGAATGTCATCAGTATTCTACATGCTTTACATTACATGTTAGGACTCCTTCGACTCCTGCATACACAATGGAAGCACACTGCCCCTGAAATCAGCCACATTTGGTGACACTGCAGAAACCGGTAAATTGCTAGCTCAAAGCACTAGAAAAAGCTATGAGGTAAGAAGCTTACACCTGCAAGGATAATGAGCTGTACAACCTAAGAAGAATTTTCCTTCTTTATAATACTTTAAAGGGCATTAAAGTAATTAAATTATGTTTGGTGTCTTTATCAGTCTAATATACCAAAAAGAAATCCAATTATAAAGGCTACTTTATTATAACAGTGAAAGACCTGATTTTCAAATGGCCCTTCTCTCTGCTGTACGATATAGCCACAAAATTCTTACCAAAACAAATCCCACTGTCTCTTGTGTAAAATATTTGTCTCCTTGGCTGCTTTGGGAACATCAGGTAAAAGCAAGAAAGGTAAGAGCAAGTCATTTGTCCAAGGTCACACAGCAGGCCAATAGCAGACCAAGGAAGAAAACCACAGTTGCCTCATTCAGAGTTGCCATCTGTTCATGAATCCAGACTCTAAACACGCTCTTGAAGCAGACTTTGGCACCTTTGTTTAACTCAGCTTGAACCTGCTCAATGAAACAACATATGTCCCAACTTCCACTGGATAACAGAGTCCTCCAGGTCGAATAGCTTCACAATGGAAATGAAACAAATGTGGACTTTAGAATGTGACTGTCAGAAACACAGACAACACAAACTTGGCATCTTATCTCTCAGGAAGTTTTTTCTGTGACCTGCTAAGAAATTGCAGTGCTCTTGAAAGTCTCAGCATCATTAAACTAGAATAGGCATGGTCATAATTATTAAACTATCATGTTCAACATGCAAGCAGTGCAGAAAATAGTAGAAGTGGAAGGAGCCAGCTCAAGTTATTGGAAGAAGTATGGACATGACTCATTAGATTTTCTGGGAACAGATGGAAAATCAGAGGATGAATTTGATTTACTTTATGAGTTTACTTTTGTCTCCTGCACGTACTCTAGTCCTTCATCCTATCATGCTTGATAATCACCTCTTCTTCACTACCTTGTTTCTTAGCTCTGGAAACTGTATCACTTTCCAAAGGAACAGCAATGTTTTAAACTGAAGAGATTTATACAGTGTTGCCTAAGGTCGCTGTCTGAAAACAGTAAGTTCTGAGGAGGAAAAATAAAAATGGTATCAAGGTGCACATTTTTTTGATGAGAGAAAATGCAAACGCCTTAAGATTCCAAGGCTCAGCATCTTCTCTCCCATTCCTGTCCCTCTTTCCAACATAGCACATCTGTCCATCAGTCTGTGATTAACAGAGAACAGTTACTCATTTACCTTGGGGCATCTAGAGTAAAGGCCTCTGTATGTCTGACCTTACCCAAGTGGTTTCCATACACCTTCAACCTGTGTGTAGGTTTGGACTCTACCACAGTGAATGGTTTACTGGAACTGAGTCCTTTGGAACAGGGGAACAGAATGCATCTCCTCCAAGCTGAACTATCACTATCATGTTAAAGGAAGAAATCAGACTTCCACTTGCTAATAACAGTTTTGGTGCTGACAACCACAATAAAATTAAGGAAACCCCCCCCCCAACTTTAATTCAGGCAATTGCTTTGTTCAAGACTTCATTAGAAATGTTACGCATTATATTTATTTATTATATATAATATATTTATTATTATATATTAAATATATTTATTATATATATTTACTCCCAAGGACATTCCTTACAAGAAATTAAACCCTGTAAAAACAGCTTACCATTGATCTCTTCTGCTCAAGATCCAAATGTCTATGTGAGTATCCATCCCAGCTCTCTTTACAGAGATGCAAAGTTTTAATCCTTCAGCCCAAATTCTATTCAGAAAAAAGAATGTCAGTGCTAAGCACTCAGTACTGGGAGTTCCTCTTCCTTCTTACCCCATGCTGGGGAGAACAG
Organism: Falco biarmicus; assembly: GCF_023638135.1. Lineage (NCBI taxonomy): Eukaryota > Metazoa > Chordata > Aves > Falconiformes > Falconidae > Falco > Falco biarmicus. The sequence continues at coordinate 14,690,940 of NC_079311.1, forward strand.
CTGCACCATATAATTATCAGTTGCTTGGTACACAACAGTTGTCAACACCCTTCCTGTGAAACATTTTAAATGAAGCTCCTGCATAAGCTACAGGAGACAAACAGAAACAAACCACAAACCTCTAACCAAGTTAACAACTGGACTCTAGGGATGAAATAACACCTCTACAAAGTAAAGGTGGCCCAAAACAAGGAGATGAGATGGGTAGAAAAAGCCATAAAGCCAGAACAGCACTCTCCCTTCACTTCTCAAAATTCTGTTTAATTTTAAAAAAATGGGAAATAGCCCAAGGAAAACCTTACTCCTTTAGCACCACAGAAATTTGATGCAGGTTATCTGGAAGCTACTTCTCTTCATCACCTTGCCAAGACAAGTAGCTTGTAGACAGAAAACGTGTTGTTAGTAACGAGAATCATGCAAGTACTTGCTTTCCTTTGATGTGGAGTGTGGAGGGCCAAGCTGATAAGTCAAGGATTTTTTTAACAGAAGTTCCAAAACCAGCCAGTCTGGCCTACAGCTGTCCTAGTTGCCTGGGACATAAATGTTGGTAAAAAATAAAGGCAACTTTTTAGCTGTCACAGCAGAGGAAGAAATAAATAAAGGAGAAGAGAGGTAACTACAAATACTGCTCTCACCTCTCATCCCTCTCAGATGATGTACTTACTGGTCTGTCCTCTTACCTATCATCACTAACAGAATAGCACTGTTTAAGTGGAAACCGTCTTTTAAAAATTGGTCCTATTCAGTTTCGTTCCTAAGAGTTAAGAAAGAGGACTTTGGACTGTGGCTAAATTACAGACCTACACAAATGCTATCCTACCAAACCACCTGTCTGCAGTGCAAACCAGAACCTTCCTCTGTTTACACCAGGGTTAATCCAGTCTGAAAAAAGATTATACTCCACTGTTGTTATAAAAACACTTCAGCAGTCTTGAAGAGTGCTATATACAGTACTAGGTTAAAGTGAAACCTGTTTTGAACTCAGACAGGTATTAAAAGGGTTAAAATTTCCATTTCATAAATTTAATGATAGCCCATTTCATCTCTTCTTCTAATGGCCAAATTGTGAACGAAAAAATAGGTGTGGTACTGACTGCACAGTAGCAGAGAAGACTCTTATTTCAAAAAGAGGCTTTCAGAAGAGTCTGTTTCAGTTAAAAAATGCAGGATAACCAGGATCATTTTTACATTTTAAGCAAAGGAGTGTTGTGTGGGATCCTTCTGTTCTTCTCTATCTGAAAGCCTGTCTGTGACTTTCTCAACTATCTGCTGAATGAAACTAATTTCTTCCCTTGTCCTTAGGCTATCATGGTATAAACTATAATGCCACTGCTGCAAGAGCTTTTCTTACAGGACATTTCTAGTTTATTTTTTTAACTTGATGTACCATCACAGGTAATCAAAACTGACACACCTGCCAAAAGAGTTGTGTATCTCACAGGTTTGCCTTTTAACGTTGTGGTTTGGGACTTGCAAAAAAAATAATTCAGTTGCTTCATACTTCCAGTATAGAGGTGTTGCACAGCAGATAAATCCTGCTACATAAACAGCAGCCCAAGGGTGTGCTCATAATAAAAAACTTTTAGCCCCTTTAATTTGACATCGGACAACAAAATACTGTTATTGGTTTGAATTCCTCCCATTAGTGCTAAGATTCTGCTATAAATCTCTACAGAGGCAACAGTGGCATTTAGGAAAGAAGCTTTAGGAAAGCTTGCAGCTCTCAGGGTCTCCAGGTCAGGCGATTTTTTCCAGTCAACAGGAGTACTGGACTAAAAGTGGACTCATTCCCTGAGCCCATTTTTAGTTTTTCCAGGAAATCATCAATCTCTCCAGAAACTTGCTAACCTCACTGTTAGAAATAGGTGGGAGTTTGGGGCCCATAGCTGCTTTCTGCTTGCAGCATTCAACATTTTACTCCAATAAAACACTGACCCAAATCCATACAGCAAATCTGAATTAACATTCACAGAAGGTGACTACTAGGCCTCTGGCGTGAGGATGTAGCTGTTTGGTCAGTGTCAACCACTGGAACTGGGATGAGTAAGTTTATAGCACTGAAGCCTGTTGTGGCCATTTGCAATAGTACCTCTCTTTGCCTAACATGCTAGTGCCCAGACAGAAATGCAGCAACCTATACTCTTCGTCCTATTAAGGGTTCTAAAGCTGTCATTCCTACAGACTTTGAAATAAGTATTACGGTGAACTGGTTCGTAGTTTTGGCACATCAAAGGTTCCTGTGTTGAGATGCTGCCCAAAACACTGATCTGTCACGTGCTAGCCTGCTCAGTTGCCTGTTGTGTGTGCTGAGCAATTTCAAAAAAAAGCATTGGCACTAAAAGCCTATACCACTTATTAACTGCACTGCATTAAAAGGCACATGTGCCAGTTCACTAACTAATTCCAGAAGCAATCTCCTCCCATTTAGTCCAAACAATCTTTTATTGAGCAAAGACTGAGAAAGGACTTAGGAAACTTACTTAGCTCTTTCACAGACTTTGGTAAAATCCTAAGTTGCAAAACACACAGTACAAATAGTTCTTAACTCTGGAGTCAGCATCTACACAACAAATTAATTTAATGTCACTGTTCATGTGGAGTCTTCAAGCAGGAAGTCTGAACTATTTCTTATGCAGTTGAGAATGGATGTACCCCAAACACCCCTATGCACATGGCAGACAGGTAACAGATACAGTCATATTTTCATGGAGAGATACAAACTGTTCCCAAGTTGGAATCTGCCCCACTGCAGGAGCCTATGTAACCACACATTCCTCCCAAGGCTTGTGAGAGCCTTCAACAACTTTGTTAGTTGATAATCCTTCAGCTATAGAGACAAGTGTCCCTGTGACATTAACATAAGATCATTAACAAGGCAAGCTCTTAGAATTGCTGCTAATGACCATTTTCAGGATGTAACCATCTACCCAGAGGAAACAAAGCTAATCTGAAACACTAACATTTGGGGGGGGGCACAACAAAACACAAACAAAACAACAAGCAGAACAAGCAGAAGCTGGCACGGTTATTATTCCTGTTGCCAAACCAAGTTGACGTCAGCACTCTCTGTCTTTACCTTATTTCACATGTTCACAACAAGTCCACTGCAACTATACTTGACAATAATGCTTAATTCTAAAGATATGCTATCAATGTAGTATTAACTTTTAACAACTTTTTAAGGGAAAAGATGTAATTATCTCTCTCTCACACTTCTCAACTGATTTCCTAGAAACATGATGCTACATAGTCCAGCTGTCTGTTTGGCTTCCCACAATAACTTTCCAAATCATCATCCAGCTTCAATGATGTTTGAGAAAGCAGTTCAAACCTCAGACTAAATACTATCCTCCAGAGTTCATAAAATTAGCATCTGGACAAGGACGAAAACAAGCCTACTGACCTCACTAAGGAAAAACCTAATCACTCAGCACAACGTGAAATTGAAAATTACTTGCACTATGTTCTCTGACTTACCTTTTGAAAGCTTTGACAGAACATGAGCTGGAGCCAGAGAATTGAGTGAAAGGTCAGAAACTAGGCTTCATTAGTTCATGAAATAAAATTTTAAAAATTATAAACACACCCGGCACATATAGCTAAATCTTTTACTCAATGTATCTGGACCATTCTGCATCACTACTGAGTTAGCAGTCTTCCTACAGTTATGCTGCATTCATTTTTCAAGACATTTCTCACAAGCAAACTGCCATGCTGAAATAAAAAGGATATGTCAGCAACACAAAGAAGTTTTCATTACAGCAGAACAGTAGTTGCCCTCCACCCGATGTAAGTGACCAGAAATCCTGTTATCTGTTATTATGAGGCTGATAAAGGATAGTCTACAGAATCACTGTATGCATATATTGTAAGAGGGAATAATATGAATCCAGGTTTATAGCCTCTAATACAGGCTAACATACAACACATTGATTTGATTCTGGCATCAACTCTGTAAGAGAGAGGTCTGTAGCACACATACAGCAGTTGGAAATCTCAGGTTAAATTGATAAGGTTCTTAGCTTTTTATTAGTTTTGCTTCAAATGGTTTTGCTCTGTTCTACATTCTGCAGTCAATCACAGGCCAAGCACTAGAAATGAGGAGCTGAGACACTTTGCCATATAGCTAATAGTTGCCTCTGTGGATCTCAAGATAAGACCACACAACTACTTCAGGTTGCCTTCTACAGAGCACAGGCTCCTAAACTTAAAACACCAGGTTTCCAGCCTCATAGTGACACATCTGCTTTTTAAAAGGTCTGAAAGCAAAGAGATCTGATCCAAATCATCAACATCTTAGCTCTAAAGGCTGAGAATTTTATTTTTCCTCAGAGGCCTTACCATGGGAAATCAGCAAGATCAGATCTTCCAAGCCTAAACATACCTCTCAGGTGGATCTGAAGGCTGCCTGCTGATGAAAGCAGGTCCCGTTCCCATGCTAATAGCCATGTTCTTCCCTAGACAAAGGGAAGGGGATTGGCTTTTCCATCACATTAGTTTCCCAAGCTGAAACAGTCCTAAGGCCAAACAGGAGAGAAACAGAACGAGCTCTTTGGGTAGGAGCTAACTATTATATCGATTTGGATGTGTCTGGTAGAACTTCACCCTAAGTTTGACATCATCTGTGCCCTATTAGAGGCTTGACCCCAAGAGTAATTTGACTGACAAGGATCTCTAAAAACACAAGCCGCATGAAGTATTTCCTCTGCAGTTGGGAGTAAACAAGTTGGCTGGGTGGAGCTTTCCCTATCATGGTTATTGGATTATGTGATTCAGGCTTAAGGGTTCTTCACAACTGAGAGAAGAAATGTAGTGATGTTTGCTCTCTTTCCAGAAAGAAATGCTGCTCAGCAGGAAACCCAAGTGAGTCCCTCTCCTGGAATCTAGTCTGGCATTTTGGTTTCTCACTTTACTACACACAATTTTAACAAGACCAGCACTGACCAGTACAAATGAGAAAACATCAGGAACCTTGTATCTCCTGTCACTATGGAGATGCTTTCATGACTGCTGTTTTATTGGCTGCCAAGATGACCTTTTTACAGATGGATGAACAATAATGCTAGTCTAACTTTATTACAATTGATTGCAAGCCGATGAGAACACTAGAGTCAAAAAAATCTAACACAGGCTGACAATGCAGCCAGATGGAAATTCCCTTGAAAAGCTAAACAGCCTTTCTAGGATATTTCACCTGTTTTTCTGATAGACTGTCCTCTACACTCTCCCCATAGCAAGACACTCAGTAAAGATCAATCTTTTCTTCTTAACCCTGCAAGTGCTCCTTTACTTGTACAGCCCTCAATAACATGAATGAGGCAAGATGGGTACTTTATAAGCACTTAGATGAGACTCTGGATTTCCTACTGGGATTGCTGGTCCCTGGCTGAGAGAAAACGACCATAATTTGTTAGGGTAGGCAGAATCCAGCAGCACAGCAGAGGCAACGCTGCAGTTCCACGCCCCCGGCTCCAGCCAGAAGTGAGGCTGAGCATGCATTCCCAATAGGCCTACACACAAATACGTGTGGCACGTATATACACACACACGTAGCCAGATTGACACAGGCAGACACACAGAACAGTCACATGAATACCAACAGCTTCCTCCTGTTACCCTCTCTTGCTGAGCAGGGCAAGGTCTGCTGGTGGGGATACATATGTGTACACATGTACAAAGTGAATCCCTCCAGCAGCTGGGCTCAGACACATCTGCCCTGTAGCTGTCTCTGGATCCTGACACCTGGACTTATGGGCCACCAGGTCTTCAGCACCACTTCACTTGCTGGAACAGACCCCCTCGCACATGTGTGCACACACACACACAAACATCTCCACAGCAGATGACCAAGTCTGCCTTGGTTCCCCCAAATATCCAGACCGTTCTGTGGTGTCATCCTCAGAGGCAGAGACGGACATGGCCCTCAGATCACACTATCCACTCACTGGATAGTCTAGATTGACACTCTCCAGCACTCACATGCTCTATCACATACCCTCACTTGCTGCAGTCACTGACACAGCAGACACACAGTTCTCAGACCCCTCATCCCAGTCCAGCTGCTGGCACTTAAATTCACTTATTCTGGTCCCTCCTGTTGCTGGTACCAAAGACACATGGGTCTTCCAACCTGTGGTGTGACTCTAGATGCTAATACTTAGACCCCATACTCACACACCTCTACAGAATACAGTCCCTCACCAAGGAAAATACTTAGAAGTGGAGTTTATTAAGAACACAGGACATACTGATGTTCAGGCACAGGACATGACCAAAGAAATGTAGACCAGAGAAATATAAACAGCTGCTGTTTATACATGACCAGACCTTTTTATCCCTTCATTGGTCTATTTTCAGATGCTTGTTCCTTCCCAAAACGCCCAGATCCATCCTTTTCTCTGCCTTTGGTTCTTCCCCTAAGCACCCCATAACAGGTCCTACAAAATCCTGAAATGCTTTTCCTGTGCATCCCATAATGTGTCCCCTACCTCTAGGCAGCAACCCTGTTGTGTTTTAACTGCAGACAGTACCTAAGTACCACACAGCTGCTCACCCACTCCCCCATCCCCAGAAAGATGGGTAGGAAAATCACACAGGAATGTAAAACTCGAGGGTTAAGGTAAGAATAATTTCATAATTGAACTAAAATAAAATAAATAATAATAATAATAACAACAACAACAATTATAATGACAAGGAAGAAGGGAAAGGAATAAAATCCAAAGGGAAGGGAGACATAAAGCCCAAGTGATGCACAACCCAACTGCTCACCACCCACTGATCCATGCCCTGCCAGGCCCCCAGCAGCGATCCCAGGACCTGGCCAGCCCCCCCCCCCCAGTTTATATACTGAGCGTGATGTCCCATGGTATGGAACACCTCTTGGCCAGCTCAGGTCACCCGCCCTGGCTGTGTCCCCTCCCAGTTTCCTGTACCCCCTCCAGCCCTCTCACTGGCAGGGCCTGAGAAAGTGAAAAGTCCTTGACTTAGTATAAACATCCCCCAGCAACAACTAAAGACATCAGTGTGTTATTAACACTGTTCTCACACCACATCCAAAACCCAGCACTGCACCAGCTACTCAAGAAGAAAATTAACTCTATCCCTGCTGAAATCAGGACAAACCCCAAGGAAGTTTGTAAGGTGGTCCAGCACTGACTCATCTTGATGTTTCTCTCCCAAGCCATGGCAGTGAGGCTCCCCCAGGACAATCCTGGAAGGGGGCCTTCCTCTTAGTCTTTAATTTGGGGTCCTGCTTGCCACTGTGCCCCTGCACTCCTCTGGGTTTATGGAGGTGGGGGTTTGTTGGGCTATGACCTGTGATGGAAGCAGCTGTGGTTAGTGTTTTTCAGGCTCCCCCACCTGCCAGTGTTTCTCTGCATTACATTGTGGGGTGCACACCATATTTTATCATTTAAACCAACAGATTTTGTCACCATCACTTTTTAAGCAAGCAAACTGGGCAATACTGAGTGAAACAAAGACAATCCAGAAGTAGTGTCTCTCTCAGAAATCTAAGATTCTGAGATCATCTGGATTCAGAACTGCTTTGCATTTATCAGGCCTCAGTCGTGTCACAATACTTCCACTAGACAACCTTGACACAGAGCCTGGGTAAAGCTTTGTAACACTTCCAAGGCACGTTGTAACAGTATTTCTGTCTTGTAATGATGTAGTTAAAATACAGGAAAATGAAAAGACACTGAGCCCCCATATCTCCTAGGTGAATTCAGATCCGGGATCTCAGTTCCATCCAGTTGACTCTTAGACCTTTGTACTAGAGCTGTTGCTTCAGATTTAACCTCAGAATTCTGTTTTCGGGTCCCACCTGAGCCACAAAATTTTCATGCCCTCAGCTGCTTTGGCACAAAATGGGATCCACAGTCCAAGAAACGTTCTTCAGCCTTCACTGAAGCACAACAGCCAGTGTGAGTACAACAAGAAGATATTTTGAAGCTCTCACTTCAACAACTTCTCACTGTTGTTACAGACAACATCTGTAATGGAATTATATTTTTAATTATTATTATTTTAAAACAAAATAATTCTACCTCACCAGAGAAAAAATGGTTCTTCAGTGATTCTAGGTCCCTTGAACAAACTCCAAGGAGGTGTTAAAGAGGAAAGAATGCAATGCAAAGCTTAGAAAAACATGAAGCACTGAATCAAAAGTATAGATTCATACCTCCTGCTGATTCAAACCATTCTTCTCATTCCCACAGGGAAAGTATTTCCATTTTTGCAGGAACAGTCAGTAATGCATTAAGAAAGGGTCAGTGTGAGGAGATTGGTCTCAGGGAAGATGGTTTGCAGCAGAAGGTAGAACATGTATATCTATTCTTCCTCTCTGTGTTTTCAAGGAAGGACAGTTTTAACTTAGAAGATAGTACTCTTCATTCGGGTAAAGCAGATGTCCTCAAAGCAGGGGAGTTACAGTATTGTGCAGAGACAACTCGGCTTCCCAGGGAAGCAATCATCCTTACTTGTCCCTAGATAAGCAGCACAAAGCCAACAGGTCTTTTGATTCCTAATCATGCAAAAGGTTCTTCCACAATGAAGATGCTGTCTCCTTCACCACATACAATCATCCCACCTAGAAGTGACTGTGAGCAGCCTTTCCCTTACTGACTTTTCTTTTTTTTTTCTCCCTTTTTTTGAGAAAAGAAAAATTCTTCCATTTCTCCAACAGCAGCTAAATGATTCTTAATTATTGCTTAATCTCCCCTTGAAATTTTAGTATTTTTTCTCATCATCCAAATAGGTCATGGATCACTTATGAAATCATAATGGAAGGAAAACAAGGAATGACTGGGGATGTGACTCTGCTCTCCAGCGTACAAACAGAATAAAACTGTTTAATAGTGAATCATATCCAGCTTTGCCATGCACCACTAAGCTGTTCATGTCACTTTAGTAGACGAAAGGACAGGTCCTCGCCTGCTTTGAATCAATGTTTTTCCATTTAATGCAACAGAACCATGCATATGTACACCAAATTGAAATTTTGTCCTGAGATCTTTACTGCAAAGTGAGCCAAGTTAAAGGTGAGGTAAATTAGCATTTAATTCTGGACTAAACTATCAGAACCGTGGCCAGACATTAAAACCATGTTCCCAATGGTGAAGCTTTTGGAACAGACTCTGATCTCTCTGATAAAAAACCCACATTATTAATGCAATTACCTAGCTGTAACCTAGACATGAAGCTGATGTGATTCATTCTCATATGATGCCTTGAATGCACCCATTTCTGCTAATTTCTCACTATGCACTCCAGCCATGCATCAGGGTCTGATTCAGTCTGCTACTTATTTTTATTCTGCTCAATCTAATCTATTAAAACCAGAATTTCATGACACTACAGCCTCCTGAGTTAAAAAAGAAACGTTCTACTGCTTTTTTTAACACTAACTTTGTATCAATATAAAAAATGTCTGAGAAATGTATTTGCTGCTGCTTCAAACTGTGTGTAATCACTAGTAAATGCATTGTATGCCCTGGGAACTTTTGTAACAAACTTAACTTCAGAAGAACTCATAGTTATCCTTCTTCTACAGGCTCCAGTAACCTTTTATTACACTAAATTTCAACTAGCTATTCTGATCTTCTTAACGCTACATGTTAACACTACATGCTAATAACAGTTTAGTTTAAATCATTTTGATATAAGCACAGATTTTTTTTAAAAAATAAAAAATATACAACAAAGGCAACACCTCCAACTAAGTTTAGACCCCTTACACACTACAAGTCATACATAACTTACATGTGTTAAGGAATACAAACAGATATAGCAAACAAAAAGCCAGGGAAACCTAATAATCCTGCCTTTAAAAAAACCTAAGAACTGAAAGAGGAAGTAATTCAATGCCTCGCCAAAAGATATATGTGGCAAATCCATGCATTAAATCTAACACAGACCTCTTGATTCTCAGTCCAGTCTTTCAAACATTAAACCATTCTCCCAGCAATTTCATTCATAAATTAACTTCTCTGAAGATCTCTGTGTGTAGATCATCCATGACAATACCACAATATTACTATAGCATTAGCATCAGCAGTAGCAAAACAAGAATAATAATCACAGGAGCATTAATATATTAGTAACGTCCTGCTGTATAACTGCTGAAGTCATCCCATTGCTTGCTAAAGAAACTGCTTATCCATAGCAATCTTTCAGTCTGTCACATTATAACAGGTCTTCCCAAGCATCAATAGGAATTTTTTTAAAAACAAAATAGTTTCTAATCTTAAGAGCATCCAAGAGTTCCTTTGCTGCTTACATCGAACATTCCTGAGCTTCAACATCTTCCATATTCTTTTTCAAATATCCCTGTAATCATGAGGGCTGAATTACATTAAGGGCATGTCCCCTGGTTTTCTAAGCTGTACACTTCAGTGACCAAATCACTTTTGTTCACATATAGATTTAGCAATCTTTGAACATTCCCACAAGAAAAGAACGCCTTGTAACCCAGCCTTCAATCACCAGTCAGTTCTCATATTGTGACTACAGGAACCAGTTGAAAGGGCTGAGAAGCCAGCAGTACCCAGAAACATGGCACTTTGTTATGTATATTCAGGAGCCAACCAAGCACACTAATTTCAAGCCACAGTGCTTATGTAGCACTACCTCAGAACTGTCATCACAAAAGGCTGCGACTGTTTTGGGCACTTATAATTAACATGCTGGTAGCTACCTGCAGTCCTACTACAAGCTACCCCAAAGACGTGATATTCAGAGTCCACTGGCCAGATACTGGGAGACATGTTCTGGCATTACACTGATCAGGGTGGTCCTAAAGACAGGACATTTTGCTACCAACACAAGTAACTCAGTCTCCTTGAGAGCTTGCCTTCACACAGGAGGAAGCTTCAGAACACAAGTTTACTTACTCTGAACTGTAAGGAATTCCTCTTTGTTACATAAAAGCAAGCTTTCCTTTACAGTTCTAAAAATTTAGGCTGATTCATCAAGTGATGAAGTAAAAGAAAGCCTCTCTGAGTGGCAAACTATCATAGATTTTGGAGACAAGGCATGTGTCTTAAGAATTGTATATACTCCCTTTTTTGCCAACAGTGATAGCAATGTATGCCCCTAGTGAGTCAATGCTTGTGTCAACAACAGGGTTATTTTGCTAATAAAATTTAAGCCACTCCACAAACAAAACAATCCATCCTACTGAAAAAGACATTTGTTTTTATATCAATAAAATTACATCTTACTTAAAGTGCATACCTGTTAGCTGAGGATGTGATTCTTTTCAGAGTCTTTGTCAACCTAAGCATATAAATAAAATCTCAAGACTGCCTGTTCCAGTAAGAATATGAGAAGATGGAATGTCCTTACCAGATTCTAACCTGCTATTCTGTCCATGTCCTCTGACTGATCAGATTGACTCACTCACACTTCTTTCAATTAAATACAGTCAAAGCAGAAATAAGAAACCTTTGCAACTGTTTGAAATAAACAAACGTTGGCAGTTGATAAAAATGCAATTCCTACAAAATGAGTAATACATAGCATGTCATACAGAGGAAATAAATTCAGACATGAAGAAGCATGTGAACACAGAGAAGACAATCAAGAAACTGCAAGTTTACAGATCCGCAACAAAGCAAGGCAAGTAGTGCTGACTACTTCATCAGTATGACCATCTTGGTTCAGAGAAGTTTGCTACAAGTTTGTGTTACATTGGCATTGTACATTCAAATCTCGCATCCAGTTTGCCTTTTCCAGGGATTCAAAATGAATTACCACAACATTAACTTTTTGTGCAAAATGGGTGGCTGTTTTTCTCAGCAATGCCTCAGCGAAACAACTGAGTTCAGATTCCCCATGGAGATTACCAATATCACACAGAAGAATGTCAAAATGATCATCTATGAGTTCCTCCAACAGATCTTCCAACTATTTAGCAAAAATCTTCCTGTTGGTGCTTGGAATATAAGCAAGACTGAGATATTCCAAAATGGAATTCATCAGCAAATTGAAGAATTAGAGATATGCTTATCAGAAGAGCAATCAAAAGCAAGAAACACCTTTCAAACATGGATCCTAAAAAGCACTACCTTCAGTGTGAAAAAGTATTTCCAAAGAATCACCAATTTCCTAAAAGATAAGCAATACAGCCACTGTTCCTGGGAAGCAGTCCAAATGGAACTGAGAACAAGCCTTATAATTTTTGACAGTCTTATGAAAAATCACACATCATAAATAGGTAACATCTTCTATTTTTTGATTCTTTGTAGGAGTCTGATAATTTTCTCCTTTTTGATAGGTTTTTAATTTCCACATTTCAATAATATTCAAATTGGTAACTGGGGCTTGTTTTAAAAAGCATTCAGTGCTCTAAGTTAAACATGTAGAGCTCAAGTGAAGGGGGCACTTGGTTTCACTGCTTCTATAGAATGTAAGCTCTTTCAGAAACAAGTGGATATTGCTCCTCTGTATTCTCTCTTTGCACTATATAAAAACATTTTTTGGTCTTTCCATGGAATATGCCAATTGTTTTATGACCTGAAATTCTTGCATTTGGATAATGCATAGATTTTACTTTTGCATTACTTCACTAATGCAGAAAAAAGTAGAAGGTACAGGCATGCATAAGGAAGATGGACCTTCCTAGAGTTTTATATACTACAAAGATTTAATTTACAAAACAGACAAGAATTTAACATGACTTGGACCTCTTTAAACTTAAAAATAATGATGGGTAGACCTTCTGAGCTAGAAAGTAAATTCCCAGCCTTGATTGTTATTTTGCAAGTACACTTACATCTATATCTGGGGACACAAACCCCATTTTTCTGTATAGTGTATTTAATAACTGCAGCATATTCAATAACTGCAATATGGATTTCAGTTGGATATTGTTGGTTCACAATATGTATCAGTTCTATCTGCTTTAAATTCATAAGCAGATAACATTAATTGGAAAATATTTACCATATGGACATAGATGTTAACAATTTCTTCTACTCCCCTCCCACCTTCCTCTCTCTTATACAGGTGACCAAGCAGTGCTTCAAGTCATCACCTTCCTCAGTTTCACTGCTACCCAAGTGACCTTGAATACCTTCGATCTCATACTGCTCCCTATGTGTTAGAGGACTGGACGAGTTCTGACACAGATTTTTTCCCACCACAGATTTCTAAGCATATCTGATTCCTAAAATATGTTTATCATAAATGGAAAGTCTGGAACTGGAATGTAAAAGGAAAAGAGTTAAAATATTCCCGTGCCTATACAGGACTGGGGAAGAAAAAGGGAATATTCTAAAGAGGAAAAATTCGATATGCTGCTACCATTACCTGATAAAAGAATCTCAACATCTCCCCTGAGAAGTTTGAGGGCTGGACAGCCACCTCAGTCCCACGTCTTTCCTTTGTTTAAATGGAATACATATCTCAAAATTCTTTCCCACTTTGGGGGGGATACAAGGGGGGGGATGGGACGGGGCACAACGACAAAAATGAATTCTGCATCTTGTGATCCTAATGGAATGGTATTATTATTGACAAAACCAAGATACTTACAACTGCCTAGTTTTAAGCATCTAAATTAGACTTCAAGCTAAAGAGATCAGGCCCACCTACTTTACTCTCATGTGCTCCTATCTTACAGAAATGAGGAGGAAAGAATGGATTTCTGAATCCTGAATGTAAGTCTACTTTCAATCACCAGCGTAAAAGTTCAGCTTTTTATCTGGTTTGTATAGGGAACATAAGATCAATTTCATACATAGTCTATGTTAAATTCCCAACAACCTCATTAATCAATCTGTTTTGTTAAACACTTTGCAACTACATTGACATCATTGGGATGTTTGATGGCTGCAAAATACGTTCAAGCATATTTCATTCTGAAATTATTTTTTTTTTTTTATTTGCTGCTTTTAATATATAGTTACTGTGGGGAATTAATATAGCCCAATTTTGCATACCCAGCTTAAGGAAGTTGCTGAGCTGAAGCCCATGAACTTGAGGTTTCCCTGTGCATAATGCAAGATGATGTCAGGTTGTATCTACGTACCTATACCTACAGTGGATGTACTTCTCTTTGCTAAAATCTGCACTTGGATTTCAGTTTCTGAAAAGCCAAGAGTCAGCACAGACTTCAGCAGATATGACTGGACACAGCCTTACAGATCCTACTAGATTATATCAATTCTTCACGGGATCACAGCATATTTTGGTTAGATAATGACAGCACCATGAGCAAAAGCCCATTTCCACACAGTGTGGAAATATTCACTTCCTTCATCTGCTCTTCTGGGGAGGTACTTTCATGAATGACTATTAACTCATACATGCTTTATTATCAATTGTGACTCACATTTCAAGATACAGTGTTTTTTTCTGAAAGGGAGAAACAAGAGGGGTTGTAAAGCCATACACTCATTAGGTGATAATTTGGGGTACCCAAGTGAACTTAATTGATAACTGGTGTCAGCTAAGCCTTTATAGGGAACAGGTGTTTAAAAACTGCCTATGTTAGCTTTCTGCAAAAAAATCTTTGCTTTTACAAGTTAATTATATCTTATAAAAGAAAAAAGAAGTTATTGTAGACATTACTTTCACATTTCCTGTCTGGAATTCAGTGTTAACTCCTAATAAGGAGCATAGAACCATAGAATAGTTTGGGTTGGAAGGGACCTTTAAAGATCACCTAGTTCCAACGCCCCTGCCATGGGCAGGGACACCTTCCACTAGACCAGGTTGCTCAGAGCCCCATCCAGCCTGGCCTTGAACACTGCCAGGGATGGGGCATCCACAGCTGCTCTGGGCAACCAGTGCCAGCGCCTCACCACTCTCACAGTAAAGAGTTTCTTCCTAATACCTAATTAAATCTACTGTCGTCTAGTTTAGAACCGTTACCCCTCACCCCGTCACTACAGGCCCTAGTAAAAAGTCCCTCTCCAGCTTTCTTGCAGGCCCCCTTTAGGTACTGGGAGGCTGCTATAAGGTCTCCCCAGAGCTTTCACTTTCCCAGGCTGAACAATCCCAGCTCTCTCAGCCTGTCCTCACAGGAGGTGCTCCAGCCCTCGGACCATCTTCACTGACCTCCTCTGGACTTGCTCCAACAGGTCCATGTCCTTCTTATGTTGGCGTCTCCAGAGCTGCACACAGTATTCCAGGTGGGGTCTCACAAAAGCCAAGTAGAGGGGGAGAATCACCTCCCTCAACCTACTTGCTGGCCACGCTTATGTTGATGCAGCCCAGGATCTGGTTGACTTTCTGGGCTGCAAGTGTACATTGTTGGGCCATATTGAGCTTTTTGTCCACCAGCACCCGCAAGTCCTTCTCCTCAGGGCTGCTCTCAATTCATTCTCTGCCCAGCCTGTATCGATTCTGGGGGCTGCCCCAGCCCAGGTGCAGGACCTTGCACTTGGCCTTGCTGAACTTCATGAAGTTCACACAGGGCTCTTTGCCAGGCCTGTCAAGGCCCCTCTGGATGGCATCCTTTCCCTTACAGCATGTTAACCACACCACTCAGCTTGCTGTCACCGGCAAACAAGGGTGCACTCGATCCCAATGTCCGTGTCACCAACAAAGATGCTGAACAGCACTGGTCCCAATATGGACACCTGAGGAAGGCCACTCATCACCAGTCTCCACTTGGACATCTCTTTTGAGTGCAACCATCCAGCCTATTCCTTATTTATCAAGTGGTCCACCTATCAAATCCATGTCTCTCCACTTTATAGACAGGGATGTTGTGCAGAACAGTACCAAAAGCTTCGCACAAGTCCAGGTAGATGACATCAGTCTCTCTTCCCTCATCTGTCAACACTGTAACCTGTCATAGAAGGCCACCAGATTTGTCAGGCCCAGTTTGCCCTTAGTGAAGCTGTGTGAGCTGTCACGAGTCACCTCCTTATTTTCCATGTGCCTTAACATTGTTTCCAGAAGGATCTCCTCCATTTTCTTGCTGGACTCAGAGGTGAGACTAACTGGCCTCTAGTTTCCCCAGATCTTCCTTATTTCCCTTTTTAAAAATGAGGGTTATGTTTCCCCTTTTCCAGTCCATGGGAACTTTACTAGACTGACACAACTTCCCAAATACAATGGATAGTGGCTTAGCCGCTTCATCCACCAGTTCCATCAGGACTTGCGGACCTATCTCATTAGGTCCCACGGACTTGTGCAACTCCATGTTCCTCAGATGGTCTTGAACCTCATTTTCTCCTGCAGTGGGTTCTTCACTCTCCCACTCCCTGCCTTTGCCTTTTGTGATTCAGGCAGTGTGGCTGGAGCATTTGCAGGCAAACACCAAGGCAAAAAAAGTCATTTGAGTACCTCAGCCTTCTCCATGTACCAGGTAACCAGGTCTCCCATTTCCTTCCAGAGACAGCCCACATTTTCTCTAGTCTTCCTCTTATCACTGATGTACCTATAGAGACTTTTCTTGTTGCCCTTGATGTCCCTGGCCAGATTTAAGTCTGTCAGGGCTTTAGCTTTCCTAACCTGTTCCCTGGCTGCTCAGATGGTTTCTCTGTATTCTTCCCAGGCTACCTGTCCTTGCTTTCACCCCCTGAAGGCTTCCTTTTTATGTTTTATTGTCCAAGAGCTCTTTGTTCAACCATGCAGGTCCCCCAGAGTTTTTGCCCAACTTCTTCTTTGTCAGACTCACTGCTCCTGAGCTTGAAGGAGGTGATCCTTGAACATTAACCAGCTTTCTTGGGCACATCTTCCCTCCAGGGCTCAATCCCACAGTACTTTACCAAGCAGACACCATGAAGTCCAGGGCAGCAATCTTGCTGTCATCCTCACTGTCCTAAGGATCTTCAGCTCCACCATTTTGTGGTCACTGCAACCAAGGCTGCCCTTAAGCTTCACACTCCCCGTCAGTCCCTTCCTTGTTGGTGAGAACAAGGTCCAGCACAGCACCTCTCCTCATTGACTCCTCTGTCACTTGGAAAAGGAAGTTATCATCAATGCATTCCAAGAACCTTCTGGATTACCTATGCCCTGCTGCGTTGTCCCTCCAACAGATCTTGGGGTGGCTGAACTCCCCCATGAAGACCAGGGCTTGTGAACATGAGGCAGCTCCTATCTGCCTACAGGGGGCTTCATCTGTTCCATCTTCCTGGTCAAGTGGCCTGCAGCAGACCTCCACTATGTCACCTGTCCCTGTCCTCCTTTTAAACCTGACCCATAAACTCTCAGTTGGCTCCCCATCCATCCTCAGGCAGAGCTCCATGCAGTCCAGCTGGTTGCTTACATAGAGGATGACACCCCCTCCTCTCTTCCCCTGCCCATCCTTCCTAGAGAGCTTGTAACCTTCCATCCCAACATTCCAGTCATAAGAGTCATCCCACCATGTCTCTGTGATGCCCGTCAGATTGTAGCTCTGCAGCCGTGCACATGTCTCTAGTGCCTCTCATTTATTCCTCATGCTATGTGTGTTTGCATACAGACATTTAAGTTTGGCCCTCAATGAACAATGACTTACTGGCTGGAGCAGCTGGAATCCCTTGTGCTGCTCTGCAGGTACTCTCCTGATGCCCTCTGATCCCTCTCCAGGCTCTAGGCAACTCTTGCTGGCATTGGCACTAAACTGATAGGAGTGGGATGGATTGAGGTTCTCCTTCTGCAACTGTAGTTAAAGCCCTTTCACCAGCTTGGCAAGCCTTTGACCAAAGATGTTCTTCCCTTTCTCTGTCAGATGAACCCCATCAGCCCCCAGAAGACCAGATTTCTCAAAGACAGTTCCATGGTCTAAGCAGACAAACTCCTGGCTGTGGCACCAGTCCCACAGCCAATTGTTGATTTGCCAGATTCGGCTGGCCCTTTCAAGCCTTTTCCCTTTGAGTAGGAGGACAGATGAAAAAACAATCTGTGCTCCAGAGTCTCTTACTGCCACTCCCAAGGCTTTGTAACCCTTCTTGATGCTCCTCAGACTGTTCCTGACTGCATCATTGGTGCCCATGTGAAACAACAACTGGATAATCGTCAGTGGGCTGTATGAAGTTTGTTAGTCTCTCATAACATCCCTGATACAAGCCCCTGGTCAGCAGCACACCTTGCTAAACAGTGCATCAGATCAGCAAATAGGTTCCTCCGTACCTCTCAAAAGAATCACCTACTGCTGTCACCTGTCATTTTTTCTTAATTGCGCTGGTTGTTATACAACAGGCAGACTGGGGTGCCTTACTCAGCTCCAGCATGTTTTCTGAAGTTTTCTCCTTTTCAGTTGGCAGAGCAGCAAAGCAGCTCTGCAGGGGCTCCTCAGGCTTCAGAGGCAGTGTCTTTCTCCTGCAGGTCCTTGCTGTTACTATCTTCCACTCTTCTGCATTATTGCTCCCACCCCTCACCCCTGGTGCGCTGGTGGGGGACTTTTTGGCTCTGTGGCTGCAGGTCCACTGCAGGCTGCGCTCAGAAGCAGCTATCTAACTTTTTCTCGGCCTCCCTGATGCTATGCAGCCTTCTCACCGTCTCCTGCAACTCAGCCACCTGCTGCAGGAGCTCCTCCACCTGGGCATACCTTCTGCAGGCTGGCCTGCTGCCTGTCCCTGCCTCAGGAGAAAGGTCTACACACGCCCTGAAGCCTGAAGGTCTGCACTGTGGCCTCTCCCTTCAGCAGCTCCATGTAGGTAGAGGCATATGGTGCAGACCCCCAGCTGAAGCTGCAGCCTTGGCTCTCAGTGCGCCCACCATTCTGCCACGAGGGTCAGGCAGGACGAGGTCCCTGGCCTGCACCGCAGCCAGAAAGCAGCTCCTGGCTGTCGGACGACATGCACTTCAAGCCACTCTGCCAGGCCAGCGTGATGCCCCTCCCTCAGCGCTGCGCCCCCCTGCCCCCCTGCCCCACACACGCCTCGTCAGCCGCCCCGATACAGGTGCCTGGTGCCGGAGGTCTCTGAGCTCACCTGGGCTCTCCCCACTGCTCAGCAGCCCCCACTGCACTCATCTGTCTGCTAGTATTTGTTTTAAAACTTCAAAGCTGCATAATTATAATTATTTTTTGTACACCCAAAATGGGAATAAGTGTAAAATAACAAAAACAAACATCCCAAAACAATGTATACACCACAGGGGGGAAAGACTTGCTTTTGAGAGGGGAGAGGTTCTCTGCTACCACATACCTAAATATACTGCACGTTACTAGCCACAGAATTTACTACAGTCCTGGATTAAAAACCTGCATCTTTCGGTAACATGAGGATATGTTCAATCTTCACACAAAAGTAGAATTTTTATTTTTTTTTCTGATTGTACTTGTGTGGTAAGGAAGCACCCACAACAGCAAAAGCAGCAGATACTTTGAAGTAAATCTGAACACAGATTTCCTAAATCAAACAGAACTTGTGAAGTCTTGACTGAAGAATCCCCTGCTCTTAATGTGTTCCCATGAAACTATTTGATTAGCCTAAGAGCCTTTTTATCTTTTTGGGGTAAATCAAACTAAAGTTACAGTTCACAAGACAGGGTGACCCAGTTCTATACCCTCTCTTCCTCCCTTTCCCACTTTTCAATCTCACATTCTTGTCCTGCTCTAACACTTCTTGAACCTTTTCCTGAGGTCACTAGACCAACAGAAAATTATCCAAACAAAACAAAAAAACAAAATCCATACTTCTGTCTCAAGGTAAAGATTTAAAATAAAGCAGGGAAGAACACCCACTGCATATGAAAACCAGCACAACAGAGAAAGGCGAGCGTCACAGCAAGACTGCATAACAATCGCAGGAGAACAGTGAGCAAAACCTCCCATTCTGTTACTATTATTTGGTCCAAACTCCTTTAGAGGAGCCTCTCAGTTACTTCATGTACAACTGACTATTAGATCTTCAGCTATACCCGCAGTTCATTCATAATCCTTTTTCCTTCAGCATACTAATGTGATAATTACCTGCCACCAAAAGAGCTTAATGCAGTAGTAAACTGGCAATTTCTCTGGAAGTAAATTTAATTGTACAGTAGTTAGCTTTAAAATTCCTGTTATATCTTACTCATTTTAGCTTTCTGTCTCCATCTTACCTGCACAGGCTTAAGTCCTTGGCTCAGAAGACGCTCAGAAGACTCATCCGTCAAAGGTACTACTGAAGCATCTAATCCTAAGATAATACTGTAAAACACAAAAATGAAAATAACATTGTGCTTTGCCTATAAACTATTCCATCTGAGATCTCAGTTTACCTGATGATAAAGACTGAATACTAAACAAAGAACAGTACCCCATTTTCCCAGTAACATTTGTAAACAATTGCTATTCCAAATGACTCTGTGATCCATGTTCCCAGGGCACATGCGCCTCCCTGCTTCTCTTAGTTTCTGTTCCAGTAAGTAAGTACCTTCCTCAGGGATCTCAAACAATGCTGAGTACTTTGCTGGCAGTTGACAACAATTTATCGTGACAAAAATATCAGCAGAGGAGCTGAAGTGATTTGGTCCAGTCCCAAGTTTCACATCACTCACTAATGAGCTCTAAATAGCACCAGCTACTACACCAACACTGCAGCAAACAGCATTAAATCATCATTCCAAGCTGCTTGATGCCAAACAACATCCCATTATTCTGCATCCATCTCCTTCTGCTCTTTAGCACTTTCTGGAACTCAGAATTGCTTGATTGTACCCTGTGTACCTGGTGTTCCTCTTCTTTCTACCCTAACCCCTCTTTGAGAGGTGCATACTCTCTGTTACAAAAAAAAGCAGTTTCCTCCTTGGTTTTTTTGTTTTGTTTTGGTTTGGGTTTTTTGTTTGGTTGGGGTTTTTTTTGTGCCAGGGAAGCTCTTTACCCCACAGAGTGGAGAAGCAAAACTGTCACAAAAGTTGGTCCACTCAGAAAAGTCTGCAAATCTTGAATAACATGCTTTGCTATGGTGTAAGATGGGGAAACAGGCTCTCCATCTACCTACTGCAGAGTATCTGGCCCATAAACTCTTCAGTCTGAGAAGAATATCTGGAAGATTTTCTCACGACTATCCCTCATTATATATGAATATTATCTGTGTGTAAAAACACAGTTAAATGGCTTGGAGAATAGAAATAATCCTGTTGTCTACATAAGAAATCACTGCAATCTAAGCAGGGGTTGGAAGGACTCTCAACCATCCTTTATCCACCTGATAATCATACAGGTAAACTGTTCTTGCTCTAACTTGGTTTAGGACACACCCCTGCATCAATCAGAACAGTTTGTTTACAAGAACTGCCCACAACCAGCCCCAGAACAGTTCATGACCATCAAGGGGGAGCAGGAAGGCCTCTACATCTTCAAATGACAGTTGACAACAGTCTTGTCAGAAGAGACAGATGATCTGCAGGGTCAATCAGGTGCAAGCAGGAGCCTCCAGGAGCCTTTGCCAATGAGGACCACTCAGTGCTTGCATTGTAGCTGTTCTCTTTTAAGCCAACAGTAGATACCTCTAGGGTTTGCTGATCCTTGCACTGGCAATTACTCATTTCTCCATAACAAGCCCTGTGTCAGCCTCTGTGAGACCAGCTATCATGTTGTCACATCACGATGCTGCAAAGACTTGCAGAGATTTCAAATCCTGTGTTTGTGTTTCACTAGTGAACAAGTTGTCTAACTCAAACCATTTTTCACTGAGCAACCTTGCAAACTAAAAGCAAAATCTAGCATCCTGAACCTGTCTCTGCACAACTGAAAGACCTGGCAGAGCAGCTGCATGGCAGGTTTCTGGAAACACTAACTTCATCTCCAACATTAAGATAACTATAGCCAGACTGCTGTTTTTAACAGGCTGTGTCCTCAGCTTTTGTCATGCCAAAGACAAACTCCCAGCCGGGGTGCCGAGGTTCCCATCCCTTTGCTCAACACAAGTACAACACGACCAACAGGCTGGGCTCTGATCTCACCTCCCCGCGTCGGAGTACGGTGCAGAAAGGCAGGAGAAGCGGGCTGGGAAGGGTTCACCATACTGGGTTTAAATAAATGGGGTGGGGGGAGCCAACCCAAACGCGAGGCTGACGACTGGTCGCCCCCTCCTCTCTAAGCCGCACGGCCCCGCTCCTGCCGGCTGCTCCGCACCCACCGCGCCGCGGCTGGTCGCCGGAGCCCGCAGCTCCCTCAGCAAGACCGAGCAGACCCCTGGAGCTCTGAGGAAAGCACGCAGCGACCTACCTTTTGGGGGGGAAGCGGGGGTCTGTTTGTGTGTGTGCGTTTGAAAAGCCGTTAAGAAAATGCACCTTTCCGCGGGCTCCGGGCCAGCCGGCTGCTGTACCTACGCAGCGCCAAGGGGAGCCAAGTGCCCCCGGCACGGCCCGCCCTGCCCCATCCCCTCACACGGTGCCCACCTGCCGTTTCGACCGGGACAGGGAGCGGGGTTCCGGCCGCCCCCGCCACCCCCCGCAAGGCGCAGGCCCCGGGCCGGGGAAGCGCGATGGCTGCGGGGGAGCGGGACCCCCCCCCGGCGAGGGCAGGCATCGGCCGAGCCCCCCCGTTCGGCAGGTGTGGGTGGCCCCCCCCGCCGCGCTGGGCGGAGCTGGGGCTGCCGGCGGGGGCGCTTCCATCCGGGCTGAGCGGGACGGGGAACGGGCGGGCGGCCGGAGCGCGTCCCAGCCGCAAGTTTGTGGCGCGGCGGGACCGGCCTCTCCCCCCACGCGCAGCGACCCGACCCGCCGCTCCCGCCTTACCTCCGCCCCTCCGAGGGCCGCCGCCCGCCCAGGTGCCTTCCTCGCCGGGCGGCCAGGGAAAGGACGCGACGGCCCGGCGCGGCTCCGCCGCCCACCAGGAGCCCCGGCGGCGGCAAGGCGCTGCCCGGCCCGGCCCGCCCCCGCCGCCGGCTCCGGGCTCCCGCCGCGCGGCCCCACGCGCCGTGCGGCCCTGGGCGGAGGCCGCCCCCTGGCGGGCGCGGAGCGGGCAGCGGCGGCAGCGGCCGAAATGGCGGTGCCCACCCGCAGGGGAACACCCCGCCTGGCTGGAGCGGGGCGGGGGGCGCGCACCCGGCAGCGGCTCCCTCAGCACCCGGGCGCCCCGAGGCCTCCCAGCGCACGCCACGGCAGCCCCCTCCCCTGCCGCCCCGTCCGAGGCGCAGCCTGCTTGCCCTCGGCCACCGGGGAGAGGCCTGACCCTACACCGCATTTAGCAGAGCTTGGTGGAAAACTTACCTCAGTGTAGGCAACAGACGCGGAACGCCGAGCTGTCGGGGAGCCTGCAACGAGCAGCAGGAAAACCTCAGCCCCCACGACCTTCCCAACAGGGCTCCGCGTCTACACAGCGCTCCAGAGGAGTTTGCCCTCCAAAACAGTACGGGTTTGCCACGTTAGCATAGGTCAAAGACCGTGGGCTTTTCCCTCAGGGCTGGAGGATAAGATACATAATTGTACTCGTAAATGTCTTACCAGCTAAAGGGATCTTTGGTTTATCTAATCCAGGGGTCCTCAATCTGGTCCCCGGTATTTACAGGCCCCCCTGCCGGGAGTTGTGGGGGGGAAACCAAGCAGCCGCAGATGGCTGCCTGCCGCTGCATCCGCGCCGGCCCCTGGTTAAACAGTTTGAGGACCCCTGGTCTAATACATGGGTCCATGGTAGTAGGCTGACACACAACTGTTTGTATAGCGAAATCCATCTTTGTATTTACATTGATCTAGTTGTTTTGGTAGGGAAGAAAAATACTCAGCAAAACACATTCTCCCAGCTGAGTGTATATATACATAGCTTGGACATAAAGCTCTTTCTTTTTCCTGTCAACATAGACTTCAGGGTCTTACACCTTCCCATTCGACCTACCTTTTCCACTGGCAAAAAAGGGGACAGGACATGACACATGACACAGTAACAGCAGAGACCCGTTTCAGTGCCACCGAACTCAAAATAAAATGGCTATATGCCAAACTATTCTTAAGAGGAAAAATTTCAAACTGAACATCAATGCTGACCGAGTTCGGGAAATGTTTTCACGAAGACTGAATGAACACAAACCAGCCTCCCCTCTTCTCAAGCAGCAGAAACCCATGTGGAAACATACAGCCTAACACAGATGCAAGACAAAGGACCATGCAAAACTGAAAGTGTTCTTCTGAGAACAGAACAGCATGGCAAGCACCGACAAATGACCCTGGTGAGTGGTCAGGCTCTCTCCTCTGAAGGAACTCTATCTCAGAGGGCATGGGGAAGAGGGCTGCCCACTTCAAAGGTTTGCAGAAGATTGCAACAAATCAACAAGGTTTGTTGAAGATTGGCATTGCCTCCCTTCCCACTGTGAAAGGCAAAGGAAGGCGTCCTCTTTTTCCCTACTATGGACTCCAACACTGCCCTCACAGAAGACCCCAGCTTCTGTCTCTTTTCAAGCTGGAGATGGAGTGCAGCAGCAGCTCCCATGTGGCAGAGGCAAAGCAGAACCTTAACTGGACTGAAGGAAAAGCTGAATCCATGGCATCTCAGGTGAGAGCTGGGCTTAGGAAATATTGGCTGCCAAACCAGAGAAGGAAAGGTGAGTGGGTAACAAAGAATGTGCTGGCAGTTTGTGACTGGGAGGGAGACTTGAGTTGCTTGGGGGAAATACCGTATTGTGACTGATTAACTGTTCTTTCCAAACATTTGCAAATAAAGATAGTAGAAGTGACCTTTCTACCTTCATAAACACAGCAAGAACAGCCTGAGAAGTGAAGATTTTTCAAACAAACTTTTAGTTTTAGCTTGGCAGCCATGAGGTGTTTCTCACAGAGCTATGTGAGCAAATAGCAGTAGAAATAATCTTTCTGATAGCAGAATGAGCAGGTTTTTGTCACTGGTGGAACTGCTTTTTATGTCATTACCAATTCCTTGGTTTCAGGCAG
The DNA here is from genome assembly GCF_023638135.1 of Falco biarmicus. NCBI lineage: Eukaryota > Metazoa > Chordata > Aves > Falconiformes > Falconidae > Falco > Falco biarmicus. Next base: position 14,715,693 of record NC_079311.1, read on the forward strand.
TGAATCAGTCTTTTTTTCCTGAGCTGCAGCCTGGTTTGGCATTGTCATTACTATATCCCATATTCCTATGCAGGAAATTTAAAACAGTAAAATATGTATACAGAGAGTTTGTGGGATCAGACCCCTAAGAAGGAGTAGGTAAGAAAGATAAAATGCCACACTCAAAAGTTCCTAAAGTGTTTGGAAAGACTTAAACATACTATTGAGACAAATGCCAGATCAAAACCCAGTAACACAGTAAAACAATTTTCAGACAAGTTCCCTATTAAAAACAACTGAACAACCTATATAAACAATAGTCTTCCCAGTGTCCCCAAAAGTTTGATGTTTGCATCCCTCTAAATGCTGCACAGAAAGACATTTTAAAAATGCAATAGGTGTGGTTGACAAGATCCATTTTGTTACTTACACTCAAACAAGGACAGACAGTGTCATTGAGGACAGCATTCTCTTCTCTGTGATTCATATTCATTAAAGTATACCAAGAACCCCAGCTTTGCCTTGGAAGAATTTATTTTTGCTGACAGACTAGCCCTCATAAAGGATGAACTACAGCCACATTCACCATACACTTGATGAAAGTTGCTCCTTTGCTGCTGGGAGAGAAGCTGGAGACCAGGACTGGGAGCCAATCAGTTGATTTACTTCAGCAGAATTTAACCAGTATTGATTCAGTCATGTTTGCCTGATTTTTCTAAGCATAAACAGCAAAGATACTGAAGTCAAGGGTCTTCTCCTACCACACAAATACATAGCTCAATAAAACAAAGACAAAGAAAAAAAAAAAAAAAGGCAGGTCTTCATATTAATTGTTGTCAGTACGGGCAAACTGAAAGGCAAATTAATTCAGCACCAAATGTTTGAGGACCGCTGAGTATCTTCCACTGTTGGGAATCCAGAATGGAGAGGACACAGATGGGGCAGATCATAGCAGCACAAACAAACTAGCAGGAACAACCTGTTATGATGTTGCTCTCTTTGGTGCTCAGTGTGCCTGGATGCTCTGAAAGAGCCAAGATCTTGCAAGTGGAGCTTACAAGGGTTATTTTCCCATGGCTCTTTTCTGTCTGGTTTAGTTGGGGTTTTTTTATGTTTTGGGTTATTTGTACCTGATATGACTAAATTCACATTGCCTCTTTAGCAGATCATCTTTGAGATTTGTATCCCTCAATCAGTTTTACAAAACTGGCTAGCAAAATCAAATTTCATCTGGGGACAGTGGGAAGAACAGAAACATGTAACCTGTTTCATCCTCTTTCCTTTTTCAAGTGGCCAACTTACGGCTTTGATTTGAGTCTACAAGAAAAGCTGTGGCTTTGTTAAACCCAGTTTAAACTTGGAGATAATTTTTACTCTATTCTGCATCAAACTTTCTTACTTAGTTTTATGTCAAGGCCCTGAATTAACTTAAACCAAGCTAAAGGAGGCCATTGCTAAATACTGCCTGGTGGAATCAGTTGGGGTATTTAAAAAAGTTACTGTCCACAGATGCTTATTGGCTCCCATTTAATGATGATTAACACCTGCAAAACTGCATCCATTTTACTGAAAAAAAAGGCACCTTCATTTAGCTCAGCCACCATCATTAGTGGTGATCAGACCAGCTGATTTTGCACCAAAGTAGTTTATAGCAGGCTCTCATGTCATGGGCTGTAAGCTTATGAAGCTTCATAATCGTGCAACTAAAAAAAAACCTTGGAAATGTGACTTAAACAGCTCAGTCATTTTTAGAAGTAGATGTCTCTGTGTTTACCAGCACCCAGTTCTGTGTATATTAGAGCTCGCCTTACTACTAAGTTACAGAGCTTTGTTGAAACCACAGCACTATGCACAGTCCACTTTCAGCATACAGCCAGTGACAGGTAACTAAGCTGCTATCATAGGTGTGTGTTTTAGAGTTCTCTTACAAGTTAAATAAAAAACACTTTTTTAAAAAAGAATATTATTTTTCCCAGCTATTAAAATCAATACCAAAGGTAATCGAGCCTTGTGTGTGATGTGAGGAAGGAAGGAGTTTAGCACATAGTACCATAATAGAATATGCCTGGCTCACTGATTTGGACATACCTATGCAGCAGAATATCTTGAAAGAAGGAACACTATGGGTAGCATTCATATCTGTAGGGGAGATCTTCCTCTATGGTCACCTTTAAAGGAGTTTTCCTCTTTTTTATACCCAGCATGATTTGGTTCCCCTGTGCAAAAAAAACTGAAAAAAAATAGAAAACAAAAAAGTCAATATATACAGATATTCAGTCAATAAAATTCTGAATAGGTTAAAGCCACAATGCATTCAAAATTAAATATACTTTCTTACAGGATTTTATCTCCCTGAACTTCTTTCAGCTGGTAGCCTTGTAGGGTACCCATTATGACTAGCTCATGATTTTAACAGCATTGTTCACAGTATAACTGTGCTCTACACAGTACCAAGCATTAAATTCTGACTTAACCCCAAATTACTGCACAGTAAAAGTGTTCTCTCACAAATGGAGTTCATTATTCAGTTTGCGAAGAGCCAATCTCACACACAGAGCCAAGATTTTTTCTTTTTATTGCATGTCTGCGCAGAGATGGGTGCTAGGTGGTAAATCCACAAAGCTTAATGCACGGCAAAACATTTTGTACACTTTGACCAATTACTTACAATTATGTTTAGTCACACTTAATTCTAGTTGGCTCTTAATAGCCTCTTCTCCATTTAAAGGGACAGTACTCTTTTTTTTCAACTGTGCATATTCTGTGGTGAGGGGGCTTTGTTAGTAGGGGGCTTTCTTTATTCGGAGGTGGCTTTTCTGGTATGCTAGTTAGGATAGTTCACACACACATAGTTCAAGTGATTTCCTGTTTGGTCTCATTAACCATTTGGTTCTCCTTGAGCTTTGTTATACCCCAGCTGGACATATTTATATTGTCTATTCTTTCTCCCGGGGTCATGTTTTGCTAACTGTTTGTAACATCCTCTGTTTTTCCAATTCTTTCTTGTTTTTCATTATAGATGTTTACATATGTTGTCTAAATTTCAACAGACTGACCTTCTATTAACCACATATATACACATGTCTGATCTAATATCGAGCCTGTCGACTACAAAGGCCTGCTGCCATGAAGACAAATTCGACACAGTAATCCTCTCTCACATCTTGAAATTCCTATATATGGTACAGATCTAGTGTAGCTGTTTCTCAAATAGTGCTGGTAACATAAAGAGTGTTCACCAACCTAGGCAAGGACACAACAGTCAGGAGGTTGGTCTGCAGTGGCTTAGACTGCAAACAGCTGTGGCTGCACTGCTGAGATGTCTTGAAACCTGCTGAAAGGAAGGTGATGCTGCTACTGCTGAGGGAGAGTCTGAAATGCAGCAAGGCCAGAACTGCTCTCTCAGGAGCAGGTACCACAAATGTGATTCTATATCGCTTGCACCTGCTGCTGCAAACAAATGTGTCTCTTCCATGCCTTCATTCCTAGATTTATTTCTACTCCGTATCCACCTGCTTTACATGGCCATAACAACTCAGACCCAAAAGTGTGTTCTCCACCCCCCTCCCATGTGGGACAGACACCTCCCCACCATACACATGCACCCGTGATTACAAATAGAAAAGACACTGTTTCATTCCCATAAAACACAAGATGTAGAATTTATTTTCTTTTTTAAAAAAAATATTTTATTTGGCAATGCATCTAATAAGCTTCCAGGTGCTGTAAATATCCTTAATAGGTCTAAATACTGTACTCCAAAGTCCCTAGACTCACATGTTACTTTGTTGGGTTTCTTTAAATATGGTGAAGATACATTGAAGTTATTGGCATTAAGCTGAAAGATTACAGCAGTAAATCTGTTATGTTTAGGAACCATGCCATCAGGCCTGATTTTTCACTTATTCTGAAGCAACACACCCTGGAAAACTCCCACTGATATGCCTGGTAAAAGAACATGGTTTGACAAGGGGGTTTTTCAAGTGTCCCTGTTATCACAAATGGACAGGTAATCCTATATTGGCTTATTTTCAAGGTTGGGTTTGTTGGTTTTTTATACTTAAGATGGCTTTCTGCAGTTTGGAGATGTTCCAGCATATGCAGTATGGTGGCAAGCAGCAGCAGCAGAGAATATAGTGATATAAGAAGCACTGTAAGACTAGCTTTGCCATTCTTACAGGTGGCTCACAGAACATCCACCACTAACTCCTGCAACCAGAGTTCACAGTTCCCAGCTTTGCCAAGAGCCGAACAGGAGAAGGGCAGGTGCAAGAGTTCTGAATAAAGGCATTGAATGGCCCCCCAACAGCTTCATTAGGGCCGGAATCCTTTTCTGTTGATGTTGGCCAGGGATTTTGATGATCCTGTCAAAAGCCTATTTTCTGGTTCAGTGATTCAGAAAGACAGCTATTCTCTCTGTTGATTGTCCTGATACTTATAGTTGGCCATAGAACAATTCATTTCCAGCAACTGAATGGCATCAGTACAAACATTTGGTGGCCGCCTTGTGGTGCCAGAGGCCTGAGCACATGTTGGTGCATAGGTGCCATTGATTGTCTGTCTTTACTCCAGCTCTGCCATAATTGCCTCAAAAGCATGGTGTCTGGGCTGAAAATTTGGGGGGGGGTGGTGGGGTGGTGGGGGGGGGTGGTGCAGGGGGAGGGGGGAAGAGAATAACCATGTTTAACTGAGGTCCGATGCCAGCAATAACCCATGGGAAGGGTACTCAGATACAGTTACTGCTGTCAAAACCCACAGCACTGTCTCACAGAAGGAGTCCTGTTTGGTTTGGAGAGCAGCTGAACACCAGTGGAATAAATTTGCTAGTGGTTTCAGGAGTGAAAGAGAAACACTGCTGAGGCCAAGAGACCTGCAAGAATCGTCTTGGTTACCTCTGCTGCTTGCCTGTTTCTGTTCACCTGTGGGATATTCTCACAGGTTTCAGTGGCTGACAGCTGATGGGGAGAGGCAGGGACTTCTGTACTTCTACAGTAATGCAATCTCTTTGGTGTTCACCAAGTAGTGTGAGTGATGCTAAAATTAAAGAGGAAACTTGGTACCTAGAGCGAAAAGGCAGCATGTGACCAAATTATTAGCCTTGCTTCTGCATTAAGAAAACTTTTCTAGAACTCTCCAATGCAAAATGTAACCTTCCTGCTGGCATTATGTAATGCCTTCTAGATTTTATCTTGAAGTACATGGAAACAAATTTTACCCAATCCTAGGAGCATAAACCAAGATAATCTTCCACTTCTAGCAATGAAAAGGTTATGCACTCATACAAAGGTTCCACCAAGAGTGGAACGCGCTGCCTTTTGTCCCTTCGAGGTTATTGTTTGCCGTTCCTACCCAGCAAAAAGTAAACAGCAAAATCCAGTTACTGTTTCATCTGACTCAGATACAGCTCAAGGCTTCTCTCAGAACAATAGTTGTATTCAAGCTGCTCTCTGAACTTAAGTCTGCTCTTATAATTGTGACATAAATTTAGGATTTATTTTCCAAAAATGTGTGGTTCAGAAAGTACTTTAATCTTACTGCATTTTGACAAGACACAAGTCTCCTCCTTTGCTGTTGTTGTTATTAATCCTTTGTTCCTCTCCCCTGTAAACAGCAGAAAGAATGCTTTCCTAGAACTAGTGGCAAAATTGTATCTCCTCCTGGGACTGCTGTAACATTAATGTAACATGAAGTCAGTCTGTCAAGTCCACAAAGCACAGATTGGTTCGGTTTCTAGCTCTATTAAGAGCTATTTGATTCAGGATTTTGTTTTCAACAACTGAAGTCATATTACAGAAAAGGTACAACCAAAACCGACTTTCCCCAATGATCCCATATAGCTGAAGGACAGAGCTGTGATCTTTCCAACAGGTGAAAACCATTACAGCCTTTATCACACCACACAAGATGGGGTGGATGCTGGTTAACCTCAGGTCATCTGCTGAACTAATGACCCAAGCCCTGCAAAATGAAGCCCTCTCTTTCAGCCCTTTCTGGCAGTGTTATGCACAACAGCCTTCAACAGGAGAGGAAGCAAGGTGATCTCCAGGTAACATCAACCATCAGGCAATCTTATGCCCCCACTAAGGGCCAGCTGGCCCACCAGCATTTGCCACAGCAGGAAATGAGAAAGAGACATGTTCATCGTAGGGCAAAGAGACAGAAGAAAGATGTAACTACAGTGCTATGGAAAAAGGCAAGAGAAGCATTACTCATATTCAGACTCCACCCTGGTGTACAAGAGCTACTTAAAATTTTCCCCTATGTATGGCTGCTACTAGATCTGTCTCCAAGTTTTCTACTGATCTATTTCCCTCCATTGATAGAGGTTCCCTGTGGAACTTCTCAGCTCCTGCTTAAAGCTACCATGATCCCTCTGCCACCCGTGCTTAGAACATATTAAAGGACCATATGCAAAGGCCTGCAAACCACCCTCTTTGCCCAGTTTGCCAGTGATCCCAGCATTTAATAGAGAAGTTATACCCCTTTATGAAGACACTCTGAATTATGTTTCATGCAAAACCCAGTAAGTCTGTGTTGTATTAGCATGGCCTGCCATTATGGGGCAAATGCCTTAGGAAAGGAAGAAAAAACATTGACATTGTGCCAAATTTCACTGCTTTTTGAATATGTCAACAACCTTTCAAAGAGAGACTCACCATGAACCAATGTCTGCCATGCTTTGTCACTAAAAACTTGACAACATATATTAGTTACAGAAAAGTTCATGATACCTTCTGGATACCATGTGTTAGAAATGACACATCATAACAGTTTGAGTATGAACATACACATGATAAATATTTTTGCTTGGCACTTAAATCTTACCTGTTGAGTGTTGACATAGCACTTCAGCACTTTTCAGAAAGATGTATATGCAACTGGAAAGGCTGTGAATTCATGTTGTTTCAGATTCAGGCTGGCCTATTCCCAGTCTAGCCCTAATCACTCCTATTTAATGACACCATTCATAAGCAAAGCTGATTTGGAGTCTGGCAGCCCACTTAATAAGTGGGACGTTATGACAAGAGAGCATTACACTCCTGCTCAGACAGCTGCACTGGCTCCCTGGAAGCCTCCAGGGAAAATTCAAAGCTTTCAAAGCTTTGTTTTGGATCTGGGTTATTTTATCAGCAGAAGAGGCATTCAACTTTGAAAAGCCCTGATATAAAAGAGAAGTAGGTGGCACGGGCACATACATATTCAGGTCTGTTTCTCCCCACATTGATCTCCCAGCCATGTTACTAAAGTCTATTTCCCAGTCTGACAACTGGGAGAGGGAAGGTTAGGAGAAGTTCTTTGCAGCATACAATTATTTTAGGTGCTGAGTGCAGTGTTGTCAGCTGGTAGAATAACCTAGATGATGAAATGCTGTTATTTTGAACATTATTATAGATTAGGAACACTATTCAAAGCTTGGAAAGACATTTCTGGTGTTTATGTCTTGTAAAACATACCTAAAAATATATACTCTTGGAATTTACTCTCCGAGGACTCAACAAATCCAGAACACTAAATCGTTTGAATTTGAATTGACTATTATAACAAGACAGACCATGGAGCAGATTGTCATGTGTTTGCCTTTAAAAAAGCCCAAACTTACTATACCTTTAATTCACTCTCTTATCTAAAGATAATACTATCATGTTCCATGGCAAGGTTGGTTGCCTTACAAGCTAAAGCATGGACCAAGTGGTGGCTTAGTGAAATAGATGCATTTGCTTGACCATCAGACACCAGGACCAGTTGGCTGATGCCCCCAAGGGCTCAGACCCGTGCATACTGCAGTGGGAGCAAGAAGTATTGGAGTTCTGATGCCAAAACGGCACAGAATAACTGCTCAGAGACCAATTTTGTCTTTAAGCAGCAAAGGTATTTCATGCAACATTGGAGAGCTAGCCGATTCGTACCGGACAAACTAGCTCCAAAGTTTTCAGTGAAAAGTCTTGTAGAGGGATTTTTAAAGGACTGAGGACATATGTTACCATTGTCCAGGTTGGACAACCCAGGCCTGTTAATTAAAGCTGCAGAGCAACTTTAAATTGTCCTTGGAACAAGCAGTGTGAGAAAGAAAACAAGCTATGCACAAACAAGAAGCCAGGTGCAGAGCAAGCCCTGGGAACCACGGAATCAGCACACTCTCATCAGCACACTCTGATCAGGCGCCTGCAGCATGCTCACCGATCAGGTACACGGACACCGCGTGGCCAGACTTTCATCCAATCACCTGTGTGTAAAGTTGGGTGAGCGGTTGGCGTAAGTTATAAATATGACCTGTTTGTTTAATCAAGTGAGCACGGCACATAGCCATATTGGTGTGATTGTCGTGAATTGGCCGACTCTCCATGGGGGGACCCTCTTCAAAGTCTAATTCATACAGTTTTTTCATGAGAGGTTACACAACATCTTTACATACATACTCATTTGCTTTTGACACCCAATCTTTCCATTCAAATAGGTGGGATCTAGGTGGAGTAGACCTTTCAATTTTCTTTGTTCAAAGATTTCCTGACTTGATGGTCTCCTTATCTCCTTCAGGTGCCCACCTTATCTTTTCCAATTATCCAGAGTACATTCAATGGAACCTTTCCTAATTATTCAGATATATTCCTTTCTCAACACAAACAGAGCATCACCCAGAGCATTGTACTAAACTCATCCTGATTAATCTTTTATTTTAAGACCTTGTTCTGTTTCATTCCCCCCTTTTCTTACGAATTCTTTCATCAAGTTTCAAAGACAAAGAGCTTTGGTAGACATGTATCATTGTCCATATTATTTGCGTTCTTTTAGCTATGGTATTTAGTTTATACCGGACAGATGTTCAAGAGGGATAATAGGATCATTCCTCCCAACTTGATTAGTATGGGATGTATTAATTAGTGGAATACTAGTGTCGCTTTAGGGGAATGTCCTGCGAAGATGTCCCACCAATAATGTTCTCCTACTTGTTCTGCATTGGCCAAGGTGGATTTTATATTTTCAGAGTCATGTTTTACCTTCCCAAGCATGCGCTGGGCTGTTCTGTTTACTTCTTGGACCAGTTTTTCTATGTTGGGGTGTCTGAGCACTGTTTTTAAAGAGACTAATGTTCATGCCTATCTGTAATTCAGGTACATCATGATACAGGGTAGTTACAGGAACAACATTATCAAAGTCACAGCCTGCAATTCTAGTAAAATTACATAAACAAAAATTAGTACCATTGGCTTTTTCATGACAAGTATGAATAGTAATGTTAACACAAGAAGTTCTAACACATGCACATCCATTTCCTATGTAAAACACTTGTGATTTGGCTTCAATATGTGGAAACATTTCAAAAGTACATGTACTTTTTAATATCTAGGCATAGATCTTCATTCTCTGTTACTGCATTTTCACAGATGTATCCCAGTTGTTCTCTGGGGATAAATGCCTCAATGCTAATTGAATGCCATTTGCCTTTGGTCTGATCACAACTTGCCCAAACATTATGGTCCATGGGTCTAACGATGACTTTTTGGTGTGTGGCTCCTAGTGTCAATACAGGAAAGATTGTCTGTTCTTTTGCTGCACTAATTGTGAGCACATATGCTTCAATTTGTTCATCTTGTGGGTTGTAGGTGAAGTTTACTAGTTGCCATCAAGCCTGGTGATCTTTTTCGAACTGAGTGGTGAAGCTGGTTTTGGCTATTATTTCCCTTATTTCTTGAGATAGTATTCCTGATGTTCCTTCCCTCAATATTCCTGCAGCTACGGATTGTACCCACTGCTGAGTTTGGATATATTGGATGGCAAGTGCAACCTTTGTTAGTGCCCCCAGTATAGTCGATAATTTTCATGAGATCTTTAGCTGTGTGATTAGCTCCTAATGTTAATAATCTGATTGCCAAGGATTGAGTTTCTGCTAATGTGAGCATAGATGATGTCAAGGGAACTTTAAGCTTTCCCAGGTCAGAAGTGACAGCACCCAGGTTTGTTGATTAGTACTTTTTGGTCTATGGTATTTAACACACCTAATCCTGTGCCAATCCATCCCAGTATATCTCCGAGTTCTAGTGTGGTGTGACCTAGTCCTTTAAGCCTTTGTTGTATGTAGGGTTGGCAGTCCTGTTCTACACAAGATATATTTGTCTGGATATTTATCTGAATGCTTTCTATTAATGAATATGTAGGATCCAATAGTAGCTTTTGCTCTTTTAATGAATTCTAAGTCTCATTCCAGTCTTGTTGTGTATATTATTTGTTATTAGATAAAACAAATGGCTAGACCTGGGTTAGGCTCTAGGCTCACTGAGAGTGGTCCCAACCCATGGAAGTGATTCAATACTTTGTGCATCAGACCATGGCCATTCTAAAATGGGAGCTTGAGATTAAGTTATACTTATCAAAAGTCCAAGAATCAGCATCAAGAAGGCTTGAGAGCAGGTGCTCCTCCTCATTCGGAAGTCCATGGCTTCTCAGAGTTTTCTCAGGAGTTTTCTTGACTCGAGAGCAGTGAATCCAGTTGGGTTGTTCTTTTGACCATACTGCTGTGAATGTAGTCAGTAACACCTGGAAGGGTCCGTCTCAATTTTCTTGCGAGGGTTCCCTGAAAAATTCTTAACATATACCCAATCACCAGGACTAAACAGATGTAGTTTATAGTCAGGTTATTTAATTCTTTTTTTTTTTTCCTACAGTTATGTACTGGCTACCTATTTGATCTAGAGCTTCGCTATTTATAACTTGTATTACATAGGGTCTGCCATACAAGATTTCAAATGGGCTCAGCTTCTCTTTTGATCTTGGTTTAACCCTCAGTCTGATTACAGCAATAGGTAAAGCTCGATACCAATATAAATTTGTTTCTTGGCATATTTTGGCAATTTGTTGTTTAATAAGATGGTTCATTTTTTCTCCTTGCCCACTTGCTTGGGGTCTGTGGGGTGTATGCAGTTGCCAATTGATTTTTAATGTTTTACTTATTGCTTGTACGATTTGTGTGCAAAAGTGTGAGTCCCTGTCTGAAGAGATTACTGTTGGAACCCCAAATCTCGGTACTATTTCTTAAAATAGTGCTTTGGTTATTTCATTAGCTTTATTGGTTGGGCAAGGGAGTGCTTCAGGCCACCCTGAAAAGACATCTGTCATGACCAGCATGTATCGAAAGCCCCCTTTTCTTGGGAGTTCTGAGAAATCAGTTTGTCACTGTTGCCCTGGACAATTTCCTTTTCCAATTGTCCCAGTTTGATTCATGTTCTCCCTACAATTTTCTCAGTCTAAATATTTATACTAAATATTTATACCATGAGTTAGTGCCCCAATGGGTCTTATTATGTTCTTCATTCCTGGATGACCCTCTTATAACAGAGGGGGCCATTCCTCACACCAAGGTCTGGCATGGCATATGTTCCCACTGCTCAACGCCTACTGGGTTGCAGCCAACAGCGGAGCTCAAGATTCTTCTTGGTGGCAAACACAGAGGCCAACCCAGTGTTGCCCTTGACTGTGGTAGGAGGCACCTGACCAACCTTATTCCTTGTACTTCGTTGTCAATGCAGTTTCATCTGCACATCCCATAACAAGTCACTGTCATGGCAAAACACACAGATTTACAGTAGTAGATCTACTACAGAGTGTATTTTATTTCACTTTTTCTGCCAATATCCCCACAGCCTTGCTGACCAAGGGATATTGTTTTTATATGAACTGGGCAAGCCTCCCCCTTATCATTTTTACTGTAACAGGTAAAGCATTTTTCACCTTTCCTGGATTTTATTTTCAGATACACCTGGTTAAAAATTTCTTTTGCTTCAGGCAGGTCCTCTTTTCCACTTTTCTGTTGAATTAAAGAGAAGCTCAATTTTCAATTAATTGACCATATTTAACTTTTAGTTTAATTTCTCCTCCTTTAAACGTCTAGATGTTCTAATAAATCTCATCCCAACAAATATTTTGGTGAATTTGGCATTCCTATTTGTTTTCTTAATTTGTACTTTAAAGGTTTCAGGATGTTGGGTTTTTTTATTTCCTGGTGGCCAGCAGCTCCCACAACTCCCCTAACAAATTCTTTTCTTACTGAAGTTTAACACCAAATAAATTGGTTCTGTATCCACTAAAAATTCCACCTCATTTTTTTTCTCTAGTCCCTAGTTCACCAGAACCCCTTGATGGTTCTTTATCTTAGGGCAATCTCGCTTCCAGTGTCCACTTTCCCTACAATGTGCATACTTGTCTGATCCCACAGGAGAGGGATTCACTCACTTCTGCCTGACATTCCTCCTCTGCCAGTTTAGCACCACCCAGTTCTTCTCTATCAATGTTCCCTCTTCCTTCTGTCAACTTTTCTGTATCACCATTACCAAGTAACAGTCAACTGGAACCTTTATCTAGTCCTATTAGATCATCCTGATAAGTCTTTCACAACCAGATTCCAAGCATCTAAATTTCCCCACCAAAGATTCACCTTTATTCTCCTCAGACCCACTGCCTGCCCTGAAGGGGCCGTTACCGGTCCTGTTGTACTGCAAATGCTGCAGCAATTGGGGTGACATTGTCAGGTCCTTCTGTTCAATTGTCAGCAACAGCAACCCCCTCCTCCTCACCAGCAGAAGGATTGGAGCAGGAGATGATCTTCCTGCTCGGCAGGTTACACAAGCCTGCCTCTGCAACAGCACTTCTGCTTTAACTCTTTCTTACCCTGAACGCAAATCCGCTACTTGTTGCTTTAAGTCTGTGTTCTTACCTATCATGCCTTTGCAGGCAAACAACAAACACCCTGCCATGGGTCCAGCAGGACTCAGCTGCACCTTCCAGCGGGTCACTCCAGTACTTTTAACACTTTCATAGGGTCCTTGACTCCCAACCCTCCGTTTCAGGTCCTATATTAGTGCAAGTTTTTATCTTACAATGTGCTTCATTCTGATTGCTCCACAGGAGGAACTCAACCTCTTTAATTACAAAATATAGCAAACATATATTTAACAAAAATTTCAACAAGAACATCTTTCTAATTTAGGTCTCAGTTTTCCCCCATCCTTTTCTAGAGCCATAATCAAAGGATCAAGTGGTGTTTAATCCCACACTCCTTCTGCCACACAAATGTATCTGCACACATTACTTCATCCCACTTTTGTTCTCTACGGAGAAACAGCATAAGCTGTAAAATTGTGTTGTAATTAAGACTTCCTTCGGGTGGCCATCTTTCACCATCACGTAATGTATACAGAGGCCACCAATTCTGACAAAATTTTTAAAATGTCTTTTTGTTCAAATTTCCACTGGGAATTCTGCCAAATTCTTTTTAATGCTTCAAAATACATCCCAGGGGTGTTTATTGATTTGCTTGGTCCATCCCCCATCTTCCTAATAAGTCTGATATTTGTCTACAATGTATTAATTACTGGAGGCACCGTAGTTATCTGAGAACATACACCACAGTACAAGACCTCTATTTAGCCTTATTTCTTGGTCTCTGTTTTTTGTGGGTTTTGTTGGGGTTTTTTTGCTTGTTTGTTTGAATGAGTTTGGTTTTTCGGGAGGAGATAGAGGTTAGTTCGTGTTTTTTCCAAATGATGTTAGTTCTACGGTTTTGTCCACAGTTTCCCGTTCTAATTTCTAATTATGCATTCCCCCACTTCATAAACTGATTTTTCAATCGCTCTGTCCGTCTCTGGCCGGCCCCTCGCGGGGAACACGGACGCGCAGGTCGGGACTCCCCACTCGCTTCGCAGTGACACCGCGTCTCACACGCACCCCGCTCTCCGGGCACTCTCCGGGCAGCCCTCAGCCGCATGGGCAGTGCGTTACGCGGTACCGTGCACCTGCATACAGCTCTAGGAACGCTGACAGTTCGCGTTATCACACAAAGTACGCATTTCAATGAACAACTGCCAAAAAAACAGATTCTGATTTTTTTCTGGCCCTAAGCAGGGTGTTAAGTTCTCACACTATTCGCCTAGAATTACCAGAATATTTTCTCATTCATAACTCCAATTTTGACATGTAACAAGACAACACCTGGAACAAACAAGACACGGAGCGCTATTTCAGTTGCTACATTCTAGGAATTCCCCAAATCTTAAGCCACCCTAAAGGAAGTTTTCAGCTTCCCAGTTCTTAAGGCAATCGAACAGGGCTATTACCCTTTTCAGAAGGCGTCCCTTTTCTCAGCCCTGCCAGACAGCCTCCAGTCTCTCGTCTTATGGGGTAAAACCAAATCTGAAGACACCCTAAAGGAAGTTTTCGGCTTCCCAAATCTTAAGACAATCAAATATTCAAACCAAAGAATAAATATAAATACCTTTTATGTTGTGCAGAAGTCCTTGTCCACCTGTGTGAGGAGCCGAGGGGTAGGGGAGTCTCACCGACAGAAGATCCAGTCGGGGGTTCCGATGGTCCCCAGGCCCCTGGATTCCAGCACCGGTGGAGAGTTCTCCTGCCTGGCTCGCCAAATTGATGCCAAAACGGCACAGAGCAAATGATCAGAGACCAATTTTGTCTTTAAGCAGCAAAGGTATTTATTTCGTGAAACATTGGGGAGCTAGCCGATTCCCACCGGACAAACTACCTCGAAAGTTTTCAGTGAAAAGTCAGGTATTTTATACAGTTTTTCCATGAGAGGTTACACAACATCTTTATATACATATTCATTTGCTTTTGACACCCAATCAGTCCATTCACAATAGGTGGGATCTAGGTGGAGCAGACCTTTCAATTTTCTTTGTTCAGTGATTTCCTGACTTGATGGTCTCCTTATCTACTTCAGGTGCCCACTTTATCTTTTCTAATTATTCAGAGCACATTCAGTGGAACCTTTCCTGATTATTCAGAGTACATTCCTTCCTCAACACAAACAGAGCATCACCCAGAGCATTATACCAAGCTCGTTCTGACTAATCTTTTTTTTTTAAGACCTTGTTCTGTTTCAGTTCATTCTTCACCTGTCACCTGATTCTCTCTTTCACCCTGAAGGCTACAGCCTCTGTGCATTTCAGTTTTCCACAGGGATGCGTTGGCTAACCTTACATGCATTGGGCCAGGAGAGCAGAGTAATTTTTTCTCTCTGCACTCTGTTTCACTGAGTGGATCTATAGGAACATACAGAAGAATACAATAACTCTTCATTGCACACACAGCAGTATCCCCTGGGTCCCAGAAGTTTTGCAAAGATATTCCTACTGATACTGAAAAACCGGGAAAAAGAAAACCCTCTAGACTTCATTTTGTAAGTTTAGAAGGCAGGCATTTTTTATTGCAGTGCACGGAGATTAACATGTCAAATCATGCATACCTATCTGACCAGCATTCCTCAATTTATTACAACAAAATATACATGTTTAGCATATTTCCCAAAATTAATACCTGTTATAACTACTTCTCCAAAATTATTTACATATGCATAAGGCACTTGTGTATGCACACTTCACTCCTGGGGGGTCTTTCTTGGGGTGTCTTGAGACCCCTAGTCGTCAACAAGTTGGTGAACTTCAGCTGAACTTTCTTGTGGAACACTCACACTACTTGGTTCTTTACATAACTTCGTCTGCTCTCTGTACTATATGGTTTTGATGCAACGCTCTGGTTACTGCACTTCTCTTGCCTACTGCTATATCCCAGGTGTCTCAGAAAGCTTGCTACATTTTTAGTGAGTTTATTCAATATGTCGAGTTAATCATTGCTTTAGTTTCAGCCTCAGTTAGTGATTCTTTATATCTTAATTACATCACTACCACCACAGCTGAAGGAAAGGCAAGGGCCCAGTACTGCCTTCAAAAGTACACAAGATACTCCCTTGTAAAATAAAGGAATCGGGTAAATACAGCTCCAAAACACAATTAAACCACAAGCCTTACGTTTTCCAAGGTGACTGTCTCCTTCAAACAACTACAAGGATTCACTTGATAAGAGAGGCAGTATTCATGGTCTAAAATCTCATCTTAAAACACGACTTCCTTTTTTTAGTTAAGTTCCTAGCTTTAATAATAGTCCCATCTCTCAGAGCACCAATTTCATGACCACAGGTAAAATATGATGTACTTATTCATTAAAGAGCAGGTGGCAGCAGACCTCTTCATCTCCCTGAGGTATGGAAATGTGGGCTAATCCATCACAATATGAGACTGTGCATTCCAGCTGATGAAAAGGACTAATGGAAGGGAGTGGAGAATGCATTTAAAAATACAGAGCTAGTCTAGACATCCCTGTGGATTATCCGCAGTGGTACAATTTGACCAGGAAATATAAATCTCTAAGGAAAAGCAGAGAGGTTTGAATAAATGAAATAAAATGTGCGCAAACGGGCCCTGCCTGCCTGCAGAAATCTTGATGTAACTCCAGCAGAATTCTACAGACCTGAGCATGAAGCCTTGTCCAGAGACTTTAATTTGGTTCCAGGGTGACTAAAATTCCCAATGTTTATGTAAATGCATTCACAGACTACATAAACTAATCACGGGTTATCCGTATCCAGATGGCCAGCCAGCTTTTTACATCAGCCAAATGGGAAGGACTTCAAATCCTTCAAACATAAAAGGAAAGTGAACAACAAAACTCAAGTTGCTGTTCCGAGAGCCTTTTTGCACTTTAACTGACAAAGCTCCATCCACACTGCTTTGTCCTTGCTGACAGTGCAGTACATGCACAGTAAGGTAGAGAATGTGGTAGTGCTTTTATTCCTTCCATCCATAGGCACATGACACAAAAAAGATGGTTCTTTCTGGTACTGGAAATTCCCAGTGGCCTCTGAGTCAGAGACTTCATATTTTAGAAAAAAAAGGCTTGAAACTGAAGAGAAAAACCACCAGTGTCAGTCCCAAAGTCTCCTTATGTATAAATTCCATATGTATTTTTAATCACACATACTTGTATTGCCTTTTTTTACTAAACTGATGCAAGATGTTTCTGTTCCTGTCATCATGGATTACAGTGTCACAGTTTTATTTTCTAGGAGGTCAGAATGGAACTGGTTTTGCTCACCAAGTTTCTATCATGATTTTCAGATTCATGCAGGGTGCCCTGAGCCTCTCTGAACCTGCTGGGTCCAAAGAGATGTGGCTTTTAAACCCAATCAAACCACAAATTCAGTGGGGTCTTCACTGTCTAATGAAGATCTTGAGGTGACCTAATTCGTGACAAAACATTCTTTATAGGTACTTGCAAAGTAGAGACAGATGAAGTACCTGAAACACCCTGAAAGTGATGTCCGTTCAAAAACCAGGATCCAGATTGTTAAATCCCAACTCCACCTCCTACAGAAAAGGAACCAAAGGAAAAGCTGAATCCTACTCTGAAAATGTTGGAGTTCTCTCTCTTATTGTATCAGGGATTAAGTTTTCTTGATGTGTTTTTCCTGGTGGTATCACTCTGGGGTGTTTCTGATTTTATGTTCACCAAGTAACTTTCATGATTACATGAAGTGTGACATGGTTCCATCAGGACTGCTGGAGTGCAACTAGTTCTGTGCTTGCTGTATCTGGTCCAAGGGCATAGTGAACTGCATGCAGAAACATGCAAAGATTCAGAATCTCTGAGATTAAAGAACAAAGACATTTCAATTTGTCACTTTGGCTCTTCATCAAGTGAGACTGCCACTTCTACAGGCCCTAACGTTCCTTGTAAAAAACACATACCACAAAGTGTCAAAAATGTCCTTACAAGCTCTGAAATGAAAGGAAAAAGCTTAAGAGAAGCTATTTCCACTACAGCTTCCACAGTTTAGCACTTGCTGACAATGAGGGGCAAACAAAGTAATCTCAGCTGAAACAGCTTTTACAAAGAATCACAGAATTACAGAATGGTTGGACTTGGAAGGGAGCTCTGGAGATCATCTTGGCCAACCCTCTGCTAAAGCAGGTTCACCTGCAGCAGGTTGCACAGGATGATGTCCAGGTGGGTTTTAAGTATCTCCAAAGAAGGAGAATCCACAGGCTCTCTGGGCAGCCTGTCCCAGTGCTCTGTCACCCTCCAAGTGAAAGAGTTCTTCCTCATAGTCAGATGGAACTCCATCCAGTGCTCTGTCATCCTCAAAGTAAAAATGTCCTTCCTCATACTCAGATGGAACTCCCTGTGCTGCAGTTTGTGCCTGTTGCCCCTTGTCCTGTCACTGGGCACCACTGAAAAAACCCTGGCCCCATCCTCTTCACACCTGCCCTTTAGATACTTGTATGCATGGACAAGATCCCCTCTCAGCCTTCTCTTCTCCAGGCTAAACAGGCCCAGCTCTCTCAGCCTGTCCTCACAAGGGAGATGCTCTGCTCCCCTCACCATCTTTGCAGCCCTCCACTGGACCCTCTCCAGCAGTTCCCTGTCTCTCCTGAACTGGGGAGCCCAGCACTGGGCACAGCACTCCAGATGGGGCCTCACCAGGGCAGGGCAGAGGGGAGGATCACCTCCCTCCACCTGCTGGCCATGTTCCTCCCAATGCCCCCCAGGATCCCACTGGCTCTATTGGCCACCAGGGCACACTGCTGGCCCACGGGCAACTTGCTGTCCACCTGCACTCCCAGGTCCTGCTCTGCAGAGACTGGTTTTTCTGGTTTTGTTTAGTTGCATATAAAGGCAACTGAATCACTCAAAAGACTCAGAATTCTGTTGTATTAGTTTTCTTTTTGTTCACATGCTGATTTTTTGGGGTTTTTTTGTTTTTTGGCTGGTAGTTTTTTTACAAAACTATTACAATGAGTTATAGTTCTCATCTCACTGTTTCTTAATGAAAACTAGTTATATGCCAAATTTCCAGGAAGGTAGGCAGTAAAAGCCTTATTTACTTTCTCCTTTATTTTGCTTCTACTTCTGCTTCCATTTCCCCTTCCCTTCCTCCTGAAAACCACTAAAAAAAGGAGCACAGAAGCTGGACATCAGAAATATACATGTCACCTCACATTAGAAGGATTCAAGAGTAACTGTGTGAGCACTTTTGCTACACAGCCAGTAAGGCTCTGCGTAACCGGGGGGCTTAGCTGTGAGAGGCAAGGACAGGGAAGGATTTCGGCTGGTCTTTTTTGCCTCTACTAACTGGATAAAGATCTGCATTAAGCAAACACCACAGGGTTTCATTGCTGGTTTTGGGTGTCCAAATGAAGAATCCTATCATTAGCTAATCATTAATTACATGTTTTCATCATGAAGATTATGAAATATTGTGCTGTAGATATGCCTTCCAGAGCAAAGCCTAGCTTTCTTAGTGACTTGGCTTAAACTGACTTTAGGATGGGTCTGCACTTGGGACAAAACGAGCTGTTTTGTTAACTAAAATTTTCAATCTCCAAGAGCCTTTTCTGCCATCCTTTAACCAGAACACGATTAGGAGCAGTTACAATACACTCCCAATAAAATTTAACAGCAACTAAAATGTCTCCTTCAGAGAAATCACTTATGAAAGCAAACCAGTATTAAAACATAGCTGACCATGAATAATTCTTGTTCTGGACCATCTTTAGCTGTCTTCAAGTGGCTCACCGCAATCACTTAACATTGATTAATGAGGTATAAACCTTATCACCTTTTATCTCTGCAGCTGCCTGCCTGTAGAGTCATTTGTACTCATCAGAGCAATCTCTTAACATGAAAAGTAAGGCTAACAACCCAAAGCATCAAAAAGTTGTCTATAACCCACACTGTCCAGATGACTGTACAGTCTGTTTTTTAGATACGCTCAGCGAACCAAGCTGAAATCTTGAGATGCTATCACAGTGTAAACAATGTCCTTCCAGCTTGTGGTAGATGGCATTTAGCTGTCTCCTGACTCAGGAATCATGGAAACACGTAGATCTTGCCCTCGGTTCTCTTTCTTCTCTTCACCTACAGCCTCCCCCCTGCCCCAAGCCAAGCAGATCTCAAACACGCAACACTAAAAATATCCTGATTCTGAAGTCTGTCCCTAAATCAGCAAAGTCTGCACTGCTTAACCTTATAGACATGGTCTCAAACAATATAAGAACCAGATGGGTCTTGCTTTTGTTGGAAAAAAAATAACAATGCTGGTTTTAATAAGGGTTTTATTTTTCTTCAGCCATTGGCAAGATTTGACATGAGACTAGTCAGCAGCATTCCACAATTCTGCCCACAAGCAAGTGTGAGATGGCTCCAAGATGCTTGCTTTTCTGTACTGCAGAAGTTTTCTAATGAGAAGCCAAACTTCTGAGAACTGGAGATGCTGCAGCACAAAAAGCCCTTGGAGAGGAACCCTGTAAAACTACATGGAAGTGGAATTAAATCAGGATGCATTGGAAACATAGGAACCTACAGCAAGGAACAGAGTAATCAGTTCCTTTCTGTAGACTGTTTTTAAAAAATTGTGAAAAACTTAAACATACTAAGTTTTTCCATGAGCTTGTCCCATGGATGATGTTTTTAGTCCACTTGAATAGCTTCTGATCAAGCCATATTTACAAGCATTTAGGAATATTACAATAATTTTTTAAATTCTTCTCATAATAAAGCACATATGCTGAGGCATATTTCTGCCTGCTTTACTCGATCCATGCTGCATTAATTTTCTGCTAGAAACAAAAATGTTGTCTGCATTCAGTGATTAGCTGAGAGTGAGGAGAAGGGAAGAAGGAATTGGATAAACACATTTCAATAATCTTCTACCACTAAATAGAAAAATACAGTACTCCAAACTAGCTGTGCAGAAAAAACTAGAGGCATGTAAATACGGCCATTCTAGTACCTGTATCTATTTGGGTTTTGCCCTTCAGATTATTATTTTTTTTAATGCTAAAAAATCAAATGCATTTATAATAAAAACAGACCATTTTTCTAGCTAGAAGCACAGATCTCAATTTAAGTTTTGCCCCGTGCCATGCTACCTTTGAATATAAAGGCCTATTGGTATTCTTTTCTCCTTTCAGAGCTTTCTGGATAATTAACAATTTCCTTTTCCCATTTTCTCCTTTCTGTTGTCCTTCTTCCCTTTTAGTTTCATTTACACACTTGCACCCATCACTTGTGATCAGCTTCCTGGTCAGAGGGTACATCTGCAGCAGTGTTTCAGTTCACACCAGGAATCCTCTCCCAAAATCATTCACCTGATCTGATCGTCCATCTTTCCTCACGGTGGTTTGGCTAACGTAATGGATTGCATAAAATGCATTGCATTCCATTAAACTGAATGGGAACAGGCACTCCAGCAGCTAGTGAGCAGTCAGGCTATGGGATGAGACTTCAGCTTGTCTGAAGTTAAACTGCTGAAGCACATACAGTGTAGACTTCGGGTCAGCACCAATTGTTTTGCTCTGTGAAAGCACTCCCACAGCATTTCACCAAGTGCTAACATGATGCAATAAAACAAGAGGCATGTGTTTGAATAATCACACGCCCACTAAGGCTGTTCTGTGTCCCATGGATGCACCCACTGGTTTTCATCTTAGTCCTGTGGTTATCACACACAGCTTTTACATTCTTAGCCTCCCTTTGCACCTCCTGACCCCCCAGCACACTACTGGTGGTCTCCCACTGCTCTGCCCTCCCCAGCATCCTTTCTTTCCTTGTCCTCCTCTTCCAATAGGCTTTGGCTCAGTGTCCCTGACCTCCATGGATAATTTTTTTTTTTTTTTTTTTTTTACTTTCCCACTTGGGAAGAATTTAATGCCTTACCAATCCAAGTCATCTTCCTTCCACCCAAAACCTTTGTTTGCACTGGAGTAAATGCTGCCTTTTCAGCACAGCCATAACCACACAGTTTGCTTTTGCTGTGTCATTGCTCTGTTCTCCCCAGCTTCTTCCTCAGAGTATCTGTGAATTCTCTTTGCAAATGCATAGCATTTGAAATCCCACTGACTTCTTCTCGATTTGTTTGGTCACAGGCTAAATGGCTGCAGCAAAGCTGTTTCCAGCAGCTGCCCACAGATAGACAGGAGGTCTCTGTGCGCTGAGCAGGGCAGAGGATGGCTTTGTGACCTCTGGCACCCAAGTTATCTAAAAGGCTCCTTTTTACAGCCCAGAGAACTGATCTTTCATTGCACAGCAGGGTAACACTGGCTTGTGTTTCAGAAAAGAAATAGCCCTGTTTGAGTTTAAAAGCAACAATGTTTTCCAGTCTGCACAATCAGGCTCTTTGGTTTTCACACAAATGGCCTCAAGTGAAAAACACTTAATTCTTCCCCATCTAAACTGTTGCAAGGCCATGGGGACATTTCTGCCTCCACAGGAAAGCTCTGCTGTCCCTCACTGAGCTATAGAGTAAAAGGCAGAATTTGAATAACAGGGGCTGGTGGGAGATGACCCGGGTTCCACTGTGCTTCTCTCCCTTGGGTAAGCTGCATGCGGTCTGGGGCTCAGAGCACCAAGCTGTTGCCTTGTGGACTCTTTCTTCACTCCCCTGCAAAACAACTTAATCTCTGTTCCCCTGTGCCAGGCTCCAGCATCTTTTTTTATTATTATTATTATTATTTTTATTTCATTTCATAGTCTTGTCTGGAACCAAGAGCAGGTGTAGGAAGCTCAGCACACAGCTGAGACCACCAGGACCACCTATATCCTCGCACAGATGGGGACTAGCCTGTAGCCTTCAGAAAAGGGGCTGAAGCTCTGTTTTGAAACTGTTGCTGTCAGGTTTCCCTCTGATTGCAGCCTGTGGCTTCAGCATCGCTCTGGTAGCTCTTCGCTATCCAATGCTTGCTTCGAAATTGCTGTCACTTCCAAATATCCTTTGTAGAAGGGTCCTGCTTAATCCAACACATATACCTTTTGGCATCTATCCCAATGGACTGGTTTTGTAATATGTGTCATTATTATGCATCAGAAATTAACAAAAACTAGGGAACTAAAAAAAGTTTTTAGCAAAATCAAAGGCACCTTTGGTATCCAGTTTGTGAATTTGCACTCTCAAAATTACCAGCAAAGAAAGCATAACAAAGCCACATAAAATGCTAGAACATTTAATGCAGCTTCCACCAATACAACCATCTGCTTAAGCACTGCACAATTTTTTATGTGTACACAGTCTTGATTAACACAACTCAATAATTAAAAAACTAGAAACACTCTGACACTAATGTGTAAAGCTATAGATTTGGCTACTCTGTTTGTTATAAGCACATTTACAAGCTGGCATGTCTCTGGAACTAATTAAAGACTTCACATTGTCACCACATCCATAACCAGTGAAACAGGTATTTCTTTTCACATGTGACAGAGTGGTAGGTTCATTCACAAATGGACAAAGAAATCTATTGCAATGTGCAAAGATGGGAATGAAAACGGAGTGATTAGTTTGGAAAGAGACATTCTGAAAGTTAATGGAGCAGATTGGCTATGAATCTTTTCCATGTTCGCATTTTCTTACATGGATTATCAGAAAGGTGACTGGAATGCTTTATTATATTTTTGTCACATCTTCATAGTATACATTTATTGGTATATATTTCATATCTATGTGATATACAGATAGCTGTAAATACAGCTCAGTCAGACGCTACAGTCATGTGGGATAGTTGCCTATCCTAAAAAAACATTCAGGAATATAGCTGCCTGTCTGTGGAGAACTTGAGGGACACTGAAAGGATCTAAATTACAGTTTACATTTTACAGAGCCACCATGGCAACTACGAGCATCAAATAACAACTTTATTTGATGGAGTCACAGGAAATCAAACATCAATGACAGCACTGCTGTCCAGACATGCTTGCATCATGGATACCCAAACCATAACCACAAGCTTGTTCTGTGAGGTGCTGTGCCACTACCCCATGATTCTGTACCCTATAATGAGACTTGTGCCTCTCCTTCCCCATCCTGGAGGTCCTGACTCTGCAAGTTGCCTCACAGCTTCATTCAGTTTGCTTTCTGCACATTCCGGAGCTCACAACGCCCTTGGCCTTGGCACACTGGAGGTCTGGTGGGGCATGTGGCCCCACAGCAGCCAAGGTCCTACAGGGGACCTGTGACAGCCCAGAGCAGAAGTGTGAAAAACAAGTTACTGCTGTCCTGGCATGTAAACAGTTGGTGCTTATAGAGAGAACCTGCTTGTGCTTAATAGGATCTAGGCAGGGGAATGGAGGCTGAATAATAATGTCTAGGAATCAATCAAGTCCAACCAGGCTGAAGTGAATAACGGCAGGGAAACTTTGGGGTGCATAGCCACTCACGCTGAGCCTTACTGTTGGTAAAGCCACATGTGCGCAATATTGCCTAAGTGGCAGTATCAGAAATACCAAATTTGGGTGATGTAGCAAAACGAGAACAAAAGGGGAAAAACAATCAGGGGTGCTGAGAGGAGCTTTGTGGGGGAAGGAAGATGCAAGGTAGCAAAAAAGTCAGCTTAAAATAAGGAAAAATAGGCAGTAAGGTATTTAATCAGGCAGAAAAAAAAGGAAGGTGGATCCTTCAACAGCAGGAGCAGGAATGCCTGCAGACAGCAGTGATGCTGACCTGCGTGCCTCAGGACACTGGGATGCAGGAGGGACCATTCTTGGCCAACCTGCCATCAGGTCTGAGTCCTTCAGATCTGGTGTGGAAGGAAACTGATTTGCACCTCCACACTAACAGAACTGTAATTTGATTGCAATTATGTGTTTATATGTTTCATTGGACTTCAAACCTACAATTAACAGTTTCATAGTCAAACCTAATGCTCAGCATTGTCGTTTAATTACAAGCTGGTATATCTGATTGTCTAAATCCCTGATAATTTTGCTGTCCTACCTATTTCCTTCTCGTATGATCATTAATGAACAAACATGCTAATCAGTTTGCATCAACTGCTTCGTGAGTCTCCCAACACGAAGGAGAAATGTCAGACCTTGGCAGCAACAAAGCAAGAAGCAGACTGAACCCAAAACATTCCTCAGCCTGCAAGTGCCCAGTTCTCTGCCAAAAGCTGGTATTAAGTTAATTAGTCATTACTTATTGTCCAGGTCCTTTGTGCTCTGCGCGGTTTATCTGTGCAGCTGCCCTTGGCTACTAAACCCCCCCCCTAAAATGCCAGAAGGTGCTTCTTCCAGAATCTAGAATATTAGGAATTATTTCCAAATATTGTTGTCACAGAGACAGGGCAGGGAATGTCAGCAGGAGACAAAGCGGTGCAGGACTGATCTCCAGTGAAGAGGCAGCCTGAGACCAACAGGAATCTCAGCAAGGACAAACTGCTTTGCACCGCTGTGGATGAACGCAGCTTCATCGGTCAGCTACAGTACTGAACATTTTGGCAGAAATATTGGATTACTGTATGTATGGGCTGCAGTACTGTTTCAGTATTCCCTGACCTATAATTTCTTACGTTGCTGCTTCTACTGAAAACCAAAAGTCTGGCAACTGTTAGTCATATTTAACTGAAGCTGGAAAAGACACTCTGTTGTACTATAATGAGACAATTTTTTAAATGGACTAGAAGCTGGCATTGAACTTTAAGTTTCACAAATTAGCTTTTGGCTGTTGTATGTTTTCAAACGTTTTGGCTTATTGTTAGACGCAGGTTAGGGATGAAGCTTCAGATGTTTGCCTTTGAGATATTGCTTCACAGCATCAAGCTTTCACTTTGACACTCAGCCAAAAATACCTTAAGAGATTTTGCCTAATTACCCTTGCTTACATGTCTACATTCCTCTCTGTCAAAAGTCTTTGCCTCCTCGCTACAGATAGATGTTTCTACAAGAAGTCCTCATTAGCCCTCGAGTTTCAAGTAAAGGATATGCTGCCATTAATTCTAACATGTGTGCTAGACCCTGTAAAGAAAATATTCCTAACACCTAAACTTTTATCTCTGGGATTCATATATATATATGGGTTTCATATATATTCTCACTTGGAGAATGCAGGGCCACCTTTAAGCTTTAACACACCTGTCCTCTCACAGTGGAGTTAATTCAGCCCCTGCTTTTACCTGTGCCATTGGAGATACTCAGAACCGACCAGACGATGCCATGAGCAACGTCAGCGGAAGCTGGCCTGGACTGAGCAGGGGGCTGGAACCACCACCCTCCAGAGGCCACTGCCCACCTCAGTGATTCCCTGGTTCTAAGCAACAGGAACTAGAGGCTGCCTGCCAGATAGCAGCACTGCAGGACCTTGGCAGGTCTCCAGTCTGACCACTGCCGAGAGCAGGCTCAGCCATGGGTTCAGACCGGGTTGCTCATGGCACTATCCTTTGGGGGCTGTAACCCCTCAGAGGAGGGAGACGGCACCACCTCCCTGGGCTTGTCCTCGCTACCCATATGCCCTCATGGGGAAAAAAGTTTTCCTTCATCTCCAGCCTCTCTGGCCCTGCCAGCTTGCTGCTCTCCAGAGCCTCCTCCCCAGAGCTGCTCCTGGTCTTACTGGCGTGGCTGCCAGGGCTCTGCCTGCCCTTTGCTCCTGCCCCAAGTGCACATGGGCCCTGTCCTCTTCTCCCACCAGTCCAGGTCCCTCTGGACAGCCACCCTGCCCTCGTGCATATCAGCTACTCCACCGCGCCCCAGGTTTGGCAACCCCTTGCAAACCTGACAGGGTGCACTCGGTCACCTACCCAGGTCATGGATAGAGACGTCAAACAGGACAGGCTTTGTGGGACCCTGCAGGGCACCAGCCTCTGGGCAGATACAACCCAGTGACCACCACCTGAGCCCAGCCACCCAGTCAGGGACCTGCCCACCAAGTGAGGCACCCACCCAGACCCTAACATCCAGAGAGGCCGCAAGAATGTTGTGGAAGAGTGCTGGAAGCCTTGCTGAAGTCAGTGTAAATTATGTCCCCAGTTCTCCCTATGTCCACAAATCCAGTCATTTTCTCACAGAAAGCAATGAGGTGGGTGAAACATACTTCACTCTTGGTCAAGCCATGCTTGCAGTTCCTCATCACCTTCTCCCTTCTGTGGCAAGACATGGGCTCCAAGAGGACACATGCCATGATTTTCCTAGGTAGGAGTGAAACTGGTCAACCTGCAGTTCCCCAGTCTTTTGGCCCTATTCCAGCTGTCATGGACCACCACCATATACATGACAATAAGGATAGTAACATCTAAAAGGAGGGAACAACTACCAGTTGCCATGCCATTCCATTCCACGCCGTTTAGGTAGAAATTTCTCTTTCCGCTGTTCTTTTGCTTTGAAAAGCTGCCCTATGCTAATCAGAGGTTAAAAGTTCTTGCAGGGTAGCTCTATAATTTTAGTTAGAACTGAAGTCAGACTTACTCAATGGACATTGTCCAGACTGTGTTCCTTTTTCATACTTCTGAACTTCAACTGAAGTCTTGTGTGTCTGAAACCCCTAGACGTGCATGTGAACAGCATGGCTTTGAGGAAGGAGGTAACTACTCCCTTTAACTGAAGTATCACATGAACAACCTCGTAAATAAGGACATACTGCCACGGCGTTTCCTTGGTGTTTTGCCAAAGCAGGAGGTAACAGAGGGCAGCTCTATGCCAGGACAGAGGCAAACACCACAGCCAGGTTCTATTCATCTGCAAAAAGCTACTCTGCATACTAATGAATATAGCTTAGCCTCTACTGTTGAAGAGAACACTAAGTACATTCGATGTAGGCCCTGATTAGACAACAGAGGCAGCAGACATGCCTGTATGAGACAGCCCTCATATTCTGGACCACTTTCCTTCCTCTTCACAGACCTAAGAATGGGAAATCTTTCTAACACCTTTTCCCAGCAAAGAATGGAGGGTAGAAGTCCTGGCACTCTGTATCAGTGTATCATATTGGAGGCTCAGGGATAAGAACATTACCAAAATACCCATTTTGCCCTCGAATAAAATTGACATTGCAACTGGTACCTAGACTGGGAATATCCTCTGTGGTCCTAACAAGACATTCCAGTGGATGTCTTTCTGTGCTACCTTTTTAAGTATGCAAAGGGCAGGAATCAAGATCAGGGAAAATGTGCTACTAAAAATGCTCAAAACACCACTCCCCTTTCAAATCCAGCTGGAAGAAAAAAAATCTTATGCTATTATTTCAACTTCAAGTCACTGAAATCCTGAAGAAAGGTATTTACTGACTGCTAGATACAAGTGAACTCCTTAAAATACTTCTAAATTCTCACATATTGGATTAAAACTTCTTTAAAGTAGAGGCTAAATTCTTATTTCAGCACATCGGAGGCATAGGCAAGTCACCCTGGTCTCAGCTTGAAATGACTAAGTCCTTAACAGAAATGGAAATATGTAACAGATTACTTTCTATCAATGACAGACTATGGTTCATCATCTCAGCAAAACTTTTTAATACAGAACGGAAGTTCTATAAAAAAATCAGCAGCAATTAAGTCAAAAATTGTGCATTAATTTTATTAGAATATTTCGTTTCCTGAGCAAGATTTACAACACAACATGCAGATGCATTTAATAATTTACTTCACTATACATTCTGCACTTGTGACAGTGCATTTGTGACAGCTGTGTAACAGAAGTAGCACTTGAGAAAGTTTCCAGCTTTTAGTAATTTAAAAAGGTGACAGCATCTTCAGTACACAGAGCTTTACTGTTACTAGTGTCATTGTTAACTTTCCAATGCCTATGAAGCTGAAGTCATTACTTCAGCAGCATGTTTACATCTCTTTAGACTTCAACACAACTGCTACATTAGAAGTTTCAGCAGTGTTCATTACATTTTTATCACAAACTTAGACATGACAGTAAAAACTGAGCACAATCACACTCTTGTCTAATGGATCAACCGATTAAAAATGCAGATGAAAATAATAATGGTAGGAAGACAGACAGAATCTTAATACAAGTAACTTATGCCAGCATTCTGACATGTTCCTTTGATGAAGCACTGAGCTCATTGCAAGAGCCCTGAAAGACTCACCAAGTTGTAATTACATATTCAACCAGGTAATGTCGATTATATTCACTAATAATGTGTGAAAGGTGTGCAGCTGGGGCTCAATTCCACATCTTTCAGAAGCTCTAAATATTTGTGAATTTTGGTTTTTCAGAAAATGTAAGGGGATTCTGAACATCTATATAGAGAACAGTACTCCTTTTAAAAATCTGAACATTGGACATTTCAGGAAAAGTTGTGAATTTTTTTTTGTTAGCAATTTTGTTAATTTTTATGTCTCTTTGCATGAAAGAGACACTAAAAAGCTACCTTGGAAACAGAAACCTGTTCACCATAACACGTTATGTTGAAATAATTTATTATTATTATTAAATATTATGAAAATAAAAAGTGTTTTATTTAATTTAAGCAAATTTAATCTTATTTAAGCAAAGCAACTGTGGCTTCTCCAATCACAAGTGCAGCTCCTTCACAATTAATATTGAGTAATGACGTTACACGAAAACAGCACAAATATATTCCTGTGTTTTTATAAAAAGAGAATTAAGAAAACATGCAGTACAAATGTACACTGATTTCAATGTAACAAGCACCAATCATGCATCAAAATTGAAAAAATTGGGTCCAGATTAACCTGACACCACAATGCTCTATATACTACTGAGAAAAAAGGGTTCTGGCACAAAAGTAGAAAATGTAGTTTTATTTTCAAGTGAAGCTGGAGACGTGCTAAAAATGAACTAAGACGACTGGCAAGATTATTGACAAGAATTCACTTAGTAAAATCCCATGAACATTAGTTCACAGTTGTGCTCATCTCTGAATTAATATTAATTAATTAACTCATATTAATGGCATATTAACTCATATTAATTAACTCTTATTAATGGCAATGTAAAAAAAAATAAATTACTGTTTTATGACAGTTTGGCTATCACCTTGGTGTTCTTTGGGAAGGTCTAATACTTTAATCTGAACCTTATTCTAACTGACAATGGAAAAAACAGCAGCAGTTTAGGGATAGAAAGACTGACAAGTGCTGCTGAATGACACAAGTTTTCTGTTCTGTGTTTTGAAAGAACTCTACACTGGATCGCTGAACACTTCACTGCAGGATGGCCCAACAGTCTGTGACGGAGTGGCATGGTTGGCACTTACATGCACAAAGCTGCTTAAATAATGACCCAGTTCTCACGTGCAGAGTGCTGCTATTTAAGCTGCTAATAGTCAACAGTTTGCACACAAGAAAAGCACTTTGTAATATATTAAAAATCCCAAATGCCTTTAAATGCTCTAAATGAAGGAGCCAGTAGTGTTACAAATGGAGATAAGGGAAGACACATTTCAGACTTGTACCACATACAAAAGAACAATACTTGAAAACCTCCTTTGAAACTCTCAGAAGGCCCCTATTCCACAACGCCCATGATCAGAAAGGACATATGTATTGTTTTCTGTGGAAACACTAAAAATAGTGACACATCAGAACAGAGGAAAACAGGCACACATCTGAATGAAGTCTCTGGGCAAAAAAAAATTAAATGCTTCCCTTTATTTTATACCTAAACATGTTCAAATTTATCTACTAAGCCCACATGGCAAAGGAACCTCTGGTAACATTTATTTTAACTGTTAAAAAAAGCACACAGAAGACATTCATTAAAATCACGCCTGCTGTCTAGCAAAGCTGGTATTTCCTCTAACAGGGCAGACTGTAGTGTTAGTGTGCTACTGTGCTCCTAATGCTTCATCCCCAGTCAAGTCAATGATTGTCACAAGCGTGGCGGTCACACTGACAGATTTCTTTTCATGCCATGCAAGACTGCAATATTACACATTAGCAGTGGAGAACTTTAAAACGTCATGAGCATATCGCGTTCTTGTATGCTAGTGTAGAACGGTCTCCCAAAGACAAAGGAATGCAGGCCCGGTTTAATCTTCTCAGCCAAAGCCATTACTATGTTAAGATCGCCCTCTGCTGCTAAATCAAGATCCATCTTTAAGCTACGAAGGGACCTGAAAGGTTTTTTTCCTTTTTGCCTGCAAGGAAATAAAAAACGGTGCTGTAAAATAGAGCAGGGAAAGTTTCTCAGAGCCTGCTTTCTACTATCTGTGTACTTACGTGTCATCCTCTATGTATTTTATTAAAGTTAAGGCTTTTCTGTGAAGGACTAGCAGAAATTGTGCAAGGAAAGTACTTCTTAGAGACAAACCAGGCTTCAGATGGAAAATCTGTTAAAAATTGTAACAGAAAATTAAGTAGACATGGAAATTCAAGAATGATTATAAGAATGCAGAATATAAACAAAAATAGCATATACAAATAACATAGCCTTAACTATAAAAAAGCGGGCACATTAACCACAGATTTTTAGATATATACTCAACATTCTTAGTTTTCTTGCTGCTCACATGCCATAAATTAGGCTGTTTTACAGTTCTGTCAGGATGAAGTATTATTTTACTTTTTAAAATTACCTGAAATTAAACTCAACCAGGTAGCTTTCTCAGTACTGTAACTGAAGACATTGTTATGCAGCAATAGAAAACGTGCATTGCTTTTTCACATGTAAGAAAGAGTTTCAGTATTATACTAATACTACAAATAATTATTTTTCTCTCTGGTTATGCAAGCATAGCACTGGTATGAAAAAGAGCTATCAAGCCAACAAATTATCTATTCATGTTAAATTATCTGTTACTAGGGCTCAAAGTACTGAATTTTAGCTCTTGTTCTTTCTGAAAAAAACAAAGATTACCTGATCCAGGAAGGCTTTTACTAATGTATCTCGATGCAGGATATCTTGAAAGACATTTCTACAGAAAAGAAAGCAAACCAGCATGTGAGGTAATGCCATAAAGGGACGCTAACTGTCCAGCAGTTCTGAACAGCAATGGCATTACTGTTTACAATCTGGCAGAAATTAAAAGGGAATTAAAAAACTTGAGTGCATTATAATCCTGCTATTTTTAAAGCTAATTTATAATTTTAAAACAAAACTTTCAGATGAAATGAACTACACCCAGGAAAGCTATTGGACCCTGTCAAATACACTTAGCTCTGTTATACCCCTAATTAAAACAGGAAACAAAATTAACATAACATGGTCAGAAGCATTACTGAAAATGCGCTTCAGTAATATTTAATGCAACAAAACTACCGATGGCACTGGTAAATTCCTCCAAAACATAAGCAACTACCAGAGCTGAAGGACCTTCTTAAAAGCAAAAAAACGTCATGTATTTTACCAGAAAGCAGACTTTGTACTACTTTACTCTCTTGTCTCGAATCAAGTAACTTTGAGAGATGTGACAGGAGTACATACAAATCAGGTGTGAAACTCTCATCTGTGTGGATAATATGATCTTGAGACATCTCTTCATCTGAATTAGCTCTCCAAAATGCTGTCAGCTCGGATCTCATATATCGACGTTGGTTATAGATGTGTTCGTGGCAAGGGGGCATCTGCTTCACTGTATTGACATCTACATCTATATGTGTAGTAGGATATGGGGCATACATTACTTGACGGAAGGGCAACACAAAGCTTCCTGTTGCATCCTGTTTTAGTGAAAAAAAAAATTTCCTCTAGTTAGTTTTTTTCAAAAAGCTATATTGGAACAAAACAATATGAAAGCATCATGCCTAAATTTTAGATCCCATTTGTTTAAACATGTTTTGCTTGAGAGAACTGGTGGCTGTAGCCCAGTAAAAAGTCCTTCATCGCAGATGATTCCCTCAATACAACAGTGAAAACAGGTACTGAGGTAACCTATGTATTGCAGTATTGCATCATCAGGTTCATGAGCCCATTAACATTACAGTATTATATATATCTGGTAAATTTAGACTGCTCGCTAGACCAAGAAGCATTATTTTTCTATTCATCTTCACCCCTTGCTACAACCCTTTCAAAATACTTGGAAACTGTAGGACTGATGGACCATTCTTTTTTTGTTGTTTTCGTACAACACAAAAACTTAACGTCTTTTGGGATTCTACTCCCAAGCAGGCAAAAAAGTATTATTGTACCTCAAAGCACAGGAACAATTCTGGACAATCCTAAAGAAATAGATGTGTCAGAGAAAAGACTGGCTTGGAATTTTAACATGCAAATAGTTACAAAGAAACCTACTGTGCCAGAAAGAAATCAAGCGAAGAGACATATTTCATTGAAAATGAATGTGTGTATGCATGTGTATGTCACATACAATGAAGGATGTTCTTAAACTACAGAAGAATAGAACTTTCCTAACATACTTACTTTGAGTAAGCCTTGAACAAAAAGGCCTGACTCATATTTGAAAGAAGACTCATTTCTACAGAGTCTGGAACACTTCCGCTCTGACGGCGTAAGAAACAGACACAATGTTCTCACAATCTGCATTAAACAGAATGGTTTTGAAAAATATGAAAATGTAAGGAATGAACTGATCTTCATATGCAATTTCTGACTATAATATATTAGGCATTTCAAATGATGTACAAAAATGTTCATCATACT
Source organism: Falco biarmicus (assembly GCF_023638135.1). Lineage (NCBI taxonomy): Eukaryota > Metazoa > Chordata > Aves > Falconiformes > Falconidae > Falco > Falco biarmicus. The sequence goes on from NC_079311.1 coordinate 14,748,855, forward strand.
TATTAGAGAAGCCAAAACTTTACCAAGGTCACAGAGCTGTGACATGATTAAATTATTGAACTGCAAGCCATATTACTCCAACTTCCTGTCAAATGAAGAAAAAATCCAGTAATTTTTGATAAAGTTTGTTTTTAGCCAACTATCTAGAACGAATCACTTTCACCCTCTGCTACTGCTTCCTATTACAAGAGTTACTGTGATTGCTTTCCCAGCCTTTTAAGCCTCTTATTTTATTCAGCCCATATTGAAACTGCAGCTATTGTCTCCAATCAGGCATAATTTCCTAAATAGGCATCCATGCTTATTTCCTCAGTAATTTCCTCAAACTCTCCACTAAAAGCATTTTCAAACCCCTGTGCTGCAACAGCTACAAGTAATCATCTCCAAATACAAACACGTATTCCATTCTGCTAATCTCTCAGCCTTAACCTGTGGTGCTGTATCTGTGCCTGTAAGGTCTTTGAGAAGGCTCCATCCTTGCACAACGTGTTTATGCAGTAACTAAAGCCATGACAACCTAGTTTCTGACTAATGCTTTCTGCCAGTTCAGCAAGATGCAATAGGTGTATTTTTTTAATTTAAGGAAAGCTAAAGTATGCCATAAAGAAAGCAATTACTTCAGAACCATTGCACTGTGACACAAAGAGCACACTCCTGATAAGAACCCGTGCAGAATTTATGAAATTTACCCTGGATGTATTTTGAGACTCATATTCCTCTAGACTTAGCGTCTAGCTTATCGATGCATTATTTTGCGTACTTATAACCATTTACACCATAAAGCCTTTTAATTAATTATTTTATGAACTATAAAGGTTAAGCTTTTTATGACCATTTAAGCCTTTAACATTTCCTCTATTATGCTAACTTAATCTTATGCAAATCTTACATCCCTGAAACAATACATATTAACTGTGGTTAGCTGATTTCAGCTAAGAACTAAGAATTTTCTTTTCTCTGGTTCCCCTTTGCTGCGAATTTGAGTCTCAGCATTCATTGTTCATTTGATCAGAGGTGCTTCATCACCACTGCCAATACACACGAAAGCCTCCTCCCCCCAGTTTTTATAACACGTCACAAACTACTTATTTCAAAACACACCTTACTAAAGGTGCCTTGAAATTTAAAAAAAAAGACTATTATATTTCACTGCAGCAAGGAGCCCTACACACTATAAAATACGAAATATATAATATGTATAGTCTACAATCAATATATAATATATTCAGCAGGCCCTCTGCTCTTAAGTTTGTATTTCACACTGAAGCTATCACACAGATACATGTATACATATATCAAAAAGGGCATCAACTTTGAGAACTAATTTCTCTACAAAGGAAGGTTTTAGTCTCACAAATTAAAACCAGAGCTCAATAATTAATACATCACAATTAAAAATATAATCAGACAGAAAAGCCCAATATACAAAAACATTCCCTATCAGAAAATTAAGTTATCTTAATATACTGCTTCTCCACACATACCCCTGTAGGACCTTTGTCATGGTCTCAGGACATGGGACCATCGTTATTGCATGGCCCAGAGGCCCCAATATAAATTGAAAACTTACAGCGCTACATAACTACACAGAACCTTACCCGCACAGTAGTATTGGTATTCTCATTAAGTGCAGTGGTGCCCAATATCTAAAGGCTCTAGGACTGCACACTTTTATGAAACCCTTTTTTTCATTCCCAGTTGCAGGGATACTCAAAATCAAAGAGGTTTATTAAAGGACTCAGCCATGAATGTAGAGACGCATTTGATTTAGTGGAATATATTTTCTCACAAAGAAAACATTTTCTTCATTATTTGTCTCTGAATATCCTAAGTGGAAATTAACTTCATTGTTTTTACTAGAAGGGATAGAGTTAACACCCTAATTAAATGCAAATCAAAGGGAAACGTGTCTGAACAAAACGCTGATATATTGCACTATGCTAAAAAGAAATTGCTTTAAGAAATATTTCAATGGACAATAAATACAAGTGTATCTCTTCAGGAATTGCTTTCGATTTATCTGAAACTAGCACTCTGATATAATCTGAAAGCTTTATACAAAAAGGCACTTGGAGAAATCTGAATAAGGAAAACATCCTCATCTGATTTTTCCTTCATATACTGGGTAAGCTTAAAATAAGCATCAAGAAACTCTCCATTTACACCAAAATATAAGAGGATAAGAAGTGCAGGTGAGAGTTTCATATTGGGTCAAATTAAGTATTTCATAACAAGCTTACGAGAAGTTAAAAATAGTAACAGCATAGGAAGAAAAAGTCTACCATGAAATTGTAATTATTTTCTTGTTCTGAAATGACAGCTTCCAAAAGCAACCTTTTTTCCTCCCAAATAGATCATAATGATGTATATACTCTTCCCTGTTAAGAGGTACAGCTAATGCTGATTATTGTTTTTAGACCCGAAAGCTCCTGAACATCTTCCCTACTGATGTGCTCCAGTGAGTATGAGACATTGAGTGTTTTGTTGTTACATGACTTGTTTTTAGGAGTTTACATCTGTACTTTGTCTCTTTGGTTCTTCAGGAAAGCTGAGTCAAATCAAATTTTAAATCTACCAGTTAAACTGTACACGTATTTACCAATTACGTTTTAAACAGACTGAAGATGAAGTCAACACAAAGATGGCTACAAAAAAAATATAAAATTCTGGAATTGCTGGAATGGTTTAAAGTTCTAGTAAGCTTGCCTGATTCAACATATGTGTGTGACTTCAGACCCAACAGTTTCAAAGTTCCACGAAACACAAGCAGTTTGTGACGCCAAGTACATTCATTCCCCAGAGTAATTGTGCAGATACTAATTTCTTAAAGAGTATGCAGACAATGCCCATTGACATAGCTGAACAGGGCGAGCCAGTTCAGACCTCTCCAATTTGTACATTTTAGCTAACAAACCTGATTTTAAAAGCTCAGACTGATTTACTACTCATTTATACACAGTATCAATTAAATTAAATGCATTGGTTTTCTTAAAGTTGCCAGAATACAACTGATAAAGCAATATTCAGGCAGAATTGTCAACTGCTAGACCAATCAGCTGAAATAAGATACTCAGAAAACAGTATTCCTTCTTTCTTCAATCTCAGGTATGTTTATAGATAAACCTTGTTCCAAATAACACACTAACACTCCTAATAATCAGCATTTATGTTGGTTTTATTAGAAAGTGCATTACCTTATTAACTTTTTCTGCACTGCTTCCTACAACTACAGAACAACCACAGGTTTGCAGGTGTGAACTAATCGCACTGCAAATAAAAACAAACAGGTTAATACATTTAATCAGACTTTTCAAATAAACCAATTGTCATCTTCACAAGAAGAATGAAGTGCTCCTACTATAAATATAGGCTCATACCTATAGGCCCATACTCACAGGACCTCACACAGCTGTGTAGGTTACTGCTTAAATCCAAAAGTTCAATAGTATATGTATTTTCAATTTGATGAACAAAAAGACTGTCACTCAGAACCTCCAAATACCAGTTACGGTGCAAACAAAAGTGTCTGCTGCTATGACCTAACTGTATGTAGAATCTGTATAAAGTAATCAAAGTAACAGAAGACATACTAATAATGAAGGATTTGAAAGCATCTTGGCAGAAGATCTATGGTTGTCCATTGTTGTCTCAACATTCTGAAACTGTGGATCAGAACCCAGTTTTGGGAGACAGCGGCTAAACTGTTCTACTCCTGGTAACTGCATGGGCAAGAGCAAATCACAAGCTTGAGTGTGAGCATACATACAGACATGCTGGAAGTTGAGTCATCTTGCCTTGTGAGCTGCCAGCAGCACAGATCTAATTTAGCTTAGATTAAGTTTGGAGCCTGCAGTAAATACACCTGGACTAACTTTGCCAACTCTTAACCTGTCCTTAGGAAACCTCTGTTGAGGTTTCTTATCCTCATCCTCCCTTTCCCCCTGCACTTTCTTAAACCAACACCTGGCTGAGAGCTTCAGAAAGTCTAGATATCTTAGAAATTCTAGATATCATTAAAAGTTTTTCTCCAATATCTGTGAATATACGAAAGTACACATATATGCTACCTTCTGAAGGATGCATTGCATGTGATTAACCTGTTCTAATAAACACCTCTAATTGATAAGGACTGTAATAGCTACACTCATACTCTGAAATCTTGCAGATGGACTTTACAGTGGACCTGCTACTATTTATCTTACCAAGTATATTCTAAGAGTAAAATTTAAGGCCATCTGAATACTTAAGAATTCTTCCTTTGGGGCAGAAATAGGTATTCAGCTTCGTTGAGAAGTTACTGAGAAAGCATGACTGCTTATTTTAGAGGCTGGTATTGTTGATATGCAGTTTCATCCAATTTTTATTCAATGACATGTATAAATCCATGTAACACTATATTTAAGACCTGAAATCTGAACCTAGAGAAGCTGCTAAGTTTTGCAGATAAGATAAAAGACAGATATTTGGACCCTTCACATGAATGGCCAAGTTATTCTTTTCTTTACAGGACAAAATTTCCAGGGAGAAGTAGCAAGAAGAGATAACCAACACTCTACAGTCTACTACCTGCCCAATAAATCTGCAACTGGTAAAAGAACAGCTCACCATTGTAGGATCAACCGCTCTAGCTGTTTACAACAATCTGTTCCATGTTTTTCACTTCATTATATCCTAAATTCTCTATGGAACTAAATACTACCTTATTGTGAATAATCAGTTAATTTAATACATGAATTTCTGTAGTACTGAAAGCATATGTGACACTGTACAAATAGATAGCACTAAACACTAGATAAATGAATGCAGTTTCACTAGGGATGCTCTGAAAAGTTAACAGAATCAATTAAAATCTGTAATACATGCTTTCCCACAGGAAAAGACCAAGTTGCTCTCATGTGCAACTGCTTCCACTTACTCATTAAAAACAGGGGGGGGAGCGGGGAGAGAAATACACAATTTCGTAAGTGTTCTATATGCCATACCATTAATTCTTATTCATAGTTTATGCAGTAAACACAACCCGGGTTTTTTTTGGTATTTCACAAAAATGTAAGACTCTAACTTATATCCTTATAAAATTTAACATTAAGTATCAAAGAAAAATTCTACTGGACAGGAATTCTACTATCAAGATAACTCTGTAATAATGTAGTCTACAGAGATGCAGCTATTAGCCCAGTGCCATTCTTCTAAAATGACAGCAACTTCTACAGCATTTTATAGACAAAAATCTCAAAAAGCCAAATACATGTCAACCTCCCCCCTCCTATAAATAAAATTAATCTAATACATGTTCACATCCACATACGTGTATATATACATATGCATACACAAATTTAAACCATTTCACTACAGCAGAAAGCAAAATTGAAATTCATACTTGAGGAGAAAGCCTTCATGGCAACTATCCCCAATGTCATCATCATTTAGCACTGTGTCACTTATCTGAAATGCAAGTAAATATAAACAAAAGTTAGACAAGGATCTGCAACACCTTCCAATTAACTGATTTCTGTTTTTAATGATAGGTGGAAACTGTTGGGGAACTATTCAAGCTAACTTGTAAGACTGCCTGAAAAAGCACAACTTTAAAAAGACCTTCTGACTTCCATCAATGCATTTTGAAAATGAGAAAGTCACTTGATTATTAAAAGTTCTTCACCACCCACAAGTCAGATTCCTCCCAGTGGATTTTTTCTGTAACATTGCTCAGAATATTTTAAATTAGGGCATGTGAGATCACTTCTACTTCTTCCATGAGAACACTAAACCACACTGAAACTGGTATCAATGTTAAAACTATTTACTTCTCTATTCATTTTGTTTTGCATCAAACAGCCTTTACACTTCACTCTAAAAACTGTATCACCCTATGCAGTTAGTTTTGCCAAGTGCTGACCATGGAAAACTCTGCTAGTACTGCTACATTTACTGAACTGAAACAGTTATATAAAACCATTCCCTACACAACTTAGGAAAACCTGATGTGAAACAACTGAAGTGTGCAAGAATTTATGACAACTGTGGGGTTTTGTCTGCCAAAGAGATACCAAACCAGAACACCAAAGCCACCTTTTTATTCAGAATGCAAAGAACACAAGGACTTACATCTATTTCTTCTGGAACACTGTGTGATTTCATAGATGAAAGAAGTTCCATTACAGGAATGACTTCTCCTGTCAGCATTGGAATAATGCTCCGGCCCTGCACAATAAACAAAATGCTTGAAGTACAAGCACATTGTGTGGTATCAGAATTTAATACTAACATGGACTTATAACATTACTATCAGAAGTTACTACCAACGCGAACTTGCATGTTACAAGATGCAGAACATCTTTTAAGTGCCTTTTGTTTGGAAGCGTGGTGTGATCAGATATTGATGCACAGACCTCCTGGGCTTTGCTCATCAATAATTATGAACAGGAAATACATGTTGTGCTTCTCAACATCAGGTCTAAAAGGTCTTTCCAGGGTCCTACGCTAGTTTTCATGATTAGTGGTTTGGCCTAGACAAGAAGCATCTGGAGTGAGATAATCTGATCATACCACATTATGTGCATTTACTGCATTTTAGATCCAAGTCCGATGGATTAACAATGACAGGAAACCAAAACCAGTCACATTAGTTACTAACATACAAAATTACTTATCTGATTTATCTACGACACAAAACTGAAGCCACAATTTCATATTTACATTTTCAGAAATCAAAATCTTTTCACAGTTTTATCCAATAGGTCTCCAACCACATTCCAACATGACAGATCTGTATGTCTCTTTAACCCGAAAAAGTTAAGTTTTACAAGACCTAATGAAAACCTGTCCTTGTTAGGAAGTGAGTGTGAATCTATGGAAGCTACTACCTTTACAGAGCTTCAAGTTCAAGTCAATGACTTTCCTTTTCTGAAAGGTAATATTCCTCATAGATTTCCACTTTACCCATAAAGTGATGAATATATTTTCCTTCAAGTTGCTCAAGGCTTCCATCATCCTATCTTCAGAAACTTTGCCTCCTGTGCATGGCATGTCATCAGTCAGTCCAAAGTATCTTCCTGGATCCCAAAAATAAGCAGCAGCACCAACGTCTACAGTCACCAGATGCAGTCAAACAGTTTTATGATGGTGTGCCTTATGTATCAGCCAGACAGCCCTTACCTGATCTTCCATTCTCTCTGTGCCTTCCAAGACAATCTTCTGGAAATGTTCTTGCCTCTCCTGAGCAAGAGAAGCAGTTAAATATGAACGTTCTGGTATTTGTTTATATATGTATGCACACAAAAGTCAAATGGTACAGTTTCTTCCCTGTGGAGTCACGCTTCTTAGATTCAAATTTCGATGTCCAAGTCTTTTGTTTCTTTTAAAGAGTTGACATTAGAGGGAAGTGATGCCATTTTAAACAGATCAACGCTCCCCACTCTGTCCCCCATCAAACCTCTCACATGCTTGGGAGTAGTAGGAAAGGGAGGGTGTGATGACAATGACAAAACATTAAGTTGCCTCCTCAGAGATCAAGAAAATGCCAAATGATCACATTTTGGTGCAGAATTCCACTTTATGTACGGATTTTTATTTTCAAATGGGTAAGGTACAGACTGATGGCTCCTGAGGCAGCAAGAAAAAAACTGAGATATCCAGAATGAGAAAGATTATTTGTTTGGGGAGGGTAGGAAAAACAGCTTTTTTTTTTTTTCCCCCCACACACTGAGACATTGACAAGTCTTCAAAAAATTGTTTTATAACCAAGTACAGAAAACATGAAACCTCAAAATACACAAAACACAATGTACAACAGACTGGACAAAGTTCTTAAAACAAGATTCAGCAGCTGAATAGCAAACTGCATTCAAAATGCAACTTACAGTGGAATGAAGTTAGCGTTCACAATGAGAATTTGGCATTAATCACTGGAAAAATCAATACAATACGCAAAAAATGGAAGATGCTGTGAGAACTAATGACATCTTTTGCTAGATGCTGACAGGTTTTTGCATTTTTATTTGTTACTCATTATTTTCCTGTGACTGAACTACTCAAAGTTGATAACTTCAAGTGGGAGAAGAGTTTACATGACTTTTATTGAGCAGAGGAACTGGGAACAAGCTAAAGTAACTTGCCCTAAAGCAGTAATAAAACTTGTCTAACCATCTACAAGAAGCAACTGCAAAAACCAATACTGGAACAAGGCAGACTTCCTCGAGGCACCTCCATCCCTGAGTTCAGTGTCAGTGAAGTAAGACATTCTTGACAATGACAATCCCTTGCTTTAAAAGTAGTCTTCATGAAGATAAGGTTGCATAGATGGTGTAAGCCACTTTTTAGAAATATAACTGCTCAAAACTATTAGACAAACATCTGGAACACAGAACTGAATTAGATAAAATGGGTTTCTAATCCCATATAGATGACTTGCTTGGAGTTGCTTGTCTGATTTTGCCAGTCTGAACACTCTTCCATGTTTCTCCTTGTCCTTGAGTTCAGAAGGTTTCTTCTCTTCTAAACGGAAACTGTTGTCCAGCTATACACAGAACTCATGAGAGCTGATAACCATAACTATTAGAAATTTCAGAACAGATACAGTTCCTTTTGGATATGACTTCAACATTTTTTGTTCCGTTGTAGTCACAGTTGCTGAACTGTCTCAAAATGCAAACTACAAAGTGGGCCTGTTTTAGTTCAGTACTATCATTCCACAACTCATGCCTCAATTTTAACCTACATTTTGAAAGCAGTTTTCTCTCTTCTGGGTATGGCTGCATAACTGCAGATAAATGCAGGGATCTTTGATACTCCTCAAACAAACAAACAAACAAACAAAAAGAGACAATAAGTGTCTGTTTCACAATGTATCATTGCCTCAGCTAACCCAGCTGACTTCTCCTTCAAGAACATCTGAAAAAGAATGAAGAACTTAAGTACTAATTTCTGAGGAAACTAGTAGAAAACATTTTTTTCTCATTCTCAATGCCACTTGAAGGCTATTTCTACTGTGGAAATATACTGATATGGATCAAGGTCCAGAAAAAGCGAAGACATACTATAGTTAAGAATGATGGACAATTGTTATTTGACCACTCACATTAAGTGTCAGTAGAGAGGACACTAAATGACAGATAGGCAATGTAATCAAGAACATGAGATAGTATTCACTTATGTCAAAATCACAAACATCCAACAAGCTTTTAGAAGACTTGATTAGGAAATAAATATTTGTGTTTCTACTATATTGCCAATGAACTTTATCTATCCTTTCTCTGAAAAAGAAATGCCAGAACTATCAAGAGCCAATGTGGTGGAAAACAATGCCAGCCATCATCAGGCAATACAGCAAAAATCAATGGAGTTTAATCCCGTTGCAAAAAGGAAACATCACCACAAAAATTAACACCAGCATTATTTCTGGAATCTTAATTAGTTCAGAGTATTCAAAAAGGAAGTTTAAGTATGCTGACTACAGGTCTCAAAACAGAAGAGGAACAAAAACTTTATCAGACAAACATACATTGCCATACACTTCAAAGCTGATATGTGATCTACTGCTCTAAGACAACTTGCACTCCATGAAGATGACAGATTTTGTTTTTTATTAGTAGTATGTTATTAATTTTAAACGAAAATACATAACAATTTTCACTTAGTAAGGGAATACTCATAATGTACCCAAAGGTAAGAATTGCAATTTTTCAGAATTTTCCTTTTTGAATTTCGAAAGTAGAAATATTTGTACTGAAGCAGATGTATTTTCATGGTTCTCCAATTAGTTTTACTCAATTTAACACGTGCCAAACTGTTCACTGACACCCTTTTTTTTGAAAAATAAAAATTGTAACAACAATGACAACATTAATTGCATCAGCTCACTTTCCTGGATTTCAAGTGAAAACAATGATTAGCAATGCAGTAAATTTACAATTCTACATAGTTTAAATACATGAATTAACAAAGTTAAAAGCAACAATTTGTATCAAATTCAGACAAAGGAAAAAACTGTACAGGATACCTATTTCACCTAGATAGCCCTGTACAGGTTATATAGTATTACTAGGATAATCCATGTTACTCCAGCCAGATAAAAACTCCAGCCTTGAATTTGCTGATGTACTGATAAATTTTAACCTCCAAAATTGTATACTTGTAGAGTGGTCAGCCTCCTCTGAGTTTTTTGTGTCTGGACTGTCTGTGACAGAATCTTAATTCTTGTTTTTGCTCAAGACAACTTGGACTACTGTTTTTAGTAATGAACAATAAACCTACCTTATGCATCCATATTCTTCCTTTCCTTATAATATGTGTTAACCTATCCACGCACACCCTGTGAAGTGGCAGGTAGAAGCCAAGTTCACTTTGTGGAAGTATAATTGACAGTCCATATGTGCTTCTGTCTCCATTCCAGTTTCCATCAAAGATTAATGACACAATGATTACCCGTTTTTCTGCCAAGACGAAGAACTTCACATCTATTGCACCACTTTCTGCATTCCGAAGTATTTCTCCATTCAGGGTGTGGTTAGCAAGAAAAGTTATTTCCCCATCGCTGAGAAGTACCTGTTCTGTCTTTGGGGCCCAGATATGCCGCACGCGGGGGCCAAGGATATTGTCCCAGTAAGCAAAAGTGGCAGCTAATAAAGGTGACTCGCCATTCAAGGAGATCTCTGTTTTAGCAACTGCAGGAGATGGTGGTGGACAAAGAGCTGACATGCCTGCTTCCTCTCTTGTGTAAAACTGAAATGCTTACATTACCTAAAAAAAAAGGTTTCATACAAAAAAAAACCAAAATTAGAGCTGCACTCAATTATCTCATATTCCTTTTGCTTCCATATAAGACTTCAAGAAACACGCTGACTCCTACACCTCATATTTAATTGTAGACTTCATTCAAGAAGGAAGCATATATGCATACCTTCCATATAACGAAGTAGTATGCTTTAAAATGTTAGTCAGACCTCAAATACCCTTTACTCACCGTATAAGTATGATGAGCCTGTCCAACATTCAACTTCTATAAAGACAGCTGACATATGATAGATACACCTTGTACATCACGGTGACACCTTTTACATGCACGGTGTTGCGGTACAAGACAAACGCTCAGCACTTTACAGAATGTATTGATGGAAAATTCTTCATACTGTGTAGACACAAATAGTCAAACATTTTCCCTAGAAGTTTCCAACAACTCTACAGCTTCTCCATTTTGATGGGGCGGGCTCAGAAGACAACAGGAAGTTCCATCTTCCCTAAAAGTTATGCAGGCGCCACAGGAACACATCAAATAAAAAAAGTTTCCCGAACTAACTCAACCCAGGATGGAGAACTATAAACGCTAAAATGCATTTAAATTCACGAACCCCCACATGACCAGAACTGAGCGCGCCTCTCCTTGCCGGCAGCACACCGCACGGTAACAGAGGACACCTCCCCAGTACCGCAGGAGCTGTAACACCCGTCTTATGGACACAGCTGCAACTCGCCAGACCTCTGGCAGTTTCGTTTCATGCATCTCTACTTTTTCTCCCCCCTCCCCGCCCCGCGAATGTCCCCAGTAAAACCACCCAGGTTCGTTACACCACCGCAGGAGCGTACAGCGCCTCCGCCTCCGGCCGCTCCTCAGGCCCGACCGAGCAGCGAGTGGGCCGCCCCCGCCCGCCGGTGCCCAGCCCGGGCGGCAGCGGGCGAGCCAAGGCCGTCTGAGGCTCTGAATGTCACTTCACGTTTCTCAGGGAAGCCGAAAGACAGCGCCGGTCACCCGTGCCTCCTCACGCTGCCGGGCTGTCGGCTCCTCCCGCCACAGCACACCGGCACACGACGACGGCCAAGAGGCTACACCCCCGCGCCCCCCGCCTGGGTCGGCCCGTTTCGCACCCTGCAGGGCCGGTCTGAACTTCGGAAAGGACTCATCCCCCGGGAAGGCGAGCCGAGAGGAGGCCCAACGCACTCCCGCCGCAGACAGGAGCGGGCGACAACGACAACCCCCGCGGCGGAAAGCGCAGTAACCGCCCCCCCCCCGGCCCCGCTCCCGCCTTACCTGCGCGCCGGCCGCCGCTGCCCGCCTGCCCGCCCGGCGGCGGCCCTCAGCAGCGCCACTCCGCATGCGCGGCGCTGGCCCTCGCCCCCCGTCAGCGGCGGCGGGCGGCACCGGCGGCGGGCACCGCCCGGGGAGCTCGGCGGGCTGTGAGCCGGGCTGCCCGGGGTGCCTGACGGGGCGGCGGGGAAAGGCTGGGGAGCCAGATGGCAGCGGGGAGGCGGTGTTACCTCACGGGCGGCGGAGGAAAAATGGCGGCGGCGGCGGCGTCGCGGCCTGCACGGAGGCGGCTGGGTGCCGCGGCTCTGCCGGCAGAGCCGGCTGGTGTGCCCTGGGGAGCGCGGCGCAGCCGGGGCAGACCGCTCGGGGGTGACCGGCCGCAGAGCGCCCCGGGGCTGGCACGAAAGCCGAGGGCAGCTTGTGAAGGAGGGCAGAAGCCCCGGCTGCGGGCAGATGGGGAAACGGCGCTGTGCCAGGGGCGTCGTTTATGGAGGCGCGTTTGAGTCTAAAATAGGAAGTTAATGATGACAGAATTAGGTTAGTATCCAAACATACTGTATGCAAAACAGTGAAGATGCTCTTGCTTGAGCTTCGTTTAGTTTTACAGGTGTATGGTAAGTACCTTTACGCCTATTACTGCCTCAATCCAGGCTGGATGAACACCACCATAGTCATTTACATCTAAGAGGCATTTTTTTATTTACAGCCTCCAAAGGAAAAAGACTTCTGTGATGTAGTGACACAGCTGTATTCCTGCAGGCTCCCTCACCCCTGCCGTACCCAGTCTCAAGCAGCTTGAACAGGCCCATACGGGTTGACTTAACACAGCACAACAGACCTGAAATGAGCTTTTTTTTTCTTTCTTCCTTTTTTTTGAGTCATACCCTCCCAGTTTTACCACAAAAATTGCCCTTGTCAAAATGCCTTTAATATTAGGCAGTGAATAGCTTCACACCAAAGAACGTTGTCCTCAGCCAGCTAAAATCTGCCTTTTAGATTACTTTTATTAATGATTTTAAAAACAAACACTGAACATAAAATGATTTATGTCTGTGTATTGGATTGTAGTTTTAGCTTCTAAGAAGCAGAGCTCCAATAAAAGTAAATGACTACACAAAATTTATGTAACAAATATGCAAGCGCTCAAGAGGAACAATGGAATTAAACTTTTTAAAAAAAGTTGTTGATACTTAAATGTTCTGAATTCAAACATCTGGCATCAAACTCTGGAATTTCTCTAAATCTCTTGTCTAAATAGGAATTATGCAATTTAGAAAAAGCAGATTTTTGTGTGTTTAGTTTGCATATGAACTGTGAAGAGAAGTGAATGTAAACTGCTGTTTGTGTAGTTGTAGACGCTAAGCTGCATGGTAAGAAAAGTACAGTGATATTAGATAAGCAATGGTGTGGGAGAAATGGGCTTCAGGGATGGGGAAGTAGGGTGTATTTTGTCACTGAATTGTCATCTAGACTGGCATAAGACACTTGATATAGCTGCATCAATTTTCTCATTACAAACTGCTTTGAGAATTCTATGTTTAAAAGCAAATCACCATGTTACATGCAAAGAATTACTAGCATGAATCACAAATCCTTTCTTTTCTCTTGAAGTAATAGATAAGTCTTTGTAATTGCTGCAGTGGTAATATTGGTACAGCAAAATTTCTGCCTGTTGTAGCCTGACTTCCCCTGCCCTCCCCCTTCAGTTTTTCATACTTTCTTCAGGCAGAGGAGAGAGTAACAATCCCATTGCATACGATTGGAAGAGGCTAACAGTATTTCTGCAGGTGTCTTTTGTAGATGCATCAGAGACGTGGAGGCAGGCTGCAGTGTAAGCAAATTTTTCTCCCCTGACAAAGAATACATCTGGCTATGAAGCCTAATGCTGCACATCTTCAAAGAAATTAATTAGGGTGTGTGGAACACAGAGAAGATGAAAGTGAACTGAGACTGAACTCAAGCAAAAACACATTTCAGTTTTATTTATTTATGTTTTTAGTATGGCATTCTGAGTCATCAGCATGACTGATGTCATGCCTTAACATAAGGGAGTACATAGGCAAAAAGGGAAAAGGATGAAACAAAATATAGTGGAATTCAGCCGCTCAGCCTGGTGGGGAAAGGCCATAGAAACACAAGGTGTTACCTAGCTAGTCCAGTGCACCAAGGCTGTGCATGCTCAGGGCAATGCAAGTTTACACCACTGGAGAATGATCTTGAAGAAAGCTAATTTCACAGTAATAAAATGAATGTTTTCTAGGGAGATCAGCTGGCTGCAAAACTAATACAAGGTGAAAGCAAATGCCAAAGTTTGATTGAAGTTGCAAGAAGCAGAAACACTTTTGGTGATACAGAAATCAGTGCTGAGGTTATGCTTTATACACATATGAGCAACATAAAGCCAAATCTGTCTCTAGAAAAAGCAAAGCTTGCAATCCTGTATCCCCAGCTATTCATTGCTACAACAGGGGCAAGATGGGACTTTCTGCAGTATCTCTGGCTAGTAGTTTAAGGCTGTTTCACATCCATGTTAAAACCAGTGAAGTGTGCTTGTACTGTCACTGTTATGTTTATGGAGGCTCTTGTTACTAGTATTAACATGTTCTTAGAAACACTGGCTTTGGTAAGTGCTAGGGCATATGTAAATTTGGGCTTGACCAGTGAATATAAATTAATCTAACATAACTTGTAGTATCAATTCTAATGGCGTTCCACCAGGTGTTTCTATCTGAGTGGTGCTATTCCAGGCTGCTGTCATTGTCATGTTGATTCTTTACAGATTATTAAATGCACAGACATGGCAGTGTAGGGACCCATTAATTACTGTGACAAAAAGCGGCCTGCAATTCTAGAGCCACTCAGTGGAAGTTAATAATTTTCAAATGGAAGTTAAGCATCTGGAATTTTGGAGTGCTGAGGTATTTTATCCTAAGAGGACTCCCATGACTTCTTTTTTCCCCATTATCCTTCTACACATGGAAAGGGTGATTTGATCTTTTAAAGAAAAGTACTACATCTTTTCAAGCCCACGTGACAATGGTAGAATTACAACAAAAGATCTGTGTAAATGAATGGTGGGGGGTATAATATACATGGCTAAATTGCTTTCAGAGCTGCTTTGGAGCTTGGGGAACACTGGGCTTCCTCTGTCTGGTCAGATGCCCCTAAGTTTTACACAACAGCAGTTTAGCTTTGTGCAGGTTGGATAGACAGCCCTGTGGATTTAGGGAGTAATGATAATTAACTCTTGCTTGGCTGCTGAAGTCACACTGTCAATTCTTCTGAAGCTGCCACAAACTTAAAAAATGGAAGACCAAATTCAGTGTCTTTAAGGATGCCTAGCATTGATTAGAAATACTTATAATAAAAAATTCCAGAGGTGATTGTTTTGTTTATGGTGGAGCAGGGGTCATTTGAGCTTCAAGGTTTTTATTGATTCCAGTTGTGTTTTCCAAACACAGTAACACAGGATCTGCTATAATAAGCACAAGAGTAGTTTTGACTTGTCAAAATAGCAGGAATGTGGAGTCCACAACATATTGCTGCAGCATCAATTAGAAATAAATAAATTACAAAACTCAGGAGAATCCATCACTGAGTTGTTCAGCATCACTCTGCACTGGAAGATACTGTCTCAATAGGATAATAAATGATGTTAAAGTAAACATACAATAATCCACATAGATTTTAGCCAGGGTATGAAGATAGACGTGTCACTTTCAATGAATAACAGATAATGTCCTGTGATATGTGTATTTCCCAGATACGCTTAGCAAAACCAAGTTTCTCATAGCAGTAAGAGCTTAGCTAAGGCTAGTTTCCATGATCCAATTTACTATGCTAGATGTATTTTTCTGATGCCTTTCTAAGACTCAGAGGCATTGTTCAGGTGCAATTATACAGCTCACTTAAGTCAGATATGAATTCACACAGCTGTTGAAAACAGCTGGCCTGGTCTGGTGTCTCCTTTTTTCCCAACCCCAGGTGAGTGCTCCAGCTTTCCTTTTTATACTTGTATTAACATTTGTGTGATGATGCAACCTAGCTGTACAACAGATCAGACTGATCTGTCTGAAGAACAGTTTCATTTTTGTTTGGGTAGGTAGGCAGGCAAACCTATCTTTGGGAATACTGTTTTACAGAAGCAAGTATATATCATGTCATATTAAGTTTTACAACATTAAAAAAAAAATGGGTGATAACCCAAGACCATATTTTAAAGTAGGAGATGTATATGTTGGGGAATTTTCAGGTCTGAAAGATACTGGAAAAACAACTTTAACATAAACTGTTCTTCAATACATGTTACAAATGGAAAAGGCAGGAGAAACGATAGAAGTCTTCTTGTTAGGACCATTATGTAAACAGCTTCTTCCTCAGTTTCACTTTTTCTGTTGAGTTTTACTTCTTTTATTGGGGAAGACTCTGAGATGTATGGATGAAAATCTGTGGCAACATGCTGTTTTTAAAAGCTGTAAATATCCCCTGTGGTTTGCCATGGTCCTCAAGCAGAGGAAGTCTTGTCCTTTCCTTCAAGGCTTACGAAAGTGACTCAGTACTACTCTATTAGGACAGTCAGGTTTGGGAAATGTTTTATAATATTCTGTATGAGTGCATTAGCCTTTATCTACTAACAAGCAGAAGAGTATAAAGTCCTCTCATGGACCTTCCAGCTGCCATGAAAGACACTCTTGAACTTTGGATAGTAAACCAGACCACGTACTTGTCATCGCTGAGCAGACTGTGGTAAGGAATTGCATTCCCTTCGCGGTCAGGTATGACTCAACAGGATTAGTCAGGAAGTGTGGTGTTTGATGGACGCTTCTGTACCCTACTGTTTGTTCACATACTAGTACTTTTATTCATAGGAGAAGGGGTATCAGGAAAGCAAGCAAAGAGGATTTATAATAATTCTGTTTTGTTTTCCAAAGATTTTCATACTGAAACCTAAAATGGAGAGTTTAGTTTGGTCAGGTTTTGAATGCAAATAATCACATATTTTGCAGTAACTTGCTGGGCTATTTTCATGGATACACAGCACTAAATGAGCCCTGACATAAAAACTTTTGAGACATGCTGTTTCTGGGCTGAAAGGTCTTTCTTCTTCCACTTCCAACACAATATTGAAGTACGCTCTTTTTGAAAACATTGATTTTTTACTTCATTATTTCCAATGTTATTTCCTCTTGAAAAAAGGTCACGATTTTGAAGGCATGTGCCTTGTTGCTGTCAAAAGTGTTACTATATCATGCTAGATGCAGAAAGTGCTTATTGTTCCTGAAGGAAGTATGTATCTTCTTACAAAATGACCATCATGTTCTCTCAAGATACATTAATGTACACTCTTAATTAGCATGGCAACATCCTGTTTCTATTTTAGCTTTGGAATGGTCAGAGAGTTGTTGCAGAGTCAGCAGAAGCTGGCTGGGAGGTGGGTGACAAGCCCATGATGGGTGAAAAGTTTTCTCCTGTAGTATCTGACGTCAATGCTCATAGTTTGGTGCAAGCTTTTCCAGGGAAAAAGGTTGGGGCTTTCTGAAGTCGAGGTCCATGTTGAGGGAAAACAGCAGGATTATTCTGATATCACCACTGTTTTTGTCCAGCCTTGCCAGGTCCATTTAGTGTCACCCAGGGACATTGCTCCATAAGCAGAAGCAGTTTCCATAAGACTTCCTGTCAACTAAAGGTCACTGGGGACAAACAAGTTTCCTCAGGAGTCATCCAAGATGACATCCAAACTCACAAGCAGCTGGTAGATTCCTCCTAGTGTTGCCCGGTTTGAGATCTAGTGTTAAAATTTGCTCAGAGGTCAGTCAAGGTTGCAACTGGTACCAAAAGCAGACGCCATAAGTCTTTCTGCTGAATTCTCTGTATATGAAATTTTCTGTAGTCAAGTCAGTTTGATTGAATCACTGACTGTTAATGCATCTGCTTTTTAATGTTTTTGTAATGAGAAACCATTTGCTTTTCACTTGTTACCTTGGCTACAGCTATATATTCTTAGTACCACAACACATTAAAGCAATGTACACAGCTGGTGTGATAACCTTTGGTAGCATGATAGTATGCTTCACACAAGATGACTGCACTTGAGAGAGATAATGAGCCCTAGGATGTAGCTTCACTCAAGACATAGCAAATAAAGGTGCAGGTAAGAGGTAGGATCAGCTGTATCATAACTGCTCTTGACAGATTTTTCACCAACCTGATCAGCCATGAAAATGTGGCTTAGGTTCGCTGTTCATTACAAAGAAGCATTACAGTGAGGAACTACAGCGGGTCTGGGAGGGCTTGGGAGTGTGGCAGAAGGCAGATGTCTACACAACAGTTGTGAAAACGTACTAACACAGGTGGGTCTCATCCTCACTACAGGAATAATTACGATGTGTCAGGTATTTCACAATGCTCTTTTAAGCGTAGGTTGCTGGACTTGTTTTGTGATCATGCACTGCCCTAGAACTGTAGAAATGTTCAAATCCCCACTATCAAATCCAGATCTAAGTGTTCCATCATATTGAGTGACATGAAATTAATTGGCAATCAATGAACTATGCATTCAGGATTGGTGTCGGCAGTATAATAAACTGATACCAAATGCTTGCAAAACAATAATAGCCACTTATAATTTTTTTAAACACCTGTCTATAATGCCAAAAAGTTATAATGACATCCATGTGTGCTACCCCTCAGTTAAATGGATGATTTGTTATGTAGGTCACAAGCTCATGTCTCTGGTCCCGAGTACTGCTGTGTGTCACAGGGTGCTCCATCTGTACCTGCACCTGTGTGGCACCTGCAAACCAGACCCACATGCCACTGAGGAAGACCCCTACAAGGTCCCGTAGGCACGTGGCAACAGGGTTTCCCTCCTCTGCATCCTTCACAGTGATGTGCAGGTGCCGAGCAGCGCCTTGCAGCGAGGCTGCTCTGTCCACTCCAGCACAAGCAGCTCCTGTGGTGTCCTGGTGCTGCCCCTAGGTCTGCTGCACTCTCCTGTCTTCTTCACTGCTGCAAATGTTTCTGCTGCTTTTATACCGGTTTTCAGGCTGACTCGTTTTCCCCCAAAGTCTTTCTTAATTGTCTGATTACTATTTAATCTTTCTGATAGTCATCTTCATCTTTAGCATTATCAGTGTTGGACAACCACCCCCTGAGATAGTTTTGGGTGTCCTATTCGTATTTGCCATTACACTGATGCCTGTATCTGATCAGCTCTTGTTATCTGCTGTTTGAACAAGAAGAGGGGCCTTGCAGGCATCCCAACAATCACTCATACTCTAGCTATCAGAAATCTGAGCAGGGAATTAACCATAGAAATATGGTTTTGGGGCTGGAAGGAAAGATGAGGAGGTGGAAGAGCCAAGTTCTGTCCTGTGTGCTAAACATCCAACTAATTTGGGATAGCTTTACTGTTACCCATACTGCGTGGCCAGGTCATGTTGTCTGTCTCTGTCACTGATTTAAGAGCTCCTAATACTACAGGGAATATAACTGTAACGAGCACTTCCTGTTCAAAAGTGTTAGGGGGCAGTTCCCTCAAGCTACCTAATATCTTTTGGGTGCCCTGATAGTGTTTTCAACATGTAGTCCTTTGTTTAAGATACTTGAAAAGAGTCTTAGTGACACAGGTGCGTTCAGTGCCTGAAGTGGCACCAGCTGAAGAGTGATCACAATATTATGGAGCTATGAACGTTCAGCTAGTCTAGCAAGCTGTTTAGCTGGCTTCATTGTCTCACTGTTAGCTCATTTTAATCTCCACGTTACAATTCTTTTGCCATTATTAAGGCAATTACAGGTGTGGAAGAATCTGATTTTTTCTTCCAACAAGACTATTTTGGTACCCAAAATTGATGTGTTAGAGCAGCGTGCTTATGACTCTGCTGGTTTTCCATCCTTGTGAGACAGAAGATACCTCAGCTGGATTTTATGTAAAGCATTCTTATGAATTCTTTTGTTCTTTCTCTTGAGCTAAACAAAATTACTACAGCTGTTTTTCTACAGCCCCAAGGCCAAAGAAATATTTTCCACCCTACTTAGCCAGACTAGAAGGGCATATCCAAGTCTTCCCAGAGCCTCAAAACACATAGCACATAGCACCTGCATTCAAGCAGAGGCCCTGGGAGTAATCTGCAAGCAGAAAATGGCAGTAGTTCTTCATTGAAAGATTACTGGGTATTCAGCTGGACAGCAAGGCAGTGAAGAACTGGCACATTTGGCATTCCCTGCTAGCTTGCTTGCGCTGATAGGTAGACACTTGATTACCCAGCAATCCTGTCCTCCTGTTGCCTTGCTGCCATCACCGGCTGTAGCTCCTGCACAAATGCTGCACTTCAACTTCCCAGAGCTGTATGTGACTCAGGAGCCAGTCCTACAGACAGCTGGACTGGGCAGTGAATCAAAATAATTTGATCCTGCTCTGAAGTGTTGCATATAACGCTTGGTAA
The DNA here is from genome assembly GCF_023638135.1 of Falco biarmicus. Taxonomy (NCBI): domain Eukaryota; kingdom Metazoa; phylum Chordata; class Aves; order Falconiformes; family Falconidae; genus Falco; species Falco biarmicus. The sequence continues at coordinate 14,769,321 of NC_079311.1, forward strand.
CAGACTCATGTCATGTCTGTGGCGTTCTGCTTTGACTACAATATTTATTTTCTCTGTCCTTATCTTTCAGGCTTGATTATCTTGTTTGGTATGTTCAAATATTGGGGTCTTACTGAGTGATACTGAAAAAAGTGTGTTGTGATTTATCAAATATTTGTTTTAGTGGTTGTTTGACTGGCTAAACTTGCAGCAGTTTATGGTAGGTTTATGTCATACAGAAGCTTCTGTCTACACAGCCTAGTAATGCATTTTTATTAGATGTTTTATTTCTACTTTATTTGCATGTTTTAACTGCTATGACTATGACAGAGAAAACATACTGTGTTTGAATACTGGGGTTTTAACAGCTGATGATTTTGGCACCTTCTTGATAGTCTGACACACTCATTCCCAAAGTCACATTCACTCAGTCTTGACTTCCTCCTAATTGGGGAGATTACAGTTGGTCCTGGACACTTGGGAACAAAATGTTGGTTTTGTGGTTTGCTGGTGCTTGCAGTTACTGATCTGGGTGCCAGTGGCCAAGTTCCCATGCACCCCTGGGCTTTTTTAGGTCCATTTCCAAGGAACTTCCCCATTTCCAGGGACTTTTCCAATTTTACAAACCTGCTTTTCTCCATCTAGATAGTATGTATGTAGAAACACACATGATCTGCCTCTTAATTGAGGGTGTTGCCTCATGTTATGTACCTTTTTATTAATTTGAGGACTTGGTATATGTCACTTCTGTTTAGCCCAGGCGTTACTACATTTTGCAACAAGCTCATACAGGTCATAGCTAGCAAATAGCAGACCTGTGCTTGAGAATTCACAAGCCTTTTTTTGGACATTCAGCCCCTCACCCCTATGGTTACCTCTTGCCTGTTGATGTTAACAATCCAAGGTATTTCTTGTCCACCGCATTTACTCATAGCAGCATTTAAAAATCTGAAGAACACAAACAATTCTATGATCTGCTTTCAATTTTCCTTGTCTTGTCACTGAAGAATGTTATCCTTACTTTCTCATGCATTTTTCTTGTAGCATGCTATTAATTTACCACTTGGGATTAAAATCCTATCAGGTATTTTAAAGCTCCTCTGCTGTGTGGCTTGATGCAAGAGAGCGAGCCTAGTGTGGCCTTATTGTCACTGCCTCATTGCAAACAGCAGTTGTACTTTTAGATGATTCTAAAAATAATCAGCAGTTTCAGACAAAGTTCTGAATTTCTAGGAAGTGTTTATAGCAGTAAGGTACCACATCCACTATAACAAATGCTTGCATTTAGGAAATAAAAGAAAATATTCAGATAGATAGAAACAATGAAGAGCATATGGTACTCTGTTTTCTCTTGACAGGCAAAACGAAACACAACTCAAAACCAGTCTCTCTTCATTCTTTCTGCTTTGGCAGAATGATGGAACTTCAAGAGTTAGTTTTGCCCGAATAATCCTAGTGTAGATTAATATCTAAAAATAGTAATCTAGCCAGGGAGCAATAAAATTGGTGGCTTAGATATATGGGTCAAAAAGCAGGTTTCTTTGCCTCTTTGTGACAGGAATGTGTAATTTCTGCAATGCTTAACTTCACAGGAAATTGTCCAATATGTCTCTGAAACTTTCAGGCCAAGAGTAAGTCCTGTATACCCTCACTGATGAGGTTAATAATTGTTTTCTTTCCAGAAATGAAGTAATAGAAATTTGGGCAGAAGGGAGTAATAGAAATACTGAGATGTTAGAGCATGAGAAATTAAAGTTCAGGTGCTGATGAATAAACTCTTTCCAGAGAAGTAATGAGTGAATTTGGAGTAATTTTTCTTGTCACAGTAACACCTAAAAAGACTTAAAAGAAGCATTGAATTTGATGAGGAAAAGGCAACACATTTTTTACCCACTACTAGTTCATTTTTTTCAGGATTTATTAATGGCAGAGGCAGTGAACTGGTGTTGGAAGTGAGGATTAAAAGGCCATCATTTCCATTTGTTATTCAAAATCAGCATGTAAGATGAGAAATTCTGTTCTTAAAAAGGTATAAAAAATTAGAGACCTTGAAAGTTATTTTCCTGTTCTCAGACAGATGTAAGTAATCCATTAGTCATCATGGCTACTGAAGGGTGACAGGAGAATTGCCCTGTGTTTTCTGCCCTGTTCTAATAATGCACTTTACAAGAAACTTGGCACACTGCAAAGCTAAATCTGCAATCCTCATGCCAGCCAAATACTTGTGAAAGACACCTTTTCATGTGTTTATTGTGTTTTATCAGGGAATGTAACAAAAGTGGCAAGGAACAAGCTCATCTTTTAATAAAATACATACTTGAGATCAGAATCTGTAGCAGGAGTTAACAGTCTTTGCAAATAACATGCCTCTCACTAATGAGTGCAAAACAGCTCTTCTGCCAAGAGATATGTAAGGGAGATTGGTAAGTGACAGCTCTTTATGGCAGTTTGTGTTGGGTTTGCATGGCAAGGTTTTGGTAGCTGGGGGGCTACAGGGGTGGCTTCTGTGAGAAGCTGCTAGAAGCTGCTCCATGTTGGATGTCTCCAGGACTGACCTGCCACTGGCCAAGACCAGACCCATCAGTGATGGTGGTAGTGCCTCTGGGATAACATAGTTGTGAAGAGGGAAAAGTTGCTGAGCAAAGGCAATTGTAGACAAAGAGAGAAGTGAGAATACATGAGAGAAACAACTCTGTAGACACCCAGGTCAGTGAAGAAGGAGGGGGAGGAGGTGCTCTGGAGCAGACATTCCTCTGCAGCCTATGATGAAGCCCATGGTGAGGCAGGCTGTGCCCCTGCAGCCCATGGAAGTCCATGGTGGAGCAGATATCCACCTGCAGCCTGTGGAGGACCCCATGCCAGAGCAGGGGGATGCCCGTGCTGGAGTGAGCTCCTGGCAGTTGACCTGTGGCCCCTCGGAGAGAGGAGCCCAGGCTGGAGCAGGCAGGCAGGACCTGTGACCCCACGGGGGACCCACACTGGAGCCAGCCAGCTGTTCCTGAAGGACTGCACCCCGTGGGAGGGACCCATGCTGGAGCAGTGTGTGAAGAACTGCAGCCTGTGGGAAGGACTCATGTTGAAGAAGTTCATGGAGGACTCTGTCCTGTGGGAAGGACCCAATGGTGGAACAGGGGCAGAGTGTGAGAAGCCCTGTCCCTGAGGAGGAAGGAGCGGGAGAGGCAACATGTGATGAACTGACCTTAGCCCCCGTTCCATGTGCCCCTGCACTGCTCAGGGTGAGGAGGTAGAGAAAATGGGGAGTAAAGTTGAGCCTGGGAAGAAGGGGGTGGGGGTGGGGGGAAGGTGTTCTAAGATTTATTTTCTCATTATCCTACTCTGATTTGCCTGGTAAATTAATTTCCCCAGGTTAAGTCTGTTTTGCCCATGAGAGTAATTGCTGCGTGATCTCCCTGTCCTTATCTTGGCCCACAAGCTTTTCATTATATTTTCTCTCCCCTGCACAGCTGAGGAGGGGAGTGATAGAGCGGCTTTGGTGGGCACCTGGCATCCAGGCAGGGTCAACCCACCACACAGTTGGTACCTGACACTCGAAGGGCTTCTTTCAGTGCTTGGGGAATTTGAGTGCGCTCTCTCTTTTGTGCTGCAGTGCAGCTAACAAAGCAGGAAATGGTATGTTTTGGCTTGTTGGTTGAAGCATGCTTTTCACCTAGGGAAGAACAAAAAACATTCTTTCGGATTCTTTTTTGCTAGTGAGCCCCAGGGTATTTCCTAGATGCACATCTTTCTTGGCTGTTCAAGTTCCTTTACAATAAGCAGACACATTTTAATTGTGGTGCCTTTTTTAAATACACAGAAGTCAAGATACTTATCTGGTCAAAGGTATGTTCAGGAACATTGCCACTATCAGTTGTTTGAATCCGTGTTTGCAATTACTGTGCAGATGTCATGGGACATTATATGCAGCAGAACAAACGCAACAGAGAACTAGCGTCTCTGCCACAGAAGTTCATATATGAGCCAAATACTTGGCTCACACTGATTTCATTATATAAAGTGCACTTGCACTTTAGCAGCTCTCACATGCTTGGAATGTCTATGGCAAGAAGGTAATTTAGAAGAAAAATGGTGGTTTCATTTGATAGTTCCTTTACAGTGCAGGAGGCTGGTGCCAGGCTCTTTGAACAAGGGTCACTGTAATTTTATGTGCAAAGATTTCCAGTCTTTAGTGGAGCAGGTGGTCAGTAGTACTGGCCTTCAGAGCTCTCAGCAAAAAGACCAGGAGTGTTCCATTTGCTCTCATCTACTCCTTTGGTGCTGTCTGTGAAGTGGTTTTGGTCACCGACCACGTGGCCTAGTAGGATTTTACAATGACTCGGTGTCAAACACCAGAACCACAGCCAGTGGCGAAACACTGCTGACAAGCTAAAGATGCATGACTGTGACCAGGTTACATGCTTTCACTCTGAGATGACATTTCAAAAAATGTTGAGACATGCTTATTGCTAAAACTCCTCTGAAAAGTTCATTTTCCGCATTTTTAACAATGTGTATTCAAAATAAAGACCAAACACTACCCATACCCCACCCACTCCCACCCCTCCCCTTACCTATGTCCCACACATCTGACATGGAACAGAGAAGAGGTTTAGTTCATTCAAAACCCCAAGAATTTCTGCAACAGAATAACATTTTGAAAGTTCTTGAATAAAGTGAGGTAGGTCCCTCTCGGCCTCTTTTCCAATGTGTTGCAGCTACTGTCTGTTAACATCATCTTTGGGGATGGTATGAACTCACCAGTTCTTTTAATCACAGAACCATAGAATCATTTAGGTTGGAAAAGACCTTTGAGGTCATCAAGTCCAACTGTTAACCCAGTACTGCCAAGTCCAACAGTAAACCATGTCCCTAAGCACAGTAACTACATGTTTATCCAGGATGGTGATTCCACCACCTCCCTGGACAGCCTGATCCAAAGCTCTGTCACCCTTTCAGTGAAGCAAGTTTTTCCTAATGTCCAATCTAAACCTCCCCGGTGCGACTTGGGGCAGTTTTCTCATGTCCTGTCACTTGTTTCTTGGGAGAAGAGACCGACCGCCACCTGCCTACAGCCTCCTGTCAGGCAGCTGTAGAGAGCAAGAAGGTCCCCCCTGAGCCTCCTCTTCTCCAGACTAAACACCCCCAGCCCCCTCAGCCGCTCAAGACCTGTGCCCCAGCCCCTTCCCAGCCCCGCTGCCCGTCTCTGGACACGCTGCAGCCCCTCTACGTCCCTCTTGCAGAGAGGGGCCCAGACCTGAACACAGGGTTCGAGGGGCGGCCTCAGCAGTGCCCAGTGCAGGGGGACGGTCACTGCCCTGGTCCTGCTGGCCACACTGCTGGGGACACCAGCCAGGGTGCTGCTGGCCGCCTGGGCCCCCTGGGCACACTGCTGGCTCCTGCCCAGCCGGCCGTCACCCAGCACCCCCAGGCCCTTTCCCACCAGGCCCTTTCCAGCCGCTCTGCCCCAGCCTGTAGCGCTGCGTGGGGCTGGTGTGACCCAAGGGCAGGACCCGGCACTGAGCCCTGCTGAACCTCACACGACTGGCCTGGGCCCATCGCTCCAGCCTGCCCAGGTCCCGCTGCAGGGCCATGTGTTCTCAAGCAGATCAACACTCACCACCGCTCCCACCCCTCCCCCCAAGTTGGTGTCACCTGCAAACTTATGGAGGATCGTACTCAATCCCCTCATCCAGATGGTCAATAAAGATATTAAACAGAACTGACCCCAGTACTGAGCCTTGGGGAACACCACTTGTGACCAGCTGCCAGTTGGATGTAACTCCACTTAGGACTACTCCTTGGACTTGGCTGTCCATCCAGCTTTCATCCCAGCACAGAGCACACCCATCCAAGCCCTGAGCAGCCAGTGTCTCCAGGAGAATGCTGTGGGAGACAGTGTCAAAGGCTTTACTAAGGTCCAGGTAGACACCATCCACAGCCTTTCCCTCATCCACTATGCAGGTCATGTTGTCGTAGAAGGAGATCAGGTTTGTCAAGCAGGACCTGCCTTTCATAACCCCATGTTGGCTGGGCCTGATCCCCCAGCTGTCCTGCACATGCCACATGATGGCACTCAGGATGATCTGCTCCATAACCTTCCCTAGCACTGAGGTCAGGCTGAGAGGCCTGTGGTTCCTCAGATCCTCCCTCCTGCCCTTCTTGTAGATGGGTGCCACACTGGCTAACCTCCAGCCTGCTGGGACCTCCCAGTTAGCCAGGGCTGCTGATAAACGATGGAGAGAGGCTTGGTGAGCTCGTCTGCCAGCTCCCTCAGTGCCCTCAGGTGGATCCCACCCAGCCCCATAGACCTGTGTGTGTCTAAGTGGAGCAGCAGGTCATTGACTGTTTCCTCCTGGGCTGTGGGGACTTCATGCTGCTCCTCCTCATCCCTGTCTTCTGGCTTATGGGGATAAGCTTCTAGCTTCTAGCCACTTACAACTTCAGATGTATTTGAGTTTTGCATGCTATAGATCTGAAGACTGCTGTGTTTGTTGTCTCATGGTGAGGGCTGCTATATCTGATAATTAGTATCCTTGACCATCCTGACTCTGGTGACCCTTGCTCTCTAAGTTCTATAGCCATATTAACGAGGTTGTCCAGGTATTTTCATGTAAATTAGGAATCCAATCTTGATATACATATTTCAGAAATCTATCTTGTACAAACAGCACACACGTAAAGGCAATTAGGTTATTTTGTTTATAGAAGAAACAATATGAAATTGTAAACAGTGCTAAAAGTGCAGACCACAAATGAGTAAGGCAGGGACTTGGAGCATACTGTTATCTGCATTTTTTAATTGTTACGATCTTTCAAAAATTGTGCAGGAGGTCAGTCACATGAAGCTTGATGTCATCCTGCAGTGATTAATTATGGTCATGTCTAGTCTCAGTCAAGAGCTGGTAATGAGCCACTAGCATTTTCTCATTCTAATACTTCTGTTGAGCATTTTGTTAGTGTGCAAATGACATCAAATATTATGCTCAACAGATGAAGACACTTTGCTCTACCAAAGCAGCACCCTTAGTCACCCAGGTGGGAGGAAAAAGTTTTACATGATACCAAGGAGTCAAAAATTGTATAAACAACAGAGTGGAGGTCTTGTGGTCCAATCACAGAACATTTACATATCCAAATAAACTAATAGAGCTGGCTGTGAGCAAGAAGCTATTCCATCAGGAGGTTTTCTCTAATGGATGCAGCCTGAAACATAAGGAATCTAGGCATGATCATTACGCAAACACATTCAATATCCACTCTTAACAATCCCCTGCCCCAACTCCACTTGCTTACTTTGTTAAGAACATTTGTAATGATGCCATGTTAGAAGTTATGATGCTACTTTGTCTTTCATTCCAAGCTGGCTTGTTTTAAGGGTGATTTTGAATGAGCTATATAACAAGTAAAGCATTTCTTATATGGGGGAGTGGTGTGGTAAATTTGTAAGCTGAAAAAAATGACCAATTTTAGCAATGTGTGTAAGCCCCAGAAAATGTAGTAGGTAATAAAGCAGGCTGGTCTGAGACCTGCTGTCCCTGGGATCAGGGAATGAAGTACATCACAGGGTTTTAGTTGGCTACCCTGCCATTTGATGAGCTATGGAAGAGCACATGTGAATCTTCAGGGATTTAAATGAATTACTGTTATTGCCTAGGCTTTCTCTTGTATGTTATGTTGCACAGGATTACAGGACAGAGCAGAGGAAGCTTTAACAAGCCAGTAGGGAGGAATCCTACTCAGACTCTAACTCCCATAGGTACCAAGGACGAGACAAAATGTCATGTGTCTCACAAGATCATATGCTTTAGATCCACAAACACCTATTAAGTTTCACAGAAATTATGATTAATGCCATGCTCAGAGAAATTATGTGTTCCTAATGGCATTACGTGTACTAATATGTATTGTAGGAATTGAAAATTATCTGTGCTATCAGTGAAGCCTGAAGCGCGACAACCAAGACACTTCAGTTGGAGTAAGGGAGCAGTGTAATCAGCTTATAAACAACTCAAACAAACTCTCTTTTGCCTAGTATTGCATAACTGGTTCTAATCTCTACTTCACAGAAACCTAATTAGGCATCTTTTACAATGTTCTTCTATTTCAGCCTGCAAAGTCACAGGGGTACTTTTAATTGAACTTTGACTGCATTATTAAATATTTTAAGATATTACTAACTTCCTAATTCCTAGTGGAGTATAATTTTAATTTTATATTTTTTAAAATTAAAATTACAAAAATTCTCAATTGTGTGCGGTGTTAGAGGCATGCTTGAGCAATGTTTCAGATAAAGACAAAAAACTGTAAGCCCAGCATTCAGGCAGAGAAGGCTTTCAGTTATAGCATCAGCTGCAGAAATGTTATAACAATGGCATCTGATGCAGACTTGCAAGGTTATATCCTTTTGATACCAAGCTGAAGAAGACGGGTGTCTAACTAAAGAATATGCAAATCAAATGCTTTGGGCAAATGGGCAGCACTGCTGATTGAACACAAAGGCTGCTGTAATCAGTCACCACTATTTCTATTTGAAATAGTGTACACTTTTGCAAAATTAAGAGATGATTAAAAATGACGTAAAGCATATGTTGACAGCAGCAGGAGATTCTGTACTAGATACACGAGCAGTGACACCTTAAAAATGACATGGACAGACAGAAGATTAGTTGCTGAAGTTTTTAGCAAGTATGTTTCGCTAGCAGGTATTTGAGAGGTGATCAAATTGCAAAGCATTAGCTTTCATGGGTGGAACCAGTACCTCATCTGAGTCTGATGGACTGCCATGGAGCTTGGCTAACTTATACCAGAGAAGGGTATGTCCTGCGAACTACATTTCAGCAGCCAAATTACACTGAGAAGTTTTATGGTTACTTATCTGCAGTAGTTGTAGCACAAGCTTCAGTCAGCTTGAGACTTTCTGATCATTAAGGTGCTCGCACTGCTATATGAATTGCCTCTGTTTAACTCTTTTCAGTGAGAAAGAGGCACATGTCCTGGTAGGATTCAGACACAGTACCCTCACAGCAAGGATGAGTTAAACTTTATAATCAAGGACCCTGACACCCATAAAAGGTAATTGTTCACATTTTTACTTTGTGATCATTAAAGCTAAAAAGAGAGTAATCTTGCAACTAAATATATGTTTACATATAGGGAATTAGAGATGATTATGATTGGAGTTTTTAGCAGACTGATAAAGCAGGCCAATTTTAAACTCAAAAGCCTTTATTAAATTCATTCATTAACAGCTCATTTTGTGCTAACGGTTAGTACTTACACAGTATTAGTCATGTTCACTACATATGTAAAAGTGTTTGTCCTTAACGCAGATACCCTAAGTCACCTTTGTGTATGTGGTACCGTGAAGCTGATGCCATGAAGTCAGGGCTGATGGCTGAGTCCTTGGTAGCCTTGGTCATGGAGGTGGAGAAGATCAGGCTTGAGAGGTCTTCAACAAGGGAAGTCTGGTCATACGTGGACCTGTCCTCTTCCTTCTCTATCTTTCCTCTCCCTACCTAGTATTTATATGTGTTTTGCCCACCTCCTGAAGAGGGATGTCATCTCCTTCTCTTGCTGATTACCTTGGTTCTGGTTTTGTCAGTCATCCTTCATTTGTATACAGCAGGATGTCCTGCCTACTGCAGCCTTTTATATTTATCTTGTCCTTTGGCAACTTTTTCTTGGTTGGATGCTTCCTGTGTGCAGCTATATCTGTATTCATTTCCACATGATGGTGGTCATATAGCGCAGACACATATGGAAAATGCTTATGCATTGTGTATGGCTATGCTGTCACAATGGCACAAAATACTTACATGCTGCTATTGGTTACACTTTTTAGTATGCTTATGTTGGGTGCAAGGCAAGCTAACATTCTTATAACTTCAGTAGTGCACTCTCAGTTTCTAGGTGTCACTAATCTCTGCTTTGGCTATGACAAGCTTAATTTGCCTTTAAGACAGGAGCAATGCAACATACCTATCCGCTTTGATGTAAGGAAAGCTAATGTGACCTTGTGCCCATGCCAGTCTCTACAGGAGGTAGCAAGGATTAAAGACAATGCTCTTGAAATGGTATTCTGGAATCCAGGGATTCTTCTTGCCTTCCTTGAGACCACATCCTGGTTTTGTTTGTGTTGAAAAGCAGTCTTGTTGAATCAAGGTGTTAAGCAGGACTAACGATATGACATGGTTCTCATATGTTCAGCCCTTGGTGTGACTGAAACACTTAGGGAAGACAGACATCTGAAAGATGAAGAAAAAAGCTATACAGACATGCAAGAGTGCCAGGTATGTCTCATTCAACTTCATATCAACAATGCTCAAAAGTGTTAAGTGGGGGAACAAAGGAAATGTGGATGAAATTTTGCATTTTTAAAAATGTATTAGGATTTATTGCAACTCAGTCATCCTTGATATTGTTTTAAAATCCTATTTTATGTGGACAAAAGTCCAGCACACTGTTGTTATGCAGTTGAATCAGTTGTGTGCTTAATTTAGGCAAGATCTGGATGCATGGCTTATTTATTTGTATGTATTTAGACCAAATGCATGGCACTGAGTACTAGTCCCATTCAGTGCCATTCCTATACTGCAGGCTGGTTTTGATGCAGACTGGAATATAGCATGAAACACACATCCCTTCTTGTCAGAAAGCTCTGAAGGAGAACTCAGTACTTGTACATCTGGAAATTTCCAGTCAAGAAGACTGTAATTCACAGTTCAAATGACTTGCAATAATCTAGGCTTTAGCTAGTTCCAAAAAGATTAATTTTACTTTTCTGATACCAGTTGAAAGAACTTAAAATGATAAGCCCTCCTGAATGTCTAATTGGGCATAAACACTCTAGATTAGGAATATCTGAAACTAAACATCACCTTAAACTAAATATATAGCTTTAGTCTTCTTACATCTTAATATAATAGAGAAAAGAAACATGGGTGCTTTCCAAAGTGACATTACTGAAGGCAGTATCAGAGCATGATGCAGACAAATAACCGGTTCCTCAGAATGGCAGTAAAAAATAATAATTTTGGTTTTCCAAAGACTAAGCAAACTAATGTGAAATGCCGGTACCCCAAGGCCGGCAGCGTGGGGATAAACAGGAAGGATCAGAGATCTGTGTGCGGTTGCAGGGCCACGATCTCACTGCAGTTACAGGGACACGGTGGGGTAGCTCGTGTGACTGGAATGCTGGCATGGATGGCTGTGTGCTTTCCAGCAAAGCCAGGCCAGCAAGGCGAGGTGGTGGAGTAGCAAGGAGCTTCTGGCAAAACTCAGACAGAAGAAGGAAGTTTACAGAATGTGTAAAAAGGGACAGGCCACCTGGGAGGGATATAGGAACATAGTCAGAATATGCAGGGATGCAATGAGGAAGGCTAAGGTCCATTTGGAATTAAAACTGGTGAGGGACATCAAGGACAACAAGAAAGGCTTCTTCAGTAGCGAAAAGAAGCCTAGGGGAAATGTGGGCCCACTGCTGAATGAGGTAACAAAGGACACAGAGAAGGTGGAGTTACTGAATGCCTTCTTTGCTTCAGTCTTTACTTCTAAGGCTGCTCCTCAGGAATCCCAGACCCTGGAGGGAGGAAAGAAAGTCTAGAGAAAGGAAGATTTTCCTTTGGTCAAGGAGGATCATATTAGAGATCACTTAAGCAAGCCTGACAGCCACAAATCCATGGACCCCAAGGGGATGAACCCCCAGGTGCTGAGGGAGCTGGCAGATGTTATTGCCAAGCCACTCTCCACCATCTTTGAAAGGTCACAGGGAACAGGAGAGGTGCCTGAGGCCTGGAGGAAAGCAGGTGTCACTCCATGCTTCAGAAAGGGCAAGAATGAGGACCCAGGAAACTACAGGCCAGTGAGCTTCACATCCATCCCTGGAAAGGTGATGTCTTCTCTAAATATGTGGAGGAAAAGAAGGTCATCAGGAGTAGTCAACATGGATTTAACAAGGGAAACCATGCCTGACCAACCTGATAGCCTTCTATGTTGGAATGACTGGCTGGGTAGATGAGGGGAGGATGATGTCTACCTTGACCTCAGCAAGCCTGTTGACACTGTCTCCCACAACATCCTCATAGGTGAGCTCAGGAAGCGTGTGTTAGATGAGGGGACAGTGAGGAGCATTGAGAACTGGCTGAATGGCAGAGCTCAGAGGGTTGTGATCCATGGCACAGAGTCTGGCTGGAGGCCAGTAGCTAGTGATGTTCCCCAGGGGTCATTGCTGGGTCCGGTCTTGTTCAACTTATTCATGCATGACCTGGATGAAGGGACAGAGCGCACCCCCAGCAAGTTGCTGATGATACAAAACTGGGAGGAGTGGCTGACCGACCAGAAGGCTGCGCTGCCATCCAGCGAGACCTGGACAGGCTGGGGAGTTGGCAGAGAGGAACCTAATGAAGTTCAGGAAAGGCAAGTGTAGGGTCGTGCACGTTGGGAGGAACAGCCCCATAAACCAGTACAGTTTGGGGCCTGACCTGCTGGAAGGCAGCTCTGTGGAGCAGGACCTGGGAGGGCAGGTGGACAGCAAGTTGCACATGAGCTAGCAGTGTCCCCTGGTGGCCAGGAAGGCCAATGGGATCCTGGGGGTAACTGGGAGGACTGTGGCCAGGTGATCCTCCCCCTCTACTCTGCCCTGGTGAGGCCCCATCTGGAGTGCTGTGCCCAGTGCTGGGCTCCCCAGTTCAAGAGAGACAGGGAACTGGTGGAGAGGGTCCAGCAGAGGGCTACAAAGATGGTTAGTGGGCTGGAGCATCTCCCTGGAGAAGAGAAGGCTGAGAGGGGATCTTATCCATGCATACAAATCTCTTAAGGGCAGGTGTCAAGAGGATGGGGCCAGGCTTTCCTCAGTGGTGCCCAGCAAGAGGACAAGGGGCAACAGGCACAAACTGAAACACAGGGAGTTCCATTGCAATATGAGGAACTCTTTCACTTGGAGGGTGACAGAGCACTGGGACAGGCTGCCCAGAGAGGCTGTGGATTCTTCTTCTTTAGAGAAATTCAAAACCCTCCTGAATGTGATTCTGTGCAGCCTGCTATAGGTGAACCTACTTTAGCAGAGGGTTGGCCTAAATCAGGGGTCCTCAAACTACGGCCCGCGGGCTGGATACGGCCCCCCAGGGTCCTCAATCGGCCCCCGGTATTTACAGAACCCCCTGCCCTCCCGCCGGGAGTTGTGGGGGGGAAACCAAGCAGCCGCAGATGGTTGCCTGCCGCTGCATCCGCGCCGGCCCCTGGTTAAACAGTTTGGGGACCCCTGGCCTAGATGATCTCCAGAAGTGCCTTCCAACCATAATGTTATGGTTTAATCCCAGTCAGCAACTAAGTACCACACAGCTGCTCACCTACCCTACCCTGCAGTGGGATGGAGAGGAGAAAAAAGGCAAAACGTATGTGGTTGAGACAATGGTTTAATAACTGAAATAAAGTGAAATTTACTACTGCTACTACTACTACTACTACTACTACTACTACTACTACTACTACTGAAAAGGCAGATAAAAAGAGAAAGAGGAATAAAACTCAAAGAAAAACAAAATGAAACAAAACAAGACAAAAGTGCTGCACAATGCTATTGCTCACCACCCACTGACCAATGTCCAGCCAGTCAGCAAGCAGTGATCGGTCCCTCTTGGCCAACTCCCTCCCAGTTTATATACTGAGTATGACATCCTATGGTATAGAATAACCCTTTGGCCAGTTTGGGTCTGTCCTGGCTGTGTCCCCTCCCAACTTCTTGTGCCCCTCCAGCATTTTTGCTGGCAGGGCCTGAGAAGCAAAGAAGTCCTTGACAGTATAAAGATTACTTAACAACAACTGAAAACATCAGTGTGTTACCGATACTGTTCTCATCCTAAATCCAAAACACAGCACTGTACCATCTACTAGGAAGAAAAGTAACTCTACCCCCACCGAAACCAGGACACACAGCCATTGTGTGATTCTGTGTTCTTAATAGATCTGAGTACGGGTACAGAAATAATATAGGAGCCGCTGAAATTATTGGTGATCTTGCAGTTATTGAAACAGAAAGGTATGAGTGTATATATATCTTTAGTGGTAACTCCCTAGAGAAAACAATAATAAAGGGAAACAAAATCCTCTCTGCTAAGTCAGTGCAACCAAAATTAAAACAGATGCCAAAGCATGTAACTAAGGGAGACATTTTCCAAGACAACAGTAGTTCAGTGCCCAGATTACACCGAAAGTCTTGGTTTCAAAGGTTCTTGCAGCTGTTGCAATAACTCTTATTGTCCCTTCCCTCAAAGTGGGGAGGAAGGTTTGTAAGGCAAGTCCTGCAGTAGTTGCTTGGATAAACAAATGGGAATAAACCAGACTGATTTTAAGCCATAGCGTTTAAAAAGCAGAGGGTTTGTGCCATAAACTAATACCTAATTTACTCAGGGGGAAAAAATAAAGACCATATTGCCCATGTAAGGAAAAGCTACAGGGACATTCACATCAAAACCTCACAGTATGAACTACATGATACTCAGCATCAGTAGTGAAACATGTACGGTCTTCATGATGCTGTCATCTGGAGGCTTCAGGATGGAGCAGGCAGTAATAACCCATGAAGAAAGCAGAGGGCTGGGGGGAGAGAGGGATGTTGTCTGCAGAGCTGCATCAACATTGCGTTGGGGATTATCCCACTCAGTCTGTACACACCCAAGGCAGCCAGTCTGTGTCTGTAAGCGATCAGCATTGGAGTGCTTGTTCTTTTATTCCTGTCTAGCAGCAATTCAGGTGAATTCAAAGCTTGCTCTTCCTTACTTATAATCTTTACTCCTTAACAGCTTAGTTAGGAGCTCCTGCAGTTATTTGTTCACTGACCCATTTGACCTTTTTCTTGAACTTAATGACTATGTGCCCAGCTGTAAGCAGCAACCCAGTCATGAAATACAAAGGAAAAACAACATCCCAAGATTGATTTCAGTATTTTTCATCCTACCAGGCACAGAATATCCACTCCCACAGATAGCCCACAGATGTGGGTTTTTTTCTTTTGGTTTTGATTTTGGCTTTTTTTCGGTTTTGTTTTGTTTCTGCAGGCCTTTTAAACAGCTGACTTCTTTCTGGTTAAGACCACTATTTGTATCGATTATCTAAAGTTCAGACAATATGTATGCCAAATATGTAAGACAAGCCAATCACAGGTGAACTTTTCAGAGCCCTGCCAGAGCCTTGTACATAATACCCTGTGGGTATCAGGATGATGCAATGTTATGTGTGCAGTGGGGATGTACCAAGATGCAGGCATGCATACACACACAGATTGGAACGCATAGTTTCCATAGGACACATACTTACCTCTAACTAAAGTTTTTTCCTATGTGGTTGTAAGATACCGAAGTGGTCATATGATTTGGAAAGAAAACTGATACAATGAAAAAAAAAAAAGAAGGGTAGAATGTCAGTCCCACCAAAAGGAGAGGTTTTGTCTGAGTAAAGATTGTAGGAGGATTAAACCAATATTCAGAATTATATTGAGGTTATCAACACCAGCTATCAAATGGATATGTAAAGTCATCATAAAATCTTGAAAATGCAGTTAGCTCAGGAAAATAAGGATTTTGGAATAGCTACAAGGAATCATGTTGCAACTTAAGCATTTATAGGTTTCTTTAAGAAAAAGTCTAACTGAAGACCTGCTTTACTCATATTTGCGCATTTTCTTTTTGGTTTCTTTACTCATATATGGCCTTCTTGTACTTACAGCATCCATCAAATTGTACAATACACAGTAAGAAGATGTAAAGAAACTGGTAACTGAAAAGAGAAGCATAGAAAAAACTAAAGCTGGTGGCCTTTCTATCAAAATCAAAGATATCAGAGAACTGAGAAAAATTACTGCAGCAAAAAAAGGTGATGTCTACAGGGAATGTGTCCCTTATTTCTCTCACAATGGATCCATGGTGGATAGTTGAACAGTCTTCAAAAAATAAATCATGTATGTCAAAATGAAAACAAAAACGAAGAAGTAACAGTGAAGGGACTGTATTCATTTAAAAAAAAGGCTATTCCATGGAAGGATTTTAACGAAACTAGTGATTTGGCCTTGCGCATATCTTTTTGACACAACTTAAGGTTTCAATACTATGTTGAAGGGGCAAGATGCAATTTTTTTATTATACGTTCCATTTTACAGAGAAAAAAGAAAAATTTTTGTCATATAGCTGACCTTGCCCTTTTGTACACCCTGTCTTCTTTGTTAGATACATGCTCTTTTTTTCAGCAATGTTTGTGAACTATAGAAACAAGTAGCATTTTTTTTTTTTGAGGTGAAAGCTGTTAAATACCTCTCCCCTCCTCTCTGCTCTGGTGCTTCGCATTCCGTGGCAGCAAGCACGGTGTTGTGTTTCAGAGGTCTGGGTAACACTCTGGGTGAGGCGGGAGCGTGGAAAACAAGCCAGGAAAGGAGGTTACTGCTGTTCGAGCAGAAGGGGAGAGAGCGCGATTGAGAGCTGCTCTGCCTGCGTGTGTCTTCAGAGCGGGCAGGGATGGGGCTACACTGCCATTACTCCTGGTTCCCAGAAAAGTGATCCTACTTCTCACACACCATTAGTACCAAGTGAGCTCTAAGTGCAGCCACTCTGAGAGCTTATAGAGTCCTCTACAGAGTCATTTCATGATACTGATATGCCTTTTTTTTTTCCTCTTTCTCCTTATTTGATTTAGTCCAATGGTTTCAAATGATGCTGTTGGAGGTGAGCTGCTCCAAGTGAGAATCAGCGCGAGGGCTTCAAGCTTATAGACTCAGTCAATGCCACGGAGTTTAAGGATGCTCTAAACCTAGTTTTTTACACATGCCAGAGGACCCATTATACGCTCTTCTTAAAGGGCATTCTTGTCAAGGAACATGTACCAATTGTTAAAGCTGCTTTTTCCTGAAGGTTTAGGTTATGTTTCCTTTTTAGCACATTAATGAGCACTTAGGTTGGCTGTATGTCTTTTCTCATCCCATTTTTTTTTTAACCCAATGTCCTACTCCTGATCCAGCTGTGAAGGACGTGTCATTTCGTTAAAAAAGTGAATATTCAAGTGATGTACTGTGGATGCTCAGCCATGGATATAGGGCTGTGCAATCAGACAGAAAAATGTCTCCAACCTGTGTTGTTGTTTTTGTGAAGGTGTGGTGGCGTGCTTTGCTGCCTCTCACCCTCCCATCCTGACCTTTATTTCCATAACTTTTCTCCAGTGATCACAACCAGTGGTGGTTGTAGTGGCTGCTTCTGGTCATGATGGCTGTATCCCACTCAAAGTGGATTCGACGGAGACAGATAACACACTAGCCAAGGGCTAATTTGAACAATGTGCCCACCTAACGGGGCTGGTCAAGGTCTGAGTCAAGCCAAGTTGGAAAGAAACTAACTTCTACAGTTGGTATGCAAATATGACTATAAGTCAGTTATCTTACTGTATAAACAGTGGACAGCCCTGAGCCTGTTGAGCTCTCCTGCACAGCAGTGGGCTGCACAACAGGCTCTCCCCTTGATTAGGGATGCTTCCCAAGGTTACACCTCGAGGTTGAGAGAGTCCTTGGCACAACAGATTCTTGCTAAGTGATTAATAGCATGACAAACTTTGAAATCTCAGCTAAGTGGTGTTAAGGATTGATTGTGCATATATAATCCTTTAGATATAAACTGTTGACCAAGTCTGGGACTAGGTCAGGATCTAGCCACACCTAAACGCCCCTCTAGGAAAGAGTTTAGCATGCAAAGGGGTCCTTTCTGAACCTCATGACTCAATGGGAGGGTCTCCCTGGCAGTTTTATCTGACCCTCTGTGCAGTAAATAGTCAAGTGTACCTTGCCATCAAGTCTGTTGTATTTATGATTAAACTTTGTTAAATCTCTGTTTTATATCAATAAACATATTGCTACTTAATTACGAGTGAAGTGTACCACTCCAACCCAGACAGAAGGTTATGATATCCTTCTCTCACTAGCCATTGCAGCCTAGGCCTAGTTACAAATGACTGAAAATGGATAGAAATCTACTGACACGCACTTCACCTGTATGCTAAAATTGAGCATACCCCATGTCCTTAATGTCACTAAATATCAGCCAGCAAGTGGTGCGGATGCCCGTCCTTAGGGAAAGCAGGGCAGCCCTTGTCAGGATGAGGTTGCTGCCACTTGCCCCAGTTGGGTTCTCAGCATCCCCTTTCCAACAGATCCACTGCCCAGAAGCATCCTGGAAGTCTTCTCAATACTTGAAATGCATTTACAAAAACTAGGTTCATGCTCCACTTGCAAGGTTCTTCAGAGAAGGAAAACATGCATCATCCTCTTCTTAGAAAGGACAGAAAAAGGATCAGTGAAGACATATTTCAGCTGACTATGAATTTTCAATAATATATGGAGCATAAAGAACATTAGTAAGCTTAGAAACACTATGTATGCCTGTCTCATTCTCAGCAATTACTCCCTTTATTATTCTTGTTAAACCAGAAACGAGCAGTCAGAGATGATAAAAGATCTGTAATATTTTGTAATAATGAAGCTTAATGCATGGTAGAAGATATGAAGAACTCAATAAATTAATACAGAAAGGTTTAATTATTTCCTTAGGAAACTAAGGAAAAAGGGAAGATTTTATTTATTAACATTGTTGCATCACTGAAAGGATTGTCAGGCAATGGAACAGGCTGGCCAGGGAAGTGGCTGAGTAACCATCCCTGGAGGTGTTTAAAAGTTGTGTAGATGTGGTGCTTAGAGTCATGGCTTAGTGGTGGCCTTGGGTGTGTCAGGTTAACGGTTGGTCTCGCTCATCTTAAAGGTTCTTTCCAACCTAAATGGTTCTACGATTTTATGATTTGATGTTATTTTTCCATCTCTAGTTCTTGTTTACTATGCAGAAAATGCATTACTGAAGACATAGTGATACCTGGGTATTCAACCATATGAATGTCTTTGGAAAAAAGCATTCACCATTACTACTGAATTACATGAGGAGACTGGCTCTGGCAGGCTTTTGCAGCTCTCCTCCGTGACTGATGTCCTCTGAGGATCAACGTGAAGTGTCCTGATGCAAAAACTGGTATCAGGGGACAAAGCTGAAAGAGAGACAGAGGGAGGGAGGACTGTTTTCATGGTACCAGATCTGAAAGCACATTGGGCTGACAATGTCTGAGGCTGGGAGGGGGAGAAGAAAGTTTTGTAAATTGTACTGAAGCTAATGCAATTAGGCACAAGAACCAATGGAGACATTTTTTATAAGCAAAGCAAGTCTAATAATTTTTAAACCCTGAAGTAAATAGCAGCAGCTAAACAGTGTCTATTAGTATCCAGAATAATACTTTGTACCCAAACCACTATGAACAGTTTTCCAAAACCAGTTTGTGATATTGACCCAGCAAAACTGAACCCCAAAATTTTTAGTTCTAATATTTAATATGACATGGGCTTTATGGAACCTGTTCCTAAATGGAATCTGTGTGGCATTCCACTGCCTTTCCTCATCAAGGGATAAATAAACTTCAAGGTAATTTTTAATCTATATGTAAATTAGGTATTATTATATCATCTGTAGCAAGAATCAGCAAACAAGTAAGGATCAGGTATATTTGCAGGGAAACAATATAAAAAGAAGACAACTTATTGTCCAACAATTAGTCAGACTGATGGAGATGGTAGATTTGATTTGTCTTAAGGAACGTTTCAATGAGTTTGTTAGCAGTGAAGTGGTTTATTTTTTCAGCACTTATTTAGCAGAAGGTTGCAATTTCTCTCCTCTGAGACACATATTATACACCTGTGGGTAAATCTATACTTGTGTTCTTAAAATTGTCTGTTGTGCGTAGTATCGTTAACTAGGTGAACCCAGGAGCCACTCTTACATTGCCACAGAAAACAGTGAACATGGCACAATGCTACCAGCCCCACAAGAAGCTAGAAACTGCTCTGCTTATGGCTCTGCTTCTGTATGGTCCTGGCCAGGCCATCTTGTTGACTGAAGCATCACTCAGTGGCATCAGAAGTCAGCCAGAACCAGAGTTACTGTGTATGGCAACATTTCTGTAAAGGGTCATTGCTCAATTCAGCTATAAATGAAGCACTATCTATCTTGCAATCCTGCTGTGAAAGAGTACTTTAAAAAGCACTTGGAGATCTTTGATTGGCTGGTATGATAGTGGTAATGGGAAGTTATATGAGTAGCACAACCTTTTCTAAACCCTGTAAGTTTTTGGGGAGTAATGTGGTTCCCATCCTGAAATATCAGATGCAAAAGGGGAACTGTGCTGCCAGAAAGGCAGCTGAGCAATCTTCACCCCTGACCATCAGGGAAAGGTGGACAATCAGGTCCACTGCATCCAGTAGAGAGCTCACTTTAGTCTCTCTGCATGCCCAGCTCCATCCTGTACTACCGTGGAGCAGTGGGAACCATCACAAACAGCTGTTGTCTCCTGCCTGGGGTTCTCTTCCCTCTGGGCTGCACGGCCCATAGCTCTCTATCATACAAAGATTCTGGTGTGAAGCACAAGGTCAGTAAGGCTTCCCAGAGGCATGACAGCAGTAGGATTTTATCAACCGGTGATGTAAATGTGTTACAAAATTTCATGGGTTAAGAAGATCTTCACATCTGATTTACAGAATGACTTAGCACTATACTTGCTTTAATCATTCTCTTAATTCTGCAGTTATTCCATTTTCTGCATCAGTGACCTGCTGCAAAACTGCATAGAAGACTGAAATGTTCCATTTGAGAGAGAGAAATACAAGGAGAGGGGATGATTTCTAAGCCCATACTGACAAATCTTTCCAAAAGTGAAGGGACTATGGAGATCTATAGGGATGTTTTTCCAGAAGTCTGCAAACAGACTGCCATAGTACCTCACAACATCATCCATTAGCTTCAATAGTCCTAGTCCTTATCCTTCTCCAGTGTTTACTCTGCTGTATTCGAAGAGAATCACATCCTTGCTTGAAGCCCTTTTTAGCTGGTTGAAACAAATCGAGTTTCTTCAGTCCTCTTGCCTAAAGTTAGTTCTCCATCATAGGGATCAGAAAGGGTTAATACAAATTGCAGAAATGCAGGTGAGAGAGAGGAAGATGAAAATGCATGGACAAATAGTGCAAGAGAGCTATGGCCTCTGAAGTGCTGGATTTTATAAGTCTTTCAGGCTTTTTGGAAGGAACAAATTGGCTCCTTGTGCCAGACGGAATTTGTTGGAGAGCAACATGGAGTCTCTTTACAAGTTCTGACATAGTGCCATCTGAAAGTTTTTGGTTTTATACAGCCAGGCAGGTGGGTTCAGTCTTATCTATGCATCCAGTGAAGTCCTAAGTATCCTCCAAGGTATGGTTATTATGCTGTTGGCTCACACTGCAACCCCTGCCAAGCTGCACAAGGCAATGGGAGTAGACCTGACCAGGTTCAGTGGAGCAGTGTCAGGTTGCAGATACAATGCTGCAGAGACCCATGCCTTCATGCACTCTGAAGTGCTAATGTCAGGCAGGTGCAGGGAGACAGGGCTTTTCTGGCTGCAGAACATTAAGACTGCCTGCATAAGGGTTCTGAGAAGCAAACATGCAATCTTGCAGCAGCAGTGACAACTACATTACCGAGGGACAGTAAAGAAGTTACGATGTCAGGTACCTTTTCTTGGGGAAAAACCCCATCCCAAAACCTTTAAACATTTACAAAGGATATTTATGTGGAAGTGGGGGGAATACAGCATCTTGCAGACCAGGGCCTTGATCAGCAGATGACCCTTGTTTGGGGTATCAGTTAAGAATGTGGTAAACTTTGAAAAGATTTCCATTCTTCCCGAACTTCAGCTGATGCACAGTTCCCACTGCATCTGAGAACAAACTCAAAACCTGACTCAGCAAAGCATTTCAGCGACGTATTTCTTGTTCAGTGATTTCCTTTCTTGACCCAAGTTACTCTGCTTTTGTGAACTTAGGAAGAGGATAAGAAGCCTTATGACAAGACAATAATGACAAGTCAGTCTCCCTTTCCTGCAAAGCTCCCTAGTCATCTTTTTCATCTTAGATACCTTGATTAAACAGATTAATATGTGAAATTGCTGGTTGCCATTGACTGATCAGTCAGCTAGAAGGATTCTTGATGGGTTTACTATATTCTGCTGCAGACTGATACAGAAAAAGGAGTCAAAGAGCAAGAAGTATACTATGTCTTGTAGCAATCAGAGCAAAAAATGAAAAAAGGGGGAAAAAGATCTTTAACTTGTAGTGTCTTAATCCCTCTCTGGGAGGGATTCTTTTAAGTGGAAACACCTTTGAACGTGGTCCCTGCATAATGGTTTCAGTGTTTGCTTTGTACAGGGAGGAGTGACAGATTGCTGGTAAAATACATTTTTATCATGCCACCTGTGTTTCATCTCTGATTTGGCTGAGTGTAGAACTGGGCACTGGAAATTTTGGACTCTGTGCGTTTAAGAAGCATTTTTTCATGTTTGCAGTTCACCTTAAACTGCCAAATGTTGTTGTCACCTGGGTACCTATGTCACACTGCAGGATCAGGACACTGAAACGTAACAGTGGACAAAAAAGTCTGTACAGCATTATTAATTCTGTTTGGTTTTTAATTTATATATACCTTTTGTTTGTTTTTGATAAAAAATTATTAACTGTCAGAGTTAAAGGACCTGAGGAAAAAGATCTGGAAAACTAATTCTGGAGCCAAATTGGTATGATTGGGTTCATCCCTATTTGTATTTTGCTTGCAAGGATACTGCAGTACAAAATTATCTGGCAGTAGTTGTTCTCTAAAGATTTTCCATTAAAAGGTTTTACACTCCACAGTCTAATACAATGACTCTGAGAAGCAAACAGAGCAAGGAATTCTTCATGTAGTTAGTAATAAACCCTAGGAAAAATATTACAAGTCATATTCAGTTTGTAATTTTTGACCATTTCAAACTTCTGACTCTATTCAAACTGCTTTTTTTTTTATTTTTTAAATAAAACATTCTACTGCCTTTCTGAAGGAAAAAAGAGAAAAAGAATGAGATCCTAACTCTAGAAGCCAGTGGACTTTGAAAATAAACAAGCACAGTTTAAAACAGAGCTCTTGGTCCTCTGGAGGTACTACAAGCATTGTCAATAGTGCTCCAAGGAGCACTGGCATTCTTTTCAAACTTTGGTATACTTCACTATTTGGGAAGGTTGTGGGAGACGTATGTGGCCTAATGCTATTAAAATGACTACGCATCAGCAGGATTTCCCAGTGCTTGAAACATGAACCATCCCACATGCCTTTTGTCATGATATAAGCTTCAGTGAATGGCAAAGAGGCCATGAGGGTCTATCAGGCATGAGTAAGCCACATAACAGCCTTTGGCAGCAGCTAGATGTTCTTACAGGATCCTCAGAAGGTGCTGCTCTTTCTCTTTTCCAGCAGAGGAAATAGGTCCTGAGTGAGTATGGGGAAAAGCTAATCCTGCAGTAGCTGAGAAACAGGGAACAAGTCATTCCCATATTCATACCCTCTTTTTCACAGTGAATGTAATAAACGAGCAACCATCCCAATACCACTAGAACTGCAAGAAAAGAGGAAAGTTTCTTTCCTGCTAACGTCAGACCAGTTGGTCTTAATGGAGTCTTGAACGATCAGTTTACATTGCTTGGTAAGTCTGGGTGGGGAGTATCAAGAGCTCTTCCTTTCTCATCTGTCCCATCCAGTCCCATCAGCTGTCTCAAGGAGCACAATTTCAGGCTGCTCTGGCACAATCATAGCTTTCCCAGTTGTCGTGTCCCATCTTGGGCTCAGCCATGGCACCCCCTTGTGTTGAGGGTCTTATGCAATGTTTCCCATTAGCATCTTCCTCCCTAGCCTCGGTGAAAGATCTGTCCATCCAGGACGTGCTCACAACACATTGCTTCCCTGACCTGGCCTCCCACAAAGCTGTGATACCTTCAGCTCCCGCTGAAAACACTTGGCTGCACTTGTGGCCTTTGTTTGTAGCTGTCACAGAAGAACAACCCTCAGGATCTTGGAGACAGGGTCTGACATCCACAGCAGGAAAGGGAGAAAAAAAACAATCAGGAAAACTTGCACTGTCTCCCTGGCTTGCCACCGCAACTCAGGAGAGGCAGAGACAGAAGTATGAAAGGAGCATATTTCAAGGACAATGACAAAGGTCTTTGTGTGGGAAGGACTATTGCAGCTCTTTCTGTAATGACCAGCCCACCTTAGTTGACAGGGAGGCAGTGTCTCCAGCCATCCTCTTAATGGGATGCTTACTGTGTCTGTTATGTGCTCTGTTGGCTGTGTCTCCATCTTCCAACCAGAGGTGTTATAGTCGCCCCCAGAGATCAAGCCTGAGATGCAGTGATGACTATGAGAAGACTACAGTCAGCTGAGGCAAGTGAACCCCGGTCACTTAAAGACAGGTATTACCATGGAAATACCTGTTCTCTGCACCCATGAGGAGACGACTAACAGTGTGGCAGCGTTAAAAGCAGTAAGGGAGAACCTGCTTGGACATCTGAAGTAGTTTCTGACATGATCCAAGCCCTGGAAGAAACCACCTTGGAAGGGTGTGGACTGCACCTTGGGAGTCTGTGGGAGCAGATTGGATGTGCACCTGGCTAGAGTGGCCGTGGCGGTGCTACTTCAGCTTCAGACTAAGGGAACAGGTAAATTGATTGCAGCTCCTGCTAGGTTTTATTATTTTACAAGCATATTGTAGTGTGTAGAAGGAGAAGAGGCTCCACAATATCACAAAATATAAAGTATTCCCACTGGAACCATGTCTAATTAGATTAGTTCTTCTACCCCACACCAAAAAAACACTCAAACTAGCAAACAGTGGAACCAAATGCTAGAACAGCACTGAGGAAGCAAAGCTGTACTGATGAAAAAACTTTTTCACTTTGCAGAGGAATGTGACAGAATGTCTCATGCCACTCCAGAAGAAACAACAAATTTTTCATCTAGAAAGGCACAAATTTTAAAGGCTTATCAAGTGAAATGAAATGGTAGCATGCCTGGAAGACAAGCTGGCAGTCTGCAAAAATGAGGACAACAGTAAAAATGAATCTACTCAGGATTTTAATTTCTGGCTATGTTGTGCATTATGTTTATTTGGAACTTCATTGCAGTACTGGGATTATAACCCTTCTGCTTAAAAAGTACAGGTCCCTGCCTGGTAAATTAATGAAGACTGTCTCAGAGCAGGAATAGAGAATGAAAGCTCTGCAACACAGATCATTACCATCAAATGGTCTTAAAAGGAGCCATTAAACTTTTAAATGGCATTTGGGCTTTTAATTCAGAGAGAAAGAAGCAAAAGCAAGGATGGGAGGGAGGGATTCACAAGAATGGAAATTTCAGTATTTCACTTTCAGAAAGAAAATAATGAGTTTTTTGGCAGGTATTATTTCCCAAGACCACTTATAGTCTTTTCTATGTTTAGCACAGGACTGAACATTGATTCATGTTCTCTAAGTAGTGCAACTCTGCTAAGAGGCATTGATCTTGGTTAAATGACATTTAGTGTTTAAAAAATCAAAAGTACTTGGAGATGTCTTAATAAAGCAAGGTCAGGAAGGAAGATAGGCCTTTATGGCAGACTTTTTCCACTTACGCTCCTCAGATCACGACTGAAAAGTAATAATTTTTGTAAGCAAAGTATTTCATATTAGAAGTGACAGCTCCAGCGGTGTGTGCGGTGTGGAGCATCTCCCCACGCACACCATAAGGGGTCACTGTTGAAAGCTAAATCATCTTCACCAAATCTGCGTCAAGGAAGTGCAGCTACCTGAGCCTGTACCGACAGAGTAATAAAAATCCATGTAACTGCTTTTCTGCGTCTTGCTAATATATAATGCCCCGTCAAGAAACAGCTTTAAAATGTGGAGTCTTAACTAAGCTTATGCCACTGATCTTAGGAGGAATAAGCGTGTATTTAAAGACTCTAAATAGAAAATGTCGGAGCCCCACCCAGATTTGGAATGATTGTTAAATGGTTAGAAAATATTTGTACAGAGCTTAGAAGTGATGAAGCTATAGAAATGCTGAGTGCTAAGACATCACACATGCAGCAATCTTGCAGCTTTTTTTACATGCATATGTACATGATCGTTGGCTGCAAAATAGTTGGACAATTTTGGGAGATCACTTACCCCAGGACAGAGGCAAACATGAAATTTTAACTCTGGAAAACACCTTTTGAATCCACACAACATATATTTCTGCAAGACTTTGGAAGTGAGTGAAGGCAAAGATCATTGAAGTGATGTACCTTATTAAACAGAGTTTCTTTGGAAACACTGTGCTTTGCAGAGTTTAGTTCCCATTTAGTTAAGTCACCATTGCTACTTAGCATCATTGACTTCAGCAAAGATCTGCTGAGGATGACCAGCTCTTAAAAAAACAATGTTCAAATGAAAAAATATAAAAACATTCAAGATTTTCCCCAGATATTCTATATTCAGACACCTGAATTATATCTTCACTGAACACAGCGTTCACAAGAGGAAAGAACCTTTAAGACATGATTTAAATTTCAGTAATTTAAAGTCCACCACAGTCAAGTAGGTCATTTCTCTAGAAACACTTAGGAAAATGTGGACAGTTTTATGACATTTTGGTCTTACAGACTGGGCAGCCAGCAGCCTGAGGCCAACAGAGGTCCAGGGCAATGTGATGCCTTTGAGTGGGCTTGTCCCGCCTGCATGGGAATATGGCAAGGGAAGTCTGTGGTGGGCTCTGGCTAGAGAAGGAGCACACTCAGTAGCAACTCTTTCTTGTATGGAGGTAGGGACATGGAATGTTGGGACAGAAGGAGTTCAAGTTTGAAATCATAAAGTTGCAGAAAGAGGGAAAAGGAGGTTTTAGAAGTACAAGTGAATTTGGAGTGAAAGAGGAACATTAGTATGAATGCTTGGAGGGAGAAAGGATGGTAGTGAGGTTTTCCTCGTTTTATTTCTCTTTTTGAGAAGACAAGCCCAAACTTTATGATGCAAGCTGTCCAATTCCTTCAAATAAATAAGTACAGCTGTGTTGGTTGTTCGTTTAGCATCCTCATGAATTGCTTGTGGAACAGGAAAGTTACCACTCACATCTTGTAACATAGAGATATCACCTGGAGTTTATCTCAAATACAGAACAAGAAAGTTTACCAAACTTGCCTCTTTCGATTATTATTATTATTATTATAACCATTTTTGCTAATTCTATCTGTGACAGGGATTGCCTTGTTCTGTGTGTGACACCATGTAAATATAGACCCTATATAAAAAGCATGCTCTTAGGGATTACTTCTGTCATCAGCATTCACTGTGAGATGAATTTGTGTTCACAAAGTAGCAAACAGCTACAATGAAGTAAAGAGAAAACAGTTGTTGTTTGGGGTTTTTTTTTTGGGTTTTTTTTTTGTTTGTTTTTGTTTTGTTTTAATAAAAAGGGTTCATATTTAAGTCTCTATTTAGTGTTGTTTGGTAATCTTCTGCATGACTAGTTTCATGCTTGTGCATTGGTGTCAGTTCCTTCATTTTGGCACATTTTAAATTTATACAACACCATGTGCTGCTTGCCTCATTACACAGGAGTGATCTATGACAAGCAGACATGTTTATACATGCAACCATTTCTAGGACCTTGGAACTGGCAGCAAAAAATAGCATCCTGTGCACAGTCTGTTTCTCCAATTCTTGTGTGCTAGCTTGATCAATCCAATTTTTTCCCTTGGACTTTTCAGATACAGAAATAGATCGTTACAATATGTTCAGCTGATGCTAAGATTTGCCAAGTTCCCTACTTAAAAGAGCAAGGTTCGTTTCACAATTCATATCATACTCATGATAGTGCTCAGCAAATAATTGTGTCTCATTTGACATTTTGAAATCAAGTTTGTCTCTCCCAGAGAGATGCTGCAGCACAAACAAAGGTTATGAGTCTGGTACAGAAATTATTAGGTAAAGAGCTGTGATTTGCATTAGGCAGAAGAGCACACTATGTGGGGCCTTTACTTGCCTTAAAATTTGAGTAAAAATGATCACCAGAAGGCCCTAAAAGTATAGCAAAGGAGAGGCTGATTGAGTTTTAGAGGGAAACTGACAGCAAACCATGCCTCCATCTGTAGAGCACTAAAAGGTCTGTGGTTCTCTGGCAGCTCTCTAAGCTATTGCCGTTGTAGAGTACAGAGTGCTTTCCTTTTTCTTCAGACCACCGTGACCTGACTACAACATAATGCTGAGATGATGTTTCTAAAATGAACGTACAGAAGCACAAGTAAATGTTCTCAAATGTGTTAAGGAAACAAGTATCTAAATTAATTCTCTATGTGTGTTGCTAAAGAAGACCACCCCATTTATTTCAAAATATGTACTATAGTGTAGCTATAGCTGCTATAGCATAGCTGCTGCATAATTATGGTGTGTATATATATATATATATAAAAATTTATTTGTGCTTGCAATATTGTCTTTTGCAAAGCTGGCTAGTTTTATAAACCAAACCTGTCATTGCATTTCTGTCCCCTCTCAGATTTTATATGTGCAGTTGACATAAAGTAATGTTAAATACAACCAAATAACTGGATTACAAGCAACATGCTTTCATTATGATTCAACTCTTTGTCAGTGCTCACCTATTTTTTGTATGCACAAAACATGTGCATGTGCTTGTGTGTGTGTATATCTATCTATCTATCTATCTATCTATCTATCTATCTATCTATCTATCTATCTAATATAGATACAAACAGATTTGTATAGAACAAATGCCTGATTATCTGAATAATAATGAGAGATTTCATTGCAGATTCCTTCAGTTCTTGGGAAACTTTTGCCACCAGTTTTCCAATAATTGAAATAATTCAATGAAGTCCTGGGTATTAGCTTCTGCTCTCTTCCTGGGAGCGGTTAGGAGCACAAGAAACATAGCTGTGTGTCAATGCTCACATCAGCACCTTAAGCTGGTCTGACCTCAGGTCAGCTTGGCAAGCAGCGTATCGCTTGTCTCTGTGATGGCATTGCAGGCGATGGCATGAAACAGGCACCCACAGAAGCACACCATCGCCCCTATTCTGGCACGCACAAATGAAGTATGTGCTGCAACAAGGGCATGCTATGTGCTTGGCTGATGTCACGGAGGGACAGATAACCACAAAAGGCAAAACTCTCACGGGATAAGGCACATGCTAGAACTCTTTCCCTTTGCAGGCCTGCTCTGAAGAAAATAGATCTGGAGGAATATTTCACTTTGATGCAAAGGCACTAGAATGATGATGGTGTAGGGAAAGTTTCTTTCTATGCATTCGTTCTGCATCAATATCACACATTTTAACAGAGCTAGAGAGTGACGGTCCAACACATCTTCCTATTCCAACCCAAATAAAGCTGCAGCTCTCTCCTGGTGCAGATGTAAGGCACTCAGTATTTCTAACTCCTTGGGCAAGGCTCCAATGGGAAAAGCTGTTAGCAGGTCTGTGCTGGAAAGTACTCTTGCCATTTCTTCAGGTTCAACCAACTGCACTGACTGAAAGATTTACCAGTTTAACTGCTTATACCCCAGAGCTTTGTGAAAGACGTGTTGCCTCTAGCTGGCATAAGGAATTTATACTTGCTTAAGTTTATAGGATAGACTGACCCATTCAAACACGGTCACTCCAAAACACAGTTTTGGGTTTTGCTATTCAAATGGCTATAAAATCTGATCAAGTCCATGTGGATTGTACCAGGCTACAAATACATTTGCATTGTGTTTGGAGGTGTGTGCGCACGTAAATTAATCACTTTGAGCTGGCACACCCTCCTGGCAATTTAAAAGAAAATGTTACTGATATTTTTATTAGATCCAAAATTTTTTTTAGGATTCTTTGAAAACAAGCCTTCTGATCCACACTAGTTTTCTGTCATTTGAGTAGTATAATAAGCAGAACGTTTGAGGACCTCTAAATTGTAAGTGCATTTATACCTACTTCACTGAGGGTATTGTACATGAAGTGTCACCTCATTTCATGGCTAGGAGTTAAGAGACAGAGGTATTAAACGAGCTGCTGTAGATCAGCTAGCAAAACTAGAACTAGGTGTGAAGGTAAGAGGTCTTCAAACATACTCCAGTTCCTGAATCCTCAGTCTGTCCTTTTTTTCTACAGGCAATGATACAAATGACACTTAGACACAGATGCAAATATAGCATCTTATGTCCTTGTATGAAATTGAGATGTATTAGAGACCCCGTACGTTAGTACGCTCTGTGCCTTCTCTCAGAAATAAACTTTCACTTTTATTTAAGGTGAAGCTTTGATGTTTTCTTTGTTGTAGAAAAAAATTCACCCCATCAGAAAGTACTCAACATCACCAAAAGAAACATCCGCCGGCTGGGTAACTATTCCTGCCTGTGGGCAGAAAAAGATTTACTTTTCATTTTCAGAGCAGATTTTACGTCAGTAAAGGCAAGCAATAACTTTTTCTCCACCACCAAAAAGAATACCTTTAGAGGAAACATGCAGACTTGCTCTATGAAATCACTTTTCTACATGTTTATGCTTTCTATCCAGTCTCAAAAGTGAGTCACTGTTTTAACAAATTTAATTAATATTCTGTGTGTATTACTGAATAAGAGAATACCAGAAGTCACCATTTTCAATGGCAACATGGTATAGTTGCATCCTTCACTGCAGACATAACACTCTTTTTGAGCTTTCTGAAGGCAGCTGCAGAGAGGTACTCTCAAAATGGGTAAAACCTCAAGTACTAAAAATGCCTTTTCTCCCAGTTAGCAAAGTGCTTCTAGCTGGATCTTCAGGCTCATTACAAGGATGGCAATGGAAGAAGTTCCCAAGAGAAAAAAGCCAAACCTTTTTGCTCATAGTCCTACTATTTCTGTCATTTATGGTATGTTATATATATGAAATTCAGACAGGATCAAGCTCATTTAAGAGGTAGGTAGAGAGTTGTGTCAGCCAGCCTATACTTAAAACTGTCAAGATCTCCTTGCCAGAGAACAGCCAAATATCTGTTCACCTAAGGTACCAAGAACTTATTTCTGTTTTGGGTAATTCCTAGCTGAGGAATTCAGTGGTAAAGAATTAGTACTTGCTGTGCCAGAATGCCTTGCAATTATCTATGTAAACCATCAGATGTACATGGGTAGTTTTAGGCAATGCCTAGTATCTGTGGACTTTATGGTTAAAGCAAGGCTATAATTTTTGCTTTTTTTTTCTTGCTCTGTTATTTCAATAAAGAAGTACTTTCATAAAGTATGGAAGACTTGTATAAATGACACTCACTCATGCAAAACTCTTTTTAATATATCCCATGTAAAACTGAAGATGAAAAATTCTAGGGAGATTTATGAGGCATTTAAGTGACCATCCACTCTCATGACCTGGACCTCTGCATACAAGGGGGATGGAGTTTGCAGTAGACAAGAGATTCCACAATGCAAAGAGCTACCAAAAGCTAGTTTATTCCCCCCAGCAACCCCAAATACTTGTAAAGTGAGTTTCTTGGAGGAGAACAAGGAAGTGTAAATAACCCTGGTTCTCCACTGTGAAATGGAGCACAGCTCATAAAAGATGAGATGTGTTGTGTTCAGTGACAACTCAGCTGACATCTGTATGGTGCACAGTGGTCTTGCAAGAATGGGCATAAAGAACAGAGGAAAAACACTGGAAGCACATAAGAATGGAAATAAATTCATGTATTCTCCTACCAAAGGTAAACCAGGGGGTTGAGGCAGGTGACTGAAGGTACTGGCCTCTCATTCTGCAGCAGTGGTTTTACATGGCTTACTTGTGAGTTGATAAAAGACAAAAAGTAGCATCATAGAATCATTTAGGTTGTAAAAGACCTTTAAGATCAACTCCAACCGTTAACCCAGGGCTACCAAGTCCAACACTAAATCATGTCCCTAAGCACCACATCTATGTGTCTTTTGAACACCACCAGGGATGGTGATGCCACCACTTTCCTGGGCAGCCTGTCCCAATGCTTCACCACCTTTTCCGTGAAGGAAGTTTTCCTAATATCCAGTCTCAACTTCCTCTGGCACAACATAAGGCCATTTCCTCTTGTCCTGTCACTTGTTATCTGGGAGAAGAGACTGACTGCCACCTGCCTACAGCCTCCTGTCAGGCAGCTGTAGAGAGCAGCAAGGTCCCCCCTGAGCCTCCTCTTCTCCAGGCAAACAATCCCAGGTCCTTCAGCTGCTCCTCATAAGACTCATATTCCAGACACTTCACCAACTTTCTGGCCTGTCTCTGGACACACTGCAGCCCCTCTACGTCCCTCTTGCAGAGAGGGGCCCAGACCTGAACACAGGGTTCGAGGGGCGGCCTCAGCAGTGCCCAGTGCAGGGGGACGGTCACTGCCCTGGTCCTGCTGGCCACACTGCTGGGGACACCAGCCAGGGTGCTGCTGGCCGCCTGGGCCCCCTGGGCACACTGCTGGCTCCTGCCCAGCCGGCCGTCACCCAGCACCCCCAGGCCCTTTCCCACCAGGCCCTTTCCAGCCGCTCTGCCCCAGCCTGTAGCGCTGCGTGGGGCTGGTGTGACCCAAGGGCAGGACCCGGCACTGAGCCCTGCTGAACCTCACACGACTGGCCTGGGCCCATCGCTCCAGCCTGCCCAGGTCCCGCTGCAGGGCCATGTGTTCTCAAATAGATCAACACTCCCATCCTCAGCTTGGTGTCACCTGCAAACTTATGGAGGATCGTACTCAATCCCCTCATCCAGATGGTCAATAAAGATATTAAACAGAACTGACCCCAGTACTGAGCCTTGGGGAACACCACTTGTGACCAGCTGCCAGTTGGATGCAACTCCACTTAGGACTACTCCTTGGACTTGGCTGTCCATCCAGCTTTCATCCCAGCACAGAGCACACCCATCCAAGCCCTGAGCAGCCAGTGTCTCCAGGAGAATGCTGTGGGAGACAGTGTCAAAGGCTTTACTAAGGTCCAGGTAGACACCATCCACAGCCTTTCCCTCATCCACTATGCAGGTCATGTTGTCGTAGAAGGAGATCAGGTTTGTCAAGCAGGACCTGCCTTTCATAACCCCATGCTGGCTGGGCCTGATCCCCCAGCTGTCCTGCACATGCCACATGATGGCACTTAGGATGATCTGCTCCATAACCTTCCCCAGCACCGAGGTCAGGCTGAGAGGCCTGTAGTTCCCTGGATCCTCCTTCCCTCCCTTCTTGTAGATGGGTGTCACACTGGCTAACCTCCAGCCTGCTGGGACCTCCCAGTTAGCCAGGGCTGCTGATAAACGATGGAGAGAGGCTTGGTGAGCTCGTCTGCCAGCTCCCTCAGTGCCCTCAGGTGGATCCCACCCAGCCCCATAGACCTGTGTGTGTCTAAGTGGAGCAGCAGGTCACTGACTGTTTCCTCCTGGGCTGTGGGGACTTCATGCTGCTCCTCCTCATCCCTGTCTTCCAGCTCAGGGGGCTGAGTGCCCAAAGGGTTACTGGTCTGACTATTAAAGACTGGGGCAAAGAAAGCATTAAGTACCTCAGCCTTCGTCTCATCCTTTGTGGTAAAGTTTCCCGCTCCCCACATCCAATAAAGGGTGCAGGTTATCCTTGGCCTTCCTTTTGTTTCTAATGTATTTGCAAAAACTTTTCTTTGCTATCTTTAACAGCAGTGGCCAGACTGAGCTGAGTTGGGCATTTGCCTTTAGAGTCATCTCACTGCATAATCTTGTGACATCCTTACAGTCCTCCAGATCTACCTGCCCTTCTTCCAAAGGTGCTAAACTCTTTTTTTCCCCCCCCCCTGAGTCCCAGCCAGAGCTCTCTGTTCAGGCAGGCCAGTCTTCTCCCCCATTGGCTCATCTTTTAGCACTTGGAGACAGCCTGATCCTGTGCCTATAAGACCTCCTTCTTGAAGAATGTCCAGCCTTCCTGGACATCTTGGCCCTTCAGAACTATCTCCTAAGGGACTCTGTCAACCAGGATCGTAAACAGGCCAAAGTCAGTTCTTCAGAAGTCCAAGGTAGTGGTTCTGCTGCCCGGTGCCCACCTCCCACCCCCCCCACCCTCCCCACCCCGCCCTTAGAATTAAAACCTCTATCATCTCATGATCACTGTGCCCAAGACATCCTCTGAACACCACATCACCCACCAGTCCTTCCCTGTCTGTAAACAGCAGGTCCAGTGGGGCATCTCCCTGGCTGGCTCACAGCCCAGCTATACCAGTAATTTGTCTTCTACATACTCCAGGAGCCTCCCAGACTGTTTCCTCTCTGTTTGTTGCATTTCCAAAGGACATCCAGGAAGTTGAATCCCCCATGAGAACAAGGGCTAGTGAGGGTAACCAAAGGAAGTAGAGGCATTAGAGCATGCCACATGAAATCAAGGATGCACTTCCTTCTTTTGTTGGTACCATCTCCCTCTGAGCAGGCCTTTCTAAAAAGGGTAAGAGATCACTATCTATTTGAGAGTTGAAGTTAAGGACAAATCCTAACTGACTGTAGACCTGACAAGACACATGTTGAAAAACAAGACATAAGAAAGTTTCTCATGAAAGGCCAGTGGAAGACATGCAAAAAAATAGAGTTACCTGGCATGGGTTCAGTGGTCATGCCAATTCTAGAAGGTGTTTAGGGAGTTCTCATGCTCTAGATAATATGAGTATCCTAACACCTTACTGGAGGCAAGCCTCAGATAGTACAACAGTAATACAGAAAGAACTGGGAAGGGCTGGATGACAGAAAAAGAAAAAAAATCTGCTTCTAAATGACAACGTGACAATATCTATCTATCTATCTATCTAAAATATTTATCAAGGGATGGAGTCCAAATACTCATTGTTATCGACATGAAGTATTTAGGGTTTTAACTCACAGTTGCGTGCTAATCCATTGTGCATCAACAGTCCTGTCTCACATTGTGATGGGGAATCTGCATCTTGTCAAAAGAGCAGGTCTAGCTTTCCACACACTCATACCACTGCTGTTGTGCTGGTTCCAGAAAACACATTGCTATATGTTCAACTCCAACAGACCTGACCTGATGGCAAACAAATCCATCTAGAATAACTATGTTTTATATTTACAACATGAAGCATTTTCCAGCTGTTTTCACTGATACAACTCACTTTGCAATTGCATGGAGACACGATGCAAGGGAGGGAGGGAGGGAAAATGTACCTGCAGGAGCTGGACTGCATCAAATTTTAGCAGCCACTTACAGTTATCCTGAATTGTCTTTAAAATAAAACTGAAGATAGGCCAGGGATGGACTGCCACAGTCAGTTGAACACAGGGACCTACCAGCATTTACCAATTTTGGTAAATTTTTTCATACATGAACCCTCTTGTTGCTTAGAGTTTTGCACTATCTATTCCTGGACTTCCCTACTGCCTAGGGAGGAAATGTTTCACACTCCTGTGTTCTTCATGACATCATTGTTATCAGGTTTCTCCTTTATTTTATTAGCCAGTCTCATGATTCCTGCTATTGCTACTAAATAAAACCATATGTTCACATGTGCATATGGACATTATTTTCTTATCTACCTCATTAGTTACAACAGTAAGAGCAAATTAGGCACATCTGAGGATGCAGTGTTACAATCATTTACCATAATTGGTTTTAGGAGTTCCCAACGTTGTATTTCATCTACCTCACAGTCACAGTACTGCTTCAAAACTGAAAAAAAGCATGATAACTGTTTCTTTAAATGATCTATGCTTGTTATGCTGTGAAGAGGTCTACACAACTTTGTGTCTTAAAATGCAATTTTTTTTTCTCCAAGAGACTCTGAAAGCAATGAACAAATACATTATATGACTTGTCCAAAACTAGTTTTATGCTTTAGGCACAAGTTCTGTTCAGTTACAGACCCTTTTCTCTGACTATCCATGCTGCAATATAACAATTACTTAGTTTGTAAGGGACCTACAAAGTTCTCTATAGTCCAGCCTTTTGCTTAAAGCAAGGCTAGTTTCAGAGTTAGGTCAAGTTGCTCAGGAATATTGCTCAACATTTTAGGATAGTGTACACCCAAAATGACGTGGGTAGTAAGTTAGATTTGAAGCAATGTAGTGCCCTGGTGTAGGGATTAGATGGGGATGTTCTAGAATTGTCCTGGAATTGGCCTTATGTCTAGAGGTTGGATAAGGTAGGGGAGAGTTCTCAGGTATAATTGAGGACACTAAATATTTGACTTATGAAAGAAGACAATTCTGGATATAATTTAAAAGAATTGCAAGGATGTAAATATATAAATTATGATAAAGTTGAATGAGAATTTAATATAAGATATGACTATATGAAATAAGATGAAATTTTAAGAGAAAAAAATAGGCAAAGGATTATCAAGAAGTAATAGGTACTAAGGCCAGGGAAATCGTAGGGCTGTATTCAAAAAGACAGGAGTGGTCTTATAACAACAGCAATGTGAAAAGCAAACCCCAGGTATGGGGAGCGACTGACTGTCAATGTTTTGCTTACTGCTGTTCTTGCCATGCAGATGTTAACAGCAGCAGAATGAAGAAAAAACAATAGGGTGCTAAAGTGCCAAAGGTTTGGGTTTTTTTTTTTTTTATGGTTACACTGTAGAAGCATCATATAGTGTAAGAAGATCTCAGGGACACTAAATTAGATAAGGTCAGTTCTATTTGTTACCTCCCATGTGTTCATCTGAGTCATGGAAAAAGGAAGATTAAAAAAAGGAAAGTAGATGTAAAACATAAACCTGAATTATTTCCAGCAGGGTAAGACCTTTACATACCCATGGTCAGGACCATAGGACTGCTTCTTTAGCATGACACAACAGAACTGCTGCCTGCACCTTGAGGTTGTTTTAACTTTCGTCTCTAAATTAGATTAAATGGAGTAAAGGCACCTGCATGGGCACATCAAATCCTGCTATTACATGGCTGCATGTGTGAAATTGGCTTTTCAGATGTTCTGAGACACATCTAGACATGTGACATGTGACATGTAGAAACAACAGAATTCAGGAGATGGTGTAGAAGTATTCCATAAAATGTTCTTCTTGGCATACAGTTTCCTCCAGCTTCCATTCTACTCAAAAACAATCATGCAAGCTTTCCAGCATGTGCAAGCACATTTTTTTAACCACTAAAACGAGTGTTACATGAAACTTATCTACCTAATGCCTTGCACCTGGAGATTCTCTTCAAAGTGGTTTTATATCAGTTGAAAGCAGAACAAGTCTCAGATGATCACCAGTACAAGTCAAGAGATGTAATAAGGCTAATAACACGTCAGAAAGGAGACTAATGATTAAAGTGATAACATGGGCATTTAGGCAGGTGGTGTCTTACTGAAGCAGGTGTGGAAGCTGATGTTACTGGAGGTGTTGAAGCTGATGCTGGAGGACAGTGGACACAGGTCATTTATAACAGGTACAAGATTTGTGGAACAAAAGCACCCCTTGAAGACTGTTAAAAATTGTAACAACAAACACATACAAAGTGTTGCACTGCTTGACCTCAGGCTGGTATCCCTCTAAATCCCTCTTGCAAATTTAAATTTCATGGTCACAAAACAAAACGAAACAAACAAAAAAAAAAGAGAGAGAAAGAAAAAAGAAAGGTTGTGATATTTTGAGCATGCTAAGGATTAGGAATCCACTCTCTGCTTTTTTTTTCACATTGACATTCTGCTAAGTGCGTGTCTGAACGTGGCTATGCCAAACCTGAGAGACAGCATGAAACAGCCTTGAAAGTAGCGCTGTCACTTAAACATCTCATTCCTGACTGATACAGGCTATTGGAAAAGTAATTCAGTGCCAATTCACTGAAATCATAAAATATTGTCAAACCCTACTGATTTCAAAAGGGTAAAAAGTTGTTATACATTCCCAGAGAACACCATTCTGCCTAATACCCAAGTAATTGGAAACAAATGGCTGATGTTTGGGCAAATGGAGATAAAGACTTTGCATGTCACACAATAATTGTGGGGTGGGGGTTGGGGTGGGAAAGGTGTGTCAAATCTATTGTGGAGATGGAAAAGTGAAAAAGCCCCCACAGAATTATTGAGCATAGGGATATCATGATTCCATTAGGGGCTACAGTTTCAGAAGAGCACATCTGATTTTTCTTGCACTGTTCATATTGGTTTCTATAGACATACATTTTCACAACCCAGCAAAGCAGCACACCCTGTTAACTCTCAAGTCACACAGCACCCATCCAGCAATCCCCAAATGTCCTGTTATGTTCACACTCACCACAGTGAAGCAATGCACTGATGGATTAGCAAAGCTTACTCCCCTACAGTGTCCCAGCTCTGAAGTAAAGCTCCTGCGGTGGAAACACATGGGAGTATTTTAGATTAGAAAGATGCAAAGGCAGAGACCATAGTGCTGTGGTGCTGTTTCCTTTCAGGTGCTGCCAGGTGACACGGGCTCCTGCCATGGGGATATCTGCCTGATACCTTGCTTAGAGATGCCCTGGCCTCAAAACTCTCTCCGCACTCTCTTAGACACCTACCCAGGGTCAGTCCTGGGATAGCCAGGTAAGCAGAACTGGGTATTGTGATTCTTTCCCAGCAGAAGGGGTAGTTAGGAGGTAGCTTGAAACTTCTCCTGGCCACTCACTTTCAGGCTTTATACACTATAACCCCTTCTCTGTCCATCCCCAGAAAGGAAAAAAACAAAACAAAACAAGCAGCAGCAAGGGAGAAGTGGTGAGTCAGGCCACCCTGCATGCATCTGAAACCCATGGATCTGAAGCACCATCACTGCAAAGAGAAATGGAGATCTGTTTGGTCTCCTGGCTTTCTTTGCTTTGTGATCCTGCTGAAATGGCAGTTTAAAAAAGAGACACCCTTGAGTATTCACAGTAACAGATAAATGGCCTGTTGTGATCTCTTGGGACAGCTGTGCACTTTTAAAATTAATTTGCTTTGAATACTTGATTTATAAAACTCCGTGGGACAGCAAAGTCCTAAGTACAAGCTGAAGAAGAAAGCAATAGATGAGGAAGCTGCCTGTGTGTTGAGTGTGCCTGTATTCATATACGTAGGGTAGCCAGCCATATGAAGTATCTGTCTGTACTAGCCGTGCTTGGAGGCTGTGAAAGACAGCACTACAGGCTGCAGGAGGGCTTTCCACTGTGCGTGAAGTTCCAGGCTGTCATCCTACATCTAGAAGCGCACTGCTCTGTTCTCTTGAAATACTTTCATGATTACCATTTCAGCACTTGCCCAGAGTTGAAACATTACAGGACATTATTTCTGATGGGTATTTTGATAAAGGCATACTTAACAGAACAGCTCTTTGATTTGAATAATATCAAATCCTCTTCTGGTTAGCAGGCAGAGTATTGTCTTACACAAGCCTTTTCAGCTGAGGCTTTCTGTTTTAGTTACTTTCACAAATTCACCTTCTTGTCATACAACATCTTCAGGTTTATTA
Source organism: Falco biarmicus (assembly GCF_023638135.1). Lineage (NCBI taxonomy): Eukaryota > Metazoa > Chordata > Aves > Falconiformes > Falconidae > Falco > Falco biarmicus. The sequence continues at coordinate 14,808,620 of NC_079311.1, forward strand.
CTTGTTTTATTCTGTACTTGCTGGCAGAGCCTAGGCTTCTCATTTCAGCATCGCTCTTCAGAAATGCAGTTAACTACTAGTCTATTCTTCAGGTCATTTAATTGCAGTGAATTGAACTCTTCTAAAGGTGACAGCTCTGCAAATTCAGAGTTCTGATCAGTTCAGAAAAACGGCTTTCAAATGTAACTTCCACAGACATTACAAAACTTTCTGTTAAAACTTTTTCCATTTTCCAGACTATCATTTTGTTTCTGCACATAGATTTCTTTCCTTTGTGTTGCAGTGACAATTTTCAGCTTCCCATTTTTTCCCCCCACCTCGCCTCATCTTGCAAACTGCTCCACTAAATTTCAGATTATTACAAGCACAGTTTTCTGCCTTCCTCTCCAGTTCAACCCTGGGCAGTGGTATGGCCTTTTGTAATTCCTCTTCCACAGCTCCTAACATTAACTGGGGAGATGCAATGCCTGGTTTGCTCTAGCTTCTGCCTCTTTTCTAGCTCAGAGTAACACCGATTGTCATGCAATACCCTCAGCCCTTCCTCTGGCAGGGCCTTGCACAAAAGAAAGCTCTACCTTTCACCCAAAGCTAACAAAAATTGGCCATCAGAAAACATAAGAATTGCAACCCCGCATGGTGCAAAACCTGAGCAGAGTGCAGTAGTAGCTCAGAGGAAGGGAATCCAGCCCAGAGGCTGCTGTTGTGTGGTGGCTTGGTTACCTCTGGTTGCTGGCCACACACCGTCCCTGAAGAAGGGCAGGGGTCTGTAACCAGAGCTGTTAGCTCTTTCAGCTGCAACCCATTAGGGGCTTTGCCTTGCTTTGTGTCTGCTTCTGGGTCCTGCTGGTTCAGGCAGAGCAGGGAAAGCAGTGCTCTTTCTTTCTTTCTTTTCTCTATCATTTTCTTCTGTCATTTCTCCTCCATTACCAACGCTCATGATTACAGATTTGCTCCTATGAGCTCTTCTTGCTAACTCAAAAGAAAAATACTGTAGGATACAAGTGAGGGCTCACAGCTGTAACGCCATTTGGAAGTTTGTGGATCCCAGAAGAGCAGCAGCTAGCATTCTGAAAGGCATATGTATATGAGGTAATAACATCAACAGCAGGGTAGCAAGATGAACAGTTTCTGCAGTTCTGTTGTGCCTTCCCCACCCCTTTCTATACTCTTTCAAAACTAGTTTTTTAAGCTTGCTTCCAGATTTTTATTTTTTCCAGTGTTTACTAGCACAGTTATAGGTGTGGTTTTTTTCCCATTGGTGTTTGCAGTTGGATGGGTAATAGCAAAAGGAATGCATTTATGCAAATGTCATGATTAGCAAAACAGTCTGCATTAAACCTGACTTTTCTCTTTACATGCAAGATCTCAGGCATACATCAGGAGGGCCTTGGGGAATTGTGACCCAGACATTATGTTTTTAAAATGCTGCTGCCATACAACTGCAGCTGGACTAGGAAACTTCCCAGTACAGCTAGGGAGCCAATTTGCAAATTCTTTCTTAAAGGAAGGTCACCTTTGATTCTGTTTTCCCAAGTCACACTCCAGACTGCTTTTTACCCTTCATTGTCAACCCCTGCCACCTTGTGCAGCTTTGCCCCTTCAACTTTGCCTTTACAGTTTGCAACCTCAGTTGGTATCTCACCCTTCTTCAGTGCACAGTAAAAAAATATGCATTTTGCTTTATACCAAAAAAAAAAAAAAAGAAAAAAAGAAAGAAAAAAACCCCTGCAAACTTCTTTCTGTTGCAGCCAAGAATATTAAGAATAGAAGCAGTGCATCTGAAAGGGTTACTGAAATTAATGTGTTTCAAAATCCCCGAAAAAATAATTAAATCAAAGCCCAGCACTATTGAGCAAAGCTGCTAAGTCAACTTGCTAAGCAATCCTCACTATCAGACATAACTGACATGGAAAGAACCTGTAAGAACACTAATTAGTAATTAAGCAGGGCTGCTGGGATCCAAAATCAAGGAGAACCCTCTGTAGCAGAGCAGGGGAGAACTAATCTTTACAGAACCTAGTGTTTACTCAGGCAACCAAATCCAAGCTACATAGAAACAATATGAGAGAGTTGAAAAGCAATGAAGGCAGCTCTCTGCTGTATTTCTGTTTATTTTTAAATTTGAAATGAATAATAGATGATGCCATTCTATAAAAATATGTACCAAGAAGCAGTGACTACCAGAACACTGACCAGCTCAGTAACTGTAGCTCCAGCTTCTTGGGCTGCTTATCAGAGATGCTGAGCACAGCCAGCTCCTGCTGATGCCTCATGAATTTCCATGTGCTTGGCATAATTTAAAGAGGAAAACCAAAAAGAATAATTCATGTTGTCTTGTTTAATCACAGCCCCTCAAACAATGATCACTACAAACGTGTGATTTTATAAAATAAAATAAAAGCCAGACTAACATAAACCAGTAACTTTTGTGTCCCTTTTGCTATAGTCTCTGGGCTAGAGTAGTAAGGAGATTTAGCAGATGTATGAGTTAAAATGTAGAAAGTTGTAGTAGAGTTTTAGAGCAGGGGCCAGGAATCAGACGAGCTATCCCCTGCTTGCTCATTTACATGTACAGGTGTCAGATTTACGGGGATGGTAACTGTGCTGCACACAGTGGGCAACAGGGCACACAGCTTTTCTGGAATGGCATCTGCATGACAACAACAAAGATAATCACACAAATATGGTCACCAGCTTCTTCAAGTATCTTGAGCAAAATGTCATTCATTTCAGTGGAGGTATGCCCAAGGCAGGTTGTGGTAGCCAAATATAAGGAGCAACCTGACGATTTCAGAAATAATCTGCAGCATATGAATCGAGGGGATTCTCTCTCTTTTGTCATGTTCTGCATAGTACATCGAACCTGGAGTGTGAACTATGTTATTGTCTAAAACTATCTGAGGGAAAACTGTGCACACACACTTGCTTAAATGAATATTTACTACAGAAGCACCTACTGCCTGAAATGCAGGCATTCATGGAATGAAAGATGACTCACAGAAGTGGTCACTGTAAAGCAATATATAATTTTTTTTTTATTAGAACCTGGTGATCTAATGCTAGACAACAGCATCATTCACAAGGGAATAAGAGCTTGTGGGCATATGAGTGGGGTGTGTTGCACAATTACAGAAACACCTGTGCTAAATAACCTTGCACTCATCCCCTAGGAAAATCTGCATGCTCAACAGCCCTTAAATATCTCATCTGTATACTAAGCTGCAGTATAAAGGCATGGCGTGATAACACAGGCTAAAAAAAATAATATCTTCAAGGGCATATATATAAATCCAGTGATTTTACTTCAGGGTTGTTTTTCCTCTTAAACACTGCCTGCAGTGTTAAGGCACATTTTACTTCTCAGAACATAAAGAGACCCCTGTCTGCATAAAGAAACGTTGTTTTTCATCATAATGAGCACAGCATCAAGCTCTGGTTGAAAGAAGATGACCCTTACTGATTTTCAATAGTTGAGGGTCTAGCCTTCTTGTGGGGTATTTGCTGAAAGCCAGTCCAAAGCATGCCAGAAGAATGGTGATCCTGCTTCTTTGTATAAAAGAGGTATTTCTTCATCTTCTAATATTTCAAAGCCTCCTGCATTTGTGAGCTTCTGGAAAACTACCTGCCAGAATGAGTAATACTGCAGAGAGGTTACTGGCAGCCCCCAAGGCAAAAGACATTTGATTAGGGATCTGACATCTTTCAGGCACTCATGTATCATCATACAGACACAGATATTTCAGTCTCAAGTGATGCTGCGCACTAGCAATTAGCTCAGTGTGTGCTCACACACTTTCAAGCACACACACAAAGACTGGTTTGCAGGTTTCTCTGTAACAGTGCAGACACGACTTGGTTGGATGCCAAATTAAAGTAAGACAGAGCATCCTTCACGGGTCACTGTTTGGCCTGCAGTACGTTATAAATCTCCCACTGGCTACAAGTTGTTCTATTTAAGCACAGGAGATTGCTATAGGGATGATCATTTAGAAAGGCAGGGCTTCCGTTCCTAAAAACTACTGACCTGTGTCTGTCCTGTTTCAACCACAGAATGACCCTCCCCAAAATGTACAGAAAATGCAGAAGGAGATTTGCTGTCACGCTGCTACAAATCAGTTTAATAGACCAGAGTCATCTACATTCCCCACTGTTTTCCCCCTTCTCCTCCCAGATGATGTCTCTTGAAAGTCATTGTTGCGTGTAATATACAGAAGGAAATTTAAGGAGACTTTGGTTTTGGATTTAATGGAAACACATGATGTCAGAGAGCATTAACCATATAGTCCTTAGCACAGGGTCAGACAAATTAGAGAGCAAAAAGTTCAGATCAGTAAGTCCACCCAGCTGGCAGGGAAGAATATAATCTGTTGAAGAAGTACGCAGAGGTTTTCTGAGCAGGTCTGATACAGGAATTTATGCAGTGGAAAAGACAGGAACACAGGATTTTCCAGCTGATCTATGCACTGGCTTCAACAGGACTGAATGTGTAGTGCCATGGTGCAGGCACTAGATCTGGAGCAAGAACCAGTGTTGGAAGGGCATGGCCAATGCTAGTGACAGCTACCATACCTAATGACAGATGAGAGTCTCCCCTGTGTTCTGGAGTGTAAGAGAAAGGCAAAGGATCCTGTGGTTATGAAGCTGTCCCTATTAAGCTGCTATGCGGCCAAGAAGTTTCCCCTATTTATGACTCTGAACAGATCACTTGGTCTTTCTCTACACGCCTTGATTTTTCAACTGTAAATGTCACTGCTGTCTATGTTGGGAGATTTTGTAAAGAGGTATGTCATTTACCAAAGGCTGCACTGATACTACGGGTTCTACAGCCACACTGTGGATCATGGGCACTGGCAGCGCTACCAGGCAAACTGAAAATTTGTCATTGGACTCTTGAGATGACCAGCAGAGGCACACTTCCACTAATTTTAGAAAATGAGTTCTAACATAAACAGCCTGAATTCTCCCTGCACATCTTTGAGTAGCCCATGCTAACCCTTACCCACTATTTTTCAGGACCACAGACTAAAATGCAGTAGCAGTTAAAGGATGAATAAAGTTTAAATAGCAACCTGTATCAATATTAGATGCTGTTAGAAATTATTCTGAATTATTAGCAGCCCTGAAGCAAAACCTCGAGCTGAAAATGGAGTAGGTGATACCATCAAGCCAATCTGAACAGCAAGTCAGATTGTTATTTAGTATGAACTTTATGAATTCTCCTGCTGTCCAAAGCCAAATCTTCCAGATGGATATCCAGGGAATCAGGAGAGAACTGCAATTTAGATTTTCAGTTTGCAATGGGCAGAGGCCGAGGGAACACTTGACTAGCTCATCTACTATCACAGCAGTTTGGCCTGCCCATATAGAAAATATATCCTGTAAAGGCACCTTCCCTCCCCTCGCCTTGTCTCCCACAGTGTAAGTCAAATACACAGCTTTTACAAGGAATAGAAAGGCAACATATTGCTGAGATAACAGGAAAACTATAATGGCTTTCCATTTACAGCAAACTAAGTGGAGGACAACACAGCTTATTTGGCAGTTTTTCTACCTTCACTTCCATTAAAAAAAAAGATTGTAGGAGGAGAAATTTGAAGTGTAGGCACAAATAACTCATCTGTATTCTGTTTGTAATGTAAAGGCAGGTAGAGTTTTTTGTGTGGAGATTTAAAAAAGGAGAAACTACATCCCATATTGTTATAACAAGCTGCCTCTTTAGCCTCTTTACTTTGGTACATTAGATAGCCGAGTCAGAATGATGCTTGCAGAAAAAGCAATGAGAAGACAATCTGTGATCACACCCTTTCCTCTGTAGGACTTTTAATCTTGATTTAACTTCCATCTCAGTCAGTGCCATAAATCAGTTTTGCATATGTATCTCTACAGACGTGTGTGTACACCCCAGGTTTGTGAGACTTTACAAAAATTGTCAGCCTTTCCCCTGTCCTGTGCCCAGATAGGTTCTAATATTCCTCTTCTTTCAGTATTTGGTGCATGGAGTAATACCAGAGCTACCTCTTGCACATATGCACCCTACTGATAAGAATAAAAATGTAGTGTAGTTCCATATTGCCCTTTCCCACCATCTGTGTTTTTAAGTGTTATTTTTTGGGGTTGTATTTATTACTGGCCTGATGATATTTAAATCTGGATCTCTCTTATGTGTGTATTTCTAAGGCATTTATTGTCATCCACCCAGTAGGTAAGACTTTGCTAACTCCAAACTTCCAAATTGTGATGAAAAGCCTCCTAATAAATTCTGCAGGGCAAGTCTCATATCACGCATCTTTTTAGAAGGTACACCCTAGCCAAGAAATAATAATTTTGCAGCCTTCATTGGTACAGCCCTCATCTCTGTACCAGTAACTCGTGCCACAGCTTCTTAAGAGGTACAGTTTTGATGACAGACCTCTATTTATCTGCATGCCACTGATTGATGAATCCAGCTGCAGCTGGCTCAGATATATTTCCTAAAGTCAGAGGTACCATGCTAAAAAATTCCCATCTTATTACTTGACCAGTTCAGTGCCCTTGTACTAAAATTAAGAATGACTTCTGATCCTGACAGTTTGGTGTTTCTTCTAACTGTATCTATTGGAGAGAACAAAATAGTACCTCTTAGAAAGACCTTCCGTTTGGGAAGCATAGCTCTTCTGGCACATGGTAATACATGCTGGAGACTAAATTAATTTTGTGTCCTTTAGCTGTAATGAAGACATTTTTGGTTTTTGCACATGCACAAAAACCCCAATATAATTTCAGAACACTTTGGGAAATATATTTGATGGGGGTGCTGAGAAAAAAAAAAACAGAGGAAGAAATATATGATAAAAGTAAAAAATTACTGTCTTTTTAATGAAATACTTTTACATAAATTGTCAGGAAAATTCAACTTGTTCATGAGTATGATAGAAAAAGATAGAATTTGCTTCCAAAATCTTGGTAAATGTATTGGTGTGTGCCTTTAACCTTGCAAGGAAATCTGGGCTTTGAAAAGAAGGAGACAAATGAACTGTTCCAGACAAAGCAAAAATCTAAAGTTTATGGAAAGATGATGTAAAATTTAAGATTATTTTCCAGAATAGCCTTATATATGAAACATGATTTTTTGTTAGCCAAAGAACATAGCAATCTTAGCCAAACTAGGACTATGGGGAAACCAGGAAGTGTGTTTCTTTCTGGCTTTCTTCATGCAGGCTAGGACATATTTTGACCTAGGGTAGGTTTTCACTCAAGACATCCATTTCCAAAACTTCCAGCCAACAGAGTTTAGTTGTCAGATAATAAAATGTTCAACATCCTGGTTGCTGAACTTTAACTGAGGATATCTATATTCTGAAGTTGCAATTATTTGAGAGAGCTTAAAAGCTCTCAAATAATTTCCAAGTTAAATCCAAACCCTTTCTTCTCCCATGAGCCAAAGGGAGTGTGTAACATATATGGCTATAGAACCACCCCCGCTCCCACAGCCCCCACAGGTGACCTAATGAAGTGAGTCTGCTCTGAGCTCCTGCTGCACTTACAGCTTGTGGCTTCTGCTCTGGAACGACTTTCCAGTATCTTCGTCATGCAGGAATCAGGACTATTAAAAGGAAACAGCCTGCTATTCCCTTTGTAATTGTCACTCTGCTAAAGTGGTATCCCATGCTGAACTTCAGAAGATGTAAGAAAATACAGCTTGCCAACTTTATTAAACAAAGGACTGCAACTTTTCTTTTTTGAGGGAGAGGGAGCTGAAAATATTCCTTGCTGAATATTGGGATGGTATGGTCAGGCTCAAGAAACATTCTGATTACGGAGAAAATGCTGATTCATTTCCATTATCTGTCAGGGTTATTATTTCCAGGGAGTGGTTTATGACACAGCTGGCACCAATACTCACAACCATACACAACACATCAACACAATGGCTGTATCATTCTGACTGGCCCTCGCCTGAGTTATAGTAATGCCTGCTGGCTTTGTCTTGTTACAGGAGGCTTGTGTCAGCAGTTCTGCTTCTGCATAAACCCATTTGTTTAGGGGATTATAATAACTCAGCTGTAAACATTATTCCAGAGTTGAATTATTATTATAAGAAGAAATAATAATAATAATATCTTAAATTTATATTGTGACTTTCAGCCACAAGAATCCCCAGGCACTTCAATGGATGCACAGAGAGTATCATAACTTTACCAGTCCCCTAGCATAGGTATTTTTCAGGATAAAACAAAACAGTCACTCTGAACTAAATCCCGAATCTTTTCATGGGGAAGGAAACATGTTTAACACTTCCTCATGAGCAAGTAGGCCAGTGCATTTACTTGTATGCCCATCCCCACTAAATATGCAGTAAGACCAAGATTGCAACTGATGAATAGGAAATCATGAGCGCTTCTTAATTTCAACTTTTATGTTAATGTAAAAAAATTAGGTAGTATGTGATGCATTAGGGTTTATGTGCTTAACAAATCCTGTATTCCCAACAATTAGCATTTTATGGGTGGGTGATAATCAAATTGCTTCGAAATTAAACAAGAAATGCTCATTTGCCTGCCCAAATGGATACAGGGGAGAGACCAAGTGGATATATAGGAGGCTTGTGAAGCGAACTTAAACCAGTCTGTCTAAGGAAGCAGAAGAATTGAAGATAGAAGAAGCATCTATTTCTCTGCTGTGAACCCTCTTTAAGAAGCCCTGTCAGATAGCCCTGATACATAAAACACTTTCTCTATACATTATTGGATTTATGCCATTAAGATAAATTAAGTTATTTCCACAAAAGCCCTAAGGACTGAAATTCTGACATTGAAAACTGGCTGCCTGGAAAAGCTGTGATCCATTGGATGCAAGGGAGAACATTTGGCATCCGTAAACACACAACCAGCAGTAAGCTGAGAAGTAAGACAAGACTGGCAGTGGAGAAGGTTTTGGCAGCAAAGATTGTTGCAGCATGTTGCTGCAGGACTTGTCCCAGAATGAGGCAGATCCCATCTTCTCCAAGCATGACAGCCTGCCTGGGATCTACAAATAGGGCAAAGTCAACTGAATGACCACAGTGGTTCATGCCCCTGCAGTGATCCTGGAGCTGCAGCGGGGATAGACAGGGTAAGGTCCTCCTTTCCTGCCCGGGAAACAGAGCTCTAGCAATGGAGTCATACTATGTATTGGTCTGAAGAGACCTACTATCATTCCAGTTTTTGCAAATGTGAGCCTATTAAACCTTGTAACCGTCAGGAAAAATTCCGTCTATTAGAGAATAAAATGCGAGTTGTGGTTTAACCCCAGCTATCAACTAAGTACCACACAGCTGCCTGCTCACCCCACCTCCACTCTGGTGGGATGGGGAGGAGAATCGGAAAAAGGTAAAATATGTCAGTTGAGAGAAGTATAGTTTAACAATGTAAATAAGGTAAAATAACAACAATAACAGTAACAACAGCAACAATTTTAATGGAAAGGAGGGAGCGAGAGAAAGGAATAAAACCCAAGAAAAAAAGAGCAGTGCTGGATATAATTGCTCACCACCCACTGACTGACACCCAGACAGTCCCTGAGCAATGACCCCCCACCCAGCTAACTCTTTCATGTTGATATACTCAGTATGACATCCTATAGCATGGAATATCCCTGTGGCTAGTTCGGGTCAGCTGTCCTGGCTCTGCTCCCTCACAGCTTCTTGTGCAGCTATTCACGGGCAGAGAGTTGGAAACTTGGAAAGTCCTTGATTTACAGTAAGCACCACCCAGCAACAACTAAAACATCAGTGTGTTATCAACATTATTTTCATACCAAACCTGAAACACAGCACCATACCAGCTACTAAGAAATTAACTTTATCATAGCCAAAACCAGGGCAGTATTCACCCTTTATTCTATACCATTTATGTCATGCCCAGGTCCCACACTTTTCAGTACACGATCACCTTTCCTGTGTTTTGATATATGTACACACAGATATCATTCTCTTAGTCTACGGACCATCACTATAAAAGTCTGTTGAGTTCATTTAGTCCATCGCTTTGGGCTCCATCTGTCATAACAGTCTTTCAGGGCAGGAGAGATGGTGCATGGGGTTCTCCTGTTGCTTGCTGAAGCCAGTTCTGATTCTATCACCACTGCACCTGTCTGGTCTCATCAAGGTTTATTTGTCATTAATATGGCAATTGTAAGGGAGTTGGGTTCAGATCCCTAAATCTGAAGTGGCAGAAATGGGTGCCATGAGAAGCCCAGTGCAGAAAAGGGCATATAGCCACTGTAGACATGATAATATACAGTGTTATATAACAATTCACATCATACAATTTAATTCGTTGGCTATTCTCACCCAAAATCAAATCCCCTTGAGGCACACACTAGACTTTTGCATCCTCCTGCGTTACCCGCAAAGTGCACCCAGGTCCTTGAGTAAAAGCAATTCCATGGATAGCTTTGCCTTCGCCTGAGGCAGGAATAACCCAGACTGCTTTCCCTGTCATATTTTAATGTGCACTACAAGAACTTCATCCCCTTCTACAGTATGTGAAAGTTCTGATCAGGCAGGGCCAGTTTAATTGGCAGACCCTCTAATGTTGACTAGCCATGTGGCTTTTGCTAAATGTGTGTCCCAATGTTTGAAGGTCCCACCACCCATTGCTCTCAGTGTAGTCTTTAACAGTCCATTGTATTGTTTGATTTTTCCAGAGGCTGGGCATTTGCACCACCCATGAGTCAGTACAGAGAAAAAGTATTGACTGTTTTTTTTATTCAGCAATGTCCCAAGGGTTGAATTGTAGCAGTTTCTGTGACTTGTCATAGGGGACTCCATACAGCCACCTTTGATCTCCAGTGCTTTCCTACACCACTTCATCCACTGTCAGTGGCACTTAACCTCTCTGACTCATTGATGGTAGTGAGTTGAAACCAGGATAGAAGCTAAGGTCATACTTTTCTAACACAAGCATGTGCAATAATGTCCTGTTTTTAAATGCCTAAAAAAAGTAGAATGACTTTGGACGCATATCGTCACAGAAGCTGCAGCACGTTGAATCACAGCTTGTGATGAAGACATGACCTCATAAGACCACAGAATGATCCCTGAATGTTTTGTCTGGGAACTCAGGAGTTGCATGAACCTCTGCATACTGGAGTGGCAGACTGCCCAAGGTGCCATAGGGAGCACTTCAAATAGTACTCCTTTGGGGTCCAAGATGGGCATCCCATCTATACAGCACCCTTGAGGCAGATACCTTGTTCCTGAGTAACCCCACAATAAGAAATATACACATCCAGATTTGAAATGTTCAGATTCATTTTAAATTATATCCATGGTAGAAAAGGAAACTGTGTGACAAAGCAATTTTAAATTTACCACGAAAAGAAGATCACTCGGCTAATATCTTCCTTTTCACTATTAAAATAATGAGAGAAGATTTAGGACATAGAATTGATATCCATCTCTAATATAACTTGACTCCTCGATGCTAAAAATCTCTGGGCAAAATTTAATGGTTGATGATAGTCAAGAGATTGAACTAGATAACCATAATGAATCTTTCTGGTCTTGAGCCGTATTATTTAATTTTAAAAGCATACAGAATTCCTCGGACTACAGCACTCAGTGCTGAAGTATTTAATGCACATGCACAAATTCTTTGCTGCAGTCTAGTCAGCATTTGAACCCACTGTTGACATAAGGTTCAAATCATTCCCTGCTCCAAAAGTTTGTGTGGTTTCAAATTCAAATGTGAATGATTCTTAGCAGAATTAGATGAAAGAAGGGAAGGAAAGACATTTGACAGTGCAGCTGTCACATTCCCGTGTCATACTCCTTGACATTGGCTTAATAGAGCTTTCTGAATACATGACAACTTAAAAACAAATTAAATTGACACTTTCATAAGCTCTCAGGAGGAGCAACAAAGTTATGATCTTTAACCAGATGAAGAGAATCCCGTCTGCTAAAGAAGAAATACTCTCCTACAGTTGTCTGGTTATGGCCAGCATCTCTGCCTGAGCTGACATTTCCTGAGCCAGAGTGACTTCAGTTCACAAGCACTTTTTATAATAAATGAATATTAAAGTAATGCTGAGGCTGGCATTTTATTATAGAGGATATTCTATTCCTGTTACGAACAGCCAATGGTCCTTATGTATTGGCTGATTCTCCAGACCTTTAGTTATGTCCAAGGAACTAGCCAGCACAACTTCATTAAATCCCTGTAAGGAACAATTATAAATGTCATTATCTATTATCCCAGTTATCTCTTACTGCTCTGTTACCCACCTGTCTGTTTTCAAATATCACTTTAAACCCATAGATGAGAGGCTTAGCAGCCATGGATATCTGCATGGGAACTACTGCCCCTGGCATACTACATCAAACAGGCGCCATGGGTAACCCCAAGCTAAGAGCAGTCAATATTCTCTTTTATGGTACAAAATGTTTGAGACAGTCCACCATACAAATACACATATTTACTTCATATTCTTATTCAGTTACTATGAAGTCCAGGGTATTCTCAAAACAGGACAAAAGAGGGAAGCCTAATCCTTAGGAAGGCATACTGTATCAGAGCAAATACCTTAGCTCAGTACTTCAAGATCAGAGTTTAAATGGTAGACCATTAGAAGGTCAGATTTATGGGTCTTTAAACAAATAAGAAATGCAGAGAGACAGCCAACTTCTACTGAGAGTGCATGGGCCTAATTTTATTAGTCCCTGAATATGCAGGAATACTTTAATTCCTTTATGTCTGGCCAAGAGGACTAGAATAATGTAGGTCAGATGTTGGCCAGGTAGCTGTTTCTTTTTCTTTCTTTGGACTACTAAGAAAGAAATGTTATTGTTTGAACAACTCTCAAGCATCAGTATATTTTTCCAGCTTCACAACAATTACCATTTATACCTGGGAATGCTGTTTTCTTCAGAATCCCAAATATAGGAAGTTTCCTTAAAATGGAAGCATGTCTGAAATATGTTTCAGACCAAAATTTTGAAAAATGAAAACTGAATTTTGTGCCTCTTTTCCAATGAGTTTCATGAAGTAATCCATTCATCAGATGATAAAGTACTCACTTCATAGTTCCTGTTTCATGTTATAAACTTGTCCTGAGTTTCACAACAGGCTCATCCTAAACATCTATTTCAGTGAAATTACTAGCTGCCTATTGGAAAGTAATGCTCAGCATCTCTTAGCAACAGAGAGCAAGAAAGCCTATTACATGCTTTCTGCCAGACTAAGACACTGGCGTTTCCTCAAGGCACACATTAGTGTCCCCAGGTCACCATCAAATCTCTGTTTCAGTGCACTGGTCCAGTCACTCAGACTAATTAACTTGTCTTGCCAAGTATTACGATGCTTCTGACATCACATCACCAACATATGGCTGGTGGCAAATAACCTAGCTATTATTTGCACATCTGCTGAGTAATATTACGTTAAAACATTACATGCACAATTATGTTCAATTATATTAAATGAATCTGTTTCACGTAATGCTGAATCTCCAGGGTTTGTGCATCTTTAGTTACAGAAAGTTTAGTGCAGGGTAGCAGATGTTGCTGTTTTTTTAATCGGATAATACATTTAAAATGTCAAGTGCACAACAGAAACTTCATAACAGACATTCATTTTAGGCAAATAAATAAAAGTGAAGGGGTTTTTTACTTTTAAAGACATTGGAGGAGTTGCAAAAAATTTAGCAGGCCAGCACCTAGTCTTGGACACAAATGACCAAGCAAGGTATTTTTCAGACTGCAGACAAGTAAGTAATGTTTCAACTTTCCTTTTGGAGTCGTACCCAAACTCATGTGCAACATGACTTCAATGTATTAGGTTCCCTTCTCCCCTTTCCCTTCTAATGTTGTCTCATCTGTTTATCTATTTTCCTTTCAGGAGGAAAGGATTTCCTCAGATTTCACTCAGGCATCTTCTTTTGCCCAAAGTCTGTTTCTGGAGGGATATATATTCGAACTACAGATTAACACCAACAGCGAGTGGGACTGAGTCAGTAGAATGCCCGCGTTCTAAGGTGCAAAATGCATTCCTTTCTTTTAAATCTTTCCGCCAGCCCTATCCCCAGCTCATGTATGCTATCCTGGCTGGTAACATTGTGTTAGCAGTCCAGCCAACACAATACACAGCACTAAAGCTAGAAGTTTTCATCGAGGACAGTCTTGGTTGTGATATGTAAAAACTAGCATGCTAGTGCTTATTGCCTGCTGGGGTCTGCAGCAGGTCTGCAGATAAGTTAGTTGACCTCAAAGACTCAGCCGCGTACCTTTAAGACAGCCACAAATTGTCAGGTATCTAAACAGGGTGTGAAGAATCGGAACTTAGAACCGCAGCATACGGGCACCTACAGCAACAGCAAACAGCAAGCAAGAAGAAGGACACAAAAACCTATCAGGGTCTAACACCTGCACTGTCTAAGATATATAAATAGTTTGTATAAACAATAAAGGCCATTTTGTCCGAACCCAGCCACGCAGACATAGTGTTTCTTTTAAGTCCGCCTCGACTTCCGTCACCACATTTGGTGACCCCGACGTGCCTATCTGATCCCGGTAAAGGGTATCAAAAAGAGATTCTGAGACGGTGCCGATGTGACCCCGGTAAGGGTGTCAGGAGTGATCCTGAACCTGCGACCAGCGGGTTGCTGGGGAGGCGGAGCGTGGTGAAGCGGAGTAGCGCAGCGAGCGGCTGCAAGATCCCGGGAGAACGTGACACCGGTAAGGTGAGCCACCAGGGACAGCATGGGGAGTAAGTTATCTAAAGAAGATACCATGGTGCTATCAATGTGGAAATTAGTATTTGAGAAGCGTGGAATTACTTTACGTGGGCTTCGGCTAAAAGATATGTTACTGTGGGCCAAAACACATGGCGTGGAAATGTCCCCCGCGACTGCTTTTAGTGTGTGGACCTGGGACAATTTAGGATCTGCACTGTCAGAAGCTCTGGAAAAAGGGGACAGAGAGGCGTCCGGGTTTTTGCCTACATGGGGACTGCTTAGACAAGTTGTAGGGGGCTTGCAAAATCAGCAGAATGCGACTGGGGGCTTGCAGGATCGGCAAAATGCGACTGGGGATTTGCAGAGTCCACAAGACGCGAGTGGGAGCTTAAAAAGTCAGCAAAATGCGCGTGGGGGCTTGCAAAGTCCGCAGGAAGCGAGTGGGGGCTTAAAAAGTCAGCAAAATGCGAATGAGGGTCCATCGTTCAAACCTCCCCTGTATCCCCCTCCGGAATACAGACAAGAGGACGAGGGGGTGGGGGAGGGGGCGAGTCGGTGTCCCTTACCAGACGCCACGCCCCAGTGCCCCGAATCCCCTACATCTCTCCAGCTGCATCGACTTATGCCTGATACCGATTCCGAGGACGAGGACGACAAGCAGAAGCCTCGGTGGACCGACCCCAGCCCCCCGACTCCCCCCAGCCCGCACGCCTGCCCCCCCCCGGCTCCGGCCCCCCCGCCCGCGCCCTCGGCGCCGCCCGTCCCGCCCGCCCCCTCGGCTCCGGCCCCGCCCGCGCAGGGTGGAAATGCCTAAAACCCGGATTCGGGTCCCGCTGCCACAGCGCGGTCGGTCACGGGCCGTGAAGAAGGGGGGGGTGGTAAAGGTCGAGTTGCCAGCGGTACAGGAATGACGCGCGACCCTCGCCGCTTTTGGCAGGCTATGAGAGAGGGGGCATTAAAAGGCGGGAGCTGGAATTTAGTAGAACGGATAGGCGGACCGCGCCTTGATCCTCCTGCTCCTTCCACCGATGCACCGCATGCACAGCCTGTTGTACTGGGAGATGGGCGGCTGGTAATCCTCACGTTCACACACCATTTGCTTGGAAGGTAGTACAGGTCTTGCAAAAAACTGTTTCGCAGCACAGGGTGACTGTGTTCTGTCATGCGGGAAAGCTGTCTATAATCTACTGTATTACAGTGCTTGAAATGTATTTTGCTGTTAAAAAAAAAAAAGGAATTGTAGAATTGTACGGAACAGAGACAGTGGATTGTTTTGACATTGATAATGTGCAGGTTTGGCCTTGCTTTGAGTGATCTGCAGCTGAGATCCTGCAGTAAAGAGTTAAATAACTTTAAGGGAGTATGAGTAGAAACTAGGATAAGATGGAAGCGTGTGAACAAGTAGTTTTAACCTATCACCCTTTAAATAACAAAGTCTGCGTAGCGTGTGTATTTTTAGCTGGGGGTAGACATTGGTGTGAGCCTATTAATAAAGTGGCACTAACTAAAAAAAAAAAAAAAAAAGGAGGGGGGGGGGGGGGGAATGAAGGGAATGACCCCAGAGGCACGATTACAGAAAGCATGGAGGTGTCTTAGTACGCATGAGAGACCCTCGTACCGGGCATTGGTCGGGACCGCATGAATTGTTAACTTGGGGGAGAGGTTATGCTTGTGTTTCTACAGATGAAGGTCCGCGATGGAAGCCTGCTCGCTGTGTACGGCCTGAGCTTAGCGTGCCGGATCGTCGGAGCGCTGCTGCCACCAGTCAACCCAACCACTGATGTGTGGCCTCCTTACTGAACCAGTCCTGGTTTGGCGTGCCCTTCCTTGAAACTGACTTGCAGACATTGTTGTAAAACAGTGAATGTATGCAGGGAATGAAGAATCTTACTGAAAGTCTTGATATTTTCGATAATTGATTACCTCTGTATAACGTTAACCCAAAAGAAGTCAATATTGTTTGCACTTTGAATGACGATACCTTGTTTGTTAGGCAGTTAAGAATGTGAGTCAAATTTGCCACCATTATATACAAAACAGAGCAACTATTGGTTTTTGTTGTTGGCTCAAGGACATGGCTGTGAGGATTTTGATGGTATGTGCTGCGTGGATTTTAGGCGCCCCATTGCGGCAACATGTTACCAAAATCTGATAAAATGTCAGCCGTTTTGGCATCCATTCACTCAATTGGCAGTATTGTTTGTTTGCCATTACCTTGGTTGCTGTCATGTTTGCAAGGGCCCTGCAGAACATAACAAACCTGGTACTAGCTGTTCAAAAACAAAAAGGGGGAATTGTTGGGGTCTGCGGCGGGTCGGCAGATAAGTTAGTTGACCTCAAAGACTCAGCCGTGTACCTTTAAGACAGCCACAGATTGTCAGGTATCTAAACAGGGTGTGAAGAATCGGAACTTAGAACGGCAGCATACGGGCACCTACAGCAACAGCAAATAGCAAGCAAGAAGAAGGACACAAAAACCTATCAGGGTCTAACACCTGCACTGTCTAAGATATATAAATAGTTTGTATAAACAATAAAGGCCATTTTGTCCGAACCCAGCCACGCAGACATAGTGTTTCTTTTAAGTTCGCCTCGACTTGCGTCACCACAATTGCCCAACCCAATAAGGGATCTGTGATCAGTCAGTAGTGATATTCCTTTAGGGTTTAATCTATAAGGTATTTAACACTCCTATTTCATCACTGCTATAGATGCACAACAGCATATTTCACAATTCAGCATTGTCATACCAGTTACTAGGAAGTACTCATTACCCACTTTCATGCATTTATAATCCTTGCTGTACCTGTAGGTTGTTTACTCCTTGGTTTTCCTTCTGAATCACAGGTAGGAGTGTAGGCCAACTCTGAAGCCTGTATTCCAGTCCAGTTACAGGAAAACCTGGAATAGAACTGTTTATTTTATATTATCACCTGGTACTGCAAAATATATTTGTGAATAGTACATATTTATGGAAGCAAAAGTGCTTTCTCAGGGAAATACTGGCTATTTTTGAATGTATCCATTGCACAGCACAATGAAGATCTATGGGGACTCAGGGGCTCAGGAAGCCCAAGTGGGAGGGCAGGGCATCCTTTGCAAGACTGTAGGTTCACTGGAAGTAATGGCAAAGATGTCCAAGTAAAACTTATTTCCGTCCATGAGGGATCAAAAGCCAGATGAAGGAATTAAAAATTCAGGCCCTCATCCTTCACCCACCCCAATAAAGCAATAAATAACTCAGTGAGTAATAAACACGTAAGTCACAGGAGGTGAAAAACAGTGTATTCTTATTGTGCTGGAGGAAAATCTCCATTTCTCAGCCAAAACTTTGGAAAAAGGGCAGATAACAATGGTAGACCTATCTTATTCTGTAAGTGGCAGAAAGAAATGGTTTCTTTTGAAAGCACCAGTGCCAGATAGGGCTTTTTAAACGGTAATATGCCCTTGCCAGATACTCCCTGTGTCATGCTAAAAAGGGGGGGTTTATATTTGATCCTTTATATTTGATCATCCCATCAGTGTCCCGGGAAAGATGAGATCCTTGTGCCTGACCAGCCTGTCTGCTGCCTGCGTTTTGACAGCCCACTTTTTCAGGGGGTGATTTGACTAACCTATCCAGGGACCCTTGCTGACAGCATCACTGAGTCAAATCCCTTATAACAGCTACTCAGATCTCCGGAGACTTACACAAAATTAACTTCAGCTGAAGATTTTTGTTATGCAAAATGCAAGTTTGTGACAGAATAAGGTTCAGAGATGGCTGGTGATAAAACACTGACTGCAAAACAACCTTAAAACAATACACCTAATAACAGCTAGCATGTGTTAGTCATAGAATAAAGTTCCTTCCCAGTAGGCTCCCTATGGGGAAGAAGACAGTTTCAGCCTGTCGACTGATCCCCGAAGTTGTGGTGGAGTCTTCCCTAACTTCTCCCTTCCTTTGTTCACTTTTTCTGCTTCATAGTATGTTGCATATTCATCATCATACACAGGATTGGTTACAAGTTTCTCGCTTCCAATGTAAATTAGTATGTATATTCAGATAGCATAATTGAAGCTTTTCACTATGTGTACTCCCCAAGCAGGGTTTTGCACTCCTTCGGGGTGGGGGGTGGGGGTGTCTTTGATTCAGAGGTCACGATCTACTACTACCACAATTACCTTTGTCCTACTTTCAGCTGGTTTTCTGCTGATATCTGTGGGTTGCAATGTGTTGGCAGCTTGTCTCCTCTTGCAGCCAGAGCTTTCCTCACTTGGAGGTTTCTTTCTGCAACAACTTAAATTTTTTCACTATCCGTTCTTTGTTTCCCATCCTCCCTGGGCTGACTTAGAGCTCTCCTTTTTGGACTTTTTTTCAGCCCAGGACCAGTAAATTTTCTTTACGTTTAGGTGGAGCTTGAGTGACTCTCATCATGTATATTTTGGTTACTGATTGGTATCGCATGCCCAGTGAGATGTGGTAGTACCTTGGAGGCAGGTAACTTGGGGATGGAGGTGTGTGTTGGTATTACAGTGGATTATTTCATCTAAGGAAAGTAATTTCGCCACAATGGTTGGCTCAGCAGTGGACATCTTTTCATATATTCTTCATTTGACAACTGGTATGTGGCTTATCAGCTGTGCGGTGCCATCGAGTTCCTGTTCCTGCAGGGAGCATGACAGAGCATGGCCATGGTGCCTGCGCTCTGCTCCATCCTCCATCACTCCTATCAGCAGGTGCTGAGCTGGCAGGGTGTGATGCTTAGGGAACAGTGGTGATGTAGATTCCATGTGTGCCAACCATCCTGAAAGTGTTTTACCTGCAAAAGCTTTCTGTATTACTGCACTTCTGTTAAGTCCCAGTTTTATCTGATTCCCCCCCGAAGTAATTTTCCCATACCCTGTCACATAACTTTTTGCTACAGTCCCCCAAAACCCACGAGGCAATAAAGCATTATAGAAAATTTTGTACATGTGGATCCTGGCTACAGTAACCTAATGTTACATAATAGTGTAACATAAACGTATGACATAGACAAACAAGCTACCAGAAGAAGTCGCCATTGTCGTGTTGTTCCTCGCCCCCCCCCCCCCCTCGATTTACCATAGAAATGTTACCATATAGGTTGTTTTTTGCTTCCCTGAACTGGAAACATGCCAGGGGATGTAATGGCTGAAATAACGCCAAAGCTAGACTTAGCAGAAGGGTGAACCAATATGTTGGTGCTGAGGGGAATGGTACACTGGGGAAATGCCTCTGCGATATGGAAAGGCCTGTCCCCACCCTTTTCAGCCATCCATGGTCCGGCATTCTCCACGCACAAGCAGATTCAAGGCTTTCTTCTGTTTTAGTCTAAGCTTAAATAATGTTAACCAATCCCAGAGCTGGGACATGCAAATTGTAACAAAATACTGTCTTGATTTTCTCTCTGAAGTTGTGCCTATTGCATGTCAGTTGGTTCAGAGGTGCTTGGTAATGAGTTACAAAAGACAGGACAGCACACACTCCCTTCCCATAAATACCAGCAGCGTGGACCAGCTCCACTGCTGTTTTTTGAGGTGCTGTTCTCCTCCCTGTGTCCCCCTGCTACAGAGGGGGTCAGCCAGTGCAGCAGCTGGCTCCCCATCCCATCTCCTGCTGCAGACATGTGATTTCACATCTGTGGTGAAAGGATTTCTTGAGGTAATACAGCTCGGTACAGTGGTTCCCTGTAAAACTGTTTTGTCCTTTTAATCAAGCTAGGTCTTCCTGCCTCCAAACCCAGACTATTCCCTAACTCCCTGCAACCACTAGAACAATGTATATTCCTCTCTTGCATTTAATGAAAACAAGGCTATGCCCTACAAGGCATCTTCTCTCCACCTCTGAATTGCAAGGAAAAAAGCCTGTAGTTTGTAGCAGGGATCGAGCCTCTGATTTTCAGTACTGTAAATAAATCTCATTTACCTTTCTCACTTGCAAAGCCAGCAACCAGAAATATACATTTGAGAAAGGAGACTAATTTGCTCTATACCTTAGGAACAGTAGCTAGGGAAAAGGAAGACAAGCAGCTAGTGGGGGAGACCAGTGGTCTAGATTATTTATAAGGGTAAATGGAAGCATCTTATTTTCGTTTCAGAACTTTACAAGAACCAACTGGAGCTCAAAGCTGACTTGCTAGCCTGTTAAAAAAAGACAGCAAAGGCCAGTTACGCAAAGGCCTCTATTGTTGCATGTTTAATGCATTTTGGTGAGGAGGGATTTTGCTCATTAGCAATAAAATTCTTTAACTATAAGTTGACAACTGAATCTTCAGGGGCAAGGTTTTTATGCAAGATTTTCATGAGGGTAAACAATATTTGGAGTCTTGAGCTGCTCTTTTTAAATGAGGAATTAACTCCAGGATTCATTTAAGAGTTTAACAAGGATAATTTGTTTTCATAGTGTGGGATCACACTCTGTTCCTGATCTAGTTGTTTTAGCTGAAAAGACAGTTTTCAGTAATTGGGCTGCTGACTAGTATCTTCATGACAAAGCCCTGCCTTTGGCAGCTGCGGAGGAAAATTTGGGAAGTGCTCAAGAGCAGTGGAAGGATCAAGATGGACCTCCTCAGTGAGCAGAATATACCAATGGGAGCACCCTGGAAGGAGTTGTAGTGTAGAACATCATTCCAGGTAGTGCTTTGGGGTCAGGAACTTCATGTTATAGAGTTGTTATGAATGTAGCATGGAGGATGGGTACTGAGTTTGCCTGTGTTGACACCCAAGTAAAAGCTGCAGGTACAGAATTTCAAGGTGAATGAAAACCTTCCCCCGGCCACCCCCAATCTGGCTGGGGTAGGGTGGAGGAGAAGTATTACTAACAGATTGAGTGTGATTCTGCCATTTTGCATCAGCTTGTAGTAGTTTATGTTGGGAGGAACAAGTCTTTTTTTCTCCATGAGCACAGCATAGATTTCTCTCTTTAAAAGAACAATTCTTTTTTTAAAGTGAATCATCGCTGGGAAGAAAATCAAGAAACTTGGTTCAATAAGCACAATGCACAACAACAACCATGACTGTTTCCCTCATTTGAAACCATTGTGGAGATATTTACCTTAGGGAGGTACATGAAAGCCTTGAGATTCTTCTTGCTCATATGAGAAACCGTACCAAGCCTCACTAGCCTATTGTTCAAGAAAGCCTGGGGCTTTGTCATAATAAAGTAAGAAGGAAGCTGAATAGATTTATGCTTTGTGGAACAATGCAGGAAATAACAACCAACAAAGCCCCAAACCCCAAACCCTGAACTCTCCAGTGAAGCAGAATGCCAATATTGCTTTAACAAAATTCTGCTTCCTGCACATCAACATTCACTAGGAACTGTCTCTGTGAAGTGTAACTGCTTTCCTTGGATATCCCTCATTAACAAGGACAGGTTGGTAAGCCAGCTGAACCCCAAATATATGTTTGAGCTTTGTGACCTCTTTGCAGATGAGCATGTGTCTATTATACTGTTTTCCTCTAGTGTGTTGCAGAAATGAATCACACTTCTGCATACAGGAAAACTCTCCACATGTTGGATGAATTTTGCATGCCACACAGTGTACACAGAAGCCCGCTATATGCTTTTGAGCCTACGGATGATTCCCCAGAATGCAAATAAGGCCACTTCCAGCCAACAAATCACATGTTAGAGTTAACTATAAAGACAGACAGCCTGCAAAAGTACTTTGACTTTACAAAGTGCAGTCATGCCTCCATACCTCCTTGTACCTGAGGCAGGACAGCAGAAGTACTTAATGCCTTCACACTAGAACTTTTCCTCCCCTTGTTCTAGCTCTGGACTTGCACAGTGCAATGCCAAGCCCACTTGCTCACTGTGAAGATCACGGGAACCAAAATACAGAAGCCTGAAGATGCAGATCTGGCCCTACGCCTTGTGTTAGAAGGAGAGCTCTCAAGACAGAAAGAGGAAAAATGAGCACAGTGTGTCAGGAGACAGTCATCAGGGGAAGTATTAAATAAATGGGTACATAACACACAAGAGTAAAAAACAGCCCTGAAGTGCAAAAGGGAGGAACAGGAAAAGCATGCAAAGAGAGGAAACAGCAAGAGAAAGAAACCCAGCTGTTTTGAAGAGATCCTGTAGTAGGCAAACACATGGAAAAGGGCAGAAGACAAGCTTTCATCCCTTCTCCAAAAATCCTACTAATCCTCTTATGCAGGCAACTAAGCCATGCCTTCTCCTAAATCCTTAGCTTTTCCTTCAGCTGTCCAAATCTCAGCCTGCTGTCCAAGGGCCACGGCGCATACACCCATGAGTGGGCAAGGTGTGTCTGGAAATCTGAGTGGGGTAGGAGAGGCAAAGGCTAGGCAGAAAACCTCATTTTATGGGCCAAAGAAGTGCTACTCCCAGGCCAAGGCATGGCAGCTGCAGGAGACACTGCCCTGGTCCACCTTGGCCAGTGATGGTGCTGCTCTGCTGAGAGCCATATACTCTTGCTGCAGCAAAGAAATGAGAAACCTGCATTT
Source organism: Falco biarmicus (assembly GCF_023638135.1). Lineage (NCBI taxonomy): Eukaryota > Metazoa > Chordata > Aves > Falconiformes > Falconidae > Falco > Falco biarmicus. The sequence continues at coordinate 14,831,789 of NC_079311.1, forward strand.
CAAACACACAATAAAGAGAATTATGGATATGTGCTGAGGACTGGCAAGAAAGAACAAGGCACTCTGTCAGTCAGAAATGCACAGTACAAAGCAAAAGCTTAGCTCGGGTGACCTTGGCGCCCACGAGATACACGACAAGAACAAAATGTAAGAGGGGGAGGGTGAAAGAACTGTGTCTGCAGCTGCCCGTGTAGTGAACTAACTTGATAAGATGCAGTGATAGAAGGCACAGGATAAGGCATACTACAACCACATATCTTAGCACATGAAAACAATCAGTTTAACATGCTCTAAAGAACTCCTGAAATCATATTCAACATTAATTCAATTTACTATGCTGCTTTTATACCCATGACAGAAAAACATTCCCCTGTCCTCTTTACTCCCCTTTGTCCAAGAGATTTAAATTTTCTCAGGGGAGCACAGGTTATTGTACCAGATTAACTGGCAAAGAAAAGTATAGCACCATGTTACTGCCATTAGAGTTAAGGTGGTGTCAGGATTTCTTTTATAAACTTCTAATTTTATAGGGTTTATGAGGCTGACACAGCCATAAAAATTGACTGTAACCTGACCTACAGGACCATGGTGTGAGACCACGAGGTCACTATTTTTCATTGTTTCCTCTCAGTTATTATTGAAAGCTTTTTTTGGTCTGTTTTTATAGAAGCCATAGAAAGAAAAAAATGTAATTAATGTGTCCCCATTTTGCAGAGAAATGACTGAGATACTAATGTTTTAAAATATTAATAAACTGAGCATATGTTCAGAAACTCTTTCAAAACTGAAAGGTCGTGAAGCTTTGGAGTGCCTTGGCTTAATAATTCTACACAGCTATTGGACTAACAGGGTACACAGATAGCTTTTATTGAGCCCTAGGTATACGTTTCATGCACTAAAAGGAAGCTTTGTGATAGAAAGCAATGTTGGCAAAGACTTATTAAGCCCTCTTTAAGCAATGTGCTTTTGGTTGGCTATGGGGCAGAGAAGCAGTTTACCTCTCCTCCATACCTCCATTCATCTGGTTGTGAAATGGTGGAGTTGCCAATGGTATAGGCCAGGGGTCCTCAAACTGTTTAACCAGGGGCCGGCGCGGATGCAGTGGCAGGCAGTCATCTGCGGCTGCTTGGTTTCCCCCCCAGCCCCCGGCGGGGGGGCGGGGGCGTCTGTAAATACCGGGGGCTGGATTGAGGACCCTGGGGGGCCGTATCCAGCCCGCGGGCTGTAGCTTGAGGACCCCTGGTGTAGGGCTTCCCACAGTTTCCCCAAAACCATCAGGCCCTTATAACACATGCTTTGGCCTTCTCCTGGTCCTGCAACCCCAATAATCAGGTTAAGGAGGAAAGAAAGATTTTATTGTAGGATCCTGGAAACAGGGAGAAGCCAGGGACTATGCTGGCAATGCATGATTTGCTTGTGCAGTAACAGGATGGTAACAGGGAGTCCCAAGTGCGAGCAATGACATCTGACAGGTCAGATCCCAAGAAAATCCTCAGGTAAAGGCCATGGGTTGGATTCACATCTCCTGTCAACTGCCTCACTTTTGCTGCTTTGCATGCCAGCAAAAAGTGAGTGAGTGAGCTTTTGCTGAAGTTCTGACCCACCTTGGTGAGGTGTTGGTAGATGGGTTCTCTGTGCACTCTGTGAAGTTTCAAAAACATACTTGGACTCAGTTGCCTCTGCTTGCACAGAAGGTGGCTGGCACATTTTCTCCATTGTTTTTTTTTTCTACAAATCCAAGTCCCTTCTGGACTGTTTCTTTCCTGTAAAGAAACCAAGCTGTAGCCCCAGGCCAGACAGCTTCTTCATCAGCTGTTGGGGGGCTACTTCCAAAGAACTGCAGGGCCTGGTTCCCCATCCCTTGCTTCAGGATCTCTTGCAGGAACCTGCCTTCTCCTTAACCAACTTTGCAGCTTCTTTCACAAGGAATATCTGGGCAGGTCCCAGCTGGGGCAGATAATTTCATTAGGTTGTCCAAAACCAAGCCAGTGTGCAATAAAGAAGCAGATGACTCTTTTCCCAATCCATGGAAAACAAGTCTCCAAAATTATATTTCTCTATTTCTTGTTCTAATTTCAGCAAACATGTATACACACAGGCACTCCACTAACTTCTACTTAAAATAAAGGATATATATATATCTCTGAAGGCTATTTAGATCGTAAAACATCCAGCATGGGACACTAGTGCCACAACCTTCACTTAAATTACCATATGATTAGGCACCCTTCTACCTAAGAATACACATTTTCAAGATCTGTTAGCATAATTCAAGCCATTTTTCTGTGAACAGGCACTGACTGACAGTTTGCTGGGCGCACACTGAGTAGAAACGATTGTGGGTATGTCTTGAGCATCATACGCCACAAACCACCTGTATCCTAGCCCTGAGGATATACCCAGGTGGTTTGCTGTATGGTAAACGGATCTCATAAATCATCTTCGTGCACTGGCACTTAATTGACAAGTGTTCCTTTTAAATTGGGACACTTAGGAAAGACAGAAAAGGAGACATTTTTTCCTGGCACTGGTATCTTTTGAAAGAACTGAGGTATTTTTATTGTGACTGGTGCGTGAAATAGTTTCTGCTGAAGTCCAAGGCAATTTGTAGAACAAGAAATTCAGGTCTGGAAGCTGGGCTACTAGAGCTGCTCTCTGATCTCTTTCTTTTACAGTTCAGCCAAGTATCAAAAAGTCTTCCTTAAGACAACATCTCCAAAATAATTCTGTAACTCTGTAGTGTAACTAAACAAAGCAATTCTCCAACCAAAGACACATATACAGATAAAGAAGGCTGAAGAGGTGATGCAGGAGGAAAAGACATTGGCAACTATTGATGAGTTTCAGTTCTTCTCATATTGCTATTACACCTGATGATAAAAGGCTATTTCCACCTCTCATGATAGAAAAGAGAGGAGAAAATGCCATACCCAATGAAAAACTCCATTTATTTGAAAAGAGCTACAATATATTGTCTTGGAAAGACTCTAGAGACATATCCCAATTCTCTTCACACATCTGTCACTGTTATGGCTCCCCAGATTTATGGGAACCAAAGAAAAGTCACTGTGGTCCACAGAGCCCTCTCCAGATTAACTACTCAGTTGCCAGCTTCTGCTCAACAGGACAGGTTCCCCACTTCATATGTTACATGCACTTGTGAGTTGGGAACAACTTGCTGAAGGATTGTTACTGTACCAGTTTATGAAGCCTACTCTCCCTGTGACACTTAAGTTAATGACCTAAAACCACCTACTCAGGTGGGACTCTATACAGATTTTTTTTGCTCTGGAAACAAGTCCCATTCATTTAAGTTCTTAAACTGCTTTATGATCTCATGCAATATGCCTCTACCATTTTGGAGCATTTGACCATCACCAGAAAATTACAGCCTCTTTTTCCTATAGTAAGCATGGTGATTACTAGAACCTCACACCTTGTAAGCTTTTTCAGTCTTCAAAAAATGCCCATACCAACTGGACACTTATGGTACAGCAATACTGCAAAATACTGCACTGCAATACAGTAGCATAGAGACATGGAAAAGCTTTCTGTGTTCACACGAAACTGCGTAATAATGTCAGAGATACTGTATGTTTCTAGGCATCCGTTGACCATGCATTCAGGCACTTGCCACACCTGTTTAACTGCCAAGAAATAAAGATCTTCTGTAATAAACACCGTTCAGGGTTCAACTTGTACTTTTTAATCTCAGACTGAATTGCCATGGACTGAAAGCAAGGAGGTGATCAGGTGCTTTGCTCCTGCTGAAGCATGGTATTCCAAACAGTGTTATAAGTGACTGTATGCTGTGCCACTAGACTAAGTGCTCATAATCAGGCTATATACTGGAAATAAGATGACAATCTTGTGGACATATTAGAGCTAGAGTTAACCTGGCCAGAAGGCTGACAGTGGTGGCAATGGCACAGCAGAAAGTACTTTGGCATGAGACAGACACATGACAGCAAACCTTCTAGTGACCCAGCATCACTGAGCTGCTGTCCTGCATCACTGTGCCTTCACTAGCGTTACATGCTCTTGCCTTCAGCCCAGAAATAAGCCTACCAAAACTGTGAATCATAGAGACACATTGCGCTTTCAATGACTTATTATTATTTCAAATTCAGTTACATTCAATGAGATCATGCTAAACACTCCTTGTGGTGTGCCTAACCTTACAGCAACTCCTGCTTCTGATAAAGCTGTAAAACAATTGTGGGTTTGCAATGGTGTTTTTTGTTTTTTGGGTTTTTTCTTTCTTTTTCCCTTGAGGATTTCAGGTAAGAATTCCATTCAGTTTTAGTATCACAATTATTGTGGATTTAAACATTATCTGTGCTACTTACACATAACATTGCTTTCCTCTATTATGCAAGATTCACCATTCCATTTCTTATTGCAAATGCGTAGCTTTTGTTATTTAGAAGCTAATACATGCTTGTGCTTTAATAATACTTGGAAATAAGGAAAATGTAATTACAAAGGGTATGTACCCCATTACCTTGTTTGTACACTGCAATATGTCCAGTTTTAACTGTAACTCCATAATAGTTTTCCCAATGTACTGAAGAAAGAGGGAGAAATGAGCACACAGTGCCAGCTTCAGCCTGAGCTTCAGGAAGGGATTAGCCTTTAATCCCCAAAGACAAAGTTACAGTACCAGCCCTGCGGTTTGAGGAGCTCACTCTCTTGAACACTCTCTATTAGCAATTTCTGGAGGTGCTTCCCTCAGTTCAGCATATCTCAGCTCACATATTACAGGGACAGGGGAAAGGAGCAGTACTTAAACAGGGGTTAGCTAAAACTCCAGTTAGTATAACTAAGCACACATACTGCTTCAGATACATTTATGTGGCAATGTAGTTAATCACTTTTGGGAAACCACCACCTTTCTCATGAGCTGGTGCAATGTAGTCCTATGAAGCTGCAAAATCTGCTTGCTAAGAAAGGTGAATTTTCCCACCCGAACCACTCAGGATCTCTGGAGCATGCAGGAAAATGATAGGTTTCCCTCTCTTCTGCTAAAGATGCCCGTGACAAAAGCAAAGTTTCTTTCTCACTGTCGTCCTTTTGCCTTTCAACTGTTAAAACAAGTAGGGTCATAGCACCAGAAGGGAGCAGGGCTTCTGGCAACTCCATGAACTTTCCTAAATATAGGAACAATCTCAGTGAGAGCAGCAGCGTGCTGCTAATGGCTTCCTTCTTTGAGAAGTGACCATTCACACATCCTCTGTGAATCCCAGCAGACCAGAGCGAGAAGAAAGGTCATATAGATTTTTGTATACTTATTAAAGTCCTTAGGGTCCTAAACAGATGAACTGTGGCAGAAATAGGCAGATTTGGGTATCCTTATGACTCTGAAGCAACCAAGGCAACATTCAAGTAAATAAGTACTTTCACTGCGAGAGACCTTACGAAATGAATAACTCACCCCATAACCATGGCTATTCTTGGAGCAATGCACAGGCAGAACACCCTTGCATATTGCTGATGTGTAGTACATGTTTGCAAAGACTTTCAAAGCTGCTTTAAGTGGCTTGAATGCAAGAGGGTCAGGATGCTAAATGAGATTTTACTTGAAGTCTATTTGTATCAGAAAAAGTTTATTTCTGAGTTGTGACTTGTATGTTTGAAAACAATCATGTGAAACAAGTTAACACATATTGTATATACCAAAGGGGATGAGTTTAGCATGTTGAAGATGTGTTAATTCAATGCCAATGAGCAATTCCCTTTGACATGTAATATTATGTTAAATTTCTCTGTGTTTTGTGTAACACTGATAAAGTTTGGATTTTCAAACTGATCAAGAAAAGATTGCTTTAACTCAAAAACCTAGTAAATATAGTGGAAAAATTATTAGACAAGTAACCAGGGGAAACACTTCTACAGGTGCACAAGATTAAGGGGATATATTCACCTGTGTTTATCTGCATAAAAATCACACTGGATAAATGAAAATATAATTTCAACTTCTCGTGAGACTTCGTCACTTTGTACCAAACCTGAAAATAGGTGTGCACTTCATGTCTTTGGTTGCAGCAAGTTTTATCATTGTGACTCTTGCCTCCGGAGTTGGTTTTTTTTAGTAACAAAGAAAGAAAATATTTGCTATTTTTATGAGTATGTGGCAGAACTGTAACATGAAGGTACACCCTTATCCTTCTTTCCTGGTTGCTTGCCACTCACACAGTCATAAGTGACCGGTTTTGTATAACTGCAGTTTCATGTACATGTAGACAATTTGCAAACTAGCCAACTGCTTGTTTGAGCTCCTGTATATTTGCTTAAAGAGAAGCTGCAGCTAATCCAAAGGTGCATTCCACTGAAAACAAATACATACAGAGCCTGAATGAGAAATTACCACTTTTTCTTAAGGTTAAGGTACATTTTGATTGGGTGAATTTACTGTAAATATATATTCAATAACATGTTCTAACCACTGAAATTTAGCATAGCCCCACTTACATTAATGAAGATATGTTAAGCACTATAAATTGCAAATCTACCACTGAAAAATCTGAGCTAAAGAGAGCAGTAAATGACCTTTTAAAAATGGAAGGTGAGGGTGAAAATGAAACTGCTTTTGTGTCAGAGAATAAATACAGTTTTAGCAGCTTAACCTTATGCATCTGGGTTTGCGAATTTTGGCCTTAGGCTACAACTTCAGAAGATGAGCAGTTTCTCCTTGGAAAGCTGGAAGTACGTGATTACAAAATCCAATAGGTCTGTATTAGCTTTGCTTTCTTCTCTGTTTCTTCAGCATCTCAAAACTTTTCATTGTTATGGTAACAGATATACAAATTGGCATACGGCAGTCATTCACTAGAATCAGTTTTGCAGGAAATTAATCTTATCAAAGAAAACAATTCAAGTAATCCAGAAAGGCACTAACCAGAAGGTTTTCCTGCAGAATTATGAACTACCTTAGGCACTCTTCTGAAAGATGTACTCCCCTCTCACTGACAAAACTGAAACAAGCGTTAGCCCAAATAGCTGTTAACAATTTTTTTTTTTTTAAGGAAAGCCAACTATTACTATAATAATTTCTTAATTCAAAGTTCTTAGGCATAGTCTTCTAAATATAGTAGTTAACACTTTTTAGAAGTATAAAGTTGTGTTATGCTGTGAATAGGCTAACTTTCAGCTGTTCCATGATTCTTTTGTGTCTATGACTTAAAAAAGATTGCAGCATATGAATCAGCAAAACCTCTTCTAAGGAACTAGTTGCTGTCACAAGATGTTTCAGTATGCAGGGATGAGTCCTGTCTTTTCTCTTACCCCACTTAAACCACTTTTTTTAACAGCTGATTTCTTAAGTATCTAATTTTCTACCTGCACAGCAGGAAGCTGAGGTGTCTGTCTTAATGCTAAGGATACTTAAAGGTTAAAGTAACTGCAAAGTTTTTCTGTTTTGTAGCACTGATGCTCTAAAGGATAAAAACCTGAAAAACACAAGAAGCACAATGGAGTCTTGAGAACAGTGCTCCTGGGAAATACTTTGCATTTTCTGAGCGTAGTCCTTTCAGTTGTGTTAAAACTATTTTCTCTCCCCAGGTATGTAACAAAAAAAATGCAGCTGACTGTTTATGGGATACACTGAACTATTATTGACAGTAATGCCTATACTTTCAGTTAGTGCTGGGTTGGCTACAACTTCTTTCTCATCTACAGCCTGTGTACATCTGTGTTTTTATTACAGACACAAACCTTTTTGCATTACATAGAAAAGACATGATCAGTTCTGGTGATAGAGGAAATGTAAATTTTTCTTTAATATTATTTTCAATGCATCATTTTTTTTCTGAAGTTAATGTGAAGCTGCTGAAGAATTCTCAGATTGCTTATAGTTAGTCTTAATAAAAGATGTATTCTACTTCTGCAGGGTTTTTACATTAATAATTAAGACAAATGCAATAGTAAGCCCCCTAGAAGGAACACTTGTCAAATAGTTTAATATTATCTATTCTGAAGCTTTCAGCTGAATCCAATTAATATTGCTGTGTGAGAGTGGAGGACCTTCAGCTGATGCTTTTCAAATCCATCAAAAATCGTAATGAATGCTCGTATCCACATTATGCCTAAGCCAAGTCCATCTTTCTGAAATGAAGTATAGGAAATCTGCCAGTCATAAAAAGCCACATTTTACATTTAAGTTGTTAATTCTGTGCTATCATTTGTTGCATGTAATTGGTTTCTTAATTGCATCTTCTCAAAAATCCTATCTGTTCAAAGTTCAGCAGCCTTTTGCTGGTGACACCAGCACAGTACTATCTCCAGTTAAATGCGGTTGCCTTTTCCAGGTGTGATCAGGATTTCAGTAATGAACTCATTGAGATGCACCCATCAAAGAGTGACTAAAAGAAAAATGGGATGGCTGTTTTGTGGAGCATTTCTCGTGCCTAAAGGAAACGAGTGCCACTTTTTCAGCCTCCCAGTGGAGATGTGCATCCCTATATAGTGAACAGGCAGACTGGCAGCAGGCTGGATTTCCTTAGCTACTTTTTGAGAATCCTTATGTTTGTTTCCTCCACACATCAGAGACACGCGAGTTGAAATCCATTGACTTACTAAATAAATGAAGAAGGCAGGACATCTGATTAGAAATGCTGGAAGGAAGGAGGATGACAAAATGTCTAATGAATTTATTTCAGGCTCATTGTTCTGCTGCAGGACTGTACCCAAGTCAGCAAACCCCAAATTTTTGAGCATAGAGATACAGCTGCAAAAAAAGAAGGCATTTTGTGCCTTTCAAAAATGTCTATTTGTGCAGTTGCACTTTCTGGATAGAAAAAGAATTCATTCTTTTTAAAAAAAACAGAACAAAAGAGGTAAACATAGTACGTGAAACTCATGGAAGATTCAATGACAGGATTCAGTTCATGAATGTGCTATAAATTTACTTAGATACTTTGCTTGCTGTGAAGTTAAATCTGCCAGTGGAAAGTACTGACTCTTGTATCCAGCCAATACTAGCTCACCCAGTTACTTTGGTGTCATCTTGGTAAGCTTTGCCACTTCTCTCCTAAGAGGTTTTCTTAGTTCATATTAAAATCCATGTAAACAGTAGCTTAGACTTTGATTTCAGTTTTCTGTATACTTCTCAAACAAACAGCTTTTCCACTAAGTAACTATGGATGTTGTTTGGATGTTGTGTGCTTACATTACACAGTGCTTATATTTTGCATATACAGTTGCTGAGTTTAATCCAGAAAGCAGCACTTCCATTGTTTCCATACTGTTAAAGTGCAGATTTTAACATGTAAATTGGCAGATATGTCTAAATGTGTAGGTGTATTATAGATGTCTGAAATATTTAAATTTTATCAGGGTGGGCCCTCAGGTCATCATCTGGCCACTTGGTTGCCTGGACACAATCAAAAGTGTGTCGGCAGTAAAAAAAAAAAAATACGGCAGTAAAATTGAAATTACTTTGGAGGGGAATGGGGACAGAGGAAGAAGATAGTCTGAGGAAGAAACATGCAGGGTAAAATGATTTATATTGCATCCTGGTTGTAAAGCAAACATAAGCAAATGGCCTCATTTAATAGGCATTGTTTTCCTGATCAAAACATGTCTTCTCTATGTGTAATATTTGTGTGTATTCATTAGCATGATTTATAACAGTTTTCTTTCCTGCTGCACTCCTACATCAGCAGGCAATTGATTGTGTGCTGATCTATCATTTTAATGTAGAAGAAAAGCAGCGTCTTGCAGAATCGGTGAACAAAGGTTTAGAGGAGGGTTTCTCAGCTGAGCTAAGAAACAGGCACTTCAGTTAGCAGTGACTTGCATTTCAGTTTGAGGTACTTCGGTAGCTTTGAAAGCATTCTCTTAGATCACAGAAAGAGCACTAGATGAAAGCAAAAAGTTGAGGAGCAGCTTAAGCAATGTCTTTGTGTGTGATATAATAAAACCTTGCTAAAACTGAAACCTTTGCCAATCTCAGGGCCAAGCCGGGACATCTTGCTAAGAGCAGAGGCAGTCACCTCTTTGAAAGTCAGAAATGGGACTGGAAGTACACACAGCATCTGCTCAACCAAGATATGGAAAGCGCTAGCAAATCTGCTATTCCATTATTTCTGGAGAGAAACAGGTGCTGCAGTTTTGGAGAAAGCCTCCATGGGACATCATTTTGCACAGCTAGCTAGAAGACATTTTCTTCTGTGGATGCAATGCGCTTTGTAAATATATGAATTAATTTCTCTAATTCTGTCAATTTAATCTCTCAAAATATTTTACTATTCTTGCTTCCTTTGTGACAGTAACAACTTCATTTTTGACAGGATTACAAAAAACCATGATAGGACTATTCAAAAAGGTCTTCTTCTTCTTATTTCTATAATGAAATACAATTCTAGCAATTGCATTCAGGTACCTCTTTTACTGCTGTTTTTATACTTCTGTTGCCTAAGAGTAGGATAAAGTGTACATATTAGGACCAATTACATTTTCTGAAAGCTTCATTCCACTCCTCTTTCTGTCAGTCCTTTCCCTAGTAAACATAAAATATAGTCTCTGGATCTCTCGAAGATTCAAAAGAAAGTTGTGAATGGTTAAATGCAAAATTTTGCAGGTGAATTTTAGTGTTTGGTATCCTCACACACTTTAGCAAGTCTTGGTTCCCTATGAGCACTACAAAAACATGTCAGCAAGTTATTGTAAAAATAATGCAAGTACAGAAATTACCTATTATTTTTTCCCATTATATTCACAGAAAAGAAAAAACAAGTAAATCTGCAATATTAATAAAAAAAATTAAAAAATAAAAACTTTTCTTACCGAAAACATAATGTGGCAAGGAATAGAAGATATTTGTGGAAAAAATCAAACTTCTGCTAGGACAGATCTACTTTTAGAAGCTCCTGTGTGTAGAGATTGGGTGATAGGCTCTTTTGTGGTTTAGTGAACAGTGAGAGATTTCAACACCAAGCAAAACAGTAAACCAAGGAGTTCTCAGTGACATCCAGACTTGACAAAGCAGTTTTGTGCTTGAACAACCCATGCTTTAGTACCAGGATGTTCTTAACCAAAGTTCCTAAGTAGACATTTACTTACATAATCTTACTGTATTTGCCTACTGCTAATTATCCTCCCTTCCCTGTCCCAAAGGCTTTTAACCTACTGTTCAATTTCAGTCAGACTTGTTAAGTATAAAGAACAGAACAATTTAGGGTAACATGACAAGAATCATGCTTCATTATTTCCCTTGCTTACAGAACGATTTGTGAATTGCTGACAAGAAAATCAGGAATCTGCTTTTCACTCCAGCCAGGGTGGCCTGCACTTTCTGTCACTCAATTTATTTGATATCAGCCTTTGTTACTGATGGAACATAGCAGGTCCTGCTTTTGTTGAGCTTAGCATCTTATGTAGTCAGTTAGAATCATAGAATTGTTAAGGTTGCAAGAGACCTTTAAGACCATCAAGTCCAACCATTAATCTAGCATGTCCAAGTCTACCACTAAACCATGTCCCTAAGTGCTACACTTAACCCACTCAAAATATCTTATAAGGCAGTTCACTTTACATCTTTGCTGAATGAACAGAATGCACAAGAGCACCAGGCAAAATGAACATATATCAAAGATGCACAGCATCATAGTGTAAAGAACATCATTCATGCAACAGACAATCATTTAAATTAATAATGTGCAAATGTATGCAAGATACTTCTATTTCACAGAAGTGCTGCAAAAATTCTGGGTTTTAAGAAGAATTAAAGAGCTGTTTTTAAATGTTCTCTAAATCATTTTAGTTCTGGTCCTCTGAAACAATAGTTAAGATTTCTATAAGTTCAATATATTAGCAGAGGATAATAAAGTGCTCAAGACAATGTAAAGAACTACTCTCAGCGTAGGAATGACTGCTGGGATGGCTACAAAAGAGCCCTAGCTCTGTTAACCCAAGAGGCTTCGGTGAACACTGAATGACACCCCATCAAATCTCTGCTGCAGAGCTGAATTTCATGGCCTTCCAGCACTGTGCTGGCACTTTCTGGATAGAAGTTTGGCAATGAATTATATAAAAAATAATGCTTTTTACCTTACTGTTGGAAATGGTTGGATAGCTGTATCATCTGTGTAAAAACAGAATCTTGGAGTCTTAAAAACCTAGAATCAATATGTAAATTATTGAAAGATGTATCTGAAATACTTCTGAAGCTTCAGCTGGGACTCCGTGTCTTTGGCTTAAGATGGTTTTGAGCCTGCAGGATAGAACTCTGTGCATTTTTTCAAATTTGACTTCTGAGCCAGGACAACTGAAAAATTTTAAAATCATAAAAGCAGAACTTTGGTGATGTTGAGTCCTGCAAAGAGTTGTAAAAATAAGCAAAAACCAGGAATGGTGTCATGGTTTAACTCCAGTAAGTAACTAGCTGCCATGCAGCCACTCGCTCACTCCCCCTTCACCCTGAGGGATGGGGAGGGGGGTTGGAAAGGAATGTAAAACTTGAGGGTTGAGATAAGAACAATCTAATAATTGAAATAATATAAAAATGAAAGAACAACAATAATAATAACAACAATGATGATTGTAACGAAAAGGAGGGAAAGGGGGAGAGGGATGAAATCCAAGAGGAAAGGAGAAAAGAAAACAAGTGATGCACAACACAACTGCTCACTGCCCGCTGACTGATGCCCAGCCAGGCTCCCAGCAGTGATACACAGGACCCAGCCCCTGCCCCCCGCCCCAGCTTATATACTCAGCATGGTGTCCCATGATATGGAATATCCCTTTGTCTCATTCAGGTCAGCTGCCCTGGCTGTGTCCCTTCCCAACTTCTTGTGCCCCTCCAGCCCTCTCGCTGGCAGGGCCTGAGAAAGTGAATAGTCCGTGATTTAGTATAAACATCCCCCAGCAACAACTAAAGACATCAGTGTGTTATTAACACTGTTCTCACACCACATCCAAAACACACCACTGCACCGGTTACCAAGAAGAAAATTAACGCTATCTCAGCTGAAACCAGGACAAGGTTGCCTAACCCCTTCCCACTGAGGTCAGTGAACTGTGTATTTCCAGTTCTGCTGACATGTATCCCTTCCCTTCTGCTCATCCTTTTGGTCCTTTATGGTAAAAGTCTGAGCATCACAAGTCCTGCAGAAACCATTTTAGGTGACAATACTGAATAAGTCCTTTTGTGACATGGCCAATGCTTACCAAAAGTAGATTTTTTCTGTGTTGGTTTTTTGAATAGGAATTGATCTTTACTAGGCTACTGATGATAAGCCTCTCAGACAGTCTGTACTTGTGCACCTACAGCAAGACTATGAGCCTAGCATCACAGAGTATAGGTGTATTGTGGCTGCTTTTTGTTGGTGATGAAGGCCTGGTCATGACAGGACATCTCTGATCCTTGGAAAGTTTAATGAATGTGACAAAAGAAGTTTTGCTGAACTATTTGGAACTTGGTTGGCCATCTTCTCCTTTTTCGACCCTAAAGCTTACATAAATATAATATTGAAGAATTTAGAAACTCCACGGACAGCTCTGTGCCAAAAGCAGGAATGTCAGATTTTGTCAGAATGTCACATTTTGTCAGAATGCCAAGGCTTGGGGTTAATACTGATTTCTATGGAACTGAACCAGACCTCCAAGGTGAGACTCTTTCCTCATTCAGAGGGAGCTTGACCCTGCCTAGATTTTGTTCAGAGCTGTCAGGCTTCTCCTACTGCCTGGTGTGTGAGGAGAGAGAAGGGGAAATAAAAGGAAATATGGAGGTTTCTTAAATATAAAGAAGGTCAAAGTAGTGCTATGTCATCTGGATGATTAAACCCAAAATATGGATGAATCTAACAGAGGTCATTACCCCTACAGTTCCTTTTTATTGGCAGGCTCAAGATCATGTGAAGCCATTTCTAGGTAGAGCAGAGCTGCACCAGACTAAGCTTGTTATGGCAGGAGCAAATGAGTTCCTGGGGAAAAAAATAAATTGTTTTGATGGAAATGCCTTCAGAAAGAAGGCAAAAATACTGCTAACACTATATCTCACTGTCTTGTGAATAGTCTTAATAGGCAAATGGAAACATGGCTTAGAAAGAACTTTCAGTAGTAACAGATAAATCAACCTCTTTTTAGACAAGAAGTACTTCAGAACTTTTGTTTGTGTTTTAAAAAGCAAAGAATCTCTGTTGTTCTTTCTTTGGCTGCATTTCATTTTCCAAATGCTTGTTCATGTAGCTTTGATTCCATTATCTCCATGACCACTTCCCATTGACACTCTATTTTGATCTCTCAGCAACTGAAGAGTACCCAAATACAGGAGGATTTTCTCATACATGCAGTGGAATAGTCATTCATTTGTACTAATTTTTCATGATCTGTCCTTTCAAAATCAGAAGCTTATTAAAAAAAAAAAATAGCTCAAAGCAGAGCAATACCAGCAAAACTGCACCTGTTTTTGCTTTGGATTCTTGTGCTTTGATGAAGAAGGAAAGAACAGAATTATTATGCACTCCATCTCTGGTTAAAGAGGTGATGAATGCTTTAAAATAGTCTGCCAGTCAGAGAAGTAGCTACTGTACCAAAGCTGCAGGAACAAGTTGTGGATGTGGATCAGACAGGTTAATGAACATGACATCCAAGCTGTTTCTCCTAGGATGTTAAGGTTAAGGCAATCACAGGTTGTAGTGATTCTGCACAGTTCAGGTCATCAGTGCCTGAAACTTAGACTCTCACTAGGACTAAGTGTCTTCAAATACCTAGAAAATCCATCTGTTTCAAATGATGTCTCAAGTTGTTAAAGCCTTGTCTCAGTAATTCTGTGGTTAAAATATTGTTGTGGTTTGCTTTTAAATTAATTTAAGGTTCTAGTCATATTTCCATACTTCAATTTTTGCTGAAAACTTCATGTGAAACTGATTGACTTAGACCATCCTCCAGGTTTTTCTTCCATAACGCATATATCTGTATGGCTTTTCTGTGAAGGACAACACAATATTGATAGCTATGTAGATTTTTAAGTGTTGGGGATTAGGAGAAATGAAACCTACAAACCTACAGCTTTGCCTGATTCTTCATGGCAACTAAATGTGGCTACACAAATGTGTTCCTGGAAAAGAGTATAAATCAATTATAATTAATTCACAAGTGTTAACAAGTTCTGCTATGTTATTCTGGTAGCATTTGCCTGGGATAATCCTCACATAGGTCCAGTGGATCTTTGTTTTTCCAAGTTAAACTCTGGCAATGAAAACAGACTGTACAGTCTCACCTCAGAAAGGTAAATGACAATAGGCTGAGAAATGAGAAATAGGCACAAGTCAGTACCTAGGCTTTTGTGGATGTCAAGAAGACATGATCACACAACTCATGCCTAACTTAACAGCATGCCACAGAAATCTATCTGAAGCATGCCTGTGGGAAATGTACACTGCATTAAGGCAGACTTACTAGACAATTGTTGAAGACATCCTTCCAGGTCAAAGTTTATCTATTTTGTTATTGAAGAAGATCAGAGGAATATTCACAAAGCATTTTTAATGTAATCATAGCTACAGTCTGTGCTTTTTGGCTCAAGTAACTCATTAATGGCATGAAAAGGAACAGCGAGCCAGCTCTTCTTTGAGGAAATTATGTGGTAATGATAAGCTGCCTAATCCTTCAGTAGAACAGTCCATTTTGCAGAAATAATTTCCACATAGTTGAAAGAACAACATGAAAGCCCCTTGAAGACTGGCAGCTGACTACTGTACAGAGGGATGGGGTTTTGTTCCCCGTTTGCCAGCTAGTCCAGGCTATCAGCCTAATAACTCTCAGTGCCTCATAACAGCTCTATGTAGACCCATTCAGAGCCCTTGATCACACCAGAAAGAGAATAAAGAGGCCTCCACACTCATGCAAGGAGGAAAGAAACCAAAGCATCTGCCTCTGTGAAAGCAAATCTATATAGCTGCTGACAACACTTTACAGCAGCATCAGTGATGACATGAATACTAGAAGTTTGAATACTGTTTCTTATCTTGGTGTTCTTTTTCATTAGTCAGCAATGGAATAGCATCATGTAAGCTGCAGCTGTTTTGGGTCTGGGAGGGAGTAGGTACCTATCAAACTGCTGAAGTTCAGAATGGACCAAAAAGCTCAGAAAAATGTGGCATTCATTTGAAGCTGTTGAGAAACTAGGTTTGATGGAATCCAGACACACAACTAGGTTTATAGTTCTGTTGTGAAAGGTGCATGTATTAAAATAGTGATAATGAGGAGTAAGCCAGCTTCATCCAAAAGTGGGGTTTCATTTCCAGGCAAGGCAAGATTAGGCAGTAAAAAAGAAGAGCCTCTCTGAACAGCACAGAAGCAGAAGGAAGCCGTTACATAGCCTCCACAACTTTCTGTGCACCCAGATGGCTGCATTGGCAGAGCTTGTGCTCAGCGAAGCTCAGGGGCTGCAGTATGTCTGTGTTAGATCGCTGTGAAGTGACCTGGGACCAAACAGGTTAGGAAATGCTAGACTAACCTGTAAGTGAAGTCCAGTACTGCAAGGTGGAAAAGGCATTGAATCACAGTATTTTTGTAGTCTAACATTGTTTAATGGGCTTGGTAAAGGGTGATTTGCTCTCATCTGGTTTACTGAGGAGGAAAACATGGTCTGCTGTGAATGAAGAGATGGGCCGCAGCTTGATGCAAGCAAATGTCAATTTATTGCACAGAAGCACGAGTTTATATACACTTTCAGAAGCTGCGCGTTTTAAACAGATCGGTTCTTGAAGCTAAGCATTGCATACTAGGCAATCCCCGATTGGTGGTTAACTACCGGCAATTAACAGCAAGGTGTTACCTTTCCTTGGCGCCATCCGTTCCTCATTCCCTTATCTTCTCTCAGCATGACTCACCCTGTTGATTGTTATCTATTCACATTCCTTGTCCTCCCAGGGCTTGTGGCCTACAAGCTCGAGCACATTCCTTTCAGCTAACTGATTGCCACTTTATGGTCCTGATTTCCAGGCCCCCTCCTGCAATGGTCTGTGCAACTGTGGCTGAATTCGTGACAAACAGACCTTCGAGGGGGAGTGGCTGTCACTGATCTCCAGGACCTGTGCAGCTGCAGTCAGGTAATGCACAATATTCCCCCTGCCAAAGCTTTCATCTCTCCCAGTGTGCTACAACCAGGTGGGAAACTTCCTCCCTGGCCTGGCCACTAAAGGTATGCAGTCAGTCAGTTGTGACTGAACAGATCCAAAACCTAATCTAGCACCTTATGAAGCTGTATGGACAGGTTTTTTCCAGATTCTTTTTATCCTTTTGGATTACCTGCTTTACTTGCATGTTCCTCCATTTGTTACCACTTCTCAGTAGCTGCAAGGAAAGGCTAATGTTCACCGGCATCAGAATTGAGCAGTGGTGACTGGGTACACTAACCCTGTGATTTGAGACAGCAGTCAATAACATTGTGTGTACCAATATCCTAATTAAAAAAAAAAAAAAAAAAAAAAAGGCCAGGCAGAAGCCATGCCATAATGGTAAATGCCCCAATATTTTATTCTGTAATTGCTGTAATTGAAAGGTTGCCAGTTCATGCTACACCATGAAAATATAAATAGTCCATGAGTTCAGATCTGTTTTCAAATAAGTGCTATAGTCATTCGTGACATTTATACCAACAAACTCATTGTACATGGAGAGCAAACAGAGGAATAAATGAATGTTGTCTGACCCAACAGAAAAACCTCTTCCCAGCACAAGCACTAGTACAGACACGGGCACTACTGTAGGGAAGAATTAGGCTTGCTGATAAAATTATATGTAAATGAAGCTGTAATGCATAATAGTTGTATTTCAGGTGATGGGCAGCTGCCTATTTACTGCTCAGTGTGGATTGATGGAAGTAAGGAACTGGGCTGAAATCTGAAGAGCAGAAACCTGGCCTTGTGCTACAATATGTGGTGCAACAAACTACACAATTTCACACAGAGTGAGGAAAGTTTAGCATAACTTTAACTTCCATAACATTTCCTGCAACTAATCTAGAGAATGAATGTCAAAAAACAACAGAGTTGAGTTGGCATTATTTGCCACAGAGTGAACACTTTTCTGGTGGCTTGTGGTTTTGACATGATGATTATTCTATTTTCTTTTCTTACAGTCAATATACTACTTTGTGAAAAAACTTCTGAAAATCAAATGTGAATGACCCCTCAGAAGTTTCTGTTACAACCTCACTGATCAGATGTCATATGTCTTGGATGGTGGCAGAGATATAATGTTCTGTGGATGTTTGCAAGAGGTGTAAAAGTGTATGTGCAGCATCCCAGGTGTCAGTGCAAGACTGCACATCTTCCCTGCAGCACACAGACAGAAGACCCAAGGAGGGCAGGTTTGGAAAAAGGTTTTGAAAGTCTTTTTGGTAAAGGGAATACCCTGTGTACATTAATCTGGAAAAGGTGAGCCAGAAAACAACCCTGGTGTCACTACTGTGTTGGGGAAGTTGTTGCTATTGCTGCTGTACTTCGAGCAAAACCGGTTTCGTCACTGGCCATGGGGAATGAGTCCACGGGATTATATTTGAAGAACTTGGATCTTGCATCTCACATTGCTTCCTTGTGCATGACTGTGATGGTAAGTAGCCCAGGAAGGACTAGTGAACAACAAGAAAAAACCTGTAAGATTATTGATTCCCAAAGGCAAGAACTGCTGGCCATGACACAACACTGGGGTCTAGGACTAGGCAAGACTCCTCTTTAGTTTAATGGCCCCAGTTTGTGATTTCCAGACCTGTACTGCCCTTTTTTCTTCTCTTTATTTTATACTTAGCCTTTCCATCTTTACTGTCTCTAAGCAGCAAAATTGATGTGGACTGCTGTTCAGATTAGGAGGATTATATACAAGTCCCATAGCCAGTCCTGAATTTGGAAAACATCCATAATGGAATTAACAGAAAAAGAATATTTAAACAGCAACAGAAATGCAAGAAAGAAGGTTCTTAATGGATGTATTCTAAATAACTTTCTGGGAGTTTCACAGGGATGTTGTAAATTCTCTGTGAATGTATGATTTGCTACAGAACCCAGTTTTTCCATGACACAGAAACATTAAGTGGTGCTGCTGCAAAATAAAACTATTCTGATTTGTGCATGAGCTCTATCTCCATACTTGATGTCTATAGCACTATGGTTTAAATGTAACAGAATATTTTAATCTGCTGTTTATATATCCCAGTGGGGTTTTTGTATGTAATTTTGTACATAATGTGAATCTCAGTGATTCACATCAGACAGAGACCAACTGTAGTTTTCTTTTCTATTGTGCCTGTTTTAACTCGTAATTGAGAATGAAAACAAACTAACATGACTATATTCAAAGAACTCAGTGGTGGGATCAAAGAGAGATCATGTAAACAATTCCTACCTGTTTTTTTTGCATATTAAATGTGCAATATAGTGCAGGAGTAAACTTCATTAGATCTAGAGCATGAGCCCCAAACACTTTTCCCAAAATGTTGATTGACTTTCTGGCAGCTCACCATGGTAGTTACAATCTGATGTCACAGCTGGAAAAACTTTGTGTCTAAAAAAGCAAAAAATCCACATCCCACTCCAGGCCTTATTGAGGGTTTTTTGTTGTTTGTTTGGGGTTTTTTTATTATTTTGTTGTTTGTTTGGTTGGGTTTTTTTTCATTTTCTTTTGCTTTTTTCTTTTCAAATGGCCATCTGCTCTCAATATCACTTATGGCCCTACACAGTAAGAATCTTCTGGAAGACCTGTTACTAAACATTGTCTTGAAATGTGCTGCTGAGTAAGGAAGGTTTTTTCTAGCTGGAATTAGAGCAACCATCTAAAGATTCTTTGAGAACTATCACAGCAAAATTGGACTACCATTTCTGAGGCAAATTAGCTTGTATTGTGGTGTTCCTGAGGTGTATTTAGTTGTCTCTCCCTTTATCTTCCTAGACAATTAAAATATACCAGTTATTATTAAATTTTTTTCAATCAATCAATAAATAAATATACACACACACACCCCAAAGGAGGGAACAAATAACAAAATGGTGAAGTGATCAAGGTCAATTGCAAGGAAAGAATGAAGAAAAGACTTTAAGTAAACACGATTGAAATTAGCTTTTGTTGAAGTAGTTTCATTACAGTTTGTATAGGGTTTTTTTGTCATTAATTGAAGTCATTTGAATATTTTTTCTCTGTCACTTCTGAAAAGTCAAATGAAGGAAACAGAACCTCTTGACCAGTCCAAGATTTTTGGGACCAATTCAGTAGGGTGGAAAAAATGAAAAGGCGGCAGGATGATTTTTATCCCAAATGATAGGTCTAAATGAAAAAAAAAACCAAACACCACCAAACCATGAAAAGGAGCACCCATACATCAAAGATCTTCCCACAAGGAATGCAAATCATAACCAGGAACTAATAGCTACGCAATTCAATGGACAAAGGTTGAATTTAAGGAGTGATGTTTCAGAAGCCACTGACTAGTGAATTTCCCCATGCTAACAAAACACCTAAGAGCTACCTGTTTGACTATTCCAGAATCAGAAAATCAGCTGGTCCTAGGGGAAAAACTCTAAAGTATAGTGTAGCACTGATCAGCGGTAATGTCCAAGTTGTTAAATGAAAGACCTATGTAACATACAATATATTTTGGGACTAAAGTACTTTGTAAATCTGGAATGTCTGATGTGGAAATCAGTAATTCTTCACTTTAATAATTTCAGTAACGTAGAACAATTATGAACTATTACTACTGAAATAACATTAAAAAATATGAAAACCAATTAAAGAAGGAATGAAAAAAGCAAACAGTGCAGAAAATCTGCCACTCATTTACTTATTAGTTAAGCAGGTGTTCAGGCAATACATTCTATTAGTAATTACATGCTGATTTTTCTTTCCTATTACTTTTTGCAGTGTGTTTTGTTTTTAAGGGAAATCAGAGACTGAATTGAAAAGGGAACAAGTCTGCAACAGGATGTTATTAAACCAGAAATGAAGCTTTTTTTTTAACAGG
Source organism: Falco biarmicus (assembly GCF_023638135.1). Classification (NCBI taxonomy): domain Eukaryota; kingdom Metazoa; phylum Chordata; class Aves; order Falconiformes; family Falconidae; genus Falco; species Falco biarmicus. The sequence goes on from NC_079311.1 coordinate 14,852,748, forward strand.
AATTTCTTGAAGTGGCACTTCTATAAATTCCAATGCCTTAGCTGGAGACATGAATATGAAACAAGAGTTAGTGGCAGAATGGCCAGGCATTTATTTCCCATTATAGTCCCAGCCCTTCAATACCTTTAGTTTGCAACCATTGAACAAAGGATGAAGGTTTAAATGATTCAATGCATGAGAAACTATGTGAATTTTTAATACAGAATATTTGAAATAGTCTATGTTGGATGTTTCATACTCTTTTATAAACTCAAGATTTCTTCATTTTGCAATGAAATCAACAATCAGATGCACGTCAAGGCTTCTGCATGGAGCATTGAGAAAAAAGATCAGAGGACATGAGTAATAATACATGTGCAGAGCAGAGTTCAGCAAAATGTGGTTGGTGAAGGGTTCATTGTAGGCTTGGGAGATGGTTTCAGCTTGCAGACTGATTTGCTTGTTCTGTACTTTTGCTTTCTGCATGTATTTTTCCCCGTTGATTTTCAGAACCTGAAACAGAGTCCTCCTCTGGACGCTTCTAACTCCCAGTGCTTCCACAAAGCTCAGCAGAGTATAGTGTGCAAGGAGAAAGCAGATGTGAAAAAGCCATTTTGCCATTTCAATCTGCCTATAACTTACAACTTAGTATAACTTACAACTTAGTAGAAGCTATATATATAACTCCTTTCATATTTCTATGTTTCAGGAAGAATATTCTTGGCAATTTGAAAACGGATGAAAGGAAAGTCTTGCTGTGTGGTAGTTAATATTGCTAAGGTAGTTTCTTTTGCTAGAGGTGTACCCAGGTGTAAATCTGAAACTCCAGCTACAGGCCATAGCCAATGGCTGTAATAGGGTAGATTCACTGGGATTCCCATGAAGGCTTACTTCAGGGAATGATGCAGAAACCCCTGGCATGCTCATAAGTAGAAGAATTGAAGATAGGTACTATAACAATACAATTACACCATGTAACTTTGGTTTTATATGCCTTATGAAAGTCATTCCCTGTCTCTGTTATTACAGTATAAATATTTCCTGCTGCTTCCATACTCAGCTCATCTTTTACCCTTGCTAACACCTTAACGTTACTGTTCGTGTCACAGAGTCCTAAACTTGAAGTTAAAAAAAATAAATCTGAATTATACTTCTGAGGCAGAGTTTTGGTGTGGTTTTGTGGTTTTTTGTTTTTTTTTAAAGTAACAACAGATTTGTAGGAGCTTAAGTGCTAGTTGCGTAGTCATTTATTATTACACATGCAAAACAGGTAATATTTATGTTAGTAAATGTAGTGATATTGATATCTGAGAAGAGTTAGTTTGATATGCGTTTTATACTGAAGAAATTTTAGCAAGACAAATATACCAGACTAAATTATGCATTCCCTTTCCTTCACAGAGAATTAGCACTAGGGGGGGATGAATAAAATTTACCTGTTAAATAAAATTACAGAGGTTTGTGGGTGAAAAAATATCAGTCATAGAGGAAAAAGCAATCTCGGCTCACAAGTTTGCTCTGAGAATTTATCAATGGCAGCAGTGTTGCCAACAACAGCCATTAAGGAAACATGATCCAAGCCCCAAGAGCTGAATGTTTCTGAGTCAATCTCACATCAGTCCTGAAAGGTGGTTATTGCCCAGTATATGAATATTTTAATATATACTGCATACTAGTTCTGCATAGCCAGAAGACCAAGCCAGCAAAATCCATCAAGCTTACCACAGGGGCTGATACGGACTGCTCTCACAAACAATTCTGTTTCTTCTTTCGTTTTGGAAAAAATGAGCAGCTTCTTATCGTCGGTGCTGTTTTGTTATCCAAACAAAGCAGAGAGAAAAAGGCTCATGTTAGGCCATTCTGCAGAGGCCATTTGCAGCTTTAACACCTTCCCTTACTTGCATTTGGATCTCATCAGTTCCCGGGAGCCTGGAACAACTCTGTCAGGAGGAGAAATAGGTAATGGGTGTTTACTTGAGGAGAAGAGTAACAAGGGCACTTGAGAAAAACAAAATATGGAAAATAATGAATAGTAAGAGAAAGATGGTTTAATTTTGAGTTGCTCCTCACCTCTCCTTGTAACACAAGAGGATGTTTTAAGTATTTAACTGTAGCAAACTGCAAAATTATATCAAAATAGTTATAGTTCTTTTTCATTTACAGTTTCATCAGTGTGGAACTCACTGACCAGGAAGTTATTAAAGATCATAGTGAACCAAGATTAAAAATTTCTAAAATATTATGTTTGATCTAACATGGTGAATCTCATATACTACATATCCCCTATAATGCTTCTCTGTCCTCAGTCATTCACTTAGGTTGCCCTAAAAGCACCATGAAAAGGGTGTTCAAATGGGCATCTGGTGCCAGACCTTGTTGTATCTCCTGACATCTTCATAAACCTTACTTCTCGAGAGAGAATGTCTTTGTAACAGGCTGGAGTTAATTTTTACTTGCCCAAAACATATACTGCAGAATTTCTAAAAACTTGTAGGTCTTCTGTGGGTCTTCATATACTGTGATACCTGCCATGCACACACCATTTCTTGCAGAAGAATATACATATTTAAATAATGTTTCATTTTGAATTCACTAACAAAACATTTCCTTTCTATGTCAGAGGCTGAATATAAGGCTTCTTTGAAATATGGATTAAACAGTACAAGCCAGCTGTGTGCAGAGAAGTAGTAATGCAGTAATAGAATTTTAAATTCAGTTCAGAATTTTACTACATTCCTAGAGAGACTTGAAATCAAGATGCCAGATGCAGAATAAAAAAATAATGGAAGGATTCCCTGGCAGAATTATGTAAAGATGAGGAAAAAAACCCCAATAAACAAACCAAACAAAAAAACCAAACAAAAACCCCCACCATCAAAACCCCCACAAAACTCCAAAACCTTAAGGGCAATTTGTAACTGAAAGATAGTTTCTCCACCAAATATTTGGAAAATAGAAATTTGAAAGGTTAGTAGATATACAGTTGTATTTTCCAGCACCTTCAACAAAGACAGATGATTTTTTTAGAGCAGCAAAATGCCTGTGTCCTCTTTTCCCATCAATTTGGGTCTACTGTTGCTATGCACCTTCCTTTCCCTTCAATCTCTGTTCCATATTCTCTGACATCCAGGCAGATATCCCAATGCCTTCAAGTTCCCCTCCCGCTCTGCTGCTTTCCACTGTTAAGTAATATCTTCAGCTGAGTAATATCCTGTAACTGCCAGCTGGAAAGCATGAAGAATGTTCAAGCTGCACAGTGCTGGATGATCAGTGTGCCAGCCTTACCCCGCAGCTTTTGCTGTAGATAACACACATGAATTTTTCTTCTACACATAGCTATGCATTTTATCAAGATCTGTTGCAACTCTTTCTATGATATCTTTTCATGCCTTGGCCAACTGAAAACTACCTAACAACAGGTTGTAAGTTTTCAGGGAACTGGCAGACCAATCTAATCATATCAGCTTTGTCTGTATAGGAAAGTAGGCTGGAACATGAAAGTAAGAATTAAAGGATCAGAGATTATCGCTACTGAATCAGTAGGAATTTTGGGGGATCCTGATTCTCAGTGGCCTCATGCTATTTATTGCATAATAGTTTCTTTAACTTTATGGAGTTTTCCTTTCAGACCTCTAACTAGTCTAATCATAATTTTCTGCAACTTTTCTTATTTTAACAGGTCATTTTTGAATGCAAATAATCTTAATTGGATACCGTATTCTAGGTGTGATTTGGTGTAATGGCTGGAACATTGCACTCCAGCTGCTAGAATTACCCTTTCTTCTTTCATTATTGCCTGAAAGCATATTCACCACTGTTTGTGAATGAGATGATTGCAGGAAAAGATTTAAAAGAATATACGCTGTATTGTATATATATGTGTGTGTGGGGAGAGAGAGAGAGAGAGTGAGAGAGTAGTGATCCTTTGTCTTGACAGGAGAGCCATCACTGATATAGCCCTGTGTACTTGAAGGCCAACGTTATTCTATGTACAAAGAGCAAACCAGCCTCTGCTTAAATTAAGCAAATAACAGTAACAATAATAGTTTCACACAATATATCAAGTGCCACCATGTCCTGATTTCAGCTGGGCTGCAGTTAATTTTCTTCCTAGTAGCTGGTGCAGTGCTGTGTTTTGGATTTGGTGTGAGAACAATGCTGACAGCACACGGATGTTTTAGTTGTTGCTGGTTAGTGCTTGCCGTAAGTCAAGGACTTTTCAGTTTCCCATGCCCTGCCAGTGAGCTGGTGCACAAGAACCTGGGAGGCAGCAGAGCCTGGACAGCTGACCTGAACTAGCCTAAGGGGTATTCCATACCATGGGATGTCATGCTGAGTATATGAACTGGGGCGGGTTGGCTGGATCCTGTGTATTGCTGCTTGGGGACTGGCTGGGCATTGGTCAGTGGGCAGTGAGCAGTTGTGTTGTGCATCACTTGGTTTTTTTCCATTTGGATTTTATTGCTTTGTACCTCTCTTTCCTTTGCATTGTAGTTTTTGTTGCTATTATTATTCTATTTCATTTTATTTCAATTATTAAATTGATCTTAACACACAAGTTTTACCTTTTTCCCATTTCTCCTCCACATCCCTCCAGGGGAGGGGAGCAGGGAGTGAGTGAGCAGCTGTGATGTACTTAGTTGCTGGATGAGGATAAACCAAGAATTTTTCCAAGTAACCCTTACGTTTGATGGAGCCTGGCTTTCCTGGACATGGCCAAACACCTGCCTGCCACTGGGAAGGGGTGATTGGATTCCTTGTTTTGCTTTGCTTGTGTGCGTGGCTTTTGCTTTAGCCATTAATCTGTCTTTATCTCAACCCATAAGTTTTCTCACTTTTGTTCTTCCGATTCTCTCCCCTGTCCCGCCACGGAGGGGAGTGAGCTGCTGCATGGGGCTTGGCATCTGGATGGGATTAAACTACAACACACCAAAATTGCAAATCTAAATGTATCCTAAGAGTATGGTAACTTACAATGTACCTGTTATATGCAAGGTAAGGAAAACTTCCTATGTCATTTTTAGGTAAGGGAAGATGCATAGAGACAAAAAGGCATTAACCAAGACTCAGTCTCCAAGTCCATTTGCATAGGAGAGAACTGTTCTGTCCCAGCTAGTTGCATAATTGCATCGGACTCCCTTTCCATTTCAATGTTAACACAAATGCAAATCGGAGACTACACTTGCAAAAATCTTGACGACTTATGAAGCAGAACAGCACAGTATTTGTATAAGGTTCTCTTCGTGAAAAAATGGTATTTGCAGCTATCCAATTCTTCAACAAAAACCACAGGTTAAGAGTAAGTGCTGTGGGAAAAAACCACTTAATGAGATCTGATCAGTTAATACATTTCATTAATACTTGCATATGAATGCTTTTGAAAAAGTATCTTCTTTTATATATAATTTGATTTTATGTCAACATTCAGTTTTTTCCACCCGAGGTTGGCTGATCCTGCTGTAATTTTTTTCAGAGCAGGCAAACAGTGGTTTACCAATACCCATTGTATTCAGACAGCCAAATTCCATTGTGACAAGAAAAAAAAAAGGTAAGGTACCACACCAGCATAGGTGATAGAAATTTGTAGAATAAAATATTAATGATATAAAATCTAACTTTTATCAGCTACTTGCAGAACCAGTAGATCAGATCTACACTAAAATAAATGAACAGAGACTAGATTTTTAACTATGCTTGGCCTGTCCTGCTTACTGTTACCCAGTCTGAATTTCCTTGAGAATCACTCATGACTTCTCTAGTAAATTTTGACTCCAGTGTTTACCACAGTCCACAAGACTGAAAAAATATTAAGAAAGATCCATCAAAGCTGGAACTGCTGAACCCAAAACAAGATTAATTAACAAATGTGGGTTTCACTGTTCAGAACTACTGCCTATGTAGCAGTCATTATTTTTGCTAGGACACAGTGATGGGTGAAACAAAGATTACAGACTAGGACTACCATAAACCAGCTGCTAACAATACAGAAGCAGCCCACAATTAGCGTTATTTCTGCATCTAGTGAAAGGCCAAGAATGACTTCTTAAACCTTTTCAAGCCATGCTTTTTTCCCCTTTAAATCCACCATTTTCCCTCAGCCCTGTACTGTACTCTTTGTGGGAATAATCCGGAGTAGAAAGAAGCCAGTTTTCTTAAAGGATTTTCTTTTCTTCCTGTAGTTGTTTTTAACAGGACTTGAGTCAATGGTTAGTCACAACAGCAAGTTGTTTTTACGTATCTGTGTATGAATTTGCAAGCAAAAAGGTGCAGGGATAACCAAAGCCTTGTAAAGGACGTTGGTTTGCCTTGATGAGAACATGCTTGAGTCCCCACACTTAAATGCAGAACTCCCCTCTTGCGCCCATGCAACACTGACTCAGCCACGCTGGCTGAAGCAGATCCAAAGCTACAAGGGCTGAATGGGAAGGTTGCCCAGCCATGCCTAGGGGTGAGCTGGGCAGGAGCTGTTGGCAATAAAGGTCAGATGGCCTTGATCGTCAGTCTCAAATGCATCTGTGTCAATAGGACACCGCCACGCCAGCTCAGGGACCACAATACTTTGATGACCGTGGGGTGGCAATGCATGATCATGCCATCCTCCTTCCGGGCATGATAATGCAGTCTCCTCCTGTAGGTATCTCCCAGTACCAGATGATCCTGCTCTGGGTGGGATGTCCAAGCCAATGGCTCCCAGGAACCTCTTCCTTGATCCCAGCACAAGAAGCCATCTACCGCTCCTTTGACCCGGCCCAGGACTAACAGCAATCTTTTATTCGCTGCTGGTACTGCCCCAGAGCTTCTGCATTAAGAACCTCTTTTATTAACACATGTGACTCTTAAAAGGCTCCATAAGAATCAATGTAAGCTCTTAATGTGAGTACGGGGTCTGCACACGGCAACAACAGAGAGGGTGAGAAGCAGAAAGGAAGAGGAAAGACAGCAAGCAGGTGCAAACCCAACACCAGGAACCTTGCCTCCACTCACCAGAAAACTGAAGGACAGCCACAGTTCTCCTCCCTTTGCTTGTACGAGAAAGTGAAACAGTCTCTTGCATGCACACGCATGCTTTCTCACACTCTTTCTTTTTTCCTAATGCTATCATAGACATCTATCCTTAGTCATTCTTGCTTTGAATTTCTTTAAATTGAAGGTTACATCTTCCAGATTTGGGGGGTGGGGTGGGTGGGCTTTGTCAGCATAATTCCTGGGGATACAGCACGCAAGTGATGAAGTGGAGAGCTGCTGAATTAGCAAAGAACTGACCAAAGACAGGGTTCTTTGCTCATAGTAGAAACTCTGCTTTACCAACAACTGGCTTTAAGGAACCCTATAACAAATTACCTGTACATTCATGTTCCTGTGTTGTATTTTATGTCAAATTAGACTGAATTCATGCATATTATGATCCCTGTGTGTGTCTTGTTGAGAATTTGGACTTTAGCCTATGCACTCGCTACCCTCAGCGTCAGAGATCTCAATGCATTTGATCTACTTTCCCCAAATCAGTTTCAGATTTGCACTTTCTCTGAGTGTACGTGTGACTTTTCATCACACACAAGAGCCCTACATGTAACTCATGGGTTAATTTAGCTGCACTGGGGTGCTTACACTCAGAAGAGAAGGAGAGAAAGCCATGACTGGCATTGGTAGCAAAGACTATATTCTTTATTTAAGACTGGGGGAGAAGGGAAGGCAATAACAATCCACATAAGTATCACTGCTGAAGCAGTCAACAAAGTTTATGTAGGCAAGACTTGGGCTAGCAACATTCCTAGCTGACCAGTTAAGAATCAGGACAAGTGTGCATTAAATAGACTTGAGTACTCTGATGGCATTTTCTACATAGTTTTAAAAGATGACTAAGGATAGGTGTCGTGGTTTAACCCCAGCCGGCAACAAAACACTACCGACAACAAGCACCACGCAGCCACCACTTGCTCACTCTCCCCCACCTGGAGGAGTGGGGAGGAGAATTAGAAAGGAATGTAAAACTCCAGGGTTGAGATAAGAACTATTTAATTATTTAAACAGAATAAAGATATAAGAACAACAGTAATAACAATAATAATAATAATAATAATAATGATAATAACAATTAGGATGGAAAGGTGGGGAAAAAGGTAAAATCCAAAGGAAGGGAAGAGGAAAAATACAAGTGATGCACAGTAAAACTGCTCACCACACACTGACCGATGCCCAGCCAGTCCCCGAGCAATGATCCCCGCCCTGAGCTAACCCCCCCAGTTTATATACCAAGCATGGCATCCCATGGTGTGCAATACCTCTTTGGCTGGTTCAGGTCACCTGCCCTGGCTGTGCCCCCTCAGTCTCTTGTGCCCCTCCAGCATTCTGGCTGGCAGGGCCCAAGAAACTGAAAAGTCCTTGACTTAGTATAAACATCTCCCAGCAACAACTAAAGACATCAGTGCAGTTATCAGCCTTGTTCTCACATCAGAGCCAAAACACAGCACTGTACTAGCTACTAAGAAGAAAATTAACTCCATCCCAGCTGAAACCAGGACAGGAGGAAAACCCCCTGTCTTCATATTGTTGATAAAGGACATACCATGACTCCTTTCTTTTTCAGAAACTTCCTGAGGAATTTTTACTCCATTTAATGCTCAGAATACTCCGTTTTATTGCAGCAGTGAACATCTGGGTTTTTAAATACTCTTTGTCCATAATTGGGCAGCCCAGGTAAGTATTCATTACTTTTACTGCCACTGGGAATCCTTGCTATTCCTCTTCTGGAAGAATGCAAAAAAAAGTTCTTAATATACATACCCCAGAAACTCCAGAAACAAGTACGTACCTCATATTTGGGAATGGAAAATTAATACAACTATTTTAAGCATTCTTCTCGAAAGATTTTGTATCCTTTAAAAGGAAAAGGTCTCCCTTATTCAATATCCTTACTGCACTGTAAGCTTTCTTTCTTAAACATAGAAAATCTTTCAAAGTTACGGGAGACTTTCAGTCAGTATCTGGCCTAGGGACAGAGTTTATGCTTCATGGATTTCACTCAAATTCAGCTGATAAACTTCCCATTTTGTAGCGTGAACACAGAGAAAGCCACCTTTATGCCAAAGGTGCTTCTGACTCTCTCCTGCAATTTCTGTCCTCTGCCTAGATGGAAACTATTTTCTTTCCTTGTTAGCAGGGACTGAATCAGAGCAGTGCAGCCTGGTGAAGCATCTCAACCCAGGACTCATGCAAAGATGCACACGCTGTCTTCCGTAATCCCATGCATAATGTTTCTCATCATTGCATCCCCAGAGCCCAGGTAAACTTGTCCAAACACATGTTCACAGAGTGTAAACAATATTTGTTATATTGTGCACAGTTTGTTATCCTTACCATTACATTTCTAAAGAGCAAAAATTTGAGATATCAGTCCCTTTCAAACCTCCTGCTAAAGATATTCTGCAGACCCCAGAGGGAAAATCCAGAATCTGATTTTTTTAACTTTTTTTTTTTTTTTTTTTGTGGGTTACATGTTTTCCTACTTCATCATATCAGAGAAGAAAGACAGTGTCTAGGGGCGAGAGAGGGATTCAGAACTACTTTTGGGTATGTGTTCTAAAGGATAAAGTTGGATATACCTCACAGAAAAAGGGAAGCAACTAATCAAATTGTAAATGATAGAAACAGAAGACAGAATGTTATCAGCACTTGATCTCAGATAATCTGTGCCCGTGCAGCCTCAGAATACTATTAATCAGCCCATCTATGCAAAAAGAAGACCTTCACATCTGTCAAGCAGATGTCCCTGGACAGCTTCTAAGTGCCTTGCAGTTAACAGGCGCTCACTCATAGTCTAACCCTGATCATTAGCTCAAATACTTGAGAAATTATAGAATGATTAAAACAGTGAAGACTCCCGTAACTCATTGTATTGACTCCTACATGCCTAATTCTTAAATCTGCCTCTGAACTTTAAGCCTGTATGTTAAATTTCCCTTGCTCTGGTTAGTACTTACCCTTTCGGATTTTGTCACAGCTTTGCTTTCATAATTTTTCATAGGGTAGTAACACTCTTTCTAAACTGACAAAAAAGGGTATCCTTTGCAGTCAGCCATCAATGCTTGCTGCTGCTGCATACACTATCTGAAATTTTTTGGTAGGCAGTACTTAATTCTGTTTTTTAGCAATTAAGTGGATGAGGCAATACTCATTTGTAAAAGCTTTTTAATCTGGAAAAGGAAGAACAAAATTTATGACACCAAGCAGCTAAATTTAACCTGGAATCAAGAACCATTTTATATATACTCCCACTCACACAGTTACTGTGCTTCCAAAGACAGAATAATGTTGCTACACCACCTTTGTCTACCATTGGACTGTATGCTGCATTTTGTATTTTTTCAGTTATTCAATTATTTGTTCCAATTGTGTGAAAAGTATATTTTCCTAAGCAGAAATACAGTGTTTTTTACACAATGCATTTGTGTAGATAGTTCCCTTCCAGCCCAAAAGAACCAGGAACTGCTCCACAGGTTGCTGCCATTTCAGCCCTTCTCCAGGGCCCTCATTGTATCTTCTAATGAATCTGAGATTAGCAGCCTAATACTAGTGTGAAAATGCTTGGCCATAGGATATGAAACATTGAATGTCAACAAATGCATAATTTGAGTTCAGGTATATTAAAAAAGATGTGCTTTGGGGGAAAGTAAAGGTAACTTTGTCCCATCAGGCTTGATGACAGATCATGCATTTTTAGTCTACAGTAACTTATAATTAAAACCATCATTAGTGTTGCATGCTAATTTGATAACTATGACATCATTGGCTTGGTCTGTTCTGTAAGAACTTCTACCGCACTAGCACTTGTAGCACCAGCAACATCTTTAGAGCTATCTGATTTGTACTCATCCTTAACCCAGACTGCTGGCATAAGAGTATTTTGTACATGTGTACCAAAAAAGCAAATCAACATGGGTAAGAAGGACCTATCTAGCAGCACACGGATTATGTTTTTGCAGAGCCAAATCGTCATCTGCAAGGTCTTACAGCCATTTTTTCTTCTCAGGACTGTAACTCATTGGGAACCACCACAGGCCAGCAGTGCTGGGCCAAATCCTTCAGTCTAGAGGCCAGCAGAGTCCTCACTGGCAACAACCCTTCTGAAATGAGCTAAAAGTTCTTTGTGATATGGAGGAAAAGCCAAATAAACAACTAATAATAACACTGGTTGGGGAAAGTGGAGTTAGAGGAAGGAAGATATACCAGAAACTTAGTTTGTTCTTCTGATACTGAACTGTTTGGTTACTCACAAGCAGACCTGTAATATAGAAAGATGTTGAAAAGGATGTCTTACCTGGATTTCTCCAGGTGCTCTGACTAGGTGACTTGTCTGCTTTGTAGCATCTGCTAGAAAGCAAGTGAAATAGAACCTGAATTGCTGATACAAGCAATGAAAGTTACTACTTTTAACAATGTAATTCTTTAATAGATATGATGTATTTATAATTGCTAATGTTAAAAGCTTTACACAATCATCTTGCAGTTGAATGAACTATTTTATCTCTGAAACAGCAGTTATTCTAATAGATAAAGCTATGGACATTAAAGTTTCATGTAATAAATTTTCCAGTGTGATGTACAGGATGGACGTGAACTCAGCCTGATCTTCACCAGCACTGTTTCTGTGGGCTCAGCTGATGTCATGTAGATTGACAACTTATTGTTATTAAATTCATTATAGATCAAAAGTTCAACATGAAAACCTTATGAATGTGCAAGCAATATCTGTTCTAACATTGGGATAGCCTTGCTGACTTAAGCAATATCATATGTCCTGGAAGACTAAGTTCTAAACCAAGTTTTTGCACTAAAATGAGCTGAGGTTAGACACACCACTATTTGTAGGTGAACAACAAGGCTTTAAAGAACTGTCTTAAAAATACTATGTCTACACAAAACCTGGGAGAAAAGTTGTAATAGAAAAAACCTGTAATGACAAATAAAGCCACATTTTATGTAGTAGTTATATCAGAGCTTCAAAAGCCTTGTAATTACTTTATGACCCATAGCACAGAAACATTTGGCAAAGGCATATTCTAAAATGAAATACGGTTATCAGGAAAGAACCACCTACGATTTGAAGATGGAAAACAGTAGAATTTCAAGTTAAAATAGAATCTCTTTGGAGTAAAAGGTGCTGCCAAAATCGTTGATGTTTCATTTTCAAATTATATTGCAAATGTTTCCCTTCAATGTCAACAGATATACAGCATGACATTTCAGCACAGGTGAGTCCAGTGAGTTCAGAGACACTGTGCACGCAAAGAAGTAAGTTGCCATCCTGAATTCCTGAATTCTGTATGCTCCAAAATGGACAGTTTACACAGTGTTGGGCAGACAGCTTTTGGCTGCCACTCACCACCAGGCATCAGTTGCTTGCCAATAGGTCTGTTGATTGCAGAAAAGGAAAGAAAGGGACCATGTGATAAAGCAGATCCCAAACCTCGCAGCTTAAAATACTGGAATTGCTGATGTTTGCAGAATGAGGCTAGCAAGTGAGTTATTATTGTCTATAGTCTTCTCAGGGGGTGTGAATGATGTTAATTACACTGACTTAGAAAATGACAAGTTTGTGATTTGTAACCCTTTAGGTCATGTATATCAGTATCAGCTGTGAACAGCATTCCAAAACCAAAAGAATATTCTTTCTGAACAGAACGGGTAGAATTGAATCTTCATTGTTTTTACTAGACTGAAATATACATGGAAACTTAAAGGACTTGCATGTCTGAAAGCTTGCCTTTTTTCCCCAGTGCTATCAGTTGCTCAAATAAAAGATTTTATCTTTCATGGGAAACCTCCACACAGAGAATCATGAATTATTCCGGCAATTGGAGTAAACTGAAACACAGCAATGCACTCTAAAGAAACAATTCAGGCCTCACCAAATTAATCTACAGTTTTAGGAGGGGATCCAGAGTAGCTTTTACGATTTTTACAGTTGACATGCACACATTTTATCAAGAGTTGAATGCTGTTCATGAATAAAAAGAATGGAACACCAAATACTGTGTAATTTATATGATATTTTCAAACTTCACTGCATGTATGTTTGCTAGCACCAAGGACTACATTGTGGGGATTGTTTGTTGTAAATCAGACAGGTCTGGAGAAGACAAAAGAATCAAACTGGGGATCCTTTCCTAAATCTTTATTATTTGACTGTATTTCTAAAGACCAACTCTTTTAATTCTTCTGTTAAAATGTTACATTTATATGACTTCTTTTTTTGCAGGCATAGTCAGTAAAGAGGTTTGTGTGCTGTAAAGACAAATTAAAGAGACCCTTTGGGTCAGTGCCATTTGAGTTTACCACGTGCCCTGATTCCTACCTGCTCCGTCTTTTGTAAACTACTCTGAGGTAAAGCAGACCATGAGATCCTGATCAGCATCTTTTCTATACCAGGGAACAACGTGTTATATCATTATCTGAACATTTAAAAATTGATAATGCAGCTCTGATAAGGAACAGCAAGGAAGATTAGTCAAAGAATTGCTGGTGCTTTTTATATATTCTTGGTTTTCTGCCTGAAAGCCTTTAAGCTTGGAAGAATGGGTTGACTTGGATTAATATTCAAGGCTAATAAATGAAAATTATGCATGTGCACCAGGTTTCAGTTGATGATCGGTCAATGATACAATTGAGCTGATGTTCTAGCAGTGGTATACTGCAGGTTACAGGAACTGTCTGCAGTGTCTCTTGTATAAACTTCTCTTACTCTGCTATGACCACTTTCCATTGTATCGTATTACCTGGACTCCAAATTTTAGGGGAAGTACAGGACAGAAACTCTGTAATGTGAGGAGATCCCCATAAACAGTATACCTCATTTTCCCATTAGATAAGATTGAATTGGTGCTTTTCTATCCTGCAAGAATGAAGTGACACACTTAAATTGCTTTACAGAACTGGGCTGTGAAATTTTAACATAAATTGAGTTTTAGAAGGACAAGTGCCAACTATTTGCATGTATATTGATAGTTGTATGTATTACTGTTTTGTAGTAATTTGATCACTCCATTTCTCAAATAATCAAAGGATGCATTCAGAGTTTTGGGATTGACATATATTTTGACTGTGTGCTATCTAAGAATTGAAAGTTTATGAAATATGCCCCCTTTACATACTTAAGTACTACCATAGTCAGGTTAACTAGACTAGTAAATAGCTTTTATGTGCTAATGAGAGAGGATTAGTTCTTCAGCAGGACTTACATATTTCTATAAATAGCTAGAGGACAATATTAAATTATTTCTGAAAGCACCTCTTTCAAATTATGGCCATAATTATACTTACTTTATTAACTTCTGGAAAAATATACAATCCTTTCCCCCTCCCCTTTCTGCCCCCCCGCCCCCGCACACCCCACACCCCCCCCCCCCCCGGATTTGTGTAAGTTATCTGTCAATGAAAAAATTGCTAATTTACAGATGAAATAATGCATTTAATATTTTACTCAGTTGTATCCTTCTTGTGCCTTTATCTTCAACCCTGAAGTTAATTCGGTAGCATATAGTTTATTTACTGATACTGATGTTAAGATGACTGTAAATTTTCTGTGCAGGATGCTGCACTTATTTGGAGAGTTCTCCATTACTACCATCATTACTGATCCATTACTGTATGCAGGGACTTTATTGAAACATTAGCACTTACCACTGTGCAACGTGACAACTTGAATATCATTCTGCAGCAAATGTGGTTGGTTTGGAAACTCACTCACTTTATGACCTTAACTTCCATGCCTCTTGCCCCTATAACATTACTTCATCTTTTAGTGGTCCCAGTTCCAGTTCTTTCCCATTTTTTGGTTTTTTTTTTTTTTGTTTGTTTGGTTTTTTGTTTGTTTGGGGTTTTTGGTTTGTTTGGTTTTTTTTTTTTTAAGCCGTTTGAAACTCAATATTCTCAGTTTCCTGCAAAAAGACAATTCAGTGTCTCTGGGGCTAAGGGAACTATAGCTGAAATATCCAGTCACCAGGGGAGGAGTAAAAGGCAAAGAAGTTGAAGATTTAGCCAGGGTATGTCATCACGTTACCATTTTTCTCAGCACAATTATTGTAAGAAAAGCACACCTTTGCTTGAAAAAAGGAAATAAATGCATGTGCCTACATGAAAAAAAAAACCAACCCAAAACAACCAACCACCAAAATGTGTAAATACCATCTGTACACCTGTCTTCCAGAAGCATCTTCTCAAAATGCCTAAATGTCCTTTCTATTAGTATCTGAGACTGCTGCCAAGATTCTCTCTGCAGACTGATTCTTGCTTTCTGGTGTAAAACACACTGGTGCTCTGAACTAAAGTAGGAGCCTGAATAAATTTCTGTGGCTTCCTCCCACACACAGATTTTACTAACTTGCAGATACAAGTTGAATCTTATGTTCTCCTCACAGTGATTCTCATCTCTAGTAGCAGCATACAACTTCGATTACTCAGGAATGAAATTTACTGAAATACTTGAACATTGTTTTTTATGTGTAGTTTAAATTGCAATCCAAATTATAATTCAAAGAATATAATTTTGCAGATCTAATTTTACTTATTGGGAATACTTTTTAGGAATGTGTGATTAATATTTTGTTTACTGTATCTTCAAATTTGAATATTTTCAGGAGTTGCTAAACCTACATTTTGCTTTTCCCTCTGTAGATTATACACACAATGTGACTAATGCTCATATAGCTGTCAATCAGGAGTTGCCCTGCGGGTGTGACTGTTAGAGTAGCTCTACATGTCTTATTCCTTTTTTTCTCTCAGCACACTGTCAAGCTTTTATTCTTGGGAAGATGTGCAACTTGGACCTATAACAAAACTTCAGCATGAAGAAGCAGTGCTGGGAAGGAGGGGAGGAGGATTGAAAAAGAAAATTGGCTTGGTTCCTTGGAGTTGGGTTTATAAAGTTGTATTTTGAGACGGACGCTCTTGGGTGTTGGCACTGCTTTGTCCTCTGCATCATTTGAAGACAAGTGCATAGTAGTCAGCGCTCAGTACACCCAGAATCCATCTTGTAGTTTCCTTAGCTGCATTCATGTCAGAAAAGGAGGCATTATTTTTAAAAAGAGGGTCGGGAACACAAATCCGATGTTCCTGCTACACTAGCATCAGTTCATTGACTTCTCTGTAAATCAGAATTCACTGGAGGTAAAACATGTCACAGGGACCTGTTTTCAGATTTTATTTTTTTGCTTCTTGAATAAACATATCCAAGTTGCATATACCTAAGTAGAATGTCCTTAGACAGATAAATATTTAATTTACGTTTAATTTTTTAATTTTGACAATTTTATGACATATTGCCATGTAACTGAAAATGATTTGTTTCCAGTCAGAAGGCAGAAATGGATTATTTGGAGAAGAAAGTAGAGTACATTTTGTGGGAATGCGGTGACACAGTATTAAAATGGTGTCTTTAGTTTGGACCATGACTAAAATAGTTTTGGCATGCAGATGTTTCTGGGTACATAACCACCAATGTTATCGTGGTCTTGGGTGTGTGTGACAGTTTAGAAAAGTTATTTTTTTAAGAAGGGAATGCATTGCACTGTACAGACTGTTAGTTACTGTATTAATATCACCACTAAATCTACCAAATCTTACTCATTCTTTTTTGAATTAAAGTGGTTGGAAACTGAGCTAGCTACTTGACATATTTCTTTCTCCTGGAATACAAGAGCCTGTGAAAATCTTATGGCCTGTGCTACTCATAAGGTCAGAGAAATTGGTCAAAGAAACTCCCTCTGGCTTTCAAATCCATACAGCAGCTTATCAGATACCATGTGAAGAAGCCATGGTGCTAACTTACACCAGATGATGCTCTCACCTTACAAGTATACAGGTTAGGAGGATAATATATGCATTTAATATGTGTACAAGCCATTAGGGAGGAAGATACGAGAAGAAGGGGTTATCGACTACCTTAAGGGGAGCACAATTGGATGGATAAGGTGTGTCATTGTACAGAAATAGAATGAACAGCTTTTTTCAAGAAAAACACATTCATATAGCTCAGAGGATTGAAATTACTATAATTAATGAGCAGTTAAACATATGTGGTGCATTTCAGCATCCCAGAAGTACCTACAAGGATAATGATCATTGCAACTGCAGAAAAGAAATCAGCCTAGAAAGTCTTCTCTCTGAAAGCTTTGTGGAAATGGTTTAGATTTTTAAAACCTGAATGTTATTTTTTAACTCAGTGATTCTTTGAACTTTGAAAAACCTGTAATGAACAAGTCCTGCATGGGAGTGTGGAGCAGAGGTTATCATGTGAAGAGGGCTAATAACTTTATTTGGTAAACAGGTACTCAAACTCATTGCACAAATAATTTCTAGGGGTATAATGGAAACAGCTGATGGCTTCTGAGTTCTCCTTAACAGACTGTAACAGAAATGTTTTAAAAGAAAACTTTTAACTTTTCCATGAGGAGTTCCTTTCTTCACTCTCCAGGTCTTGCATTCTGAGATACTTGGCTGCCACAGTATATGACAGTGCCCGTGTACATGCCTGCATTTTAGTCTAGCTCAGCAGGGTGCACAGTGAGACCATAGCAAAGCAGGATACTGAATTATTTTTTTGTAGATCTCCTTTGATAAGATAAAGCTGCAATTACTAATTTTAGAGTGGTTACAACAAGTTTATCCCCTTTTGCAAAGCAGTCAGTTGACTACTCACATGCTTGTGTTAATGTTGGTGACTACTGGAAAAGGCTGCAGAGGATGTTTTGCTTCATACAGCCACAGTTTGCCCTGGATCTACTTTAAGAACACAGAACTCTTACAGAAACCAACAGAATAAACAACAAACTTATCTAGCCAGCAGACCTAATTTGGGCAATTTATTCCACAAGTGACATGTTTAGTATATTCAAATCATAGCATAGAGCTTAATGAAAGCATGAGAGGCTTCGGGAACCACTGCTTTTTTTTCATTAGTAAAAGTTTCTTGTTCAGCATAGGAAGAAAGTAGTTCTTTTCAGAAAAAAACAGAAAAAAACCCCACCCTAAACCAATAAAAAACCCCAACGAAAGTCCTATAACTGCAAGGCAGTCTGCCATACAGAATATCTGCTGGAAATAGACCCATGGATTTATGGTGTGGCTTCACTGAATTATTGTTATGCCTTTCACTACTAAATATAGATGAATGACCTTTTTAATGGAAAAGAAGGATCAAAGAAAGATTAAAACACATTCTTTTAATTAAGTTCTGATAACCTGAAGTTCCTCAGACTGACTAGGAAGAACAAATGTAGGGTCTGAGATAAGAAATTTCAGAGGTTACAACAGTAGTAAATACAGAGGCATGTGACTCACAATGCTTAAAGACCAGGTCTTCTAGGCAATTGAACCCTTTGACCACAAATTAATTTAATCAGAATCATAGAATGACTTGTGTTGGAAAAGACCTTTACAGGTCATCTAGTCCAACACCCCTGCAATGAGAAGGGATATCTTCAACCAGATCATCCATACTGACTTAGAATATTTTCAGGGATGAGACATCTACCACCTCTCTGGGTAAACCTGTTACGGGGTTTCACTGCCCTGATTGTATAGAATTTCTTCCTTATATCTAGTCTGAATCTACCCTCTTTCAGTTTAAAAATATTACTCCTTGTTCCATTGCTACAGGCACTACTATATCTGTCCCAATCTTCCTTAAAACTTCCTTAAACCCCCTTTAAGTATTGGAAGACCACAATAGGATCTCCCTGGAGCCTTCTCCAGGCTAAACAATACCAACCCTCTCATCACTTTCCTCATAGGAGAGGTGTTGTATCCCTCTGGTCACTTTTGTGACCTTCCTCTGGAGTGGCTCCAACAGGTCGATAACCTCCTTGTACTGAAGACTCCAGAGCTGGATGCAGTACACCAGTTTTGGTTTAGTATAATCAGGATGGGATTTCTAAGGACATTCACATGTCATGCCTTCACTGTTGTCTTCCCTAAGGCCAAAAAGGCCAGGTTTATTATTTATCTAGTAAAGTGCTTTCTCTGGCCACCATTAAGAACTGGTAGTCCCAGAACCTCCAAAAAGTAAAGGTTCTTTAGAGCACCACAATCTGTACCTGCACAGAATCAAAAGACCTTGCTCTCAAAGGAATCCAAGTTCACAGATTCCTGTTTACACAGAAAATTGTATAAGATTTTTCCAAGGATGGTTTAAAATGCCTTCCATATTCTAGAAGCATAAAAAAATCAAGAGTTTATTCACAAAGCCCAAGAAGCAGATTTCTCAGGCACAGTCATTTTGTTTTTCCCACTTGCAGCAGCTGGAAGCTTCCTTGCCTACTGGTTTTGTCAGGAGCCTAGGCAGACTTTGCCATCAGAATAGGAGTTATCCCAGCTGACGGACACACTTCCAGGAGAGAAACAATCATAGATCAGTTATAATTTACAGCTGTGCTTACTATACAGGACCTTGTGGTATGTGTCTGCAAATGAGGAGAAAGAAATAGTTCATTCAGCCTTGGGATTGCTCTGATGAAGCCCCCATTCTTTCTTACTCTCTGCTGCAGGTGGATAAGTTATAATTTACTTTATACTCCCAAATGTGTGAAACTATGAAATTACTAGTGTACCCCGCTACACTAGATTTGTAAGAATACCACCAGCCATACCAGAAAAGAAGATGAAAGCTAGACTGGAATGAACTTATTCATGGAGGACCCCACCAGCCACCCCTCATGCTCCATCAGACCTCATGCCTGATTATAAACTTGGTTATGAAAACCCTTTATGAGACCAGGCTGAGCTTCCCCAAGATAGGTAGGCACCATGGAATTGGGCTGGACCCCAACCTAGTGACTGCAGATCAATACCTGCTGGAGCTGCTTGAGCTATTCCTCCTGCAGCCATGGCCTGTTCTCTACATGACAGATGCCCTTACATGGACTTTCCTGTTTACATCCAACCCTGCCTAACCATCTTTCCTTTCATCTCAGCTGTTCAAGTCTTCTGGGACTCTCACTCAGCTATTCCTAAACTATCTCCTGTATGTAACAACCCTATGGAAGCCAAAAGGCTTTTAAATGAAAATACTATTATGTGGAAGCAGTATTATTAAAGTGCAAGGTAGGATTCCCAACTAGTTAAGTCAATAAAAGTGTAGCTAATGTGGTGCAGACAGACTAGGACTAGCAGACATTCACATGCACCTCGTTTGAACTCACGGTCTCTTCAGAAGAGACGTTTGCTTTTAGGCTTGGTTCCAGCTAGCTGAGAGGCTTTCTGGCTTGCAGCAAACTGCCCAGTCCCTTCCACCACCTAGAAAGTGTCTTTTCCTTCTCTGCTGAGATCTAACTACTTTATCCTGTTCTCAGCAGTTTCTCTGCATGCTCCACAACCCCTCAACAACACGCATAAGTTCTTGTCCCTCATTTATCCAGCTTCATGTCTCTTTCCCACAAGCAGGTTTGTTTCCTCTCCAGGGTACTCCCACACTGTCTAAAAGCAATGTTAGAGAACCAAGAACTTAACAAACACCCCACCAAACCCTACATTCTTTCTCTGTACCCTTATTCACTATTGAAATTCAGATGTAACTTTATTTATTTAGCCATTTTCCTTTTAAAACCGGAATTTGTTCCATTGTTTCTTTCTTTGGGTGGAAAAAATGAAATCAGCTTTCCTTGCTCCATTTAATCCCTTGTCCAGGAGTGTTTCTGCAGGTGGTCCATAAGTTTTAACAGCGCATTTTCCTGGTTGGCAGGCAAAGATTAATTTGATCTACATTTGCAGTGTTAGATAAACACTTTTATGCAGGCATTCAAAAATACTGTGTTCTCTTAACAACTCACTCTGTCAAACAGAATTCATAGGCAGTAAAAAAAGCCTGCATTGCTGTGCAGCTGACATTTCAGCTGACTTTTAAATCTGACACGTTATATTCTCCTCTGTCTAACTGCAATGTTCACATCACCCTTAAATTGAATGATTAGCTAGTGCAATGGAGGCTACTTGTTTTAGTGATCCATTGTTTATCCAGAGAAGAAGGAGGTAATCTCAGCTCTGAGACTTTACACCAAAACTGCTGTGTGAGACACCCACAGAGCACCAGTTGTTTGGATCTAGAATATCTTTTCCTTGATGTAGGATTACAGTACTTTGCTCAACTGAAATACTTACAAGTTTGGAATAAGTTTTTACTTGCTTCTGACAAGAATTGGCTACAGACCCCACTGATGTGTTTCATACAGTACTTAAAAATTCAAAAAATAAATTCAGACTGAAAGTCAGGAGTCATGCATTTTTACAAGGAATGATGCTGTTCACGTTCAAAACAAATAAAGATAATTAAGTCCAATGAGAAGATGACCTTGAAGAACGAAGAGTTTTCCTTTCACTGTGAAATGGAGACATCTGCCAGCCGCCACCGAGCAAAGTGAGGCAACAGCAGCTTCCAATGAGTATACCCGGCAATGACTCACAAATTGCTTCAAGTGAGCACTGTAAGTCTTATGCCAGAAGCAATGTGTCTGCTGATAGACAAACAATAATATTAAAATTAAAATTAGTATTTTAGGCACACAAGAACCCAATGTGTGTAAAACAAACAAAGCCCAAGAACATCTGGCTTGCTTTCTAGACCCCATGTTGATGTCAGTTTCTCTGTAAACTATATTTCTGAGTATCCTTTAAAAAGGAGGGAGTAGAGAGGTGCTGAGGAAAACCACTCAGCTGACAGACTTGGATATGGAAGGGTTTATTGATCCTGTCATGAACAAAGAGAACATTGATGGCTGCTGGGCTTGTACCTGCGAACAAATCCCAGGTAATATGAAGTCCAGTCTTAAACTGAAAGGCTGCAGCCAATCTGGGACTGTCATTGATTCAATGCATCCCTTGACAGGGTACACAAGCATGGCACCTGTGGTTTAAAGCTTTCCTTTTCCTGTAGTGCAGTAGAATTGGAGAGACATTATATGACTACTCTTGCATTGGGAAGACAGTTCTGATGCATGACGTTGTAGGTATGTGATTTTAGTATCTCAGTTAGGCATTGAATCCCAGCTGCTATGGGTTACAGTTTAAAAATAAGCACATGAAAAAAGTAATTTATTTTCAGCACTGGAAGTGGGTCAGGCAAACACTAATTAAAGTTTCTGAAAAGGAACATTTCCTTGCTTCTCACAGCAGGTCAATGCTGTTGCTGGTATCTGTGAGGAAGAGAAAGCGCAGATTACACAGCTGTCATTATCCTCTTCCTTTCACAGTTGTGATTTTAATGTGTATAACTATTAGTTTGAAACACTATCTTTGCTTAGTTATGGAATTGATAGTAGCACGAAAGCCAACAGAACTACTGGTTGTTTGGTTTGTTCTGTGTTGGCCATACACAACCTGTAAACACAGTCTTTACAGATTTTAATGAGATTTGTCATAATATTTATTCACTTGTGCTGGATTTGTCAAAGTCCAAGGTTTATCTGCAGTGGGTGTTGTGCAAACATAAGAAAGAGTGAACTCAAAGGTAATACTCTAGCTAAGCAGGAAAGAGCACAGAAACTCTTCTTTTACCTCTCAAAGGTGAGGTGCATCTCAGCAGATATGCAACTTTGGTTTTTTTGATCATGTTTCGAACTGAATCCTAAGCAACAAACTCTTAAAAGCACTGATGATAGGTATGGATTTAATTTGTGTTTAGAGTTAGCGATGCTTTTAAACACTATGCTATACACTAGAGACCTGTACCTCTTACACTTTCCCTGCTGTCTCTGTGCTACAAGTCTTTACAGCTATGGTCTTCCCTGCTGGACACAATATGGACTTGACTGCCAGACTGCAGACTGAGCAGAGCTGCCTGCATATCTCCAACCCTCTCATGGCTAACCAGACCATTACAGACCATCTCAGAACCTGCTTCTCATGCATTAGATACTGCAGTTTCCAGGGACAAGTTTACTGCCTGGTACTGCCCTTTGAAAGTAGAGATGTTTCATTTCTGCTTGTGAGAATCTCTGGAATTATTTCAGGTTCTGCTGCTCCTTCATGTTCACCAAGACATGTTCTTCTCCCAGGCCTCAACTTCCCATCTCTCCTTCTACACCTCACATTATCTTCTGCAACATGTAACTGAGTTTTTAAGAGTGCCTCTGATTTAATTTATTTAAATATAAATATAAATATATTTATATAAATTTATATATCTATATGTATTTATATATAACAATTTTATATAAGTATAAATATATAAATATTTTATATATAAATATATAAATATAAATATAAATATAAATATATTTAAATATTGAGAGTTTTTTGTTTGTGTTTTTTGTGGGTTTTTTGTTTGTTTTTTTGCTTGGCCTCTCCCATCTGTGTATCTTAAACATAGTGGAATGTCAAAACTATCTCATAGTCTGGTAAATTTTGAAGTTTTATACAAAAAGGTGACAATTCCTTCCAACTCTCTGCAGGAAGCACACTTTTCCCCAAAATATGTGGAAAAAACCACATTTTAGATTTTTTAGGTGTTTATTCACCAGTCTCATGCTTTAGCCGAGGGCCTCCAACCTAGCAACCTTTTCCTTTTTTTCCCATGATATTTCCATGAAATTTCTCCCAAGGGTACTTTGTAAAGTCCTGTTTTCATATTCTACTACTCTTTCAGTGTGATTTTTGAGCATGAGCGCTTCCATGTAGATCTGATTCTTCATGGGTCACCTTGCTGTTATCTGATACATGGTGCAGGGGGAAAGGTGTTCAGGAAGATTTTTAAAACAAACCTTTCCAAATAAACATCTGAAAGAATTGCTTCTACTCCTCCTCATCCATTTTCTGTGCTGTACTGAACTATTGGATTATGCAGTGAGAAGTTCTAAACAGAGCTGAAATGGGCACCCTGGCATGTTGGCTCCTGGTAGTCTTGGACATCGCGTGTTTCCATCGGCAAGCCTGTAAAACCTGTGGAGAAGGGCTGGTGCCTGCGCTCCTGCAGGGCGGAGGTGCCTCCAACCCTTGCAAAGGTGGGGCTAGGGACTGTATGGCCTGAGTAAGACCCATTTGTGGACTTGGTTTTCCCTTTGGGTTTACAGTTCATGTGTGAAAACATGGAATGACAAAGCTCTGATAAAGCCTATTATGTAGCCATGTACGAACTACTTCATCAGATTCTACCCAAATGACTCTTAGGTGCTTGTGTCTGCAGTTTGGTTCCTCAGAGCCTGGGAGTTTGGAGCTGATATGTGCACAGACCTGGGACAGGGTGTTACCGTGTAGGAGGATGCACTTAACAGATAAATTAGAAAATCTGCAGCACTCATTTTTCCAGATTACATCTTTTTTTTTTTTTTTTTTTTTCCCTGGCTGATGCCGTTATTCCCATCTCTAGGAAAAATTGCTTTTTGCTGAATTGCTGCCAATTACAGTTAACTACCAGCTAATATTTTAATCACTGGAACACTATTCATTCCACCCAGAGCATTGCACTGAACAGTTGCTTAGACTATTACTATGTCTTAGCACCCAGCAGACACTGTTAATTTATGGAAAGCTTTTCTCTGCCCTCAACCAAATTGCAATTTTTCTTTCTTCTTATCTATATTAGTTATTATAATGCATTTTGCATTGAAAAGTTTCTTCTTTTTGTGGATTTTTTTCTTAATTCAACTGAACACACAATCATGCTATCACTTATAAGTATCTTGAAACAAAACTTTTACCAAACTGCAATGCAGCAATTATGCAAATAGGTGGACTGAATGATTTTAGCATTACAAAATTATCATACTGTATTTAAGAATAAATATAAAGTTACAATGGTTTTTAAACATTTGTGATGAGTTGTTTATCAAAGAAAATCATCACAGCACCAATTTTGTATGTTAGTTCCTCCACTAATTTTCTCTTGGCTTACAGCATGCTGTTATGACTAAGAGTTTTGAGACACAGTCCTCAGCTGGTTTACATTAAAAATGCCCTACTGATTTGGATGAAGTTCTGTTGATTTACATCAACCACGAGTCATCTGCACCTCTTCTACAACATGCTGTGGAAAAGCCTGACAGTGGTCTGGACTTTATGGAATAGGTTGTGTTTATTCTTTTACTGATTTTTTTTTTTTTTTTTTTTTTTTTAACTTACATGTTGTGAGGCTATGTTTGGGGATAAATTAGCATTCCATATTTTCTTGCACCCTGGAGGTGCATAGAGAAGCCTCTGTTCAGATGCTCCATTATGCCCTAGTCCTTCTTTGATCATGTTTGCTTTAATATGCCCCCTGACTCTTCCCCAGGTCTCCTCTCTGTTACACTGGGAGAAGACTTACTGAACAAATCTCTTAGTTGCAACCACACCAAGGCCTTCTACTGCTGTTTCAAGAAATCATGTCTAAGGATTTTAAAAAAAAGTTAATTTGTAATGCTTGGCCTCCAACCTTTGGCTCTTGGATCAGGCCCTTTGAACACCACTCAAACAGCTGTTCAGCTGTGTGAGATTCATAGAATTCATCATGTCCTTAGAAGGCATTTTCAGGTGACCTCATCCTGGAGGTCACCATATGTTCCTTTTTTAACGCTCCAGTCACTGCAGATGTGGAAAACCTGATGAGGTTATCAGTTGCTATGAGGCATGGCTGTGATGTGGGCTAAACAGGTGAACACAATCTGCCCTGTTCGGTAAAAAATGCAAGTATGTACCCTGATCAACCTTAAATGTAAATTACTAGCTAGAGGAGAGTAAGTGTCACTGTGCATATACTGCACATTTCTGGATAGTTTTGAATTCTGCACTTTAAGTGAAAGAGTCAAAGGGAAAATTAGTGGTACATTCAGAAGCAGAACTTATATCAAAGTCAGGTGTCCTCCAGACTTTACTGCACTTAAGAGAGTCTAGCCCATTTCTTGCAGAGAGAAGCAGCTATGATTTTTTTCCTCCCAACATTTGGCAATCTTTTCTGCATCTCAGCAGATGCCATAGGAGCTCTTGGGGCTGTATTCGCCTGAAGTCTGGATTGGTTATTTGGCCCCCCCATGACAGACTTTTCTGTTTTCCCCTGTGCTCCATTAATGCCTAAGCAGCAATGAAGTCAGAGCTCATTTGGAAAGCAATGGCTTTTAGTTAAACTGAAATAGTAGCCTCAAAATGCGATGCAGGAAAGCAGCAGGCTGAGACTCAGGACCCTAGTTTGATGGAAGCATAGAAACCCATCCTTATGCCTTGTGCTCCGATTATACAGTAGGGAACACAATACTTGCAATGCTAAGTGTGATGTGTTGGCCCTATCTGAAACTATGGGAAACTTCAAACAGGACTTTGCATCAGGCCTTTCTTAGGCAATTTTCTGGAAAACACTCCCTCTCGGGCTCTTGCTTTGGCTATTTCAACTCCTGGGCCTTGAATCTTGTTTCTAGTCAACTAGCTTATTCTATAGTTTTTAGTTTAGGCTAATATTTATGAACAACCCTGCTCACTTCTTCCTTAGACTACAGAAAATTTAATTTTGAGCAGGAGTCAGGTGAGAGCTCAGCTTGGCTCTCTCAGGAGGGTGGCATTGTTCATGATGGAGCCTCAGGAGGGAAATGATCATAGAAGGAGCTGTTGAATTATACAGAGATTGGGAAGGTTCTTCCCAACGTATTTCCCCACCTCTGTGTATCCTGACAATCATGAAGCTAACTGATAACAAGGAGCTCTGCACTGAGCACTGGTCTTACAGATCCATACCTCTGTTATAGCCACTTTGTTACATGCCTGTAGGCCAGACAGTAATGGAGCCTGACAACACACTACAAAAGCAAGCTTTAATTAGGCCGTAGGAGAGATGAGCAACAGTGAGTCCATACGGTAACTCACCCAATCACTGATAGCAAACACAGGATCATAAGTGATGCCATGGCTCAAGCAGACTGCCGGGGACACATGGTGTCTGGGTCATCTGTCAGCACCAGCTGATTGTGCAAATATCTTTTTGAATGAGGGTAAGAGTCGTACCACCCCTTGGTTCCACTGATGGTAGTATGATTTGAGAGAATCATACCTTGCATGGAAGGTGGGCAGCAACCTGCCAATGCCAGTCATGGGGCAGGGTGTCAACACCTGTTAATTTAAAAAGAGCATCTTCAGGGTGAGGTGTTAATGAGTTAACATTTTCATTTTATTGTAACTCTACAGTGTTTAAAAATTACAGATTTTAATACTTTAGAGGGGTGCAAGGCTGTATTTTATTCTTTACTCTTTCATGATGGTGTGATACACTAAAGAGTGGGGCAGAAGCACGGTTTACACAGAAATCCACAGAGCTGGACCTTGGTCCCAGACAGATATTTCTGTTTGAAATTGCTGGCTATTTGTTGAGTAAAAAAGGAAAGTCTCCTATCATCTCCTGCGAGCTTAACATCAACTACTTAATTAAGAATGCCTTCATTTTTGTTTATGTTCCTGAAAAATATAATAAAAAGAGACATAAGGTATCATCAGTCTGCTGGAGAGGAAAGTGCTACACACTATTTAAAAGGAGGAAAATATTTTGGTAATGTTCAAGTGATTTTGTGCATATATGTACTGACTGTGCCTTTGTCTATATACTTAGCAGTCTGGCCCTGCAGATGCCACAGTAGAGCTAAAGTTTCAGGTACAAGTGCAGCCTTCTTTTAATGTTACTCATGGTGATCTCAGACAAAAAAATCTTTCAGCTTCCTCATTCATCTCAGCCATAAGGATTATTTTTATTTCTTTCTTCTTACTTTCTTTTTTTTTTTTTTTTTTTCCCTGAGGCTTTAGCAAAAGTGGTTTACCCCTTTTGAGCTGTGGAGGTAGGAAAAAATACACTTTTCCCCACAGCTCAGATTTAAAGATGTTAACCTGTTATAATTGATAAGTGACAGACTCTAGAAACTGGGCTTGTGAGAAAGTAAGTCAGGGTTGAAGTTCAGGAAGACTGATGTAATTTTCCACAGGCTTGGGGTATCCAGAATGCAAGTAATCATACATGCATTCTAGGATGTGTTTTATTTCAGTGGAAAAGTTGTTTGTCATACTGCAAAACATATTTCTGGCTGTTCTACAGCAGGTTTAGACCATGAAATATCTGCTCTGGCTTATAAGCAGGTGTGTTGGAATTTTTTTTTGTTTGTTTTTGTGGTTTTTTTTGTTTCCCCCAGAAACACGAGTCCCATTTTTCACTGCCTGAAGAAGACATCTTCTAGGCATTATACATAACATTAAGATTGTTCCTTTCATAGCTACTAAATTTAGGAAGGATAAATAAAAATCTTAATACTTTTACTCACTGGTATAAACAAGCTTTTTTCTAAGTTCTGCCCCCCCCCCCCCCCCCCCGCCCCCGTTGTTAGGCATAGCTTTCAGTATATCACTATGGTATTATTAATGGATGCATTTACAAAATCTCTGTACAATTTTCTACTTACACTGCTGCTGCTGAAAGTATTGAATGTTGGATGAAGAGGGAAAACCAGTTGCTCAGCTGGTGAAATCTTCACCCACAAAATGTTCACAACAAACTGGGAAAACTAAATCTTATTCTTTAGACAAGGACATCAGACTAAACATCATGCCATACGTACTGATGTGATTGCGCATTAGAAAATGTTAAAATAGCTACTTGGACCCTATTCAGAAGAATAACAAGCCTGCAATGCTGTTATACAGAGGAGTGAATTTCTTTGCTCGGAGAGACTAAAAGATAAGACTCAGATACAGAGCACAAGATTATTTAGTACTGATTTATGTCCCTATAACTTAAAACAGTTGACTAGAAATGAGGGGAACTCTCTAGATCCTCTCACTTATGTAAGTGTACAGCTTTTTCTAAAATGTTCTCCAATATATAGGCTATGTATTATTGTAAAGTCAAGTGGAAAAAAATAGCCTGCATGCATGTATTGAGTGCTGTACTCATTCATATGAGAAGGCAGCAACAAGAGTGAGCAGCAATTTTTTTTTGACAGAAGCTATGCTGGTTTTTAGCATGATCAAACAGGACTTGGATTTCCTACTGCTGCTTTTTCAAGGTGAAAATGGCCATCAGCTGAAGAAACTGTAACAAGTGGAAAGTGCTCCTTCTGGTTTGCACTCTGTGTGTAGAATCTGTCTCAACCATGCTAATCCCACTCTGAGCCTGACCTTGCTTGAAAGCAAACTATGGGCATCAGAGAGATGGTAGGTAGGTGACAGTATGTCACAACATGCTAAAACACACAGTAGAAGCATCTTACCACTCTTCACTTCCTCTTATCTTGCTCTGTATGCCAATAGTATCTAACATCTTCAGATGATGACCTATGGTAGCAATAACTTACTTCAGTGAAGTTTCTACAGCAAATCCCTGTCTTTCTTATCTCTTTGGGCCTAGGCAGCTATGACAAGATAGAAGAACACCACATGGGAAGGAGAGGATTTTGATAAATTTGCTGTAATTCCCCAGTGTCAGCCCAGCAGCCTGGCGTTTTACTGCATGCTAGTGGGCCTTCAGCATCACCAGTGGTCACAGCAGTTGCTACTGCCTCTCCTGGGTGCAGCTTACTCTCCTACCATGCCACTTACCTCTCCTGTCCTCTGATGACCACTGACAAGTGTGCTGGGAAACCCCAAGGTCAGAGTTTGCAGGTTCACAGTATCATGTGTCAGGTAGGTGGGCAGATGTTCAGAAACCTTAGGTTACATCTAGTACAAGATGGATTAAGGTAAAAATAAAAATGCAAGCGTTGATTCATGACAACCAAAACAGACAACAGTTACAGATATTTATAAATTTCACAGATTAGGAATGAAAGGAAGATGACTCAATCTACTTACAGTAAAGTTACACCACAGTAGCAATCCTTCAGCCTTTAGGATTGCCCTTTCTCACAAGAATACTTCAAGTCTTCTAGCAAGAGCCCTCTGAGGGCTCATGTGAGGTATGGGCATTCGCTGCTTCATCGGGACCAACTCAACACTACCTTTGAAACTGCAGACTTGCAGTAATGGGTCAAAAGCATCTGGGCACTCTTGGAACTCAGGGAACTGAAGATCCATGGCTCGTGTCTGCATTTGTCAGCTACAATAAGTCAAACCTGGGAATGAATGGGACAGTCATCCTCTCAGAGGCTGAGTGGGTGCTTCCAGTAAAAACACCAGCAAATTTTGAAAATGAAATTTATCACCTTAGCTGGGAAAGGACATGGTAAGCTGATGGATAGTCATAATAATGTAGGTATTTTAGAGGAATGAAGGCACTGGGTTGATTAACATGGATAACATGCAGCTGTGGCCTTGCCTCAGCGGCAGTGGGTTGATTGACATGGATGAAGTGCAGCTGTAGCTCATTCCACTAAGTGGTTAAATAGCCCTGAGGAGGGAGTTAGGTGGAAGAGTGTGGTTTGACTTCTGGAGGAAGGGGAAACAGCATGGACAGCAGAATCTGACTGGTGGTAAAGCCTTGTTATGGCCTATTAGTTTGTACTACAATAATTGGTGCCCTGTGTGAAGAAAACTAAGTTGGACTCTGACGACAACAACTAGTGCCCAACGTAGCTGAGACAAGTGGGAGAACCTGTGACCCCTAACAGAGGCAAGGCTGTGAGAGGTGAGGCCACAGCTGCATGTTATCAATGCTAATCAACCCACTGCCTTCATTCCTCTGCAGGTATTATGGAAATAAAGCCACCTATGGTAGGAAAACTGCTTGGATACATGTTTAGACTTTTGGGACTTTTTCTATGGGTATTGCAATTAAAAACCTGCCTGAGCAGCTGAATTCTTGTTAGGCATTACACAGCTAAAAAGAGACAGATGATTAGATTTAACCCTCTGAGATGAACTCAGGAGTCTTCTCAAGCCTTTTTTTACTCTCCTGCACCTAACCCACTTGCTCTGATAATCTAGGTGCTGTAATAAACAGATAAAATGCTGCCCTACGGTGTGATCTGCTAGGAGTGTGGGAGTGCAGGAGAAGGTTTTGTTGCTATTGTTTTGTTTCCCTTCTGGAACTCATGTTATTTCTGTAGCTGCTGTGGTAAAATTTGATTGTGTATTTCATAAATTACCATGCTTATGCAAGATCTTTCTCTAATGTTTTCTGCCTCCCTGTCTGCTGTTAGCTTGTTTACAATAGAGGGCACAAAGGAAAGAAAACCAGTAAAAGGTTTTCAAGTCCTTGCACAGAGAACACAGAAACAATGAAAAAACAGCTCATTTAGTGACCTCCACACCAAAAGCTGGGCATGATGTAGCCTCTCAAATGCATTTTAACAGAGCCCTGCACTCACTATATATGAGTTTGAAAGACAGTGCAGGTGACAGTGAAGCTGACATTTTCATATTTTCAGTGGTATGGCTTGATGGGTAAATTCCTTGGAAAGCTACATTGCATCACCTTCCCCTAACCTCTGCTATAAAATTATTCTGAAGTAGAAGCTGTCAAAAGCAGCACCTTCTTAATTTATTTTGCTATCAAAGCAACCTACAGAAGACAAACCAAACAAACCAAATCCACCATCAATACTCCAAAAAATCTGAGGTCTGATTATATGACTGCTAGTCTGATCCATTTGACACTTAGATAAGTTTATAGTCTTAGTGCACAGAAGGTCATGACAGGCTTCTGGCAAAGCAAGGATGCTATGAAGTGTTTGGAAGAATGCTGTGCCTTACATAGACAAAAGGACAAAGCCCTGGGGGGCTGGTGGGTAGTACAGATGTGCGGATTGATGAATACCTGCTGTCCTTGAAGCCTGTGACCTTGCTTTGGAGGTGCTGGCTGTTTCACAGCCCAGGGAAACTAAAAGTGCCCTGCAACTTCCTCTTAAGAAGCCAGATGTGTTGGACAGTGAATGGACATGCCAACCTGCCTGCAGCACAGTGATCATCTTCTTATTGTATTCAGGTGAAACAATCAAACAGCAGTAGGTGTTTCAGTAGCTGAAGCAGTGCAAATAGTTTTTACTTGTTTGTTTAAAACTATCCTAGTTTAAAAACAGGTTAAATGATATATATCCAACGAGGCAGTACTGTTTTTATGCATGAGAAACAGCTAACTGCCTGATGGAGAAAACTGGAAAAGTGACATGCTTTTCAGCTACAAAACTGTAAGTACTGAACCTCAAGGTGTGTGCATTCACAACATTTATGACCGAGATACTACCCTAAACTGATAAATATGTAAAATGCCACTTGTGGCTGTAATTCTGCAAACTGAAACAGGATGGTGCTGGGCAATGACAGGAGAAACCAGTAATGAGTGAATCTCATAAGGGCTCTTCAGGTAAATAAAGATGATCCTATACTGATTTAATCATAACATTGTGAAAAACAGCTTTTCTTGGGTTCTTTTCTTTCCTTTGTGTTTTTGGGTTTTTTTCTTCTTCCTACCGCCCCCCCCGCCCCATCCCCCCCCCCCCCCCCCCCTCCGTTGCTAGATGACTCAATCATGGACAAAAAGGCTTTCCTCTCCATATCCAATCCTTTCTAAAATCTACCTGGAATTTATTCCAAATGACTACAGTGTACAGAAGCCTAATCGTTCTTGCGCTAAGAGCGGGATCAAGACTTCTAAACTGGATGCTACACACAATCAGAGCTTTAGCAAGGTTTTGAGCTGAAATTTCTGTCCAGCACTTTTTAGGCGTGAGACCTATATACGCAAAAGTTGTTTCCAGATTCAATTTACAGCACTCACAGTTTTCATAAGTAGTTGAATCTAATTTCAAAATTTAGTATTGTTTGTTAACTTTTAAATTGCTGTGTACAAACATTAGTTCTAAGCAGCAACTAAACTTCACATTTACAATCATACTCAAGCCTTGTACGCTGTATGTACTCACATATGACATTCATTCAATTGAATTTCTTGCTGACTGGAGACAAGTGAACTTTTTCTTATAGTCAGTGGTGTCATAAAGTCCCAAAGAGAGGCTTGTGGAATTCTAGTCTGTATTCCCTATGCTAGTTATGCATTCATGGCACAACATGTACAGGCTTCAAAGGCATATGTGATGAATATGTAATAACAATTTTATTAAATTTACTAATGCTTGCCACAGCCAGCTCTTACTAATGCAAGAGAGCGAGTGGGAGCTCTGCGTTCTATGTGCTCATTATTTAATAAGCAGGCTGTACAATACACAGACTGAATATTAATGAATTTCTAAATATAAAAATCACATTCTTTTGAGACACAGCATACAGACACAATAATGCCAAGGATAAAACTGCACAAAGTTGCAGAAAGGGATCAGCATGACAGGAAGTGAGACTGGTGATTTGCACTCGGTGATGGGAGTGTACCAAAGTATTAGCAGGAAACAACAAGAGTTTGGCTCAGACAAATGAGTACTATAGGAAGGAGTGTTTGGGAGGAAGAAAAGATAGCAATGGGAGCCATGGCAATGACATAGATCAACGCTGCAGATGAAACTCAGATAATGCTGAGGAGTAGCACATAGCTGCTTCTCTCTTAAATCATATGGAGAGGGTACAGTCATTGCACAGAATTGCCTTGCCATATGTTACAGCACCCTTAAAAGAGCTAAAGCATTCTTTTCTGTATGTACTAGCTAAGATGTTGCATTCAGGGTACAATGGGATGCTCTTCTCATCAAAAGTGAGAACCTTCTCATTTAAAAAAAAACAAACAACAAACCAAACAAAAAAACAACAAAAAAACCACCCCCAAACAACGCCCCCCCCCCCCCCCCCCCCCCCAACCAAAAACCAAAAACCAAAACCAACAAACAAATCAGGAAAAAGACTTGTGATCTTTCGAAAGAGAGACTGATTTCCTAATTCTAGGCTGGTGCATTACAAGCATTTCTCTGAAGCCGAAGAAGTGTGAAAATTAAACCTAGGCAAGTTAGTCCTGTATAAAAGCAATATGGATGAGCTTGAGTGGTTTCAGCAGGCTCTTTCTGGAAAAGAAATTTCACATGACCAGTCATGAGGAAAGCCAGCCACACAGCTAGGAGAGAAGGCAATTCTGTTAATAGCTCAAAGGGGCTATAGAGGTGAAGACTGTTAGTGCTTTCATTTGATGTTAACTATGTTTATTCTAAAAATGTTCAAACAAGAGGAATGTTGCCTCACAATTTTCCTGTGAAGTTCATTCAGGGAGGAGACAGCAACAATGAAACCTGTAAAACAGAGGAAAATACATGAATTATAAACCAATGCACCAACAAAGAAGAACCTCCTGCGTAACTTGCAATTCTGGGTAAAAAAAGGACTGACTGAGTTTTCAGATGTCCCCACAAGGATGCAAGCTGTCATTAAAAGCGACACTTAAGAAATCCAATACATTGTTTCTTTAACATAGATTTAATCTGTAACAGAAAGTTGTTGCAGTATTGCAGGAGCACACTACTGTTTCTGGTGTTAAAAAAGTAACTATTAGCCCTTGATCTTTTAAAGAACATGTTTTCTTTTCTGGAAGAAAAGTGTGCATAACCTCAAGCAGAGTAGTAAGATGAGTATTTGCAGGCAATAACAGCTTTAACTGAGTTAGCTTTGTGTTGGATGCAGGGGTTGTGATGTTTCTTTTGTTTCTGTTGTTGCTAACTGAGAAGTCACATAACTCTTTTCATTTAGCTGGCATAAAAACCCCATCAGCTTTGAAGAGATTTGTGGTGCACAGAGAAAAAAGATAGATGCAGTTACTTGGCAACCTCCAGCACAGTCATAGCAGCAGTAGGATATATTCTTTACAACCCCGAAAAGTCAAGCCCTTGTTCTAAAGCACAGGACACTTTCATAGAATCATAGAAACATAAATAATCTATGTTGGAAAAGAACTTTAAGATCATCAAGTCCAACTGTTAACCCAGCACTGCCAAGTCCAACACTAAATCATGTCCCTAAGCACCACATCTATGGGTTTCTTAAACACCCCCAGGGAAGGTGATTCCAGCACCTCCCTGGACAGCCTGTTCCAGTGCTTCACCACACTTTCAGTGAAGAAACCTTTCCTAATGTCCAATCTAAACCTCCCCTGGTGCAACTTGAGGCTGTTTGCTCTTCTCCTGTTGCTTGTTATCTGGGAGAAGAGACTAACTGCCACCTGCCCACAACCTCCTGTCAGGCAGCTGTAGAGAGCAGCAAGGTCCCCCCTGAGCCTCCTCTTCTCAGACTAAACAACCCCAGTCCCTCTGGCCACTCCTCATGAAACTTGTTCTCTAGATTCTTCCCCAGCCCCACTGCCCGTCTCTGGACACGCTGCAGCCCCTCTACGTCCCTCTTGCAGAGAGGGGCCCAGACCTGAAGACAGGGTTCGAGGGGTGGCCTCAGCAGTGCCCAGGGCAGGGGGACGGTCACTGCCCTGGTCCTGCTGGCCACACTGCTGGGGACACCAGCCAGGGTGCTGCTGGCCGCCTGGGCCCCCTGGGCACACTGCTGGCTCCTGCCCAGCCGGCCGTCACCCAGCACCCCCAGGCCCTTTCCCACCAGGCCCTTTCCAGCCGCTCTGCCCCAGCCTGTAGCGCTGCGTGGGGCTGGTGTGACCCAAGGGCAGGACCCGGCACTGAGCCCTGCTGAACCTCACACGACTGGCCTGGGCCCATCGCTCCAGCCTGACCAGGTCCCGCTGCAGGGCCTTGTGTTCTCAAGCAGATCAACACTCACCACCGCTCCCACCCCTCCCCCCAAGTTGGTGTCACCTGCAAACTTATGGAGGATCGTACTCAATCCCCTCATCCAGATGGTCAATAAAGATATTAAACAGAACTGACCCCAGTACTGAGCCTTGGGGAACACCACTTGTGACCAGCTGCCAGTTGGATGTAACTCCACTTAGGACTACTCCTTGGACTTGGCTGTCCATCCAGCTTTCATCCCAGCACAGAGCACACCCATCCAAGCCCTGAGCAGCCAGTGTCTCCAGGAGAATGCTGTGGGAGACAGTGTCAAAGGCTTTACTAAGGTCCAGGTAGA
The DNA here is from genome assembly GCF_023638135.1 of Falco biarmicus. NCBI lineage: Eukaryota > Metazoa > Chordata > Aves > Falconiformes > Falconidae > Falco > Falco biarmicus. The sequence continues at coordinate 14,888,607 of NC_079311.1, forward strand.
CACCATCCACAGCCTTTCCCTCATCCACTATGCAGGTCATGTTGTCGTAGAAGGAGATCAGGTTTGTCAAGCAGGACCTGCCTTTCATAACCCCATGTTGGCTGGGCCTGATCCCCCAGCTGTCCTGCACATGCCACATGATGGCACTCAGGATGATCTGCTCCGTAACCTTCCCTAGCACTGAGGTCAGGCTGACAGGCCTTCTTGTAGATGGGTGTCACACTGGCTAACCTCCATCCCTCTGGGACCTCCCCAGTTAGCCAGGGCTGCTGATAAACGATGGAGAGAGGCTTGGTGAGCTCGTCTGCCAGCTCCCTCAGTGCCCTCAGGTGGATCCCACCCAGCCCCATAGACCTGTGCGTGTCTAAGTGGAGCAGCAGGTCACTGACCGTTTCTTCCTGGGCTGTGGGGACTTCATGCTGCTCCTCCTCATCCCTGTCTTCCAGCTCAGGGGGCTGAGTGCCCAAAGGGTAACTTGTCTGACTATTAAAGACTGGGGCAAAGAAAGCATTAAGTACCTCCACCTTTTCCTTGTCATTTGTGGTAAAGTTCCCCTCTCCCCACATCCAATAGATGATGCAGATTGTCCTTGGCCCTTTTTTTGTTTTTAATGTATTTGTAAAAACTTTTCTTTGCTATTTTTTACGGCAATGGCCAGCCTGAGCTCTAGTTGGACATTCACTAATTTCTAATTCACATTTCTTATCTTAGTGCATAATCTTGCGACATCCTTATAGTCCTCCAGAGCTACCTGCCCCTTCTTCCAAATATGCTAAATTCTCCTTTTCCCTCCAAGTCTTAGCCAAAGCTCTCTGTTCAGCCAGGTCGGCCTTCTCCCCCACTGGCTCGTCTTCCGACATATGGGGAAAACCTGCTCCTGCACCTTTAAGACCTCCTTCTTGAAGAGTGTCAAGCCTTCCTGGACATCTTGGCCCTTCAGAGCTATCTTCTAAAGGGCCTCTGTCAACCAGGATCCTAAAGAGGCCAAAGTCAGTCCTTCAGAAGTCCAAGGTAGTGGTTCTGCTGCCCCCCCTCCTCTGAGAATCAAAACCTCTATCATTTCATGATCTCTGTGCCCAAGACACCCTCCAACCACCACATCACCCACCAGTCTTTCCCCATTTGTAAACAGCAGGTCCAGGGGGCATCTCCCTGGCTGGCTCCCTGCCCAGCTGTGCCAGTAATTTACCTTCTACACACCCCAGGAACCTCCCAGGCTGTTTCTTCTCCACTATGTTGCATTTCCAGTGGATATCCAGGAAGTTTTAGTTTGCTTTGGTTGTTCTCACTCCGGCTGGCCTTTGTGTTCCAACTTTCTCTGGTCCTCTGTGTTGTAAAATTATTTCTTTCACAGGCTGCTGTGGTACATTTTTGAGAACAACCCTTTTTTCTTTACTTTCATGGAAATGCAGAGCCACAACTCCCTTGTTTTGGCCCAAAGGTATCACTTTCCAGTCCTTCCCTACAGGGATTATTGATCCAGTAATCCTCTCTTCAGTGCATGTAGAAATTTTAAAAAGCTTTTTAAGGAGTGTTGGCCTTAACTAGCTGGCATAGGAAACACACAGTTTCAAGATACAAAAGGTGAACTCTTCTTTGGCTTCATAGACCTCCATTGCATCACTGGCTTGTAGATATCAGGATGGCCTTGGAAAAGGCCTGCACAGGTGTCAGGATGCTCACTGAGGAATGGTGTGCACTGTGAAGACGATGGCAGGGATACCGTGGGGTCAGGAGGGCTATGGGTGTCTGGATGTCCATGAGCTCTTCCTGACTAGCTTCTAGCAACTGGTGGCTCTGTGGCAGGCATTTTGTTGTACTCTAAAGTCACGTTCTGCTCGTACTGAGAACTTGATGCGTTGGACAGGGCTCCACAGAGGGGGCAGTGTTGTTTCCTGCTGGCCCACCAGATCACTCTGCTGCAAGCGCACCTCACAGCGACCTGCTGCCTGAACCGGGCAGGGCCAGGGAAACACAAGTGATAGCTCTGGGGACAGGCACCAAAGGCAGCGACCAGCAGACCCCAAAGTAGGACCCAGCACCATCCAAAGCCTCACTTGGCTCTCCAGGCCTTATGCACACAGTCAGGAGGAGTCCAGGCACAAATCAGGCTGGGCCAGACTCTGCGAGTGCCCGGGGATGAGTATCGAGTGCAGCCTGGTCACAGTCTGTTGTCCAGGTCCGTTGCAAAGCGCTGTGCAGATGTGTTTCCCCTGGCAGCGTTCTGACCACACCAGCACTCGTGCCTCTGCACACTCCTCTGGGGCCTTCTGCAATGCCCCTTTCCACTCCCTCCCCTAACTTTTTGTCTTCTGCTACGTATTGGTGTTTTACACTAGTCACCAAGGACTTGGCTGTGCTGTCCCAGAGCCCCATTAGGTCACTGGTATCTTCTTCCTCTTGGTACGGGGTTTCTCTGTTAGAAATCACTCTGCAGCTTCCAAACACAGTTTCGCAAGGCTTACCTCTACCTCAGGTGCTCCTGCCTATTGTCTGTGCCCCTGCTAGGAGCCCTCCCCATGGGTTGGTTGTAATGGTCAAAGCCAGACATTGGAGAGAAACAAAAGCAGAGCAGAATTGCCTGTACCTGAACAGAAAGAGACTGGCTCCTGGCTGAGTGCATGTCCATCTCTAAAGGAGAAAATTTGTTTCCCTCTCTGGGTGCAATTTGTCTCCACTTTGGCAATGGTGATCGGCAAAGGAAGTGGTGGCCAGCAGGGAAAGGGCTGACAGCATGGGGGCACCAGTTAAAGACCCCTGGATCAGCAGCACCTCAGCACCCAGATCCCATCTCCCCATGCCTGTTGGGTGACAAGGCACTAGAACAAATCCTTCCACTTGATGCTCCTGGGGCTGGATAGGGACACCACATGCTGAGCTTATCCATCACACACTGTTTGGAAAGTGTGGGGAAAGGCCAGGATGGGAGCCAACACTGACATGACAAGTGTTATCCTAGTTGGGGGACACTAGATTTATATATGCAGGTAATGCAACCTCATTAGAACATTAAATAACTTTTTTTCTGTATAATAATATACTCACTGCAACACTATCCATATTTCCAAAACTATAGCAGAATACTAGAATGACAGCCTTGAACATTTCCTTAAAGAACACAAGTGAAGCAGCAATGGATTTTTATCTTTATTTTTTTTTAACGGAAACTATTTTAATTTTGTGCCTCAACAGATGAAATTCATAACCTTCTTTCTGATAAAACAACTGAAACATAGAAAACAATTACAACAATGTGCTTTTGAGCTTTTATTTCTTCATTTAAGTAACTGACAATTCAGAAGGACACAGACAATAGGGCTGTAGCAGAACAGTGTTACAATTAAAATCAATTTCTATGAAAAACAATTACTATAGCTGTTGAAAATCCAGGAAGGCTTGATCTTTTGATTAGAACAGACTGCTTTTTAAGAAAATATTTGTAATGAAATGAGGTGGCTTGTAGCTTTCTTTTTTGAACAAGGAGAAAGGAGAATCCTAATGTTAAGACAGGACCTGGAGGGAGCATTTTACCACACTCACAAACCAGTTTTTTCATTAACAGGTACATCTCTTAGCCATCTTTCTGCCTTTTCTTTCTTACACCTTAAAGCCCACCAGAGCAAAATGCTTGCAGCTTGTTTAATTCATATCCTTCTCCTGTTTGCAATGGTTTGGGTTTCTGCTTCAGTACATTAAGACTTAAAGGAAAAATTGATTTCTCACATGCATTTCTGCCAGCAGTGCTCCAAATGGCATGCACATTCACCAAGTACTCCCTTCAGTTCTCATGGACTTGAACGCATACTTTCCAGTGTCTTGAGTTGACGGTGGTCTTGAATGGCAAAATGGACATACACTAGTTAACCTCATTCCCAAGGACCAGTTATTTCCAGTCGTGCCAGATAAGCCCATACCTCAGAAACAGTTTCCAGTGACTGCTGTATGTGAGCAGTAACTGGGCATCAACTATCAAATATGCTTCACCGATACTGAAGCACATTTGATAGTTCAAATTATTCTGGCTTCAGTACTAAAGGAGAAGCTGCGAATGGGGAAGTTCCAAGTGTTTGGCTCATGTATAAGCAAAATGCTCTTGATTAAAAGATGAAGATGAGGTTGGCCACGATGCCGCACTGTGGCAAATAAACAATGTTAGGAGACATTCCCTATGAGAAACATTGGCAGTTGAAATTTGTAGAGTGAGTACTTTTTACTTTATCTGTTAAAGAGTTAGAGAATCTGTGGGAATGCTAGCTTTTTTTCAATGAACTTTGATTAGAGAGTAGAGAAACGATGGGATCTATTTTTGGTAGTCTTGTAGAAGGACCAAATGGAAATGTTTCTATAATAGTAGTAGTCTCAGTGCTTGGTGTGACACTTGACAACCTGGCAATTGATGTGTGGTTTGCATTAATTTCAGCATCTCTCATCTATAATCAAAGGCAAAGAGACAAAACTTCATAGATTCTTTAGGAGATGAATCATGTTTTTCAAGCATTGCAAAACCACTGATTAAATGAGGCATTAAGAGGTCCTTTCATGCAATATATCACTGAATTGCAAAAGAGTCTAGTTGGTGAGTTTCTTCCATGACAATTTTCTTTCATATGCTGCCACTGCTCCGCAAGGACATCTATTTTACTGCTGTTGGGAATGCTGGCTACAGGGCAGACCACTGCTGTTACCACATTGCCATCATCTTCTGGAACACTTTGGGCAGCAGGGGTTGCACTTCTCAAAACTTCTCAAAAAAAGGTTCTCTTTGTCTGATAATGCCTATTACAGCATACCAATCCACATAAAAAATTACCATTCCTCGTGCAGGTACGGCTGAACCATAACTCCTTGGCTTTATAATCCTTAAGGAAATGGCAATACCTTCCTTTTGAAAGGTAAATATTGTCATTGTATTCTCTAGAGAGTAAGAGGCCCAGGGGTTTTGATTACAGCTCAGAATTCCAAGTTCCATCCTTCTGTTTGTGTCACTAGCCAACAGCTATACCTTTCCCAAGTCAGGCAATACTGATCTGATATCCTTTAGCAAAATGTGACAGCCTGAAACCTCATGAAAGCCAACACAGGATTCCGTAAGACCCATATAAATATAAGCTTTTATATGTCAGAGGGCCCTATTGTCTCTAACCCCTGTGCATGGCGTGCCTATTCTATGTAAAAGCAAAGTATTATTTGCAGTGCATTAGAACTTATACACTGCACAGATGCACCAAAGGTTGTTAGCATTTTAAGATGACATGTCGTTTGATTTCAGTGGTAGTAATATTTTACATAATGGATGTAATCTATTAGTCTTTGTACATACAGCAAAAAGCTCTAGTAGCAAAAGTAATAGATTAAATTTATTATCATTGTCTTCCTATAATAAAATAAGTGTGCTCTCCATCACTTGTGCTTTTGAGTTATATAAATAGCAAAGTTATTGGAAAATAGCTCAGAAAAATATAACTTCCACTTAGAGACTGATGAGGTAAATAAGATCTTCCAGCTGGTGATTATAGCTTTAACTAGCTGAATGTATCTCCTAGCTATTAATTAATAAACCAGCTCCTCCAAACCCAAATAATTTCAAAGTTACTTAGACAAGGTGCTAAGTACCAGTGTCATATAATTTTTTAAGCAAGTTTTAATTTCTTCTTTACTGTCCGATCCTGTATTTTACTAACTTCTTAGTGTATTATGTTTCCCATTGATTGTTAAGGTTGAAACAACCTTCCAAGAACAGAGGTAAAACAAGGCTTTCCAAGGGGAATCTCCTATAGCTAGGAAAGAAAGAATTTAGACCAAATCTCCGAGCTTGCTGCTGAGTTTGTAGACAGCAAGGTCAGGTCCTTTGTAATAACTGTGTTTATTATTCCAGTAGTCTCAGATTTATTCCTACTTCCCCAGCATGAATGACCAGCCTCTCCCCCAGTTCACATAGTACAGAAGATGAATAAAGCCCTTTTTTTATAGCGTGTCATCTACAGCTGTATGTGGGAAGGTTTTATGACGCAGAAAATTCGCTGTGAGCATTCTCCCATGTGAAAATAACTCAATCTCTGTGAATTAAGTTCATTAACTGGTAAATAGTGTGATTTCCCATTACTTTTTTTCAAATACAAAAATACAATAAAACTTTAGATGCTAAAATTTGTTTATTTAAAGGTTATTGTGGTATCCAATGTAGGGCTATTAACTGTGAGACAAATCTTCTATAGTGGATCTGTAAAAGTATAAATATTCTCAAAAATTTATGAAAGTGATGGTGTTCTATAAAATTTTGGATGCTTTTTAAAAGCTGAAGTAGTGTTTGTCAAGAGTTATCTATAGATAATATATATCTATATATTATATAGATATAGATAGAGTTTTTAAATAAAATGTAGCTCTGGAGAGCACAGTTTTTTTTCTGTTTAGACCCTGACCTTAATGTGGATTATTGTAATCAATTTGTCAGTGATTGTCTGATGTGATGACATGTTTCTCAACCTGGTTATCAGGGAGAAAACTAGCAGTTTCTTCTGTTCTTAGAATTGGAAATTAAACATTAGGTCCTGTCATAAAGGAACAGTTTCCACCTCTTGAGATAGTATCAGGTAGTCCAAAAAAGAAACTTGAATTGCATAAAAGAAATCTAAAGCTTAAGGTGGAAGAACCTTTTGAGGAAAAAAAATTCGATGTTCTTTGCCAGCTCAATGTTCTCAATGCAGTGGTAGGAGCAACAGCTCTTTTTTGCTGTCATACTGAAGGCAGTACCACAATACACTACAGACTGACAATGAGATTACCAAATTAAAGGAAAATAAAAGAACACGAAAACAAAGCAGATTCTGAACATAATCTATGGGTTAAGTTTAACCCACAGATTCATTGCATTTGGCATTCTGTTTCAGAGGAGGGTACAGTGGTGCAAGTCAGCCAAAAACTTTTGTAGGTGTGAAATGATAATGCAGAAGGATGAGACAGATTTCAGGAGGCACAGGAAAGCTCAGACTTAGCCCTTGTCTGCCTCTGCTCCCAGCAATCCAGCAGAATTTCAATCTGCTTCTTCCTTTCCTGAGGTAGCAAGAACTACTGTTTTCTCCTTCTAGTGAATAGGACCCTGGTTTAAAGGATAATGGATTCATGGCCTATAGATCTTATTTCAGATGATCCCAGAAGCATAAGAAAAATTCTGTGTTGGAGAAAGTACCTAGGTGTGAGAGAATGGGAGAAGCAATAATTTAGGTTATGGTCTGTGTCCTTCTTCAGAGCTGATCTCTGCCATAGATTTGGTGGATTGCAGCAAGCCCCAGGGGTTTGGAATAGCTTTCAAGCTGAGCAGATTCTGCTTTCCACCACTTTATTTTTCTGATGCAGTTACAATGGAGTTTGAATACTGGTGATTTCCTCAAAAAACATGTTTCAGATGCAGATTGTCCGTATTGGTTGCCTTCCAAATAACACAGAGCTGGTGAAATCTCTCTTTCTGCTGTGGTCTCCATGATGCTGGTAAGGGGCAGGCTTTTTTCTTCCAGCATTAGCCTGATTGGTATCCTCATCAATGACCTGTACATACTGTGCAAGGGAAAGTGAGGGAACTGTCTGACTCTTACTTTGCATGGAGAATAAATCTCAAAACACGTCTGAATGTGACCTAGATTTTTCTCTGTGTCTGAGGGTTCCGTGCAATGAAGGAGAAGTGAATATGAGCAGATGAAAAATACCTGCTAGAGTTTTCTTTTTCTGAATGTAACAGCTTATATTGTTAGTTTAGGAGTGGTGGGTCTGAGCAGATTACCTGTTGTAAGTAATGTTTTAAGAACCTCAGGTGTGGTGCTAAGAAAACCGTATTTTTCTCATTTTATTTTTCTCCACTACCCCTTGAAAATAAAGTGATCAGCTACAATAGGGAAGCAATGTAAATTTTCTTCACTTTTCTCAGTACATTTTGCCACTCCATTGAATTATTTATTTGGGTTTCATTTTGGATAAGTATGATACACATCATGACATAAGCCCTAAAGTAACTTTAAAAATGACATTCAGGACAACTGTCTTGACAAACAAAGCTTCCCCTCCCTACCCACCCCCCCCCCCCCCCCCCCCGCCACCCCCCACCCCTGCCCCTTAACATATTTTGCTCAAACATGAAACGAACTTATGGACGAACCCAACTTGTCATGTGCTTCATGGATCATAACAGCAAGGCTCTTTCATTTCCCATCCATACTCATGATCATATATATTAAAATAAATTACAACACATTTTTTCTGGTTAACCTTATCACCTTTTAAAAACAATATACATTTAATACTTGAAGTAAGAAAAGAACAAAACAAATATAACTCTTTTTTTGCACACACAAACATATACATATGAACTACATGTGCTTGCAAATAGATTTCATTAAGTGTGATGATATTTTAATATATATGCAATATGGCATTCCCTCCCCAAACAATGAGAGACTTGCTATCATAAGTACTTGCCCAGAAGCCAACTTCCTACTATATGGCTGTAAGCTCATCAAATCAGGGTTGTCATTTACTTCCTGCTTATGCAGTGCCCAGTATAATGAAGCCAAAGTGTCATTTGTTTTTAGGTATCAAAATAGCATAAGTAAATTCTTTAAGAAGCAATAATAATTTTGTTTTCTGAAAGATCAACATTATTAACATGTGTACAAGTTGACAACCATCTTCACAGCTGCCTTGAAATTTCAAGCCATTATTCCTGGCTTATGTGTGAGGAGATCATGTTGCTGACTTGCAAATGTCACACACAGAAATGGGCAGGCTTCTTTAAGGGTACAGATTTTCTTTTTTCTTTTTCTTTTTTTTTTTTTTTTTCTTTTTAAAATTTCTTCCCAGAATCTACATTTTCATGTTCTCCAGCTCAGCAGTGGTAAATATTAAAGCAATCCATAATAGAAGGTATGCCACAAGGTGAAAAATAATTAAAACATGAGTTCTGCTTGTTTTCGACTATAGCCCACTTAGTAGAAAGCAAAACACCTAGATTACTTTACCAAATTTCTAGTGTAACTGAGGAGTAACAGAATGGTATCAAGAGGATTTCTTCTGATTTATATTGCCTGACTAGAGTAGAAAATCTGTTTTCAGTCTCTTGCTTCAACGTTTCTGCTTCATGACAGTTTTGGTACCAATTTGAATAAATACAAATAATCAAATTATGAGGTTAAAGTCTGCTCATATGTACGCTTCTATGAGCTATTTTAATATGAAGGATAAAAGATATTTAAATTTCAGTTGAAATAACATGGAAAATTTTCTTGACTATGCCAGCTCTTTCCTTACTTTGCTGAGGCTATAAATACAGATTTTTATTTCCAGCTGCCGTTATATGCAACCATCTGCTTCTAGTTAAAAAAAAAAAAAAAAAAAAAAAAAAAAAAGAATCAGACTCATTCAACCTGCAGATTGCTTTTGGCCTGTAGCTATCTCAGTAGCAAGAACCTCACAGAAGTTGATTGATTTCATTTGAGGAGGTTTACTCAAGCTTCTTCTTCCTTTTTAATTTTTATTTTTGGCTCGAAGAGGGTTTAGGATCCTGCTTTGAGATCTAGATTCCAAAAGCCATGTGAACATGCAGTGAAACTAAACCAAAAACAGAGATCTTCATTTGGCATCACAGTAATTTGTGATTCCCTGAGAAGGGAAGAGGGCAGAGCGAGAAGACAAAGGGAGCATGTATCACTGAACCAAATGGCTGTGATACTTCCAAGCTGCCAAGGGAAATCGAGGTTGTAATTCTTATTACAGGTGATAACAACAGGGTATCCAAATTGCTTAGCTGACTTGAAAGATCTCATTCATTCTTTCAGTGATTCTCTACCAATTACGCCCCTTGCCTTTTCCAAAGATGTTCCTTTAACTCCTCCATGCACAATTAACTTTTAAATTAATGGATGAAAGGGTTTTTTTAGTTCTTTCCTAGTTCTTTTCAGCACAAAGGCCAATCACCTAGGACACTGAAATGAATTCAGAAAAGCATGTATCCAGTGTTTTCCCACATGTTATCTTATGGCAAAAACTACAGATCAGCTGCAGCAGACTGTGATTTCTAAGATACCGCAGCTGTGTTGGTTCTTTCATTGGAGAAGACCAGAGTTACAATTCAGGGAGGAGGGAGAGCTTGACCATGTGCTCCTTTTCCTTCTACTCCACTTAAAGCCACATTGTGAGCTCAGAGGATGGGTACACGAAGAGCAGTCATCATGCTAGCCTCACGTGTACTAGAATCACTCAGGAGGAAAAGATAATTAGCTAACTGGCCAAAATAGGCTTCTCCTTTCTCAGTTCTTGCTGGATATTTCATTGCTAGGGGTGGAGGTGGAATAGCCTGTAGCTTATTTACACAAATGTTGCCCTCTTTGAAGAAAAATTAGTGAGGATTGGTGATTTTATTACTGCCTAATGGAACTTTTTTTCACAGGATGCAGTAGCAGATGAGGCCAAATAATATTTGACTACAGATTTTTGGCTGTCTTTGCTAGAAGTTGCTGTTGTCCTTGGGCAGCTAGAGGCTGCTTGCTCTACTGGATTTTGAGCTAATGCTTTGTCTTTTTATGAGTTAAATATGGGCTTCTGGGAATCACACACCCTGAAAGTTTTTTGGGAAAAGGGAAGTATCTAAAACAGATACCTAGGCATGATGTTGGAAAGTCTATTTCTACATACCTTTCATGAGATTCAATTGCAATATGGCCTACATTCCAAGGTCTTCCACACCATTTTTTTCTTCTATCACAAGATTTAGAGAAGACTTTCCATTGAATATTAACACTGACTTCTTACTGTGTCTCATATGTCTCAATCACAGTCTGTGGTGTTGAGGGTGTAATGTGTCTTGCTTTCTTGATTTTCTTTATGGTGGTATAATTGTTACCATTTTAGATGGTGTAATACTATGATGCAAGAAATAGGAAAAAAAAGGTGGCTATCATTCACGTTAATAAAGAATACCTTGAAGAGCAGTGTGGCAATGATGGAAACTGAATTTAAAAAAAAAAAAAAAGAAGCTAGTGACATCAGCTTGTATCAACAGTTCTCTAGGGCCTCAGTTTCCTGGCCAATTTCAATTGTATCTGGAGCTGTCGACCCTGTTCAGGCTGGGAGCTTGTGTGAATGGTAAGGGAGGGGAAAATAGAGGGTAAAAGCAGTCTTCTAGTCTGAATCTGACCGGGCTGATGTTGTGGGTGATGCCTTTCTGAAAAGAATGCTGTCAAATCAACAAGAAAGGAAGAAGGTGAAAAAAAAAAGAACCAGCTCAAAAACTAAAAATAAGGCTGAGCTGGAGTGCTGCTTAGTCTTAATATGTCCTTATATCACTGCAAATACTTCTCTTAACACATTGCTGCAGTGCCCTCTTTAAATTGTAGGAAGTCTGAGCATTTTTACATTCATCTATTATGAAACAGGAGTACTAGCCTGTGGAACTGGACTTCAAAACGTATTTGTGGGAGGTTCAGCAGAGCTCTTAAAGGAATTATTGACAAGGATACTGTGGTACCTGCTTTCTCAAGTTGCTCTGCTGGTTTTCACATTTTCAGTTTTCTCCTTTTCCGCAGAACTATTTCTGCTCTTCAGTTTTGTTGCACTGACTATCAGGTAAGTTCAGGCTTGGCCTTGTGGCCAGCGTAGGGGGCAGCCGGTATACAAGTCAGAGGCAGGGGAAAAACCCTCATTCAATCTTTTAGTGGCAGGTATGCACTGTACACTTTTTCTGAATATCTGAGAGGGAAGCCACATGGGTCAGATGCCTCCTCATAGCCCAGTCCTTTTTTCCCCTGCAGTAAGATAAACTGTGGTGTTTCCTTGACCTCTAGTGGAGAAGTGAGTCCTTCAAGAGGCAGGGCAGGCATTCAGCCACTCTGTTCTTAAAAAAATTGCTAGAAAGGTGCTTATCTAGGTCTGACCCTAACACTGTATTCCTTGCTCACCCAAAACAGCCGCAGTGAGTGTGTGTCCCACGAATACATACAAAGACAGCTATGTGGAGCAAGATAAAAGCTTGTCTCTGAGTCTTGCTGTCCTCACTTCTGTTAAGAGATGCCATATGCCTTGTCAAGTCCACAGCGAAATAAGTAGGCTGCAAAAAGTAGAACATTGCTAGAGGCAGGGAGCAACCACTGATTCTTAAAAACTGAATACTGACTGAACTCAAGGCGATACACACAATGCTGACAGCTCTGCAAGGTGGTGCTCAGCAAGAGCAAGCAGTGATTTTCCTCACCAGCACACATTTCACGTAGGTAACTAAGCATATTACTGTTCAGAAATCCTTGCAGTGCACTAACAATGCAATCACTTTTGGTAGTCACTCTAAGTGAACAGGGGAATTCAGCAATTCATAATTAATCCTAAAAGAACATTTTTTCCTAAGTGTTTTTTGGGATTTTTTTTTTAAATTGTGTCATTTAATATGAAGCAATCAGCTGCAACTGTCTAGAATTTAGGAGAATTTTTGCTTCTAACATTGATTTTAACATTTAACATGAAATGACTGCAGGGGAAATAGATTACTAGTTGAAAAAATGACAATTACAAGGGAAAGGCACATGCAAATGTTTTCAGTGGGCAGTTCAGAAACATTTTGTTTTATCCCCATTTGTTTCTTTAACTACCCACATTAAGGTACAGTAGAGTTTTGGACTTCAGTGCGGTGGTTATATCAGCAAAAATAATTTCCCTGGTGTTAGAATTTAGTCAGGGGCTATTTAGTTTTATTAAAGTTCTAAAAACTGTCATAGAACAAAGAGGATTAGTCTCAAGCATCTCCATAGATCTCCAACAATCTAGTTCAGAGCATAAAAAAAAGGAAGCAAGAAAATCCAACTTCAAACTTAAAATCATACTTGAAGAAAATTCTAACCACCCTTGCATTGTCTTCAGTCTGATGACCTAAAAAGGAGCAATGATGTAACCAAAGATGACCCTCTAAGAAAAGAGATTCTCAAAACTGCCTAGTGTTGAGTCCTACAGCTATGTTAGGGGTACACCTGGGGAGCGCAGCTGGATTTTACAACTTTTGGCACATTTCCCTTGATAGGAGTGGGAGATTTTTATCCTGCTTAGAAATTTTCTGCCAAAGAATGTGGATACTAATTTTAGAAGCACCTGCATCCCCTTATAGGTCAGCCCTACTTTGTTTCAAAGTGCTGAAATTTAATGTTAAGATCGAACACAGGCTCTTAAAGCACGTTAATCTTAATGTTCTGTCTTATTTTCATATTAATTTTGGCTAAATATGTACACAGTCTTTATTATCCTTACTCCAGATTATGCCAATAATTTATAAATTGTATTTGTTATCCATCACTTAGCAACAAACTTATGGCTCATAATTGCTGGAAAATTGAGAGGTGGCTGAACAAGTCTGTATCTTCTCATTGCTGAGAATTTAAAAATAAGATCAGTGGTATCAACATTAAAGGATAAAGAATAAAATTTCAGTTCTGAACATTGTGAGAATGTGTTTAGGGTCATAAAGCAAAAAAAAGGTTACTTGTACTGAACTAACATTCCACTTGTGTCTTCTCTCCATTACAAAAGCTTCCTAAAACCTGGAAAAACTTGCCCCTCTTGCTCTAAGATACTGCCCCTGAAAGAAACATAACCACATAGTTATTAAAATGGCATCAAGAATAGCTAAGTAATCTGTTCTTGGAGATTAGCTTTGCGTTTATGTGTTATCTACAAATATACAAGATGAGAATGACAGTGGCTAGAGGTTCGTTACATCTGGCAGTATGTTAGCCTTCTTGAGGCTATCATGTTTTAAACATTATTTTAGTACTATAATCCCCATATTACGCATGGACAACCATAGTTTACTTGGCATTGGAGAAGAGTTCATTCCTAGTAGCAGAACATTTGTATGTTTTAATTCACTTGTATAAATAGTAAAATGACCGTATTTCCCAAGGACTATGCAGAATGTATTACGTTCTCTCTTTTTGCCCAGTACACATTAACATTTTAACAGCAGCTTTGAAATGAAAATCAGGGCTAACAAAACCAGCTCGCTTTCTTCAATTAGAACTCAACTCTTCTATGCCAGCAATGTCTAGTGGGTTGCCTTCCCTGGGTGAGATCCAGGGCTACATTACAGTAAACTGGTCCAGTGTGATATCACAGATATAAAAAATATTCCATTCTGTATCAAAACTAGGCACATGCCTTATATTTATATGATAAGAAGATCAACAGAGCTGAGCATTTTTGCTCTCAACTATTCATCTGTGGCCTTCTACATGAGGAGAAAAATATGTTATTTCTAATTGGTAATTACAAGAGTCTAATTTGGATTAGATGGTAGTTAAAAGGAGCGTGACATCACACTTGGGTCAGTATTGGTGGATATCTAAAAGCACAACCTCTCATTAGTATTGCTTTAAAATGTACACAGTATAGATGTAGATTAAAAAAAAAAAACCCAACCAATTTTTTGTGGTGTTGAACCAGCTAGAAGGGGTGATGCAAGGTTTTACCAAATGAGATCTATAGATACAAATTTCACTGTAGAGTATGTTTTAGACAAATGTGTCTTTTTCTTTAAGAACATAAATCCTACACTGTAGGCTTTTTTTTTTCTTTTTTTCTTTTTGTAGTGGTAGAAAATGTTGAACAATTGTCCATGAGCATGAGCCAGCGGTTCATTGCTGATATCCCCAGAATGCCTATATTTGCAATGCAAACAGTTAGTACAATTTACCAGTTCTATGAAAGGCCCTGACATATATGCCTCAAGGTCTGGAGGCTCTGCTGTATAACCACAAAAAGTCTTTCCATTTTCATGTAACCTTTTGATACAGTGACAGCTGCATTAAGCTGCTTCTGCCTAGCAATTCCACATGCCAGGCTGGTTTAATTGGTTTTAATGCCACAGAAAAAGCACTGCTAGCAGAATACCATCAAATCATTTTCATATTGAACCTTCGTGGTCCAGCAACCTCCCCTTCAACCACAGCACCATTGTTTTTGCGAGGGACATATTCAAGGTCAATGCTGGTTTTGTGTTTGCCTTTCCCTCGGCTCCACACAAAAAGAAGGAGGAAACAGAATAAAACCACTCCGAGGAATGTGAAACAGCCCATAGCTGTGGACACCAATATTGTCTTAAGGTCCAGAGAGAAGGTGTTCACATTAGTTCCGTTGGAACTTGTGTCATTGGAGTCTGTCATATACATAGGGGTCCTGTTGGCATAAAGGAAACGGTCTGAAGTAAACCCCTTTACTGTAAGGGAGGCCGAATAGGTGTCATTCCCAGCTGCATTACTTGCAATACAAACATAGATCCCAGTGTCCTGGTCTTGAGCAAATCGGATCTCCAGGGTGCCATCTCCCAGCACAGTGGCTCTTCCGTTCGATTTAGTTGTGATCAGCCTGCGACGGGGGGTAACCCAGGATATGGTAGGCTGTGGATCCCCATCAGCATTGCACATCAGCTGCACCGTCTGCCCTTCCTCCACTACCAAGTACTGCAGCTTCTTGTCTTGTATCTTGGGCTTCTTACAGGTGAAGTAAAAAGAAAGAGCTGTGCTGTGGAAGTCTTTGAATGACCTCTCTTTGACACTGTCTGGGCCAGCACACATCGGTGGCTGGCCTCCAAACTGCAAAGTGGGCTGCCTCTGTAAAATCCAAAGGAGACGGCAGTCACAGGCCAGGGGGTTGTTGTTGATGCAGAGGACCTCAAGGCTTTTGGGGGAGTGGAATACATTCTCTTCTAGGGTTTCTAGCAGGTTTTGGGACACATTAAGCACACGTAAGAATCGGAGCCCTTGGAAAGCATGTGATTCAATGGTACGTAGTTGGGCCCCCACCACATGGAGCTCCTGCAGCCGCACTAAATCTGAAAGCATGCCTGCTTCGATGGTGCTGATTGGGTTGTAAGAGAGGTTTAGATGTGTCAGGTAAACCAGATGCTTAAAAGCAGAGTAAGGTACCGCAGACAGGTTGGTGTTGGTGATGGAAAGAGAAGTAAGGTTGAGACCGTACAGGCTGTTGGCAGGTAGCATGTCCAGGAGGGGCCAGGCCTCTATCTCTAGGTCTTTCAGGCGAAACAGTCTTTTAAAGGCATACGCCGGCAAAGCATTGATGTTGAGCTGTTTCAGATGCAGACTAATGAGGTTGTGGAGGTGAGAAAGAGCTTCTGTTGGTACAGCTGTGAGGTTGCATCTCTCCAGGGTGAGCTGCTCCAGGCTAAGGAGTCCACTAAAGGCCCTGTGTGATATATAAACCAAATCATTGTCCCCAACCTCCAAGGACTTTAGGTTATGCAGATCTTGGAACATGTAGTCCAGCAAAATGACAATCTTGTTTTCACTTATATCAAGCTTGGTTAAATTTGACAACCCGGTGAACACCCCAAGGGGGACCAGCTTCAGACGGTTTCCTTTCAGCCTCAGGGAGCGCAAGTTGAAGAGGTTGTTAAAGGCTCCGGGCTCCACATTGGCGACTATATTGTCACTGAGGTCGATCTCCTCCAGCAAAGGGTACGATGTGAACTCCTCAGGGTTGACGCTCTTCAGTCGGTTCTTGCTGAGGTCCAAGATTTTGGTCTCAATGGGAATGCCCTCTGGGATGGACATTAGCCGCCTTCGGTGACAGCTGACAGACTTGTTCTGTGCTGAGCATTCACAGCGGGCTGGGCAGCTGGCAGTGGGGCCTGTGAAGACTAGCAGCACAGCCAGACCCAGGAATGGCTGCCAGCATGATACAGCTGTGTGACGCATGACTCCACTGATCCGGTCTAACCCTCCGTCACGGGCCTGTGGAGATAAGGATGGGAAAGAGAAGAAGTTCAGTCTGCAGCAAAAGGAGCTCTCTGCCAATTTTACAGTACTATTTCAAAGCAGTAACATATGTTTTCATTTGAAACAAAACAATGAAACCTATTGTGAGTGGCAGCGGCAACAAAAAAGCAGATTTTCCTTCACTATCATTTTTTTTTTATCAGAGGATCTGTTTATCTGGTATTTTTCCTCCAAACATCGGAGAAGACAAAACAGCTTTTCCTACTGCAAACAGTAAAGGTTAGGTTTTACTTTTTTCTCACTTTCAGCAGGTCTCCTCAAGGCAGTGCTATAGCTAATGAATGTGGAGATAAACACTATACAATCTGCAAATAGAGCTAATCGCATTTGTGGTAAGTTTACAGCATTGGGCCTCTGTGAAGTGATACGAAACTAGGCTTTTGCCTTTCCTATTCACATCAGTGTTTTAAGGCAATCCTTAATGATGTATTACTTTCAAGGAAAGGAGATCTTTGACAATGAAAAGATTCTTTTTAATATTTATTGCATACATTACAGCTATAAATAGATGGAGCTTGTTTGCACGTACACATACACAATGGCTCAGATGAGGAAGGAAGAGCTTATGCATCTCTGATTAGAATTGATTATTTGCTTTTACTGCACAGAGGGATTTTATGTGATTTTTAGAAACAAAGACCTGAGAAGAGTTTACAGAATACATCTTTGTACTTCCAAGGCATGTAAACTAGCACTGAGGGAGAGAAAAACAAGACGAGCTGGCTGTGTTTAAGCAGTACAATGTCCAAAAAAGCACAACAGATTCCACGGAAATCACAGTTAGTAGGAGATTTATTCATTCCTGCCTTCACGTTAAAAATGAGAATAGTAGAAGACAAGATAACCTCTGTTAAATTAACTACCCCTCTCTAAAGGCTGTACTTTACAAGTTTAGTCACCAAAGGCAGGAGGCTTCTTCAAGGGTAGCTACTAAACCAAGACATTCGAGAACCTATTTCAAAAGAACAAAAAAAAAAAAAAAAGAAAAAGAATATAGATGTTCATCAAAGGAAGCTCTGTCTAAGACACTTGCAGAGTAAGGCACACTGCAAGCAAGGACTATGGAAGTGCTTTAACTCCTGTAGTACAGCCAGCTTGATGAGGCCAAGTGGTAGTACTGGGAGTTTGGCTTCTTAACATTAATAAACCTCACAAGGTGCTTCAGGCATTGTGAGGCCTTTTCCATATTGGTTAATTTGGGCTTCGTTTTAGTTGTACTTGCAAAATTATTTGCATAACTCTTGCCGGTAACTTCCTTTGAGATCTGGACAGATGCCTATTGCCCAGCTGGTTCTACCCACAATGACAAAATTACCCAGTGGCCAGTCATTCACTGCCTGACACACATCTTTGGGCTTTGAGAATTATCTGGCTAATGCTTAATTTTTCAGCTTAAATTTGAGTCAAGTTTTGTTCATCTGTGCGCAGTCACATGCATTGTGACTTAAGCAGAGAAGGATTTATAGGTTTAAACAAATATATCAAAATTTATGATGCAATCAGACAGTTATTTTCACAAATAAGCTGTTTCAAGCAGATAAAAATAATATTGAGTAAACCCAGACTGATGAAGAAGAAACTCCCACCAGTAATTCTGCTGCAACACCACTGCACTTCCATGACAAATAACTTAGGATGTGATAACTCACCAAATCATCCTACCTGAGAGAGAAGGGTTGCCCTTCCAGACTGTGGATGATCAAAAGGGTGGGGATTCAACATACAAGAAAAAGAGCAGATACTTGGATCTGCTGATCTTACTGTATCATTAACAATTTTCAATAGTAACTGGGTGGTTTGGATTGTAAGCATTAGTATTATTGTAAACTGGACTAAGTAATAAACAGCTGTTGTGCTTTGAGTGTTAAAAACTTACTTGGGTGAACAAGAAATTCACTTGGAACTGCATATAAATTGTGCTTTTTGACTGCTCATAAGTGAATGGTGCATATACTACTCCTCTCTTAACTCTGTGGAAGAATCTCACTCTTGACTGATGTGGCTCCTTCCTTCCACTCTGACACTTCTATGAAGAGACTAATAATATTGCATATAAAATCGCATGCTGGTTTCACAATGTAGTCTGGGGACTTGGATGAAGACTATTCTTTATTATACTACCTACAAAGGCACATTTCAGCGTTGTCCTAGGAGGACAACCTGCTGAGATTAATTTAGTTTCCCTTTAAGTTGTAGTGTTGCAAGTAACTATTGCTAGTTATGTCCAGCTGTGACAAAGGTTTTCAGAAATAAACTTCACTTCATTAGGCACCAAGTTAAAACTAGAAATCTATTGAGGTTTCTGAGTTAGGTGTTTGCAATGAATTCAGATCAAAGGGGCTTGCGGGTGCTCTGGGCATTACTTTCAGAGCTCAGTCTGTGAGGTTAGCACTTTTATGCTGATACTTTTAGCACACAAGGAATTAATTTCTTACCTTAGTCACCTACTGTATGAAGCATAAAGTAAATAGGTTCAGTGGAAGACAAGCATCTCTGGAGTGTTCATTTTATATAGCAAAATTATGAGATGCTTTTTTCAGCTATCCAAGCCACTGGTAACTAAAATTTTTGAGGAGTATAAAGTAGATGGACTGTATAAAAAAATGATAGAAAGGATTTTTTTTGTGGTTGGAATAAAATTAAGTAGTGTTAATGCAGCACTTTAAACGGTAAGAGTTGCCTTCTGTAAAAGCATGTCCACACAGATGAAGACAGGAATGCATATATCTATAAGGATGTGTTCATGTATGTATGTCTATGCATTTGCAGGCAAGCAAGATTCAGAACTGAGATTTAAGCTGGAGTAAAGTACACATCAATATGGAAAAATAATAAATTATATTAAATTGCATGTCAGAAACCCAAAGATTACTTGGGTTGCTAAGTACAGGTTAGAAGAAAACATAAATTAAATTGACTTTTTCAATTTACATTTGATTTACATTCAGATTACATTTACTGTGCCTAGTTCTGGGCCCCCCAGTTCAAGAGAGACAGGGAACTATAGGAAAGGGTCCAGTGGAGGGCTACCAAAATGGTGAGGGGACGGGCCCATCTCCCTTATGAGGACAGGCTGAGAGAGCTGGGCCTGTTCAGCCTGGAGAAGAGAAGGCTGAGAGGGGATTTTATCCATACATACAAATATCTTAGGGACGGGTGTCAAGAGGATGGGGCCAGGTTGTTCTCAGTGGTGTCCAGTGACAGGACAAGGGGCAATGGGCACAAACTGCAGCACAGGGAGTTCCATCTGAAGATATAGAGGGACGTTTTTACTTTGAGGGTGACAGAGCGCTGGGACAGGCTGCCCAGAGAGGCTGCAGGGTCTCCTTCTCTGGAGACATTCAAAATTCACCTGGACGCAATTCTGTGCAACCTGCTCCAGGTGAACCCGCTTTAGCAGGAGGTGGGACTGGATGACCTCCAGAGGTCCCTTCCAACCCTAACCATTCTGCGATTCTGTGATTCTGTGACCCAGATGATACTACTGTCCTTTCTGCTAAGCACATCTGCTACTACACCCTTAGCTTTGAACTGCTTTGTGCAAAAACGACTTTATCTTCATTATGCAGAAAATGTAACCTTACTTCATTGTACAAATAATGAAAAAAAGGTAAAAAGGTCTAGCAAAGGAACTACGAGTGACTTAAAAGATTTCTGACTCTGCAGGACAAGGTGAATGTTGGGAGAGGCCTACAGTGAACTTTGGCCAGCTATTGCATGTGGTCCAGTGAGAGCTTAACGGATGTGACAGGACATGCCTGGTAACATCACTAGCAGGGCCTCCCTTGGGCCTTCAGTGTGAGAACATTTTGAAAGGATACATCTTCATCCCCAAAGCATATTTTGTGTTAGTGTGTTCAGCATCACTTATTGTTTTATATCCATTAAACAATGCCACTGTTTAAAAATCTGAATGAAATTATGTAATTAAAACAAATTTCTCACAAGATGATTTTATGCAGTGTAAAGTGATTTCCACTATTTCTTTAGACTTGTGGAATGTTAATTCATTGGCAACCTCACTAACACTGTGCTGAGCTATCAATGTCACTGTTCAACATGACATCTTTCATTCCTGCTCAAACAATCAGCACTACATACTTTACCCTTTGTCAGTGTATGAATTCCCTCTAAACATCTGCAGGATTACCTCATTATCCTCCTTTGCATTGCTCTGTACAACTTTTCTTCACTGTGATACATACAAGAAAGTAAAGTGCAGGCATTTAAGTATATATATATGTATATACACATAAGCTAAAAGTATAATCTTTCTGTGCTCTGATTGAACTATGCCTTGCACTGTGGGGTACTTCTGTAAAATTATAGCTTGTTAGCACAAATATTTTAATAAAATAATTACAAATTATGAACTGGTGGGTTGTATATGCTTGAATGTGAATAAAACCATGCAAAATTGTTTTTCCAAAATTTCTGGGCTGTTTATCGCACTTTGATACACTCTGGAAAATGAAATATAGTAAGGAATTCCTAATTAAAATTCACTAAATACCTCCTTTTTTTCTTTCTCTGGCTTTGTTTCTTAAGTTCAAAGTTAAGATTCAAGTTACTTTTGGCTGATACTCTTTTTCAACATGGGACCTCAGTCAAAGTTCAACTATGTAATTAAGAAAGCTCATTAAATTTATTAGCTAATAGTTCTGTGTGATCTCACCCAAACCAGCCATCTCTACTGCTTTGAAATGCAAATCATTTTGCACAAAGTTCTGTAGCTTTGAATTGCCCATAAATGCTTTATAAGAGTTTTTACCAGTACCCCATAGCTTTTAAACTAAAGAACTATAATAGAAAATCAACAGAAAGCAACCCAATGCTTGCTCAGAATGCTGTGCAATGCTGAATATCATAAATAGGAATGTGTCAAGCCATGCAAATGTGCTATACATTCTATCACTTCTCCCTCTCCCTTAGCCTAATTCTGAAGCCTTTATAGCTAAAAACTAGAGTGCATTCCACCTGGCTCCTTTCCTTGTCCAATCTGATGTTCTAGGAACAGTGTGGGACCAGGCTTTAGAGAGGAGAGGTGAGCGTTGCAAGATCTGTTTCTGTCATTAGCTGCATGTTTGATGCTTCAGCTCAGTAGTTTTGATCTTGCCTTTCCCTCCCCTTCTCCCAGCCTTTCAGACAATTAAAAAAACCAGTGGATCATCAGAGATAAACTTTCTAGGATGAATTGTTGCATGACATGTATCTTACTTGTACTGATTATTCACCAGAATGCTACCAGCTAATCCTGAGAACCCAGTGAAGTCCCTATTTTAAACATGTGTGGTCGGCTGACCCTGTCTGGATGCCAGGTGCCCACCAAAGCTGCTTTATCACTCTCCTCCCCAGCTGGGCAGGGCAGAGAAAATATGGAAGGCTTATGGGTCAGTATAAGGGCAGGGAGATCACTTGGCAATTACTTTTACAGGCAAAACAGACTTGACTTGGGGAAAATTATTTAAATTTATTACCAATCAAATCAGAGCAGGATAATGAGAAAATAAAAACCAAATCATAAAACACCTTCCCCCCACCCCTCCCTTCTGCCCAGGGAGAATTTTTCTATTTTCTCCCCACAAGCGGTGCTGGGGGATGGGGAATGGGGGCTGAGTTCAGGCCATCACATGTTGCCTCTGCTGTTCCTTCCTCACCAGGGGAGGCTCCTCACACTCTGCCCCTGCTCACCATGGGGTCCCACCCACAGGACACAGACCTCCACAAATTTCTCCAGCATGAGTCCTTCACCAAGGTTACAGTTCTTCATGAACTGCTTCAGCATGGGTCCCTCCCATGGGGTGCAGTCCTTCAGGCACAGCTGGCTCCAGCCTGGGTCCCCTGCGGGGTCACAAGCCCTGCCAGCAAACCTGCTCCAGCCTGGGCTCCTCTCCCCAGGGGGCCACAGGTCATGCCAGGAGCCTGCTCCATATCAGGCTTCTCATGGGTCACAGTCTACTTCAGACATCCCTGTACCCTGGGTCCACCACCAGCTACGGGTGGATATCTGCTCCACCGTGGATCTCCATGGGCTGAGGGCCACAACCTATCCCATCATGGTCTTCACCACGGGCTGCAGGGAAATTGCTGCACTAGAGCACTTCCTGCCCCTCCTTCTGCACTGACTTGGGTGTCTGCAGGGCTGCTGCTCTCATGTATTGTTGCACTCCTGTCTTCAGCTGCTATTTATTGTGCAATGTTTTCCCCTTTCTTAAACATGTTATGCCAGAGGCACTACCTCTGTCACTGATGGACTCGGTCTTGGCCAGTGGCAGGTCCATCATGGAGCCAGGTGACATTGGCTCAGTCAGACATGGGAACAGCTTCTAGAAGTTTCTCATAGAAGCCACCCCTGTAGCCCCCCTGCTACCAAAACCTTGGTATGAAAACCCAGTAGAAGTTGTTTTAAACTGTCTGTCCTTCACATTATTCAAAGCATAAGGCATCAAAATAGGGTTTGTATGAGCCTGTTCTCAGGAAAAGTAAATTGTTCTTCCTGTGTAAGATTGTTTCTTTCTCCTCTTGCTTGCTGAATGAATGACAGCAGTCCTGTATTTTGGAGCAGGGAACAGATACTGAGGAGTATGAATGATCCTGTCTTTGCCATTTCTGTTAGCATCTGTCACACTTCAGCAAGCAGTAAGCCAAAACCTTTACTCAAACCTTCGCAACAAAACATCTTTGCTCATGTGCTTAGTAGACAATTACTGAATATGAGCAGCTAAAACTACTGCAGATTTTATCTGTGTGGTGCCAACTTTTGCCCAGCTCAGTGTGCTTTGGCAAAGTTTCTGCTCACAACCTTATCTCTCAACTACTTATTTCAATTATTTTGGAAGACCAGCTGATCTGGCCTTCCTGCACTCTCCCGTGATGCTGGACCAGACCAGATAAAGGCAGGGGCCGTGAAGGTTCCCTGCTGCTGTACTGCACCAAGGTGGCAATAGTTGGAAGTTTTGCCCAGGGGATGAATGTGAACAGGCTGGGAAGATGACAAATTGAAATGTTTTTAGGGACAGTCAAAAACCCCCATGAAAATATTAGACATTTAGGAATGCTCTTACAGTGAGTCGCAATGCCACAAGGAAGATAAATGAAATCCTCGCCATGGCATTCTCTGACTAGACCATGCAAACTTGACATTCCTGCCAGCTGGTCTTTCTATGTAAAAGCCAATATGTAGCAATGGCTTTGCCCCACCAGGTCTTGTGCCAGCATGTTATCTAAGTTCAGTGTATGGATCCCAAGCTCTACCACAGGCCAAATCAAACCTGCCTACACACTCTACAAAGGAAGCTTTTTCTTTAAATCAGAGCACCTCAGAAGCAATTCAAATGAACTATGGTGTACTAACTCCCCTGGCTTTTTAATCAAGCCTTTTTTGCTTATGCAGACATTTGATTCTCCCTCCCTTCATTGATCTCTTTTACATTTCAGCATTTAAATAAACTGCAAAACATTAAGTAGCTATCTTTCCGTATTCCAATAATTAATAGATTGGAAGAAGCCTTGAGTAACAACAGAAGCAGCAGCAACAACACCAGTATGTCAATCCATTGAATCAGAAACAAAATTTAAATTCAGTTATTCTGCAGTCCTGGAATTGTTCTCTACTACTAAGTCATCAGAAAAGGCTTCATGGTCTAAAACCAACTAAGAAGCTACAATCAAGCTGCATTTGTTTTCTAAAAAAACAATACTTGTCTCCAACTGTACCCTTATACTTCTAAGACTGAGATCCATACTGGTATCCCATTATAACAGACATGACACAGAAATGGAAAAAAGCAAAAATAATAACCAGAAGAACATTTTGAATGGCTTATCCACTAGTATTACTGTAAGACTGGTTAAAATCTTTGTACCAGTTGTTATAAAACTAGACAGATGGGTGTAGTTTTTACCCCAAACTCTTAGATTATTGTTTGAATCAAAGTGAAAGAAGCAAGTGCGCTAAACAGAAGGTAAGACAAACACAAAGATAAGTTAATATGATTATACCAATTGCCTGTGCAAGGCTTAGAAAACCAGATAATCCAAAATTAAGTAAAGAAATGATGCTACCAGTACACCTTCTGTTTCTAACCTGATGTTTTTAAGATTGATTTACCAATTTCTTGCAGTTGTTACAAAGTGAATCTCAGGAAGAAATTTGAAAGAAAAGATAATAAACCTCAAGGATTATCTCACAGGACACATTTTATGCATAAATAATAGGAAAAGAAAGTAGAGATATTTACGAGAATTATAGACAAAATGATGTTCCTACGGACATTTTTGGTAAGTTGAAGGGGAAGAGGTTTAGCAAAATTACAAAAAGCTTATATGAAAAAATATGTGAAGGGTTGTAAAAAAGGCTTGGAGGAAATGTAAAATTCAGGGTTTTTTTTGCATAGGTTAATGATATAAGTCAAACTTTCAAGGAAGGTAACACTACTATCATATCCACACAATTAACTACCTCATAGAAACTGCAAATATTTGCACAGAAAGAGTTTTTGACAAAGAATTCTTAGTTGAGTAAATTCATGAACTCCTGTGAACAGTACATCTTTTCTACCATTTATTCCTTCCAAGTGCAGAAGCAAATTTTGAAAGGTGAAGTTCAGAATTACTTCTGTCAGGTTGTTCACTTATCTCTACTAAATACTATCCATGTTTTACTGGTGAAAAGTGATGTTGCTATGAGGTAAATATTCAATGGCAAAGTCAAGAATACCACAATTATAATTATAGTATAATAATAGATATGTTGATGCACCTAAATGTCATAACTCAATAATGGAGAAAGATACAGATTCATGTCTCTGATAACAGTGCTGCTTCTTGGTAATTTGAACTACATTTTGTTGTGGCTGCTTAGTATTGGAAAAGCATGTAACCATTGTAGCTAAACTTCATACCTAGACCTGGTGTTAAATATCTTTGCATGGAAGTTCTCCAAGTGATATATGACTTCAAAAATGATGTGCCATATATTAAAAGAGTCCACATTTATACTAGGTTTATCTAACCCTAACTGAAACTAAACATGAAAACCATCAAGCTTTGTTTCACTGATGATTCTTGCGAGATTTTAATGTTCCAGATACTGAGAATGACTGGGAAGAAAGACAAAGTTATTATAGTACAGAAGGGAAAACCATATGACAACAAGGAAAGAGCTACAGTTACTGCTCTTGGGGAACGCAGCAGTCATAAGAGCAAAAATCTCTTGCAAGTTAGGATTCATTATTCCAAAGAAGACCTTGTGTTTCACAGAGTATCTAGGCAAGTGAATGTTAGAAAGCTCTGCTGCCTAAGGATGCTAAACAGGGCACTGTACAAGAGGATGTGAAAGCATTAAATACTATGCTTGATTTTCATATCCGCACTAATTAATGCAGGCTGTATAAATTGACTCAAAACTAATCAGTAAGAAGGCTAACTGCACTGATTAAAGAGAAGGAAGGGAAGCTTTTTGTCAACAACAGTTCTACATTAGAAGATTATCTTTCTTGAAAGAAATAGTCTTTCTTCTCAAACTGTCTAGATATGGCATCAAAGGTGACATCCCTGTTGTCAGGACAGGATCTCCTATGTTGAAAAACAGGGATGGAATTATTTCTGGTTTTAATTCTAACATCCACCTGCTCCTCTGCTTCAATGAGAGAAGATCTTCGTGATAGAAAGCTACTGAAAAAACCCAGGAAGCTGCTGTAAGTCTGGGCCAGAAGCAGACTTTCAAGAGCTAGTACATTCAAGCATAATTGAATCCCACGTCAATAATCCATTTAGGAAGCCACAAGCAATCTACTTGAGATCTAGGACATAATAAGAAATATTCTTGATATAACCAGTTGTAAATGGGTATTTGCTTCCTTTAAATACCTACAGGTTAATGTCCAGAGATCTCTATGGCTGCAGACAAAATGAACTGTTCTGGTAAGGTATTGACTTCCACCTTTTGTAAACAGACACGCTCAGTGGTAACTTTAGCAATATATTTTACAAGCTTCTACCTATTATCATAATTTCATTTTTGTTAACACCAAAAGATCTTTGTTATCTTATCCACAATCACAATAGGAAAGCCATGTGACGGTGATCTTATTGGCTGTGAGGAAAGACAGACAGAATAATGTGCCATCTGTAAAACAAAGAAAGGTGAGATTTTTTTTCCCTAGCAGCTCTATGTAAATACTGAACAGGACAAAAGGAAGACCAAAACTGCATGGTACTCCACAGGGTATGGGTCTAGTAGAGTTAATTTTTAATGTTAATGTCAATCCTGTGACTGCGGACAGGAAGGAGGGTTTCAAATAATTTCAGTCTAGTGACTTAGGTCCCTAAGGTGATTTTTTTTACAGCAGCAGCACAGGACCTGATGACAAATCATGGTGTGTAGAGGCTAAAGCATGTACACGCAGAATGCACCCAGGAAAGCTAAGAGATCAATCAATTAGTACTACAACTGTCGTTGTTACTTCATAACACAACTTAAAGCCTGTTTAGACAAAAGGCTGTGAATACTTCAGACCCTGTATTTTAAAGAAACCTTTTTTAGCTAAGTACATCTGAAAAACCACATCTATTTTACAATGGTAACTTTAATCAATCTTGGTTGGAGGTAGATACAGTTTAAGGTTTATAGCTCGCACTATTTGAAAATAGCTAGAAATTGAATTAAGTGGGAAATCTGAAGAAACTGAAACCAGTATAGTTTCTTTTGTGCTAAGACAAGAATCTCAAAAGTATGCGGGTACATGTGTGGTGGTGGTGAGACAAGATGCACTTAGGAAAGCTGTAATATACACAAAAACTTTGTAGAATTTATCTGGCTAATACAAGGAAAAAATGAAACCCACCAATGGTGTGGATTCTTTCCACCTCAATAAACATGTTTGTAGCTGTTCTACTTGTATGATACAAACAAGGAGCATATTTTCCAGGGACTGTCTTCATACCATCCTATGCAAGGCCTTCAGAGCATGGTATGGAAGCAAGCTGCTGAGCTATCTGGTGCTGCACTTTGTAGACTGCAGGAGTAGTCAGAGTCTGGAGAGATAGTACAGGAGCTAGAGGGTTACATTCAGTGCATTAAAAATAAGCACAAAATAATAAATAAATGTCTTTGTCCTTGTCAGAGGGCCCTTTGTTGATACAATACTGTTGAATTTAGAATGGCTGTCCTAGCAGAAAATCTCAGCTAGTGCTTGGGTGTGGCACAAAGGAAAGAAGGGATATATTTCATCTCATTGGTTTACACTAATAAGTTATGCAGGAAGAAACTTTGTGATAGATCCAACTGTAGCCACTTAATGGCTCAGATGAGGAAGATACCCTGGGGACAGCTGTACAAAGCTACTGCACTTTGAATTAAAATAGAGTTGATCATAATATATACGCTTGAGAGAAAAAATAGTGAACTGCCTTGGGGATTTCCTGTTTGCTAAAGACATTCTTGAAATACATCTAAATTCAAAATCAGCCTGCAGAAGGGTCAAGGTAGGACAATCAGAAATAAGACCTGACATGTTAACAGGTGAACAAGACACAACAGTTAATCTCTGCCTTAGTCATACCCGTACACTGTTGTCCTGCTTTCGACTGGGATAGAGTTAATTTTCTTCTTGGTAGCTAGTACAGTGATATGTTTTGGTGTGGGAACAGTGTTGATAATGCATTGATGTTTGTAGCTGGGTAGTGTTTGTGCTGAGTCGGTAACTTTCTGGTTTCTGTTTCTCAGGTCTAGCCAGTGGGAGGGCTGGGGGGGCACAGGAACTGGGAGGGGACACAGCCAGGCCAGCTGACCAGAACTAGCCAAAGAGGTATTCCATGGTCATGCTTGGTATATAAACCGGTGGCGGTTGGCTGGGGTCCTAGCTGAGCATCGGTCAGCAGGTGGTGAGCAGCTGTGCATCACTGGTTTTCTTCTGTTGTTTCCCTTTGGATTGAATCTCTCTCCCCTTCTCCCTCCTTTTCATTATAAATGTTATTATTTTGATTTTATTTTATCTCAATTATTAAACTGTTCTTATCTCAACCCTCAAGTTTTACATTCCTTTCCAGTTCTTCTTCCCATCCCTCTGGGTGAGGGGGGAGTGAGCAAATGGCTTTGTGGTACTTAGTTACATGCTGGGGATAAATCACGACATTAATGAATGTTACTTCAGGTATCTAGTGGTGTCAGCATGAGCTGAACTAAGCCACCACATCGAGAAAAAGAGGAAGAGAAAGAGACATAATATGGAAGACACAAAATAGGTGAAATTTTGTAGTCAGATTTTTTCAGCTGGGTCAGAGTCATAATCAAGTGCTTCATTTGAGCCTGGCCTGTTGCAAATCTCCTGGTGCCAGAGCAGTGCTGTAGGTACCCCCAACTGAAGCAGTCAGAGAGATGCTAATTCTTGTATGCTTCACAGCCAAACTAGTTTTGTAACACTTCAAACCAATTCTTCTGAGCATTTACTGTCACCCATTGGCTTGAACTCTGTATCTGTACCCACATTCACTAGGGTATCACCAGCAACTTTCCAAGAGCTTTCCAAACCCTGGCAATGAAGACTCTCACCTCACTACTTTTGTGACTTGGTACTTATAATTTTTTTTTTTTTTTACATTGACAGATTTCCTGAAAATCTGCACTTCATTCAGTTATTGTCAGACCTGATGAAGGCATTTTTCATACAAGGTAAGGCCTCTTCTGCTTGAATTAGTAAATATATTTGGTAAATATTTTCTTCAATTACTAGCAAAAGAAAACTAACACTTTCACAATATCCCCAGCACACTTATCATCCTGGTTAATCACAAAAAAAAGGGATTAAAAAGCACAGCTTTCCATATTGGGTTTACTCATCTGCCCTAGCATGTGAGCGCTAGTTACAAGGGTAATTTTGTATAGTTTTAAAGATAGGCCAGAAACAATTTTTTTTTCTCTCTTTCTTTTCCATGGGAAGACAGTCTATGTCTATGTACTCCTGCTGCTTCCTAGAGAAACTGACATATCACAGTCACAGTGGGTGGTGCTCTGTCCTGCAGTTGTTCCTGATCTACATGTGATTTCCCGAGACTGGTGCCTGGCAGGAGGCTCTTGGGTCCTGACAGTAAGGAGCTGGTGCAAAGCTACAAGCACGGTAACTCCTGCATTGTCCAGTTTCTTTTTCACCTGGTATGAGATCATCTACTAACTTCCTGTCTCCTGGGAGACTGACAGCAGTTCCTCATAGCACTGCTATTCCTTCTACAAGTCAAGCAGTAAACCTAAACTACACTCATACCACATTTGCAGTAGTTTTCTTTGCGGTTTAGATCTACAGACTTCAGCTCAAAGATGGAGATTTATCTTACAGTATAGTTTCTGTCCCACTCTATAGCTGTACAGTACAACTCTAAAAAAATCAGAAGAATTTTAACCTTTGTTGAAAACCTGTTTTCCAATAGATTATTTTTTTCCCCTTAAAACGTTTTCTATAACAGTTTTGTTTCATTAAAAACATAGTATTCTATCAAGAAACAGCTTCAACAGATAATTTTCAACCAGGTCTATGTTCATGTATACTAACATGCATAAAAATGCACATATGCTTAGAAGTCTTTAAAGGAGGGCACTGTTTATACCATCTGTAGTAATACTCTCTGAGAATAACACACTTGTCCCTGTCCTAAGTAAAATTAATGCTAAAATATCTTTCTGTTTCCAGAGCACTTTCAGATGGCCTAATTAAAAAAATAAAATAAAAAATGAATTCTTGAGTCTGCATGGATATATCTATTCATAATGATGTCTCAGTTTTATTCCTAATTAAAAGCTCATTAATATCAAAGACAATTGCAAGAAACCCAGATGAGACCATATATCATTTGTGATCTTAAGACTGAAGGCACCCATGCTACCAACTGAGACTTACTTATTCAAAAGCTACTGTATGTGTTATGTGAAATGAAGTCTCATCAAGCAATGGTACACCACTTGATGAAGGCTGTATGTAATATTTCACTCCTTCAGTTAGCTTCTGGCTCTGAAATGTCACTTAGGCCAAACAGTAGCTGTAAAAATTGAAGAAAGGTGAAGAACTGAAGGAAGGTAATTTGTTCACTTTCAAAAGCATCATCTATTTTCAGTATTACTAGACATGGGAGCAGGGAGGGGAATGCAAACAAGGGGGATGCATGAACAGAAAGTATATCATAGGAGCTGTGCACAGGAGATCTTCCTTCTTCTCCTCCAGTGGAAGATACCTTGCACATCTGTGTCATTTCTGAGCAGACACTACCATAAATGCAAAATCTCTGTAATGACTGTGGAAAAGAGGTATTCATTTTGCTTGTATCCTAAGGGAAAGATTATGCCCTCTGAATCTGGAGATGAAAAGATATTCACAAAGCAAATGATACTGGCAATTTCCCTGTGTTGAAATATGTGACATGACTTTCTCCAAAGTCCTTGACAGTAAGTTATAATTAATTTGGTCTGGAAAGTTCACTGCAGTCTAAAGATTTATTACTCCTCCCAACAATGAACATTGTTAGAATTATCTAGAATTCAAGAATGATCATAAGAATAGTGTTTATTTGTATGTGCATGTATAAGGATATCAGTTATTTGACAACTGAAATTTTTATTTTAGGCAGTTCCGCACCTAAGACTAATTACTATCATCATGCTTTCAGTCATAGAATGATAGAACATCTCAATTTGAAAGGGACCTATAAGGCTCATTGACCCCAACTCCCTGCTCATCACAGGACTACCTAAAACTAAACTGTATGACTAACAGTATCATCCAGATGCTCCTTGAACCCTGACAGACCTAGTGCTGTGACCACTTGGCTGGGAATCCTGTTCCAGGAACTGACCACTCTTTCAGTGAAGAACCTTTTCCTAATGAACAAACTGAACTTTCCCTGAATCAGCTTCATTCCCTTTCCTCTTGTTCTGTTGCTGGTCCCCAGAGGGAGCAGATCAGCACGTCCCCCTCCACTGCCCCCTTTGAGGAAGCTGTAGGCTGCAGTGAGGTCACCCCTCAGCCTTCTCTTCCCCACGCTCAACAGACCAAGTGACCTCAGACACTCCTATTTCTTGCCCTCAAGGCCTTTCACCATCTTGGTCACCCTTCTCTTGACATGCTCTAACAGTCTGATGTCCTTCTTATACTGAGGTGCCCAGAACAGCCCACAGGGCTTAAGGTGGGGCTGCACCAGTGCAGTGTAGAGTGGGACAATCGTGTCCCTTGACCAGCAAGCTGTGCTGTGTGTGATGCACCCCAGGACACAGGTCCTTTTGGCCACCAGGGCACACTGATGACTCATATTCAACTTGTCATCAACCCAAACATCCAGATATTTTTCTGCAGGGCTGTTGTCCATCCTCTTGGTCCTGCAATTTGTATATATAACCAGGATCACCTGATCCCACATGCAGAATCTGGCACTTGCTCTCATTAAATTTTATGTGATTGGTGATCGCCCAGCTCTCTTATCTATCCACACATCTCTGTAAGGCCTCTCTGCCCTCGAGGGAGTCCACAGATCCTCCTAATTTAGTATCATCAGCAAACTTTCTTAATGTACATTTGATTCCTGTATCCAGATCATTTATAAAACATTGAAGAGCACTGGCCCTAAAACTGAGACCTGGGGAAACCCACTGGTGACTGGCCACCAGCCTGATGTAGCCCCATTTACTGTAATACTTTAAGCCCAGCTTGTCAGCCAATTGTTCACTGAATGAAGTGATCTAGCTGTGTGCTGGACATCTTGCCCAGAAGGATACTGTGAGATACAGTGTCAAAAGCTTTGCTAAAATCCAAACCCCCAAACCTACTGGCTTCTTCACTCAAGGGCACTAAAACTGAGCTTAGTAAATCTAGTATGGGGATTAAAAATAGTTTTTTTTTCCACTGGAATTTTATTTACTTTGGTTTGTTTTGAGAAATGATTAAAACAGGACACTGGGATATTAGCTACAGGCCAGGACAACATATGTAGCAAGCAACTGTCTGTTTCAACTGGGAGGCCTAGATAGCAAAAATAGATTTAGATATCTAAAAGTGTCTTTGGGTAGCTTTAGGAACTTTGTGAGCTTCTTCTTAGCTGATCAAAACTAATCTCCATGATGTTGCGAAAGGTACTCAGGTTTGATCCTTGAAACACACACACTTAGATGGAGACTGCTCAGACTGAATTTCATTGATCAGTAGTGTAGAGAAACTTTGCTGCACATTGCCATAAATCTCACTGGAATTACCACTAGTAAGCTTTCCATATGGTATGAAATTGCCAGATGTGCAATTCATGGCTCAGGAGCTGGTAAGTGGGATGACTAACAAAGAAAAACAATAAACCCTGTAAATACTACAGTTTTCACTGATACAGATCTACCGTGAAATGTTTATCTGTGCCAATATTTTTTTGCATATACCATAACAGCATTCATGACCTCTGACTGTTAACATGTACTAGGTAAGGAGAAACCATAAGCCTCAGAATATTTTCACTGTGCCCAAACTCAGCATCCTCAAAAAAGTCCAGATCCATTAATTCTTAATGGTTTTCTGGGTTTCACACAGCAGGATCATTCAAGATATTATACTCAGTGTTTCTCACAGTTGTACCTCAGCCACATCCATCTTTCATGTTTAAAAATGAAGAATGATTCTCAAAAAGGAGCAACTGGGCTGTGCAGATTCCTGCAGTATACCCATATTTTTTTTTTGGCCACCATATTTTAGTTCAACATCTTTTACACCATTAACAGCCCAGAAAATGCTCTGTAATGCAATAACCCTTATTTCTGTATATGACAGAAATACAAAACCATTTCCCTTTCTTCCACATGCTATTTTCTTTTAAAGGTTTCTATGCTTTTCCATTTGATTTTGTGATTCTGCATCCAGCTGTACCAAAAACATTGCAATGATGTGGCTTGGCAATTTCACTAGCTTCTTAAATGAAAGCAGAGGAGGAAAAAAAATACAGCAGTGACCACTTCTCTGCTACCATCCTCTGCTACATCCATTGAGTGTACTCAAGCAGCTGGTATAGGAATAAGAAGAGCTGGAAATAAACCCCTGGTGGATGCTCAAGACAGACACTCTCTGATTACACTGCTTTGGGAAAGAAAAAGATGAAGTGTTGTGCAAAATTCAGAGGATTAAAAAATGTTTAGGGTTCTTTTTTTTTTTTCTTTTTTTTTTTTAAAGGGAAGGAGCAATGACTATATATTGTCTTACTGCGTCTAACTATAGATGCACAGAATTGAGTTATAAATCTAAAGAAAATCAATACCACAGCGCAGTAGATGATATGAAACAGCAAAAGTTGCTCAGTGTTTCCACAATTCTGTCTTTGCTGGCTAAGTAAAAATAAAAATTACTTGCTTTTTTCCTCCTTTCCTAAAGTTATCATAAATATTTGCTTATAAGCAGTTATATACCATAATTGAATGAGTACAAGAATAACATAGTAATCACACAAACCCACATTTTCAGCCTCATTCAAAACAGACAGAACACAAACTGTCAAATGGCTGCCATTAGTAAAGTAACACTCATTAGTGAATACTGGAAGGATAACCAGTTCAGTCCCATCACAATAAAATCTAGTTAGTTGTCTTCCTGTGTACAAATGCCTGAGCTCATCTCAACAATTTTTGGAATGTAGCTGATGTAAAAAATACAGGAATTCTCATAGGTTATTATTCTTCTCTATATTTAATCTATCTGGGATATGAAGAAGCACTGTATCAACCTATTCAGTTTTCTAACCAAGCAGTGACATTAGATGTTACATTCACACTTTCTTTTGTGACTTTATGCCTTACATCCCATGATAGAAGAAGCAGATACTTCAGCTCAAGACTACGGACAGAAAGGGTTTGCTGAAAGGATATCCCTCACCTCCTGTGCACACCAGTGATCAGACCTGCTATTTCATGGAAAACGCCTCTTTTTCCTCATAAGATTTTAGTATCTGACCTAACATTATTCATAACATTATGTTTTTATTGTGATTGTTTTGAAGGCTGAACCCAGATTTACAGCACTGTCATATCAAGCTTCCATGGGTAATATCAGTAAATCTCTATTTACTAAACCACCGTCTGTTAGGATGTGAGGACTTACCTTTAATATCTTGTGTTAATTGAAAAAGTTTCTGGCCAAAGAGCTGGTCAAAGTCTGATGCTTCAAAAGGTTTTTCAACAAAATGGTGGGAACTGCCCTCCTCCCTGTTGCAAATGTGAGCTCTTTTCTTCCTCCTTTTTCCAGGAGAAGGCTCAGAGCATGGGAATTTGGGCTGAAACACATGAGTATCACTTCAGTACTGCAAAGGATGAACTTGTGGCTTGCACTGACAGCTCTTGAGACCTCAGTGCCTCTTGCAGGTGGACACTCAAAACCTGCGTGTAGTTCTTATGCAATCATGGATATGAGATCCCCTTCTGATGTGCTCATTTGTGTGGGCAGGTTATTGGATGGCAATTGCACTGCTGAGTACAGGCATGGCATGCTAAAGTGACACTGCAGTTTTTGAAGACAGTTGAGTGAGTGGTCTTACAGCGTAGCTTCACTTCCAGCTAAATCTTCTACTGGGTAAGAAGATGAAAAGAATCTTGTTCCCACTGCAGTCAGAACAACTTGCCAGTGGTATCCTCAGAAGCTGAAATCCTGTCAACCAAATTCCAGTTAATTTCCTCAAGCAAGTAATTTTGCCAATGCCTGTGCACTTGTGTACAAAGTGTATGGTGAGAGATGTACTAAATAATAGTAGGATTTTATTCACTGTCAGGCTTTCCCTAAATTTATAAGCTTTTCTGCAGCATTGATGCATCAGGTATAGTCTCCTGCAGCTGGATGGGACTTCCTCAGGTAGTTAAGGAAGATACAGAAATACTCTCTTTAATATCATCAGCAGTGGGTATCTCAGATCAGTACACTGGATTTTCTTTCCTTCTTTATTTTATAAAAGGAGTTCAAATAAAAAGGTCTTTCACTTCCACACAGGTTCCTCTACCCTCGAAGATAAGCAATATCACATAATACTTAAAAGCGAATGAATGACTGAATGCAACAGGATGACTCATATAGACTAAGTCAGGTTAAGGATAACTACTGTTTGCTCGATAGATGATGTTTCTTTTCCAATTTCTGTCTCTCCAAGCTTCCTAGAACTGTCTGGGGGTTTTATTTTGCCCTACAAGATAGATTTTTTTTTTTTAATAAGCTCAAGCCTTTCTGCGAGAAAAAAATCAGAAAATGTGTGATCCCATCTTATGCCACTCAGTATAATACAAAGTATACACTTAGCAGGTAGAAACAGAAAAAGATACTACACTTAAGTAAGTGCATAGATGCACTTAGTACAATGATAATGTCAATCCTGATAAACTTTAGGCCTCTAGGTTTTAAGCTAACTTCTGGACCCCAGTTAGAGTAAACAAGCCCAGTTTTACAGACATAATTTCAAAATGTTGAATTTGAGAAACTGTGAGCTGTAACACATAGAAGCAAAGAAACACCAAAAATGTTTAGAAAAGATAAAAAAAGAAAAAAGGGAAACAATACAATATTATTTTTATAAAATTTTACAATTACTTCATGCTATGTTTGTGATTTACAGGGATGGTCTGATTCTCGAGGACTTAGTGCCATTGCTTGAACAATGGTAGTGTGGGACGAGTAGGTAACCAGTAATGGTGTATGTGGTGGAGAGTAAACAGCAGAGAATTACTGTGCTATCTGTCCATGTATAGAATAAATGCTTCTTCTGTAGAAAACTGATCGATCAGCATGGTGCAGACTAAATCTCTGTGCTGTGATTCAGAACTCTCCTGCCCAAGCTTCATTTTCAGTGTTTGGGAGCTTCAGCAATCACACTGGTAAGGAAAGGTAAGGAAAACTGCACACTTCAATTGTCTTCCAATGTCTGACAGAGAAGAACACAGAGTTAATAATGGGCATTGTATCTGGTGTTTGAATCAGTGATTCAGAACGCCTTATTCTGCATTCTGCCTGCAGGTGTTGACAAACTGAATGTTCCCAAAAAGACTTAGGAAAACTATTGTATAAAATCAAGAACTGGCAGGCAGTTGGGCACTCTGTGGGATGTTTAACTAAAAATAAAATGAAATAAAAATAGATATACTACTCTTATTGGGAGAGGATAAATTAACTCCAAAGTTCAGGTTACACAGATTATATAAAATTAAAAATTACAAAAAAAAAAAATGCCTGTATGTCAGCTCTGAAGCCTCTGGCTAGTGTAGCTGAGCAAGTAGTTGGCTGTGCACCAGCCATGCTTGCTTCTTTGCTGGGAAATTCATATGTGAATTAGGACATGTTCTGTAATAACTTCTGGCTCAAAGCCATGAACTGGGATTTTGACCAGTGATGCTGAAAACCTTTGTCATTTTCAGTGTTTCTTGAATTTGGTTGCTATTTCATAAACAGCCACATATTTAAGGAAAAGTATTCTCAGCTATTACTGCAGGAACAGATTTTCAGCCAGCATTTTTCAGCAGGGTCCTCGGCTAAGATTCTTCACTTTGAAGATAAGTATCCAGTTTCACAGACAGCTTAGCTACCAGAAATGAAAGAAAATGTCTAAAACTTTGGTATTTATTTTGGCATTTGAAAGGACATCAATGTTCTTGAAAAATCCTTGACATAAAAGGGTGTTCCGTACAGCAGCTGCTGCTGTCCATGTTTCTTTCTGGTATTCAGACTAAGGATTTGGATCTCTAACATCCCACTGATACTATCCAGGCAGATCTGTGCACAGTGACATGAGACTTGCAGTAGGACCAACTACAGGACCATGTTTCTATCTAGACCGTCTCTTAGTTTTGGCCTGCTTTATGGAGAACGGAAAGGAGCACAATGTTAAGTGGCTGGTAGCACTAAAAATGAGCTGCCAGAGTTTGGTAGGTCCTATCTTTTCTTTTTGGGATCCACCAGGTGAATAGTTCTTCCTAAGCCTTAACTAAAGCCCAAACCATTTGAAAAGAAGCTGATTCATTTTCACATGGATTATTTTAATACATGTATGATTGTAACTTTTAAGTATCCTACAGCTGATTTGGAAACTAAAACAACTGATTTGTTTAACATACTTTGTTTACATCTAAGAAAAGGCAGATGGACAGATGAAGTATTTACAGTCAGAGACCATCATGCTTAAGTGACTTTGAAGTCTAGTCTTCCACCCAAAAGCAACATGGAATAATCTACACTTACAGATGCGTTATCAAATGAAGTTGAGTTTTGTGGCTGAAGAGGTGACAGCTTGACAGCTGAGCTTTTGCAAGAGACCACTTGAAGGCTTTCACTGTGCATCACTTCTGAAATGCAACATATAAACTTACAAAGGCTACAAGATTCTGGGACCCTTTTTAACTCAGAGATGTCCTATGTAAAACCAGCCAGAGGGGGAAGGTCACTTTCATCTTTAATTAAATGAGGAATTTTATTTGACTAGCGTGCCATCTGAGGGACAACAGAGTACAAATGAGTACTGGCAACCGCATGGTTGTTTCTTCTGTGAAGTTTTGGTGCAAATTCTTGTGGCTTAAGACTTAAAACTGATGAACAGAATGCATAATATCTAGCTACAAAACTGCCAGCATAGTTTGTTCATCCATACTAATATCTTGATTTTCTTTTTAACATGAACATATTTTAAACAAGAGTCACTTGGCTGCCAGTTCTGTTCACAGTTAGGATATTTAATGCCTGAAAAGCTGAAATGCAAGTCAATTAGTACAGTTGGTCACTATCTGCCTTGCTGGTCTAGTGAAAGGAAATTATGATGGTAATTTTTCATTGGTTCTGTTGATTGGTATGTATTTACTGTCAATAAAGAGGGCGTTTCTTTCTTTTTCAACACTGCTCCCTCTAACCTAGCTTAAACTGATTCATATCGGTACTTGACACACACTGATATGTTTTCCTTTAAGAAATTCTCAGTCTAGCTAATTTATCTTATTTTCTGCATGACAGCTACATCCAAATACTGATGTGTAACCACTGTAAAGATCTCATGAACAAGAATTTATAAGATGAAGTTACCATCAGGCAGATGTCTAGAGAGTGAAACTTGGAGTTTGATCAACGTTTCACTGAATTCTGCACTATCAAAAGCACAGAAGAGGATTTTAGGTAGTTGCAAAGAGTGCTGCTATCTGCTTATGATTCAAATAAGTATGCTGTTGGGACTCGGTGACTGGCCCTTGTCACTGAAAGGGAAAAGAAACAGCCCAAACCTTCTGGCTTATGCACAAATATAAAGAGGAGAAAATAAGGTGCAAATGCTGTTTATTCCCCTCTCCCTCCTCTGGGACTGAAAAAGTGTGTTTTGGGTGAGATTTCCTCCCTTTTTTCTAACACATCCTGCCATATGGAGGAAAGAAAAGAGAACGAGTCACTGACTTCACATGGGGTAGGATGAAGGGGGGAAAAGGTACAGAAGAGATAGGAATGGCAATCTGAATTCAGAACTGAAATCCCCCCCAACAGTTCCAAACAGCAGTTTGGCTAATGGCCATAATTTGGAATGGCTGTGGATCCTTAAAAAAGCACAGGGGAGGTGGGTTGAGATTAAGTGTATCAGTCTGTGACCCACTTTCCACTGCCTGGCTAGCATGCATGTCCTCTGCATCCCTTCACACAATCTGGTGATGCTTGTGGGAGGACCTTCTGCCGTATGGAACAGCTTCCCCAAATCTGTCTGCTTCACTGAGCCACTATTTCCAGCAAGAGCTTAGTGCTTTTCCTCCCTTTTAATGACTCTCCCTGTATTATTAATTTTTTAACAATGCAAATGTTTTATTTAGCTATGGAAATCAATGACAACACTGACCAAAGATAGCCTAGATAGCAAAGTTATGCTCAGTTACATTTCGGGCATGCTCAAACTCTATATGAATGAGTAGCTTTTTAGCACTCACAGAACTGTAAAAAGGCCTAATAATGACATTTAAGGAACAAGCCACGCTTGGCATGACAGCACATACAGAACAACATCTGATCGGTAAACATTGCCTCATCTCAGAAAGATGACCTAAAAGCAGCCTTGAAACTTTCCTAATGTCTCGAGGAAGAAAAAATTATCTTAATTTTTGCCTTTCCTTCTTAGAAAAACCCTCTAATATAAATTAATAAATTAAGGGACTAATATAAACCTGAATTGTGCTGTGTCTGAATAAATAATAAGCCTTATACAAATACTATAAGCCAAATAACTGAAGCTTATGTAATTGCTTTAGAAACTGGAAAAAACCCCAAACTCTTCTGAGATTTACATTTTGAATTCATGGAATCTCAAAACTGGGTAAGTGGGTTAAGGCTGAGATTGCTGCACAGACCTAGGCAGTAAGGGGCAAACAATGAGCAAGACACAGTTTGAACAAGACTTCCATTGTTAAGGAGCACCTTATAGATTAAATGTTTATCTGAATTTACTTGAGGAGTTTTAGGTATTTCCTCCTTTGTAGAAAAGGAAATATTTGCAGTTTTATGTAAGAAAAGTTTTAGACAGTCTCCTGCCATGCCATCTGGTGCTAGCTGGTTGTTCAGGCAAAGCATTTGCCATGTGTTCAGGAACTGTTTTGAGGT
Source organism: Falco biarmicus (assembly GCF_023638135.1). NCBI lineage: Eukaryota > Metazoa > Chordata > Aves > Falconiformes > Falconidae > Falco > Falco biarmicus. Next base: position 14,929,018 of record NC_079311.1, read on the forward strand.
GGGTTTAAGTATGTACTGCACTAGCTAGTCTGAGGTATGATCAATAAAAGTCACTGAGCATCCTTAAGGAAGACCCAAAAATCCACTTTTGCATTCTACCACCTTAATTTGCCAAGGTGATATACTGCTTTCTGCTCTTATGTGTGATTCATAGCTTTTCCAGTGGAAATGATAACTTTGCTCCCTTGTCTCAAATTTAAATTGGACTTGCACAATATGAAGTGTGAGGTGTCTATTGCATTCAGCTCCTGGAAGTACAAGGACCTTAACAGAGACATTTTAAATTAAGATAGTATTAGAGGTCACCACTTCACACTTCTACTTCATTGGCCTTTTCAGCACTCCACTCCCCTGCTGGGTAATACTGATATACAATTTACAAATTTTTCCTTCTATCATATTCTAATTGAAACATGCTGTTAATATACCAACAGGAATACCCGTTCCCTGCCATAAATTCCAGAAGTGATGCAAAAAATCTCAAATATATTTGAGTACCTCTGTTACATGACAAATTATCTGGAAATGTACACCTATATCTGCATGAAATTATATTTGCCATTTGAGGAAATGCCGAATACATAATTTTCAACTCTGAATTAGACCCTATTTCTCAAAACAGCTGCTATATTACTTGAAATATCTTTATCATTAACTTGGCAAGACACTGATGAATAAGTATTTCCATACATATATTCAGCCTGGTTCTCATGTGACTTCAAAGTCTCTTTAAACTACTGGTGAGACTGAAATTTTAAGGCAAATGGAAAAAAAGTAAGCAAGTAAATGAGTCCTTCAGGCTGAGGACAATAAAGAATTATCAGAACAACTATGTTATTAGACTTTGTTTTCTTCACTTCAAGTCTAGCAAGTTGTAATTTTAATGCTAATAAGCCATTCTGTATTTGGCAATGATACCTAGATTTTTTTTATTTTTTTAATTTGAAAATTTGATTTTTTTAATTTGAAAATTTGAAAAAAGAAAATTTGATTCTCATTCAGCACAGTGAAACCAGAATCAAGACACATTAGCAGTGACAACTACAGCAAAAGGTAGGTGATGCTTGTGTAAGAACTAAGAATACTGCCAAGAACTGAATATATTCATTTTTCTAAAAGTTGTTAATATACTAATAAATATATAAAGCCCTAAAGTAAAATTCAGACACAAATATCCAGAATTTTCTGAACTATGTATTACTGTATACTAGTGATGCAGTAGCTTTTAAACTAAAATTTAAGGCAGGAACAAAATGCTGCTAACAGAATGTGTAATGGAAGAGAGTATTCATTGCAATTTGAAAAATTATTTTTAAAACGTTTCTTGATGTAGGAAGAACAAGAAATGAGATTACAAAACTTTTAACCACCTCTTTCTCAAGTGTTTACTCTCAGGCCTACTTTCAGAGCACCTTGTGGGAGAGACAGGGAGCAAAAAAAAATAATTTCAGGAGACAGGATAGCATATTTGTACAATATTACAATACTAGTGCTTTGGAGTAGTGTTTCTTAAACTTTAGTCATTGGTTAACTGACGGTACGTGGAGCCCTTCATCATCCTACACACAGTAAAACTGAATTGAGAATACAACCATGAAAGACAGCAAAGGCTGAAGTTTAATCAGAAGATCACTGATGTCAATGGCAAATTTTCAATTGACTTTGGTAAGTCTTGGATCAAAGCTGGGAGAAGAACCTCTCTCCCTCATGTGGAAGAGTGCACAGATCTTTAAGAAGCTGTACAACAAGATATTGATAGGTTGAGGAAGTGTAAAAGGAAATCACATGCTTATGAAGACCAGAGAAAGACAACGATCTTGAAACCTGTCCAGGGCAGGTCTGTTTTGTGTTCACTTTTTTGAAAGCTGAGGATGCTTATAATTTATTCAGTCTAGAATTAATATAAGTATGATGAATAAAGAGGATTCAGAAGTTCTGTGTTATGTCATCTGATGAAGGCAGAGAAGGGAAAAGCATATCTCACCAGTCTGTTGTCATCTGTGGAAGCAGGTTTTGTAACAAGGGTTGCCATCAGCTATGGTGTATGTCATCCCTAACTTTTACAATCAATGAAATAAGGTAACTTTTGTAGTCTATTTTTGTTTCAATAAAGGTCCTTTGTGTGGGAAAGGAATGGCCTCAGACTTCTCTGATAATATATGAATGGCTGTGTATCGTTACTGAATGTGACACAGCAGAAAACCCCTAAAATGTCAGTACAGAGAATGTTATCTTCTGAGAAAGACTACTTGAAATCCATCCACACAGGAACTCAACAGGTCTTAGCTGTCACATTCCAACCACGTGTGATCAACCCTTGTTTCTGCTTTTTGATTTAAAAACCTGTGAGCTGTTTTTTCCTTTGCTATGCAACGCCATTCACTTTAAAGCTATTGACTGACGGAACCAACTCCCCTGCAATTGTATCCTAAACTCTTCACCACCAGGTCTGGGCTACCAATTCTGTAGTTTTTTTAACTATCTTGATGGCTTCCTAGCAACTCCTGTGAAGCCTTTGCAAAATGGCTCTGTAATGCTGCTCTGTGCTGGTAGCCACAGTGTCTGCTGGTGGCTGTGAAGGTGGTAAGTGCAGGATGCAGCTTGAGTGCAGAGCAGCACCTTGACACAGTGAACCATGATTTGTGCTTGATGAACCATGCTAACTCTCTGACACCTTTGTCTTTTCTCAGTTTCTTCAGAAGGCAGCCAGGACCCTGGCAAACTCTGGCTCACTCACTTTTACCACTAGGACACTTCTGCTGTTGCTGCCACCAACAAATGAGACATAATACTGGGCTAGATGGATCCCTGCCTAACCTGGTATGGCTGCTTTTATCTGCTGCAGTACAATGTGACCTTGTACACTGCATATGTACTGGTTTAAATTTCAACTAGAAGTTGACCTGTGGCTTTATAGGAAAAGCATTTTGCATGTAAAGGTTCCTTAAGTGCCATTTAAGGGTCTCACTTTCACAAGCATTATTGATTTAGTGGGAATTATTTAGACCCAGAAGACAGAAAAATGTGGTCATGCATCATACCTATATGACAAAAGAAAAAAACAGTTTGCATTACATTTAAAATGGTTAACTTTTAACAACCAGAAATGCAAGCATAAAAAGCATTTCCCTGCTTTAATACTGATAAAATAATAAAGTTTATATGTAGAATTCAGGATTTTAAGTGACCATCTGCTGTTTGTTTCTGCAAACTGACTATAGTAGTCATGCAATAACCAACAACCTTCTTTCTTCTTCTGAAAATGTCACAATACTTAAAGCACTCGGGCATTTTTTTCCCCTGCTTCATAGAATCAAGAAAAAGTACAAAGAAGGGTTGTGGTGCAAAATGCTTTAAGATGTAACACTGAAGCAGAGAGGCACTGAGACTGCCTTTCCTCAAAAACCTTGTGAGGTTATCAGCAAGTGGCAGAAACAATCCCAGTTTAATTTACCAAAGCCACAAGGTGTCTCTGCAAACCTATGGCAGCAACAACGCTCCCAAGTCTTGCTGGCAGATACAAGCACACTTCATAAACCTGTCCAAAGAAAATACAGCTCTACCAGATCAGGCAACTGTTCTTTGCAGCATCATCAGTCCAGCTGTGCATCACTTCATCGTACTGTCCATTACTTTTGTCTCACATTCTTTCAGGGATGTGGTACCTGCAGGCAAGGTCAATACTAGTCAACTGCACGGTTTCCTGTTCATTTAATAAACCAGGTATGTCCTTGGTAAATGTTTTTTGAGGCTGCAGGTTTTCTGAGACCATACAGTTTCCAATCAAAAGCCAGGAAGATTTCTGTGGTGTGTATCACACCAGGTGGATCAAACAGTAATGCAGCATTTATTGAAAAAGGCACAGATGTTCTCTCAGTACTGGCTGAGCATGACAAATATATCAAGGGATGATTTTTTTACTTCTCCATTTTTTTCCATTCTCTTCTTTTAAAACAATTGATTCAAATAGGATTTGACTTGAAAGCTCATTTTTGTAAAGGGACAAATTTACAGTATTTCAGATGCAGATTTAGGGACCCTTTAAGCAGTTGTAAAAGACTTCAGCATGTTACCTTTAAAGAGCTTATTTACACATTCAAATAAGTAAGATTTTTATTATTGGCATTACTGGGAGCAGTGCTCACCCAGTGTTGCACTTTCCCTCTATTCTGAGGGCCTCTCTATGCGAAACCAGCCATTGAGTGATCTATCTTTCTTCTGGTACTGAAAGAAAAATGTTTACTTTCTGAATGTAGTGTTGCCAGTTTTATACAATAGCAGATATCTCTCTTTCACTTTTTATAAAACTAGTTCTTCACAAAATAAAATATTTTATTCATGGTTTGTATTTGGTCTATTTTTGCCCTAGGAAAGAACGGTTTTTTTTCCTCTAGTGAAATAGACAAAAACCCACCAAAAGCACAAAAAACCCTGAACAGCAAAACCCACACACTCCTTTCCCCAAAACCTTTGGCATTTTTATTGATGCCCAAAATGCCTAGGCACAATGGTGCCTCACTGGAAGTACAATCTGGCTATAACTTATCTACAAGTTGGAGTGCTTCCCTCTGTTGTGTATCACCATCTTTTCCTGAAAAGAGAGGGTTTGTTTTATAAGAATAATAAATTATGTTATACTGGGATAGAAATAGTTCTGCCAGAAAGATAAAGCTATAGAAGAGCATTGGAATATAACTGTAGATCTCACTAAAAAGAAAAAGAAAAACGAAAAGAAAAAAGCAATATTTGGAAGTTTTGCTGAAAGTTTTCTTCTTACAGGGCATTTGAAAATATATGTATGTTATTTACAAAGCAAATTATATTCTTGAGATTCTTTTTTCAAAAAAAAATTAAGTGGAAGGGCTTTTATTTTTTCCCCTCCCACTTTTATATTGTCATTTGGGTTCAGAGTTTCAGGACTTTGATTTTTCTTCATGAGTGATGATTCTTACTTATATCTCACACTTCATCCACTGGAAAAATCTCCCCATTTTCACTAGCAAAGTCACACTTTGCTGTGGAAATTCTGAAGAAATTCAGTGTGAATTTCTCAGGATTCAATGACTGACTCCTAAAACATTAGAGCCCTTTAAATCTACAAGGCAGCGCAGTTTAATGCCATGGCTATAAAAGCAAAAAATACAACAGATTTTTACTCACTACTCTGGGTTGCCCTCTAGGTACTCTTTAATGCATACACAATGGTGAAATGCAGTGGAGGTAAATCCTTAATGACTGTCAGGTTTTCAATACTCACTATGCAACAGATGGTTCTCTGGCAAAATAGGAATACTGAAATATTTAAGAAATCACTATTATTTAAGAAAAAATTCAAACATTTCCAGAGAAAATAAGAAGGGTGGAGAACACATTTTTTGAGGCTCGTCTGAACCTTGATTCCTTTCAGTTGCCAGAGCAAGGAAGCAGAAAGAATGCACAAACCTATTAAAAGGGATTATCTTCCTTCTATAATGTAAAGGGATGCTGCTGATACTCTGACAAAAGCAAACTTATGGTTGTGACCACAACTTAAAAAATCCCAATAGTTACCCAAAGACTACTACCACTCCTCCACCAATAGACTTAAAAGATCTACATTCTATAAATCTTCATTCTTGCAAAACTTTTCTTGCTGCTAATGCCTTTTCCTCTTTGGGACAGGCCAGAAATTAACATTTTGCAAAACTGTATTTCTTACTTTGGTTGATAGTGGTTAACTTAGAACCATGGCTGGTTGGATTGCTCTGCTCCTGATGTATATTTACAACACAACACGCTATTGTGACACCATTCTCTCTTTAATCACAGTATCCAATGTATTATACAAACAAACATTCTTGCACAACCTCCCCTACACTGGCCAAAGCTGTCTTCTCCGTTCGTTGTTGACACTAATTTATTGCTAACCCTGAGACACTTAGCAAGAATATTTAAACTGCATACTTCAAATGCAAGTAAAATTCAGGTCACGTGCTATTGGCATACCATGCAGCCTGAAATCAACACACTAAAAAGGAATCTCTCTGGGAATCAACTTCAGCATTGTGAAGAACCTCGATGCAAAGGAATTAAGACCCAAAGCCATTTTTTTTTTCTTTCCTCTGCCTTTCTTTTGCTTTGCTGCTCCAGTCAACCTGCACACAATAAAACATGATTGACAACCTCTCAGCAGTGCTGTGTTTCAAAGATCAGGCAGATTTCCATGGCTTTCGCTGGAGCAGAGCTGTGGGGAAGGACCAAGCTACAGGGCAGGACAGGTCACTGCCTGCAGCAGGCAAACCTCCTGCAAGAATAAAGTTGTATGCTAAGAAGCAACAGGATAAAAAAGTAGCAAAGGGAAGAAAAAAGAGGGAGGAAGGAATAAAATTAAAGCAAACCCACAGTAACATAGGAGAGGCTACAACCCAACAAAACAGAGCATCTGGGGAAAAAAAGAAAGCTAGAGAGAAAAGAACGTCTGTTCTTCTAAAATGTAAAAATATCAGAAAAGAAAGATGAAAAATACTGAATTTTTCTGGGTTCACCAGTTTATTACTATTTTGGAGAAACTATTCCTATTCTATAGAATTTAGTATTAATCCATGCATAAAATGGGACTTTCCACCTTAATTAAATTAAACAAAAAAGGAATAAAAATATTGCTTAACAGCAGAGTGTTTATGGCAAGGTCTAACATTCAAACAGAAGGAAAAATAAATTAATTGCTTTCATTAAACAGCAAATTTTTGCAGGTTGGGAAAAAAATAGAGTCTCATAGTGAGGCCACTGGCATGTGCAGAAAGTTTTTAAGGCCCAGTCTGGGATTCAGAAAATACAGGCACTGTATATCTGGCCTCTGTCACTTGATGCTCCATTTGGGTCAGAGTTGTTCTCAATTCTTGGTCTTGGGTCATTCTCAGTTCTTGGTCTTGGGTCATTCTCAGTTCTTCAACATTGCATTCCTCTCACGGCTTTCCTCATTTGTGTAGTTGATCTGTAAGCCCTTTGGGAACTGACAGCCTCTTAACATGAGAGCACGAACTGCTGAAAGCCTTTTAGCTCTCAGCTAAGTGTTAGCTGCTGCCTCTTCACAATCCCATAACTCACATAAAAAATACTCTTGACTTCCTGCTCAGCCCGTTGTGCCATGCACCTGGTGATGGACTGTAGACTGATACTGCACTTCAGGATGTGTGTGGCACCATATGCACTGGTACCACCAACCAGACATATACAAATGGTATTGTGTCACCAGCCTACCTGTGTGCTGTCCAGCTCCATCCAGGGTCTCCTCCCAGAATGGTGCTGGGTGTCTTGGCTCACCCTCACTTCATGTGGTGGGGGCAGACCAGCCGAGAGTTAGGGAAGGGATGCTTGACTGCAGAGGGGTATGGGACAAGGAGATGCAGTTCCATCTTGTACTGCAAGCTTTCCTATGACTGAGCTCCCATGCTTGGGCCATGGTTACTGGTTAGGATTGGTTGATTTTAAGTAGAGATTAACTAAGGAATGAGGAAAGAAAGATCGTCTTTCCATCCCCAGTGACTTTAATTCCCAAGAATCCTTCAGACAACAACAATTTCTCTAATATTAGTACAGTAAAATGCAAGTGTTGTTGCCATTTGCAAAACACAACCTAAATCTCGTGATTACTTCTTAACAGAAAGCTTGGTTTTTTGTTTCACCAAAGCCAGTGTTGCTCTGGCTTTTGCTGCACGTTATGCTATAAGGGAATTTTTATTAACATACGAACAACATGTACTCAGATGTTTCTTATCTTTGTGCCTTTGATCCTGTAAGGGGGTGAAAGCTGCACTGCACCAAGAAGCCTTCTTACAGGAAATATGAGGAATGCAGTATTTACTTCTTGTTTTCATTGAAAATATTTCTCATTGTTTCTTCTCATGTTGTCATCAGCATAGCGGAGTCAGAATGGGAAGGAGTTCAAATAAGTGAGAAACTAGCCCATGGAAGGAGCTTATCAACATCAGACACCACAGTCAACTATACACAGTATTTCATCAACCCTCACTTTCTAATAAAATCACTATGATTGATACACTGGACTCAGCTCTTAATATGTCTTTGCTGAGAACCTGAGAACCACAGACGTGGTGGCTTCAGAGTCACACCTAGAAGCCTGCTTTGGCTGATAAGCAATTATGACTGGGATGAAAGGAGAGGAGATAAAGTCTTGGTCTATAAGAGAGAAAGACAGTACCAATCACCTCAGTGTTATCAGTATTTCCAGGTAGTTACTTTTGAGGAGCAAACACAGCGGAAGTTTGATTGCTTGAATATATTTATCTAACCTAATAAGGAGTCTGAATGAGAATTAAATACTTCCACAAAGAAAGGAATCCATTATCATATTTTCATGAGCTTTAATCACAAAATTCCTCTGGACTTTCTGAAAGCAGAGTCAAGCTCCAGATTTTAAAATGGAGCTGGAGCAGCAACACTGAGCACATGGATGGATAGAGAGAAAAGAATGCAAAAAATAATCCACGTGCATGAAGAAAAATATTCACACAAAATGAAGCATCTTAAACAGCTAATATTTAGAAAAAAAAAGGAAGCTAGAATAGATTTCATAGAATTGTATCCAGAGATTTGGATTATATTGAAGCCATGTCAAACAGTACAAATCCTCAACTTGGAAAACTCAGCAAAATTTTCAAGATGAAATTTAAATGTATAGGTAATGTAGGTGAAGTTGGTGCACAGATATTAGGGTATATTCACTTTGTTCCTATTTAAAATACTTTACCTTCCTCTGTGTGTATACCAGTAATTCCTCCACTCAGAAATCACAGTTTCTCTACATATGATACATGAACACACAGTATCTCAACCCTATGGTCTTTTCAGAATGAAAGCACCTAATTCTAATTATAAACATCAGTCTCTGCCACCCAATAAATGGGACAAAAGCCCCATACCAGACAAAACAACAAACAGAAACTGGTTTCCTGTAGGTAGCTTCAGAGATGGGGAAGTTCTAGAAAGTTGTTCTGCTACAATATTGCACTCCTGAGTAAAAAATCAAACAATCACAATTTAGGCACCAACAGTCACTTCTAGCTGTCTGGTATGGCAGGAGGATCCAATGCCCTGCTAAAAGAAGTGGTCAAGATATGCAAAATCCACATCTGCCAGTTTGTATTTACAGCTGTGGTACAGATGTGTAGGGCTTTGCTATAGCCATCTTCCTTGAGAGAGCCCTTTCAGTAAGAGCATTATGCTTAGTTCAGAAAACTGATTATACCTTTTATTGCCATTAATGATCTCGTATAATCTAGCTAAATGCTTTTTGTTGAGATGTACTTCCAGAAAATCTGCAGCTCAGGCAGCATTTCCTTAAAAGCAAAGTCAGCAGAACTGAACAACCACAGGCACGTGTAAGAACATATGAGCAAGGTAAGCCAGCATCCCAGCATTCAATCTTACCATGGCTGTCACATATTATAAGTTTAGCTTTACTAGTGCGCCATTTTTAATAAAAATCTGTTTCTGTGTCACTTTTATTGTTGCAGCAGTTTATTTGGTTTTGCATTACCGAGAAGCATAGATATAAATCTAGAGAAGGTGTTATATATGGTATATAAAGGAATGCCCAATTTATCAGCTGGAGGCTCTCATCTAGTTAATAATTGTCAAATGTTTGTCTTGGGTTTTGCAAAATTCAAAATTTTCAGTTTGGTTAAGTGTCTTGAGTCTAATTTTAGGTGACCACAAGACCAATCCTTTGCGCTAGCAGAATCTTTCCCATGTCACCTCCAGATTAGGGAAGATCACGCAGCTGTAATTGCCTAGTAGGTAACTGACACATTATGAAGATAATTTTTTCTGTGAATCTTTACTTCTGCAATGCACTTCAGCCCTAAAAATGAAAAATGAGGAATGTGCTTTGCTGCAGTATTTCAAATCCCACATGCAGAGATCCAGTCGACTTGGGAACCAAGGCTACCTTGCTCACCCTGCTAGCATCCACATACAGAGCTGAGACAATAGTGCCAAACTAAAACAGAAGATGGGAGAAGGAGTTATCTCTAGTCATAGTTCCCTGCTATGCAGATGTCTCTTGTCGTTTTCAATGCATAAAGCTGCTTGCTCAGACTTGCTGTTATAATCTTACTTACCCTCTATCAATTTTTACTAGTCCTGACAAAAGCTTATTGTGTTAACACTTTAATGTTTTCTTCCCATCCATTTTTTTACACTCTTACATGCCCTTTGTGCTACTCTGCAAATAAGACATGCTGCTGGTATTCTGCTCAGAGCCCAGGCTGCAGATGCCAGGCTGCAAATATTTGCATACACTGATTATGGATACAAAGGAATGTATCCCCTGCTCATGTGAAATGACGGAAACCCATTGCACCCTACAGATCCGTGCTGTTTATACTAGCTATCAAATCTGTTCCTCTGTCATTTACTATCACAACAAAACACATTAAACCAGTATGTTCTATTTTCTAAAAGAAAGAATTTTACCTTGCAGGGATTCAAAAGTCCAAAGAAAACACCATCCTATTATCATGTTTTAACTTCACACTGTAAAGTCTCATTCAATTTACATCTGGTATCTTAGTGTCTTTGTAACCAATATATTCATGTCAGCAATCAGACCCATGAATATTTTTGTGTTTAATAGGTATAATTTCCATGAATCACTAATGGAATCAGTAGGAGGACATAATATGTATGCAAAAAAAATGAGATGGTGCCCTTCAGAATCCTGGAGGGATTTCATCAGCACAAAACAGCCTGTTTCTTTATTCTACAAAGCCAGGGGTTTTCTCCCAATCAGTTATTTCACAGCAATCTCTAATGCAGCTCTGGGAGGCCACATTGATGGGTTTTTTTATTATTTTTTTTCCTTTCTCATGTTTTGTGAGCAATATAAAAAAAAAACCACCAACGGTTTTAGTAAAGCTGAAACTTAGATATCTGGAAATAAATCTATTTCTTAGCCTGAGAAACACTAAACAGTTTGACTAATACAGCCATTTTCACCCCTCTTTAATGCAAGGTGATTTGCTGAAAATGCTCAGGTCCTACATTGGCTCTATAAGACTGAATAATTTGAAGGTAAATTAGTTCATTAATGCTTTCAGAACTTGCCAGTACATCACAAAGAAAAAGGGGTAGGAATCATTCAGTCACTGTAGAGCTTTGGTTCAGTCATATACTGTAAGCAAGATTCAGTACTTTGATTTTACTCGAGATCCTCATTGACTTTAATTCACTTTGAACCAAGGACTACACAGCCTTTCCACATCCAGGTTTGTAGACCACATTCTGCCTGTGAGGCATAACCATATACACTTAAAAAGGGAGTGATTAGTTGTAGCTGAGAACCCTACCTAGTGATAATTGCAGGTAATGGGAAACTTTTTCTCTTCCCTTAATACTCACAAGGCAAGAATCAGCAGCAATGCTTGCTTTTAATTATCCATATATTTCTGTTCTCTTTCCTGCCACCCATCAAAACTCTTCCCTAATAGCTGGCACTTCCAAAGAACAGCTATGGATGTTATTTGCAAATTTTCAGCAATCCATTTGAGGAAGAGTCTAAGAATACTGATTTATCCTGGCTGGCAGCACCTTCATTATGGGAAGGAAGTGTATCAGTCTGTAAGAGTTCCCTGTGATGCTTGGCACATACAGAAAAAGACAAGATTTTATCATTGCCATTCTTATTAAAAGGGCAACACTACAAATTCACTGACCAACTGCAATGTGATGCATACAGTGGATCAGCACATCCAACACAAATAGCTTCATGTCAGCTGTGCCTATATCTTGCATCCAGAATCTGACCTAGAGCTGGCTCATGAAAGAATCTTACTGCTGGCTTCCCAGACTGTACATTTTGCAGCAACTTCAAGAAAACAATATATGGAAGCAAGGAAGAAAGTGTTTTTCCCATAGCATTGAGTCATGCTTTGTATGTTTTGAGGCATCTTTCTTGCTGCATTACAAAGAGCTCCATGTCATGTCCATCTCTACTATGGCACAGCTAATGATTGACTTCCATTCCCTGGTGCTTGATACAACGACTAGGCTCACATGCCATCTTGGGCAAATACATGCTCTTCAGAAGTGTAATTTCTTGCATCATGAGTATCCTTGTGTTACACATACAGGTATTAGCCAAAAAACCTTTTCAAATTTACTCCTTTTGGAGTGCAAGATGTGAGCTGTAGTTACTGTTTTTCAGTTGGGTGGGTAATTTAAAGACAGCTTCTGGGACCCTGTCTACTCTTGTTCCTTGAGTATACCAAGTGCCAGTGAACCATGGGCATTTTCTTTATAAATAACATAAGTAAGCCAAATCTAAAGCCACCTTTTGGTGCAACAGGAAAGGAAAGATATTACCTACATGAAACTTAATACAGCATAGACTAGTAAGCATCCACTGACTGCTCAGCACACACAAAGAATAAGGAATCAACTGGAGGAAAAGACAAATTGAGAAAGGTGATTAACTCAAGGAATTGATTTGTTTAAAAAAAGAGTCCTCAGCAATAGTAAAATAGGCACTCAGAATGCCCCTAACTTGTTCTTTGGAAAGAAAGAAGCCACCAACATGTATACATCCAATTATATCATAACCAACTCAGACATAGGTATTTATTTTTCAGTAAGACCAACAGAAATCATGCTTATTGTGACATCTCAGGCAGCTGTGTTATTGTGGTAGGATGACCCTGCCTGGATGCCAGCTGCCCACCAAAGCTGCTCTGTCACTGCCCTCCTCAGCTACGCAGGGGAGAGAAAATGTAACTAAAAGCTCATAGGTTAAGATAAGGACGGGGAGATCACTCAGCAGCTACTGTCATGGGTAAAACAGACTCGACTTGGGTTATTACCAATCAAATCAGAGTAGGATAATGAGAAAATAAAACCCAAATCTTAAAACACTTACCCCTGCTCCTTCTTCCCAGGCTGAACTTCACATTTTCTCTACTTTCTCCCCCTGAGTGGTGGAGGGGGACAGGGAATGGGGGCTGTGGCCAGTTCATTACATGTTGCCTCTGTTGCTTCTTTCTCCTTGTGAGGGGGAGCTCCTCACACCCTTCCCCAGCCCCACTGTGGGGGCGCAGCCCCTCAGGCCCAGCCGGCCCCAGCGTGGGTCCCCTGTGGGGTCACAGGCCCTGCCGCAGCCTGGCCCCGGTCTGGGCTCCTCTCTCTGCGGGGCCACAGGCCCTGCCCGCAGCTGCTCCATGTCAGGCTTCACACAGGGTTACAGTCTCCTTTGGGGGCACCTACCTGCTCTGGCGCGCGGTCCACTGTGGGCTGCGGGTGGGGGTCTGCTCCCCTGTGGGCTCCAGGGGCTGGGGGCACAGCCCGTCTCACCGGGGGCTTCAGCACAGTGTAAGAGTCGGTCTAAAGAGAACAATATTGTCTCAACATTGCCAACAGAGACCTGGAGATGGAATGTGGTCCTCATGGACACAAGACACAAAGACCCTGGGAAGGAGAACTGCACGGTACGAGGAGTACTATGCCGCTCCCTGCTACCTGGGATTGAATAAGGCCACATAACAGCTGTCCAGAAGATGGATCACAACCGTGGTCATAACAACGAACCAGAAAACAATACAAGAACATGCCTCCAGGTCTGAAGCTACCCGCCTCTGGGGCAAGATAACCTGGCTCGAGAAGGCGGAGACTGGCGGAAGTCCATGGACCAGAGGAGGAGCGAGGTGTGTTGCTTGGCAGAAAAAGATGCCTTCTTAGCAACTGAACTTTGGAGATCTTCCCCACCAAGGATCATGATGATTGGAAGGACTGGCGGGACGCTGCCTGGACCTGGGACCATAGGGACACCTTAGACCCGTGGTGGTAGCTATAATCCTCTTTCCTTTTCTTTTTACTTTACCTTTTATTCACTTTCTGTCTTTCTACCTATCGTACGCTGCTTTATGGGCAAACAATAAAATTGTGCTGTTTGATTGAAGCATAACCCCTTGGCGTGGTCACCTTGATTTTTGTGCTTTGAGATCATATTAAATGAACCATCATGAGTCCACTGAGTGGATCGTGACACACGGGCTGGGGGGGAACCTCTGCTCTGGCGCCTGGAGCCCCTCCTGCCCCTGCCCTGCCCGGCCCGGCCCGGGTGCCTGCAGGGCGGCTGCGCTCACATAGTCTCACTCTTCTCTTCAGCTGCAATTTGTTGTGCAGGTTTTTTTCTCCCTTACTAAATATGTTATCCCAGAGGTGCTTCTTCTGATGTGCTTGGCCTTGGCCAGCAGCAGGTCCATGTTGGAGCCGGTTGGCACTGGTTCTGTCGGACATGGGGCAGCTTCTAGCAGCTTCTCACAGAAGCCATGCCTGTAGCCCCCCAGCTACAAAAACCTTGCCACACAACCCCCACACAGCTGTGTAAACAGAAAGCTTGTGAATCCCGTAATTGTGGTACAAGCCAGAAGATGAGATGAGTTAGTAGGTGTAATTCCACATCAGGCCCAGCTCAGCAGCCATTTACAGGCGTATCTGCATTGCAGCAAAGCAACAGTGATTAGGACCTTTTCCACTGATATCCCTGTTACTCTTGCATAGTTTTTCTTTGTGATAGCAGCACAGAAGAATAACAGGATGTCTGAAGTAAATTGCAATTGCATTATCATTTTAAAGCTCATTTCACCATAGCTTTCTGAACTTGATCTTCTGTTTACCAAGACATACTAAAGCAATAAAGCTGAATAAGATTCCTACAAGCTCTCTAGGCCAATTCATCACTGAAACCTGTGGAGTTATGCCAAAAATTAATCTGGTGCCTGAATTTAGTCATAAATGAAAGATTTATTCAAGTCATTAAATAATGTATTGTAAACACACCCCTTTCAAAAGCAAATCACTTACAAGAAATCTATTAAGAGATTCAGATTGCAAGGCTACCTGACAACTTCATACAAATATGTCTTCCTGATTTGCAGGTATTTTAAAGAAGACTCTTTAAATTAGGTATTCAGTTCAAGTATAGGTATCACACTGCATTTAATGAATAAGATGGGAATCAAAGGGGTGAAATTGGGGCACCTATAAGACAGCAATTCTGCACAAACAGAATTTTAAAACATGGGAGGTGGGTAGAGGAGGAGACAGGACACAACATGTGATTCATGTTAGAGGATTTTTTTTGCCCTTGCTATAAAGAAAATAAATTTACATTACATGAATGCTAATTATTACTTTATGGAAATAACAAAGGAGCAGAAGTATGAGCTTCTGTTAACACCTGTACACAGCTAAAAGGCTTATGAATGTCTGGCCCCAGTGCCTGGAAAACTGGTATGGTGAGTTTACCCTGGCTGGGTGCCAGGTATCCACCAAAGCTGCTCCTGTCACTGCCCTCCTCAGCAGGATGGAGCGGGAGAAACATATGACAAAAGGCTTGTGGGTCAAGATAAGGACAGGGAAATCACTCAGCAACTACCATCATGGGCAAAACAGACTTGATTTGGGGAAAATAAATTTATTACCAATCAAATCAGAGTAAGATAATGAGAAACCCCCCCCCCCAAATCTTAAAACACTTTCCCCCCACCCCTCCCTTATTCCCAGGCTCAACTTTACTCCGGATTTTCTCTACCTCCTCCTCCATGAGCAATGCAGGGGGATGGGGAATGGGGGCTGTGGTCAGTTCATCACACATTCTCTCTGCTTCTCCTTCCTCGTCAGGGACAGGGCTTCTTACATCCTTCCCCTGCTACAGCATGGATTCCCCGCTATGGGACACAGACCTTCATGAACTTCTTCAGTGTGGGTCCCTGGTGGGGTCACCAGTCCTGTTGCAGCCTGAGCTTCTCTCTCCATGGAGCCACAGGTCCTGCCAGAAGCCTGCTCCATTTTGAGCTTCCTAGGGGGTCACAGCCTCCTTGGAGCATCTACCTACTCTGGTGTTGGGTCCACCACAGGCTTCAGGTGGACATCTGCTCCACTGTGGACCTCCACGGGCTGAGGGCCACAGCCTGTCTCACTGGGGGCTTCATTACTGGCTGCAGGGGAATCTCTGCTCCAGCACCTGTAACACCTCCTGCCCCTCCTCCTGCACTGGCCTGGGTGCTGGCAGGGCTGCTGCTCTCACATGTTCTCACTGCATTCTTCCACTTCATTCTGTTGCACAGGCCTTCCCCCTCTCCTTAAATATGTTATCCCAGAGGTGCTGCCACCACCACTGATGGGCTCGGCCTCAGCCAGCAGTGGGTCCATCCTGGCACTGGCTCTGTTGGACATGAGGCAGCTTCTAGCAGCTTCTCACAGAAGCCACCCCTGGAGCCCCCTGGTACCAAAACCTTAACATGCAAACCCAATAGAGCCTGTTTTCAAGGAAAGAATATATAAAAGAAAAACTGTGAAAAGAAATTTCTAGGTCTTGAAATTTCACTCAGTATTGGAAAACATCAAACATTAAGAGATAAGTCTTCAGATGGTCTGTTTTGTTCTACTAATTTTATCTTGCAGATCTGGAAAGAAACATTGCTGATTTCTAACAGGTGTTTTGTAATGTGAGTTTTTTAAAATCATATATGCCAACTGGAACAGCGTAGAGGATGCAGACAGAATGGAATACAAGGAAGAAAATAGAATAAATGGCAAAATTAACATAACTTTGACAAAATTAGAATAACCTATAATTTCCATTCAAACACATGTAGAGCTGAGCCTCCCAAACTGAAATATTCCTAGCAGAATTTACAGTCACTTGACTTTTTAAAATTATGTGTTTACTAAAATATCTTGTAAATTTTATTTGCCAGACTCCTGCTGCAAGAATGTATTACTTGCAAAGTGGAGTGCTGCAGGTGGTTGGTTCTCTGAGCACCACCGAGTAAGATGGAATGAAGATAGGGATTCTGGACTAGGTCACAGAAAGAAAACCTTTGTTCTGAGTGAAAATAAATATATTATGAGGTGTAATTGCGTCTGTCCGTGACAGGTCCTGAAACACCATACATAGTTTGTATAAAAGGGTAATGCTAAAAGGGATGTCTTCCCTTCTAACAAGTAGATCTTGAGATGCAGTTAGGAAACTCTTGTAAAAGCCACAGAAGAAAGCAGAAAATGCTAGTAGATAGAGCTGGAACTACCCTTGTGAAGGTCTTGTAATATTTTTTTTTCCTGTTGTCTATTCTTAGTCCTTTGATTACTGCTTTAGTAAATGAGGTGCCAGTGGGTGCATACACATTTGAAGGAAGAATTTTATTATGAGGAATGTAAAGCACAAAATCTACTCTTCCACATCCCACCCAACCTCCAAAAAATCCGCCCCTACCCCCCACCCCCCCCCCCACCCTCCCTTCACCCCTCGAATTTATCCAGCAAAATGTGACTTTTCATATAGCTTTTCTGGAGAAGATATGTTGTTAGAGGAGTATATGGGTTACCGTCTTGACTCAAATTCTTTAATCTTTCCTTTTCCCTTCTGCTGCTGTGACCTTTTGTGATACTTGCAGCAGGAAGAGGTGAGAAGTAATAAAAATCAAGTGAAAGGATCATTTTTTGAACCCTCAGTGCTCCTTTTAAGGTACTGTTGCATCCAGACTTATTGTCCCAGTTGTAGTTAAAATAATAACAGAGCAATTACAGTCTACAGAGGAAGAATGGTGCGATCTACTAAAAATGAGTAAGACAGAGAAAGCAGCATTCCTTGGGGCTAGAGAAAGCCACCTTATATGGATGTTACCATCCTACAAACACAACAAGAGATCTAGCACATTTGGCAGCTAAAAGCACCAAGCAGTACTAAGTATTTTCCACACAGAGAGACAGAACATTCCTGCCTTAAAGGTCTGTCCTCAAAAACTGAAAGGCTGGTGCAGAGAATCTATGATACAGCTAAGAAATATCTTTTCCATCTTCCCATTTGATACTATTTAAATACACAAAGTAGGCAGAATAATAAAATTTTCAAAGATATCTAAGAAACCTTGTGATTTCAGGACTTATATTTGCGAGGATCGGTTCTGCACTTAGGAGGTGATCTCACATTGTCCAGAAGGGAAAAAGTGAAAGGTTGTCTGAATTTCAGGAAGTCTTCAGTTCCTAACTGCTGAATGTTCTTTTGAAAGTGGGATTAGAGTTCATAAGCTATTTGATACACATGCACACTGCTAACTACAATACAGTACTGAGATACTTGGTCTGGCTTTTGTATGGGTATAACCTAAGAAAACTAAAGGCAGACCTTTCAATGCTGTATTGCAGCTCTTAGTGCAAATTTACCTTAGTTAATGATTATCATTGATTTTCAGAGCTCATTACTCAATGCAGCTGACAATCTGGATCACCATATATGCAAACTGATGTCTTGTTATTCAGCTTGCAAATCATGGTTGCCCACCCACTTTGCATAAAGGAAGTTTCTTATGGAATATATGCATGGACTCAGTGACATTTTACAGCAGTTTTGCTTTCGAATTAGCATTTAGTTGAATCTCTAAATATAGTAATCACACCATTAAAACATATGAATTTCTGGATGAAGCCCTGTCTCTAGAAATGGTAAAGAAATAAACCTCATGAAGTTAAGGTAATGCTATTGTTGTGCACTATATGCATGAAAACAAGCTTTTCCTCCTATCTCCTCCTTCCTGCTCTCCTGAAAGTTTTTTCATCAGTTATACCTTGGGTCATGACTTCTAACCTCTTCAATACAAATTGGCATTGCATTCCTTTGTGGCTGCATTTTAACACAACTCCTGGAAATCCTGCAGAGCAGAAGCAGAACACAACAAGGAGTAACACATAGAGCTGTAGGTGTCTAAGTCACTTTGTGTCTAAAATTACTGTGGTGCATTCTCAGCATTCTTCTTTGTTCCTTTTAGAAATGGATCATGCAGACACCCCAATAATTAAATAGTTTACTTACTGGGGGTTACAGCAATTGGTAATGATCAAGGCATTGCACAATCAGCAGGCTGCACTCATTTGTTCTGCTGCTTAACATCACCACTGTGAGAACATCATTGTTTATTATAGCTCACAGGCAGTAATCATTTCACATAACACGAGGATTTTTTTCACTCAATTGCTTTCATGCTTTAGGCTGATGAGAATAATCATCATGCAACAATTACTTGCACCTCTACAGATGATGCTCAACAATTCAGGTCACTGAATATACTGTATATACATTTTTGTGGGGGTACATGTTTTCCTTTTGCACCTTTTAAGGGATAAAAATAATATTCTGGAGCATTGTTTTCTTTTCCCCTGTGCTAAGAACCCTAACAGTGCACAGTAGCAGGACATTTTTCAGTTATCATGTGAAAGAATTCAGAAGCTAAAGATGTAGATGAAGAATTAGATAAACAACTGTGACCTACCAATATGGACACAAATTAAATAGCTAAATCCACTGGGCACTGACTTGGTTTGAGGATTTACTTATGAATAATTCAAGCTGTGCCCATTTTAACTATTGGCAGCTGAGTATACTCCAGCAATCTTTTCAGCCAACAGGTATAATAATGACTATATTCTACAATGCACTCACCTTTTGATCTGCTAGTAGTACTGACTATAAATACAGATCTCTCACCCCAAAAGGTTAGCATCTGATATCCAATTCAGCATTAAAAATAATGCTAGATGAGCTTGTAATTACTATTTTGAGTGATTTTTTTTCTCAAGAAAAGGAGGCAAAGCAAACATAAGGTTGAAAAGTACTTAAATGAAGTAATAGTGATTTGAGAGTAAGGGGGTCAAATGCAGGACTTCAGCATCAATTATCATAAAGAGGGAAATTTACACAGAAACACTTCTGTCCACAACAGGATTTTGGGCTGGTTTCTCTGTAAAAAAACATTGAGTCAATTCACTCTAAGAATTCCAAATAATAAGATAGGTGAGAATCATGACCATAGATGTCTGGGAGAAGACAGCAAATGATTTCACAGAGTATTCAAAATATACTTAATAATTTTGAGTATTTTGGGGGGGGTGTTGTTCCTTTTCCTATTTTCCTTCTTATGGATGCAAAGAAAGAAGAAGGGTTGGTTATCTGTAGGTTTTGCCACAGCACATATGATTGCAAGGCACAGAGATTCAGGAATCAACATTTCTAAGAAATAGGGTATCATGGAAGGAGATACAGAAATGGTATTACAAATTTTTTAAGTCAGAATAACTTTGTTGATAATCAGGAGCATATGAAAGAACATGAAATGAAACTGTAAGAATGGGTGCAAATTAGACAATATCTGGACTTGAAAGTATGATCAACAGTTCTGAAATAAAAAATTGTATGAGTCTAATGTGGGAACTACTTTTGATAGTGGCAATATTTTGAACATACTGGAGTGGAGAATAACATCTGAGAACTCAGCAGAAGACTGTTATGCTAGTAGTCACTTTGTGGTGAGAGAAAAGCCATTTAGACAGGGCAGAAGAATAAGGAAATTATGGTATTTAAGGGGAGGGAAAAGGAAGTAGGGCCCAGGTTGGCTTGAATGTATGGGAACAGCTGAGGACATGACAGAGACAGGTATCAAATCAGGTCTTTTCTGTAGTTATTGTATTAAGATACTGATGACCAAAATAACTTTCTTAGTACAATGGAAGATATAGCAACAAGAAATTATGATGAAGTGGCAACAGTGCCACATAAATTTTTTGCTTAAACTGCAGCAAGGCACTGCATATCAAAAACTTGTTTCTATAAGGCTGGATATATGAGCAATCTCTTTGTACAACTGTGAACATATGGGTATTTTGTATATAAAATCCTTTTGCATATACTGACATAGTTACCCAGTAGCCCATTGCTGCTCAAGCTGGTCTGTTTCTGATACTTTCCTGACTTTTTGCTACCACAGCTGTCATGGCTAGGGCCTGTGCAAGTTCCTGTACTGGTTA